>NC_091711.1:38612500-39237500 GCF_041296265.1 Equus caballus | reverse complement strand
TTGCACGATCTGGGTGCTGGAGAAGCCGCCAGCTCTGCTCCCCGCTGAGGTGGCTCTTCTCTGTGGTTAAGCTGGTGGGAGACCCCTTCACTTCAGGCTCTCAGGCAGGCCCGAGTCCCTGCCAGGCAGCCTCCGGGCCTCCTGAAGGAATGGCATGAGTCACACCAGAGCACACAAAATGAGCCTGGGTCTAAAACGGGCCTGCTACCACATGGGGATGGTTTGAGGGCTGGATGCCAGCCTGTGTCTGCCTCCTCTACCCCACCTACCCCTTGTGCTTTGATGGCACCGAATAGTTGGGAAGCAGGAGGGAGCTGTCCTCTTGCATCTGATGTGTGTCTCTTTAAAAAGTAACTTAGGCAGGCTCCTGGTGGAATTTCTCAGGCCCCCATTCTGCTGACTCGCTCCTCAAGCCTGAGGTGATTCAGCACCCGGGATGGGACACAGCACAGCTGGGCCTGGGCAGGTGGGCCCAGAAAAGGCTCGTAGCTGGCCTTTGGCTGAGGGCGAGGCCATCTTGGGAGTTTCCCCCTAGCCTGTGCCTTCAGCACCTCTCTTCATCTCCAGCCCCTCTGGCTCCTCACCAGGAGCCCTCCCACTGGGGCTGGGGGGAGCTTTGCGGGGCCTTCTGGAAGTTGCCAGTGAAGGGTGTGGCTTCCTGCCAGCGCAGGTGGGGCAGGTTGGGTTGCGGCCTGTAGGGAAGTTGAAGGTGTGGCTGCCCCTCCCCCACCTTAAGGTCGCTTCCCTGGTGCCTCTCAGACAGAGGTGTCTGGTCTCTGTGGCCCTTAGTACCACCCAGAGGAACAAGGGACCCCTGGGGGAGGTTCCTCTCTCTCCTCCATGACATTTACATTTTGGGAACCTTCATCTTAGGTTTTCTTTTCCTTTCATTTTAACTCTAAATGATGCCCTGCTTAAAAGAAAAATCAGCAACAGTACAATCGTGTCTACTGAATTCGCTTAGTAGTATAGAATGCCTGCGCTGCAAAGCCTCTCAGGGACAATTTGATTGCTCCCCCCTAGTTAGAAAAGGGGTGATTTGCCCAAGCTCATTCTGTGGGTTGGTGGCAGAAGGCTTTGCCCCCGGTCTCACTCAACCCCAGTGCCTCTCTCAAAGTCACATGGCCTCATTTAAGTGTTTGTGAACTGAGGCCCCTTCCTCGCTTTCTGCACTGTTGAGCCAGGCAACACGTACTCAGTGTTTGTGAACTGAGGCCCCTTCCTCGCTTTCTGCACTGTTGAGCCAAGCAACACGTACTCAGCTCCTTTCATCTTTCCTCAAGAGCCTATTCTCCCACACCCTGAATCTTGCTCTTTTTTGGTGGGGGAGGAACACCAGGGTTAAGAAACGGGGTGGGAAGTGTTTGGGGTTTCTCTGAACTTCTTCCAGTTGGACAGGGCCGCTTGGGCCGAAAGTTCCCACAGCTCAAAAATCGATATTTCACATGGGGTGGTGCCAGGCAGCAGGGGCCCCGTTCAGAGAGCCGCACTGGCTTTCCTCTGTCCTGTGGCCAGTCCTGATTTCTAGTAATTTTAAGTCCTTTAATGTCTTGGGTGATTGATTTGTTATATTTTCAATATGAAACTGACGGTGGAGGGAACAAAACAAGGGCTTTGGGGTCAGGCGAAGCTGGGACCAGATCCTCGCTTTCGCTCCTACTAACCGGAGCCTCGGTTTCCCCATCTGCAACCTGGACTTGCCTGCTTCTTAGGCTTGTTGTGAGGATTATAAATATTTGTAGAGTGGTCCAGTTCTCCTCTGCTTCCTCTTTGTCCTTTTTTCACATTAGCATCAACATCCTCTGTCCTCAGGTGGTGGGAAGTACATGTTCAGGATTTTAAATTTGTCCCACAAACCTGCTCCTTGATAACAAGGGGTGGTGGCTGCGATGAGTGAGGAACCTGCCAAATTTCCTGGGCTTGGATGCTGAGGTTGTCAAGGCCTGGAACCTTTGCATCCTTCCCACCACACAGTACAGTTCGGCTTGTTACGCTGTTCTGAGCTGGTGTAAGTGTTTAAGCAAAGGCTGTTCCAGAGCAGTAGGGGCACCTCTGTTTAGAGTGGTATGTGTTCAAAGCCGCCGTGTTTCCTGTGTTTGCGTTAAGTCAGTGGGCTGGAGAAGGCAGCTTCCTGTCTGATAAACAGAAAGATGAGGCATTTGGAACCTTTTGGGTGCCTTACTCTAACTGGGCTGGAATGACGGGGGATGATTTTCGACTCCACTGCACTGTGAGGACCCGGAGGTCAGAGGCAGGAGCCCCTCTCTTGATCCCAGCTTCTTACCCGGTGCCTGGTGCAGAATCCGCTCCTCGTCCTTGTTGCCCCAGTGGCTTTAGGTGTCACTGTAAGCCTGGGGACGTGGAGGCCCAGGCAGCCAGGGCTTCAGAATGCCCCTTAGTGATCTCTCCATTTTACAAAACACAGATCCTAGGTACTTGTCTGGAACTCTCTGGGGTGAGAAAGGTGGGGCAGGAAGCCACGTTAAGGTTTTTGTCTATTTTTTAATATTTAAGAGCCAACTATTGGGCGTAAGGGTATTGACGAGTCAATCATCGAAGACTCCTTGGGCTCCTGCTGCATGGCCTGCACGGTGCAGGGCTTGCTGGGGCTTCAGTGGGGATGGAGGACAGAGAGCCCCTCCCTGTCCTCGGGAGCCCTACCCTTGAATAGCGAGCTGGGACACTGAGAGAGAGACTTGCCACATAGGCAGGCCCATGCCACCCTGAGCACCTGGGGATTCTGAGCATCTTGAGCCAGCTTCCTGCAGGCTAGAGTCGCCTGGGAGGAGGAAGGAAGACGGGGAAGGTGGGCAAGGAAGGAAGAGGCTTCGGGCCAGGCCATTGGCCTCGAATCAGGGTGTCTGGGTTGAAGTCCCAGCTCTGCTAATAATAGTAAGATTTTGTTGAGCACTTGCCATGAGCCAGGCACTGTGCCTTTCCATGAATTGTCTCATTTGAGTCTTACTCATTCCTGTGAGCTAGAAAATCAGCTTCGTTTTACAGATGAGACTGAGCAGGGACTCAAACTTGGGCGCTGTGACACTAGCCCCCCGTGTGACCTTGTCAGTGCCCTTCACTCCTCGGCTTGCCTTTCCTCAGTTGACGGTGAGGGCTTGGCTGGTCCCCGAGGCCTCCTCCCTCGGCAGCGGCCGAGAGTTACCGACAGGAGCCGAGCTCTGGGCCGGCCAGAGTGGGGCCTCCGTTCCATGGTGCGGCTGGCTGCTCAGAGCGAGGTTGCCAGTTCGATGGTGTTGGCTTGGCTACTGACTTCACCTTTAACCTCAACTGGCCATTTTTCAGATGTGTGTGGTTGGTCCTGAGGGAGGGCAGGTGAAAAGCCTGTGGCGGGGCAGCGTAAATCTGAGCTGCTGTTTCTAACTGCTGTTGGCTGGGCCCTGGCTGGGCGTCACTGGGGAGCCAGCCACAGGGCCCACTGCCGTCTTGACCAGTGTGCTCTTCTTGAGGTCAGCCCACCTGCAAACGTGTTTTCCTTCCTTCCTTTGTTTGTCCATCTGTCCATCGTCATTCAGTAGCCACTCCTGAGAGCTTACTCTATGTGCTGGGCACTGGGCTGGGTGCTGGGAATATGGAGGTGAAGGAAGCGGGGCCCCTGTTTCTAAGAACTGATGGTTTCTTGCCAGATACAGAGTGCTGGGGATACAGGGGGCTCTGAGAAGGCTTCCTGGAGGGGGCGGCGTCCGAGCTGACTGCAAGGCAGGGATATGGCATGGCATGTCCAGGGAGCAGGGCTGGGACCTTGTTCAGTTGCTCAGGCTTGGGTGGAGCTCTGTTCATGGGTAATTCAGGGAGCCAAGGCCCTGTGAGTCAGCCCAAGCTGGTAAAAGGTTGCCTCTCCTTAGTAGCTGCAGCCCCCTCTCGCAGCCCCTTACAAAGCCCGAGTGGTCCATTAAGGTCCACTTCCCTGGGCCATTTCCTGGGAAATGTGGGAGTGCAGGATTCCACCCAGCTCCTTAACCCCTGGCTGGCTGCTGGGAATTCTGCCTGGGCCGCTGGTTCTGTGCTCAGCACGCCGTTCCCAGCTGAAGGCCTGGGGATGAGACTTTTCATGGAGTGTTGAGAGAGACATAATTGTCTAGAATAGATTCCCTTTTTAAAGTGGAAAAAAAAAGAGAGAGGGGTTGTTTATATCACAAGCAATGTAATAACAAAGCTCACAAGAAGCAGATTTGCCCCTCCCCCGTTTGCATCTTTCTGGGTTTTGTGTTCATATTCACACGTTATTTTACAAAATTGTATGCAGAGCAGACACTGTTGTGTGTTCTGCCTTACTCAGTCCTATAATATAAAATTTCCTCTGTTGCAACAGTCTTCACATTTATTATTTTAATGGCTGTGTTATGGTCCATGGAGAGGAAGAACTATTATTTCTATTGCCAGAAAGTTCCATGGGTTTTATTGACTCCTTTGGAAATTCGTTCATTCAGCAAGAATATACTGGGTATCTGCTCTAGGGCAGAAACTGCTAGGTGCTTAGGGTGTAGATGAGTGAGATGTCACAGGCCCTGCCCTCCAGGGGCTCACAGTCCAAACCCAGAGAAAAATCCCTTCACGTTGGAGTTGTGAGAGAGGTCAGCCCAGGAGAAAGTGGCAGCTCAGACACCCAATTTGAGTAGATGGAAAACAGGTAAAAACCACTTTGTCATCAGTGGTGAGAAAGCTTAGGAACATGGACCTGGGAGATCTTTCTGGGTTCATTGGAGGAAGACCTCCCTTACCTCCCCACCCCAGTGGTTTTTGCAGTTTTGAGGCCTGGGCCAGAAAATATGCTGGAAGTGAGGGGTCAAGGCTCCGAGGGACCTTGTCCACAGGGAGGCTGGGGAAATAGCCCCCGGCCCTACTGAGAGAGACCCCTCTGTGAGCGAGCATGGAGGCAGCTAGCGGGGGGGGGGGGGGGGGGGGGGGGGGGGGGTGGGCAGCAGGGGTGGGGTAGTCTCTGAAACGTCCCAAGTCCCTGGCAAAGGCTTGTTCTGCTGTGGCTCCTGCCTCCGGGGCAAGGTACTAAATTGTAGCAACAAGTTGCAACAGTTTAGTTTGGTTGTAAAGAGGAAGTTTCAGAATCCTAGGGGCTGAGTCCTTTTGAGCAGATGGACGTTTACAACATTAGTAAGGGAGTTATTTGGGGGTGAGCTGGGCTGGGCATGAGGGGAGAAGAGGGGCGATCAAGGGTCCAGCAACTGGAATGCAATATCTTTGTTCCGGAGTTTTCTTTCATTCCGGATCCATGGCTCCCTTGCTCATGTTCTTTCCTCTTTCCAGCCCGCCACTGTCCCTGTCCCCCCAGCCTCAGCTCCGGCCTTAAGGGAGCCCGACCTGAATCCCACTGTCTTCCTAGAGAGCAGGAGAGAAGTCGCTTGTTCTCACCCACCGAGGGAATGAGAGGGCTGGGGGGTGGGCCCTAGACCTGGTCACTGGGACGCTTCCACGGAAGGTCCTGCCCGGGTTTCAGGTTTATTGACCTCCTCGAGTCCCCTCTCCAGCCTGCAGTGGGGATTGGGGTGAGTACCAGGCTGCTCAGGGCTGAGGTGTGGCTAGGAGAGCTCTGTCGTGCTCCTCAGTGCCCCATTGAACACACGCTCAAAAAACCAAAAGCCAACTCTAAACCTTAACCTAGCTGTGTTCTTTCCAAATTGACTTAAAATTGGTAATAAGGCTAAACACGGGGATTTCAGCGCTTAGTAGATTTTAATAGAATGTTCCTTGTGGTTGAGGCAGGGTCCTATGTGTTTGTTTTCTGTGTATCTCCTGTCACCTTGTTTACACTACTGTTTGGTGGTGATTATAGGCTGGGGATTATCTTTGAATTTATTTTGAATTATGTACCATTTCTTACACTGGAGGTGGGAGAGGTGGGTGCAGAAGAGGGAATTAGATAAAGCAGAAGGAGGCCTTGGCGTGGGTGCCTCTGGAAGCAGCCGCTGGGTTTCCATCCCATTTTCACTGAGTTTGTGTGTTCATGAAATAGGTATCAACTGTTGGCTCTGCGCTGGGGACCCGGAGGTGCTGGGGTTACGTGATTGCATAAAGCAGACACAGTCCTTGCAGTGCACGTTCTGGTGGGAGACCCAGACAGCAGGCGGGCAGACAAGCTCACGGGTGGGGCTGGTGGTCCGTGCTGTGGACAACGACGGCCAGGTGAGGCCTGTATCGGGTCCTGCAGCCTGGGGGGCCTAAACCACAGAAATTTACTTCTCACGGTTCTGGAGGCTGCAAGTCCAAGATCAAGGTGCGGGCAGGGTCTCTCTCCTGGGCTTGCAGATGGCCGCCCTCCTGCTCCCTCTGCGCTGCGCTGGTTCGTCCTCTGTACATGGGCATCCCTGCCATCTAATCTTCCTCCCCCTATGAGGACACCAGTCTTACTGGATCAGGGCCCACCCTAATGTGTCGTTTTAAGTTATTTACCTCTTTAAAGGCCCTGTCTCCAAATATAGTGACATCTGAGGTCCTGAGGGTTAAGGCTTCAATGTGTGAATTTTGGGGACACAGTTCGGCCCATAACAGAGAAGGGAGCAGAGCGTGTGCGTCAGCAGAGGCCCGTCCACTCCAGGGACTGGCTACGGGTTCCTCCAGGTGTGAGGGACGAGCCCTCCCGGGCTTTTCTCTACTTTCTCGGTTTTCCTTTAACAGCTTTGATCCCATTTCCTTGTCTGTAAAATAACGGCTAATAGAACCCATCTCCTGGTGTCCTTTGGGTAGCTGAAGCTTGGAAGGCACTCAGCACAGTGTCTGGTTCATGGTGGATCCCCACGAAATGTCCGTTCCATGCCCTCTCCTGCCCCCCGCCTGCTCTTGCTTCATCAGAGCGCCTTTCCCTTCCGTCCCGCCTTCATCCTCTCTGCTCCCCAGGTCCCCTTCTGATCCAGGCACTTTAGTCACTTTAGTTTCGAGTCCCTCTGTCTTCCTCACAGGGGCGATCGCACCCCCCGCCCAGTCCTTGTGGACCGAGTGTTCTTGGAGGCGGCTTTTCCCCTCTGATGAGCCGTAAACACTGTTTTTACACAAGCAAGCAGTAACACTTGTACAAGACTGGTGCTGGGCTGTCAACTTAAACTCCCATTGCCGGGGGATGTCTCGGTGCTTCTCTGCACTGGCCTGCTTGCTGGCCCCACCGTCCCTGTTGGAGGTGCTGCCTCTGGAACCTTGCCCATGGTAGGCACTTAGTGAAGCTTCGGAAACGGGTCATAGTGTCGCTCCTGAGTGTCGGTCGGGCAGACCCTGGTTCAGCAGGCACCGTCCCATAGCTCTGTGTGACCTGGGTAGGATGCTTTATTTCTTTGGGTTCTGAGGCTTAACCACTGTGCTGTGTGTGTCTGGTTCTTATGTAAATGGCAGGGGCTCTGGAGGCAGCCCTGTCCTAATCCTGGTTCTGCCACGGGCTGGCTCTTTGACCTTGGGTGAGTTACGCAACCTTTCTGTGCCTGTTTTCCTTGTTTGTGGAATGAGGAAAATGAGAACTACCCCAGAGGATTTGGGTGCTCCATCAAGTTTAGCTTTATGGTTTATCGGTTTTATTTATACACAGTTTGTTCAGCACAGTGCCAGGCTCCCTATTCCAGTCCTGTGTCGTTTTACGACGAGGGCAGGTTCTGAAAAATGCATCGTTAGGCGATGGTGTTGCTGGGGGAGCATCACCGAGTGCACTCACACACACCCAGATGGAATGGCCTACTCTGCATCCAGGCTGCGTGGTGCTGATCTTATGGGACCACCGTTGTCTGTGCGGTCCGTCGTTGACCAAAATGTCGTTATGTGGCACATGACTGTATAAATACGTCTATTTTAATAATCTATTTTATAGTAGATTATCTATTTTTAAAAACCTATTTTAATCTATTTTTTCTATTACTGTAAAATTTGAAGTCACACTCAGGTTATTGCAGTCAAAGTGTCTCAATCCCAGGAGGGTGGCAGTGCTGATGTCCCCATCTTATAGCTGGGAAGATCGAGACTCAAAGAACCTGCGTGACCAGCCCCAGGTAGTGAGCGAGAGATCTCAGCTCCTCTCTCCGCTTCTCTAATTTTCAGGCCGATTATTTTTCGTATCTGCTTCCGTTGCCTCTCTGTCTCATCCCACTTAACCCATCCTGGGGATAATGTCTGAGAAGTTGGGGGTGTGTAGACTTGCGTGCTTTTGCATGCAGCCTTAAAGCAGTGATGGTTGAGGTCCAGTGCCCCGCTGGCTTATCGGGCCAGGCGTAAGATGCAGCCCTCCCGTTCCATCCCTGGACTGTGGGTGGGGGTGGGTGACCGGGAGTGTGAGTTCTGGGCTGCCTGGTTCCTGCAGGAAACGTTCACTCTTCTCCCTCAGCCTTCCAGAGCCGCCTCCTCCTGGCCACCTCCTCGCCCACCGGCGTGCTGTTCTCAGCCTGCCTTCTGCCCAGAGCTGGGCCGGCCGCCCACCAACTGTTCCTGCCTTTGCCAGGGTGAGGAGGAGGTGGCTGTGTCTCGCCAAGTGCTCATGAAAAATGCCTTATTATGGGATTAATTACTCGTCACTGAGCACTGTGGAGTTCACAAGTCCCCATCAGTACTGTGACTTCTCGTCTCCGACTGTCTCCACGCCTTCTTCCAAGCCTACCTGCAGTTAGCGCTGCTGACTCTCTGACTAGCACTTTAAACCTCGGGTCTGACAGGAAGGAACAGACAGTGGCCTCTGAGGCAGAGGCTGAAGATCTGGCAGCGGCCGTCCCTGCCAATTACTAGCTTTAGTCCTTGGAGCCTTGGTGTCTTCAAAGTGGGGACATTGGGCCAGGGCTGTTGCAGTTGTAAAAGCCTTTGTGTGTTCAGAGCTCGCCAGTATCACACACCTGGGGCAGACCAGCGTATTAAAGAGAGCCTGCAAAAGGATGGCTCTCTTCCCCTTTAAAACAAGTCCCAGGCTTTAATGATCCTTAGGTTGAAATAGTGGACTCTCGCCCTCCCCCCTTCTGGCTTTCAGACAAGAATCTGAGGAATGTGATACTCCATTGTGGACCTGAGCTAAGATCAGGGGCTGGGGCAGGACTCAAGGCTCTTCTGGGGCTTTGTGCCCTGGACCTGGGACATTCCAAATTGGTTGTGGTCAAGAGTCACCACGACTACAGGCGCATTAATTCCTGCCTCATCGGCGGGATTGCTGGGGACAGCTGGGAGGGGTGGGGAGATAAATGCCCCCACCCTTCCCAATGCTCTTATCTAAGAGAACTCAGGTTAGAAGGAGTTTGGAAGAGAAATCCCGAGTCAGCTGGTTCTGGGTAATAGGGAAGACCATGGGTCAGTCTCATCTTTCTTCTTCCTGACCATCTCTCCCTGCTGTTGACCAGGTCCTCCTACGAACCTTGCTGGATGCTCTGTGCATTTGCTGTCTCACGGCATGCTCAGAGGCCGCAGCTGGTTAAAGTGAGACGTCTAGGGTACGAGACACCAACGGCTGCTGCCCGTGTGCTCTTGGGCAAGTGGCTTAAGCATTCTGCACTTCAGTTTCCTCATCTGCAGAACAGGCCACCAGTGGAGCCTCCCCACAGGGTTGAGTGGGCTAGTGAGGCCTCCTGTGAAAAGCACCCAGAACTAAGTGTTAGTGGTTATCATCTAATTGTCTGCACTGTTCTCTGAGGTGGGCTTTGCGATTCCTGTTATGCTGATGAGGAGGGAGGCTCAGAAAGCTTAGGGATGTTCCCAGGTTCCCTCACGCAGGGAGTGGAGACTCCAGCGCTCATAGCCAGGGTGGCCTGACTCCGGAGTATCCTCTGGGGAGTGTGTGTGCCCATGTCTGTTCATGTGCCCATCCATGTGTGCGTGTGTTCATGTGTGTACAAGCCTGTGTGTGCACGTCTGTGTATACATGTCCATGCCTGCACGGCTGTATATACGTGTCTGTGTATGCACATGCCTGTATGTGCACGTCTGTATACATGCCAGTGTGCACATGTCCGTCTACATGGCAGTGTGTGCACGTGTCCATGCGTGTGCACACATGTCTCTGGGGTTGGAGCGGGGCTCGGCCCCAGGTTAGGGTGGTGTGGCCGGAACCTGGCAGCTCTCTGGGGCCGGGCCGCTCCCTTCTCTCACGTGCAGCTTCAGCCTTGGCCTCTGTGGAACCAGACCAGCTCTGGCAAAGGAGCGATGCCTGGCGGGGGGTAAAATAAGCCGCAGCCAGGTTTCTGGTGAAAGACGTGGTGAGGTCATCCCTGTGGCCAGGCTCCCTGCTCAAGGACAGTGGGCTGGCCAGCCTTGCAGACGAGGGTGCTGCCACAACCTGCTCTAGGAAAAATTTAATTTTTCTATAAAGCGTGGAATAAGTGGGTTTTATCCTCACTCTGTGCCTCGTATTTGGGTCATTTTCTCCAGGGAGGCCAAAGGTGCTGGGATGCTGCTTGTCCATGCTGGCTTCTCTGGAGAGCTCGGTTCTGCCCTGCTGCAGCCCGTGTGCCCAGGGCTGGCTCAGTGGAGAACAGGCCTGAGAGGTGAAAAGGTAGGAGGAGAGGCAGTTGGCTGTTCAGTTTTGGATTTCTCGTTCCCACAGTCCAGGGTGATCCAGAGCAGCAGCCTCCTGCCCTCGCCATCCCGAATCCTCCCCTTCCCGCGCAGCCTCTTGCTGCTGGGCCTGCTGCCTGCAGCCGTGCTCCTAGACCTCTGCAGGGTGAGGGAGGAAGAACATCCTCTCACGTTGCCCTCGTGGGGAAGGAGCCGCTCCAGGGCCCCTTTGCCTTTGAGCTTGTGAAAGTCCATGGGCTGCACTTGAGGGTCTCTATGAGCCCCCTGAGATGGTGTGCCAGGGCTCACAGTCTTCAGCCGATTCTCACAGGGTCCTTAATGGCTGGAAGTGTTAACCACTGGTCTAGAGAGATGGGAACTTCGGGTTTCCTGTTTATAGAGCGTGTGTGTGCACACGTGCATGTGTACATGTATGTACGTGCAGTCAGGCTATTACCAGGCAGGAGGGTCTGATCATCGTAGGGTTGGGTTATGCCGCCCCGGGATACACATATGTGTGTGGAGCGCCGCTTCCCTGATCTCATCTCGCAGGACAGTGGCCTTCCTCTCTCATGCGGTCTTTCTTATAGGAAGCTTTGATATCGCATCCCTTCCGGGCGTCTCTTCAGTGTGGGGCTGGGCTGCAGCTTTGTGTGGTGATGTTTGGTTTTAGCGGGTTCGATCTGTTATTCTGGATCCTGAGGAAACTGGGCTCTTCCGTCTGTCCTTTGGTCTTCTACTTGGACACTGGTCCTCAAAGGATCCTTCTGAAGCCCCCCGTATCCAGACAGGTTGCCTCACCTCCCAGAGCCTCTGGGTCTCTCTTTTATGGGGGAGGGTGGGGAGCAGGGGAGTAGGTGACTGGCTTGCTACCCAGGTCTTACCTACCTGAGGTTTGATCCCCCATAGAACCTTGCTTTGGTTTTGGACTTGAGCTTCTGCTTGGCCTAACTCGCTGTGTGATCTTGGGCAAGTTGCTGGAGTGCTCTGAGCCTTGCTTACCCAGTGACGGTTGAGTCAAATGGGTGTTTCTCATACTGTCAGTTCAGACTTATTGGTGGGTTGTGAAATGACTGTAGTAGGTGGCAACCAGAATTTTTAGAAATGAAATAAAATGGATTCAAATGGAAAACATCAGAGTGCATAGCATGCATGTATATGTCATTTCATGAAGATTTTGTTTGATGTTTGAGTGTATTTGTGTTAAAAGTTTTTAAATTTTTTTTTTCTTTTACTGTGGCTTGAGATAGAAAAGAATGTTGGCACCCTCAGAATGGGCTGCTCTGGGGGGCCTCTTTCAGCCTGATTGTGTGGTTCCCCCTACGCATCTGAGCTGAGCTGGGTCTCCCCCACCACTCCCGCTGAGCCTGTAAACGGAGCCCCTTGCAAGATCAAACTCTTTAAAGTTCTTTACAAAATTTTGGGAAATGAGCTGCATTCCTGGGGTGGAATAAATCATGTTAAGTTAGGCTGGGCAGGATGTGACTTCAAACCCCTGAAGTGGGTTGTGTGAGGGCAGCGCTTGTGACTGACTCATTATGAGCTCAGTGGCGACACAGACTTCTTGAGAGAAGAGGCAAAGATGGTGGGGGAGGGGAGCTGACTGGCCCGGGGTACCACCAAGCACGGTTCTGCCCCCGTTAGCTCATTTTGATCCTCACAATAGTTCTGTGAGTTGAGCAGTGCTCTGACTACATTGTAGACACGGGCCATCAGCTAGACTGCTGGGGGCTGCGCTGCTCGCCCAGCTGTCCTGGGGGTTAGCTGGTGGTACCTCCATTTTACATATGGAGAAACTGAGGCCCAGGGGCCAAGTCAGCCTGGCACAGTTTGTTCTGTTCATTAGTGATGGGTCTGGAATTCCACGGCCAGTCTGGCTGCCTCCTGAGTCTGGGTCTTTCTAATCTGCCTTCTGTAAAGGTCATGAATAAGTTATCACCATTTGGAAGGTCTCTCTCCTTTCAGGGATGAAGCTTATTATCAGAGTTGACTCAAATGACCTTTTGATCAATCCAGGAAGATTGTTGTTGACCCCTGGCCAGTCACGTGTCTCTTCGAAACACTAAAGAAGATTAGTGGACGTCAGACTTGGCTGGAAGGGTGGGTGAGAGGATCCTGGATGGCCACAGAGAAGCCTTGGCCCATTCGGAGGCCTTTGCTGCCTTGCCTCCGAAAGGGGAAATGAGCCACATGAGAGTCGCTTATGTTTG
Organism: Equus caballus; assembly: GCF_041296265.1. Classification (NCBI taxonomy): domain Eukaryota; kingdom Metazoa; phylum Chordata; class Mammalia; order Perissodactyla; family Equidae; genus Equus; species Equus caballus. The sequence goes on along the minus strand of NC_091711.1, from coordinate 39,224,820 downwards.
GAAAATAAAATGGAAGATTATTGGGCTTAACGTTTGGCGCTTTAAGAATGAGTGGTCAAGAGTCCATTGGACTTGATCCCTGGAGTTTGGACCCTTTGGGAGACTGGAACCTTCGCCCTTACTTGAGTTCATCAGGTTTTATTCAGCACCTGCATATGCTGGGCGACGGGGACCCAGCAGTGACTGGGACCCATCAAGGCCTGAACAAGCTCTCAGCTCAGCCAGAATGGGGTCAGGATGGCTGTCCGTGGAAGTGGTTCCGCTATTGAGGCTTTTGTTTTTTGTTTTATTTAAACATCACTCAGGGAACAACAAGCTGCTGAAGACCTGGTGGCTTCTGGGCTGAGTGGTCTTCAAAAATCGTCTTTCGTTTCTGATCCCGAGTTGGGTTTCTCAGCTGTCGTGATGTGGACTCAGGAAACCAGCATGCTGTACTCAGTGTACCCATCGATACAGTGGCCGTATAATTAGATCTCTTCAGTATGGTTGTTTTTCTGTGTTGGATTTCAGCAAACTGCACTTGCATGCTTGGGGAGAGGAAACCCCTCCTATCAAGAGAACCGAAGGGAAGGAACGGCTTCGCTGCAGGAATCCGAGGGTTCAGGTTGCCCCTGGTGTGTGGGAAGCTGGGGAGATGCTGTCTGCGAGAGGGCAGGGTCGGCGTGTTCAGTGCACAGTTCCCATCGGGAGGGCAGCCAAACAGTTCTGTCACCCTCGTCAGACCTGGGGGCGCTTCTGCGGGGATAATCAGCGCCTCGCAGTTTGGGAGGGGGTGACGCCCCCAGATCTGAGAAGACTTGCTCCTCTTTGCAGTTTCTCCCGGGCAGCCGAGTGCAAGCTTATTACCGAGTAGGTGAGGCACATGTGTGATCTCACTGTGCAAATATTGAAGCAATTAAAGCAAAGTCGAGGGTCCAGTGTGCATGACTGAGTGCAGATCCAGCCGGTGGCCTCTTACCATTGAGTGGCAGCTGCTTAACCTATTGCTCATGTGCCTCCGTCACTCCTGCTCTGGACATTAGACCTGGGTGGCGAGGAGGGTTACCTTTGGAAGGCTATTCTCTTGGACAGCCAGGTTCCCAGGAGGCACGATGTGAGTGGTAAACCTGAGCATTTGAACACTTCACTTCAACAAGCGTTGGTTGAGGACCCTCTCTAGGCAGACCCTGGGCTTGGGCAGCACCTGAGTAAGGAATGAGGGGACAGTCCCTGGCTTCAAGGAGTTCTAGGCACCACGGTGAGACAGGCAGAGAAGCAGTGGTTCTGGTTTCTGTCCCCTGTGTCTCAGAGGACAAGAGAGATGGGGCTGGAAGGAGAGTTGGGAGGCGGTGGTGGAAGGAGTTGGCTGGGGTCTGAAGGCCATGGGGATCTTGCTCTCCAGGTGCCATGGGCTGTCATTCTGCGTGGCGGAGTTCTTGAATCGCAGGATTGTCTTCAAGTTCTAACTGCTTTCTGCCCTGATTGACCAGTTGATCGATTCATTCATCAAGAAGTAGTTTCTATGCCCAAAGCCATGTATCTGTGGCCCTGAGGACAAGGGTGGTACTTTGTGGAGGAGAACCAGTTGGGCACTTGGGTCTGCCTGACACATGGTGCATGAGATCTATGCCCAAGACCCTTTGGACACTGGCCAGAGAGTTCCTGAGATGTTGGCTGGCTTCTCACTTAGGAGGAAAAGACCGCAGTGGGGCATTGGTTCCCAGGATTCTCCCTGAGCCTGGCTGTTTGGGGTAGTAGATCAGAGGATGAAATCTTGCCTCATTTGTCCCTCTCTTGTGGCAGTTAATCACTTTCTCCCTAGCCTCCTCATGGAACTCTTTTCCCCTCTCTCAGATTGGAAGCCCCTCCTGGCTAGTCCATGGTACTTTCTAACTGCTGACCTCACCACCTTAGAGTGAGGTCAGGGAGGATGATCTCTTTAAAATACAAATCCGATGATGTCACCCTCCCCCACCTCCTACCTCTTGTGGTGGCCTCCCCTTGTCCCTAGAATAAAGTCCACATAGCTCACTATGGCTGATAAGATCCTGGCTGAGCTGCTGGGCGAGTTACTGGGCTTATTTATTCCTCCAGCCTCATCTCCAGCTTCTGCGTCTCATATGCCATACACACATAGAAAGAGGGGATCTATGCACAAAATTCTGGTGTCATTTTTGATGGTCTGGGTTTCTTGGGTGCAGGGGAAAGTCAAAATTACCCCAGGCCCCGCCTCCTGCAGTCAGGCAAACGTGAGCATTTCTCAGTGTTCCCTGGGACTCTCAGGAGTCCTGGGAAGTCCCTCCATGGCCTCTGAGGAGGGATGGGCAAAGGGGGTGGGTTCTGGCACTCTGGTGCTAAATTCCTCACTGGCCTGTCTCTGGTCTGGTTTTCTTATCTGCTTAAGCATCAGCAGAGGCTTGGGTTGGAATTCTGCTAATGGAAACAAGCCCCAGCTTCTTCTGTAAGCAAACAGCATTCCTGAGGTGGGGAGGCAAGGGGCCCCTCCTCCCAGTCCTTGGCAGCTTCTGGCCTCTGGGCCTGGGGAGAGTGAGCACCTTAGGGTGGGGGGCTGCTGTGAGGTGGGCCCTGGTGGCAGAGTGGCTGACTCCTCCCTGTAGATCAGTGCTCTGATAGTCCTGGTGTTTATACAGGGAGGCTCCTGGAGGCCATTATCTTGTCTGAGCCTGATAGCAGTGTCAACCGAGCAGGTGACATCCATCTGCAGGGTCATTCAGCTGGTCACGATAAGCCAGACTCCAATCTGGCTCTTCTGCCACAGGCCCTGTGCACATCCCACCAGACAAGCATTTCCCAGGCCAGCATCCAGAGATGCTTTTCTTGTAGGATGTTCCCGGGCCCTAAGCCTGATTGGATGAAGTGAAACAGGTTTCCTTACTTCTGGCTTCTCAGAACCTTCCGCGTGTGTCCTGACTGCGGGTTTCTAGCCTTCCTCGGCCATGAAACCGCTTGCTTCGTGCAAATTCCTGTGGTTGGGAGTCTCCTGCTGTGCCCCATCCTCTGTGGACTGGTGTAACTTGCAGAGAGAGTCACCAGTCTTCTGGAAGCTTTTCACAGCCCCAGGTATCATTCTAGGAGGGATTAGGATTAATTAGGTCAGAAGGACAAGATAGAGGGGTTGGGAGGGGAGTTCCTATTAAGTGGCGGATTCTTTGCTGGGAACTTGAGTTGCAACTGCTCCCATAGTCTTTTTTTTCTTATTCTAAAGCTAGGAAATTGAGGTGTTAGCCTCAAGATCACAGGAATCTGGGGAGTGGGGGATTCAAAGCTGGGTCTTTCTGACTCCAAATTCGCACTCGTTCCACTCCATCCCATCACAATGTTTGCATTACAAACATTTATCTTGGGATTTGTAGAATCAGTGGTGCTCCACATGGTGGAGGGGGGGTTGGGGGGTGGGGGTGGAGGGGAGCGGGGGGGGGGGAGGGGGGGTTTGTCCAAGTTCATCTCTGTTCAGAGCTGGTTCCAAAGATGGGTGTCGGCAGCACTTGCTTAGCACATACAGACCAAGTGCTCCAGGAGAGGCAGGCAGGGCCGCCTTTTTCTGGATCTCAGTGAGCAGAGCCCACGCCAGCCAAGGTCATTTCTGGTGTGTCTGGTGGTAAATGTTAGCTGCCTGCACCTTGGTTAATCAAGGGGTGCTAGACGGTTCCAGAAAACTGAGATGGTTTCAGAAAACTGAGATGGTTTATTCAACCTTGTGCAGAGCTTCCTGGGGACCAATAAATTATCTTTACTCCTATCCCTCTTTGTAGTTTGAAAGCCCCAATATGCCTTCTTTCCCTTCTTGTTTTGGGGATATAAAAATTAGTCCATAAATGGTCTGGATTGTGTAGCCCATTAGGTGGTTGTGACCCTTGTGTGTGCTTTCAGCTTGGGTCTCCTTGTTCATTGTGGCTCTTTAACTCTGTCCCTCTGTGCGCAGCTCAGGGGGGTTTCCAGGCTCTTAGGAATCTTCGCCTTACTCCTCTTTCCTCAGCCTTGCCCTGTGCCTCCTTCCTTCATTCAGGGCACTTCGGCTGAGCACTTGCTCTGGGTCAGGCTTTGGGCTAGACATTTGAAGTCGAGATGAATGAGACCCAGTCCCTGTCCTCACATAAAACTGCAAATCGTGACAGTTCAGCTGTTTGTTACTGAGACACCACAGAGCACAGAGGGGAGGGAGGCATGGGGAGTCTTTTTGCAGCAATCAGGGAGAACCTTACAGAGGAGGGAGCGTTTGTGCTGAGATTTGAGAGAGGGTTTCCTGGTGCAGAGGACACTGGCTTCTTCGAAGGCCTGGAGCGTGAACAGAGTGGGACATGCACAGGAATTGATTATGAGGAGTTGGGGGTGACTGTCACTGGGGCAGCGAGGAAGGACGGGGGAGAGGAAGGCCAGGAGCACTAGGGGAGGTTCATGGGTGGGGTCACAAAGGGCCTCCTCACCTGCAGAGATGATTTGATTTTCTTCTGGAGGTGGCTGGCGCATTGTGCTGTTTTGAGGTGGCGAGTGATTTCAATAAAATAGGAAGTAGCATGAATAGAAATGGAGCTGCTGAGTCATCCTGAAGGCAGCTAGGGTGATGGGTTTGAAGGAGGTAGGAGGCTTAGGAGAAGGTTAGTAAGGAGGCAGCTGTGCAGCCTGGAAAGGAGGAGACGCAGGCCTGGACTGGAGTGGGGCGCCGGCGGTGGGGTTGGCACAGTGCTTGCTAATGGCCCAGGGAGGAGTTTCCGGTGATCATCTTGGGTGACCAGGTGGATTGTGTCTTTCTCAGAGATGGAGACCCAGTAGAGAGTGCAGATTTGGGGAGAGGAGCGTGGAGGGAGCTCAAGTGTGATGGTGCTTGTGGGTCCCTCAGGTGGAGACATCCATCTGGTGGGCAGTCGGGCATATATGAAGGGGCATGGGGGAGGGTTCTGGGTGGAAACATTCATCCGGGTATCATCCTTGGGTCTAATCATGGTTTGCCAAAACTATTCAATAAATAGCATTTGCTGGAATTCCCTGCGCGGTGGGTGAGCTGAGACAGCCACGGGAGCGCTCCCTCCCCTCCCCCAGCATGGCTGCTGCTTGTTCTCCATTAACCACCTGGACCTCTCGATGCTGGTGGACTTGGCTTATGAATCACTGGCTGAGCTGTGTGTTAGAGGCTCAGGAGGTTCATGCCCTGCCTGCAGAGGCAAGTCAGCCTCCTTTGCCTGATTTTTCTTTTTTATTGGGCATTTAGGAATCTTTACAGTCCAGTCCAGTAAGTGAGTTCTGGTCAGATCCTTTAAAATACGGTGTATTATAAGGGACAGTCACTCCTTGGTGACAGCATCATCCATGATGATCCTGGTTTGGGCCCTGGGAATCGTTTTGCTCTGAGGACTTCTGTTTTAAGGAGACTGGGCTTCTGCACTTCAGAGTTGAGAGAGTTCTTGCGAAGAAGGGGTCTGGCATCTGTGCCACACCTGCTCATACTAACCCTTTAAATCAGTGGTTCTCACCTGGGAGCGAGTTTGCCCCCCAACCCCCACCTTTGGCAGTGTCCGGAGACATTTTTGGCTGTCACAACTGGGGACCGAGTGCGACTGTCATCTAGTGAGTGGGTGGAGGTCAGAGATGCTAAATATCCTGCAATGCACAGGACAGCCGCCCACAACATAGACTTCTCTGGTCTCAATGTTCCTGGAGCTCAGGTTGAGAAACCCCGTCTCAACTGATCGCGGTATTTTATGGTTCACGAGAGACTGCACTCTCTGCTCCCTTGGCTTGGGATCCTTTTCTACCATCTCTTCTCTCCCCCATTAATATTCTACCCAGCTTACTGTCATCTCCATGAAACTCTGCCTTGAGCTTCCAAGTTTTCCACTGAATTACCCCTTTCTCTCTGTCGCTACAGCAAGTCGCTTGTTCCTCTGTCTTCCTTCACTGAGCCTTGTGTTAGAGCTGGTTGTTGACACGGTCTTCCCCTCTGCAGTGAAGGTTCCACAGAGACAGCTGTCCTGTCTCCTTGTTACGTACATTTAATGAGTCTACGTTGAATTAAACAGCCTTGCGAGATAGAGAAGGTGGCATGAAATATTATCTGCATTTACACTTGAGCCAGAGAGGTGGCGCGTGCCCAAGGTCACACGGCAAGTGCTTCTTCTTCACCCATGTGGCAAATCTATCTGTTGGGCAGCTGCCGTGTTTGGTGTTGGGTGCAGTCGTGAACAGGACAGAAGAAAACCAAGGAGCTTGCTTTTTGACCACTCTATGCTCTGTACAATCCCAGACTGGCCCTTTAACTAGGGTATCATGTCATCCCACACATTATAAACTCCTTGGGTCCTTTACACCTTTGTCATGATATTTTTGCACATAGATCCTCAGTACGTATTAGTTGACTGAATAAGTAAATCTAATGGGTTTGAAAGTTTCTGTATCATTTCAGCAACTCCTTTCACAGAACCTTCCTTGACAGTGGAATTCAGGCACCTTGATAGTTTCATAACTATCATTTAACTCAAGAGCAGTGGCTGTAAGGACAAAGAGAAGGGACATGTTCATCTGTGTTCCCTGGGATAGAATTGGGGATGAAAACGCAGTCAGAGGAGGTTGCCTGTGTACATCAATGATTAAGCTGGAACGGGGCTCTGGTGTCTGGGTCGAGGCCACCTGGGTCTCTGAACCGGAACCTCGGCTCAGAGAATTTAAAAGCTTTGCCCGAGGTCACACCTCTCTCCTTCTGATCTTTAGCTAGTGACTTGCGTTGGAAGTGTGGAGTCCCTTGTACAAACCAGCACAAGGAGATGGGGTTTGCGGCTTCGAGTTGGCATTATTTGTGTCTGTCTTACTGGTTTGCTTAACCGGGGTCGGGGGAGGTTCTTAGTTATTTTCTCAGCACGGCTCCCTGCTCCCGAGAGCTCAGGGGAAGGCAGTTCAAGTGGACACTGAGCAGGGCGTTGAGGCCGAGTGGGTCTGAGTTTGAACCTGGGTTTTGTGACCCGTCTGAGCCTCATTTCCCTCACCTGTAAAATGATGATATATATACCTTATGAAATTGAGTGAGAAAATGGAGCGTAGTAGCAGGCCCTAGGTACGTGGGAGCTTTAAGATGAGTTGGGATGACTTCAAAGTTCCAAGCCTAGGACTTGGCCCAGGGAAGGCTTTACATAAATCCTAGTTGTCTAGGAATGGAAAAGCTCAGTGTTTGCACTGGTGATTTTTCCTAGTAGAATAAATTCTGTCTTTAAGGGGCTAGCAGTTTCTTTTCCAAACAAGTACATAAGTAAGTAAAAAGAGAACCAACTGGAGGGAGGGAAGGAGAGAGGGAGGGAGGGGATTCCTTGGGAAGACAGGAAGGAGTAAAAAGTCCAAATGGATGTTCGAGGGAAAGGGGAGAAGGTAGATAATCGAGGAATTACATTTTGGGTTGAAAGCAGAGGTTTTTGGTCAAGCTCTTTACTTTCAGTTTCATCATTTCCTGAGAGTCCTAATTTAGCCTCTGGTTGCGTCCTCTCGATTATGGCCTAAAAAGGCAACTACTTGGGTTTCTTGGAGTTGGACTGGCAGCCGCAGGAAGCCGGCATGGGAACGGCTGGCCTCGGGATACGATCTCCAATGGGGGAGAGCTGCCTTCTTCCTCTTTAACTCCTTACTGGCCTGCTGACTCCTGCAGGTTCCCAGGGCCTCCTGAGGTTCCCTAATCTGAGCCACCGAGCTCCTTCCTGCAGACAGTGTTCTCTGTGCTGGCATGGGTACCCTGCTCAAGGGCCGTGCACACCGGCCAACCCTTTGGGATAACATTTTCCTAATACATCTCAGGGCCATGAAAATTTCTGGATGACCCTTTGCTCCAGTAACTCCACTTCTGGGAATTGATCTCAAGGTGGTCCACTAAATAAGAGGAAAAAACCTAGTAAGTGGCCGTTTTAAAAAAAAAAATCCCACAACTCTTTGGAATATTATGCAGCCATTAAAAGCGACCAACAACGAGACCTTGGAGTGAGGAGTCCTGGGTTCGTTCGAGTCCTCACTCGCCCAGCTTTGCGACTGAGTGGAGTTACGTCCCTCTCAGAGCCTCTGCATCATTACCTGTAAAGTGAAGCATTTGGATAAAAATGATCAACAAGCAAGCTATGGTCCTGTGGGGAAATGGTCATAATAAGTAGGGAAAATGCAAAATGTGAAACTCCATCATCTCCCTGTAATAGTTAAAAATCAAGTGTTTCTATGAATCAGAAGTAGAAGGGACCATTAAAAAAAAGAGGAAACTGGTTTCTGCGGGGAGAGTGTCAGGAATTTAGGGGGGTGTTTTTGCTTCGTTTTGAAAACCTTTATATTACGTACAGTTTAACAAGAAGTTTCAAAGAGGCTGTTTCAAAAAAGATGTGGTCCCAGGACAGGGCTGGGAGAAGTGGCTGCCGTGTTTAGTAGACTGCCCCCCTAGTGTCTGTTCTCTAGAGCCTCTCATTTCATTCCTAACAGCCCTTGACAGCGGCGGCTCAATCCACCTGCGTCCCCAGAGGTGAGCGGTCACCTGTTAACCTGTCTGCGTAGCCGCCTTCCCTACCGGGCATACATGAGTCAGCAGCTGCCTTGCATGAGTCAGCAGCCGCTGGGCGCAGGAGCCGCCTCCTGACGCAGGTGGAGATGGGAGCTCAGCTGCAGCCCTGTGGCCCCCCAGTCATGGAACGGATGTTCCTGTCGTGGCCAGGTGGGAGGCCTTCATAGAAAGCCCATTGTTCATGGTGACCTCGGCGGCCCTCCCCACCAGCTTAGCCCCTGTATTGATCTTGGCACTGCTGCTCACCCACAGCGTTCCAGCAGAGCTGCTGAAACCAAATAGCTCTGTCCTTGGCCTGGCCCAGCAGGGCCCAGCTGTGTCTAATGAAAAAGTCTGCTTGGAGCGAGACTCTTAAGCCCACCGTTCATGGGGGCCTAGGCATGCCTGGAGGCAGCGGGTGCAGCCCTCTGTGTCGGTCCAGCTCTGAGGGGACGCACTGTGCCCCTCTGTCTTACAGAAGTATGGCTTGGCTCCAGGCCTCTGCCAGCCGTCAGGGGTAGACAGCGCTGGCCTGTAACTGCCTTCCCCCCCAAACCCCAAGTGAGGAGCCGAGGGTGGTGGGTCTGGTGGAGTTTTCCCCCTCCAGCGCAGACCCACTGAGGAAAGGGCTGAGCGGTGTATGGAGTTCCCAGGGTAGGCTGAGTGCCGAGGGCCTGAGCCTGCAGGGAGCCCATGTGTTGCCATGAGGCCAGGCTGCCAGGTCCTTTGCGGCTGGTCCCACCAGGGTTGGAGTTGCTGGGGTGAAGTGGAGTTTGTTGAGGGCCAGGTCTTCTGCCATCACTCATGGGCTACTTGGTGTTGACAGCAGCCAAGGGAGTGAGAATGTAGACTTTTACCGTGCTCTGCTTTATGACGGGCCACGTGGTCCACCCCAGGAAGGCTCACTCTCAGCCTCCCCACCTGCCTGCTAACGCTCAGTAAATGTTTGTTGAATGCCGTGGAATGCACTCCCCTGTACTCCCCACGTCAACTCAGCCCAGCTCTGGTGCTAGCCTGACTCCTGCCAGACCCCAGGCACAAGTGTGCTGGGAAGAGCCCAGGCCCGGGGGCCAGGAGGATCTGGGTTAGAACCTAGTGCCATGACTGGGCTGGGCGACCCTGGGCAAGTGACCTTCCCTCTCTGAGCCTGTTTCCTCATTTATACATGGGAATAATAAAAGCTCTTTTTTAGGGTGATTGCTGGTTAAGTGAGGTTGTAAATAAACTGAGTGTGATGATGGCAGTAGTATTTAATGAGTGCCCCCTTCCCTCCTCCTCTGGGGCTGACCTTGTGAAGGTCATGCAACATCTTCGAGTATCTTCACTGGAACTCCTAATCAGCAGCAGACTTAGGATTTTGGGGGACAGGGTTCAAGGGAACTCCTTGTTGTGTATTGATGGGTTTGGGGTCTGCAGAAAGACAGAACCAGCAGCCCGTGAGGCCCCGTGCCCTGTGATCACTGCACATTCTTGAGCAGGGCAGTGCCACGATGGGGAGACTGGTTTCTGGAGCCTGGGTGGCGGGACTCGGGGGAGGCCCACTGGCCAGTGGTCAGATGGATGGCAGAGCGACAGAGGACAGCTGGTACTTATGCTGGCAGAGGGAAGCCTTTGATTTGCTTGAATGGACTGGCCAGTGCAGAAGTGAGGACAGCCGGAAGTAAGCTGGTGGTGCCCAGGGCCCTGCCGCCTGCCTGGCCCCCAGACCCACACGGAAGATGAGGGCCAGCCAGGTGCTCTGCCACCGTCCCATTCCTGCCCTGTCTGCTGCTGCCTGACTCTTGGGCCCTGCCTTCTCTCAAGGGGTGGACCTTGCAGGTGGATGGTGGCCCTGTCCCCCGAGAGGGTCTGCCAGGGTTTGCTTGTGCTGGGAATGTAAACAAAGCCACCGGCTGAGGGAGATGGGGAGGCTGCCAGGCTCTGCTCCTTGGACTTGCCTTTGCCCTGTTGTGGGGGCAGGGAGCAGATTTCCTGGAAAACAGCCTCTCCTGGAGTGAGTCCAGGGGAGCCCCTCAGCCTTGATCTGGAAACCATTTAATGAGCCCAGATAAGAAGGCCTGGGCAGCCCAGACTTTGCCTTTTGTTGCTCCCACCCAAGCCTCCAGCCTCCTTGGCATCTAAGTCGTTGTTGGAATCTGGAAGCATGAAGGCCCTTGTGACTCCGGATTTGGGGTCCTCCTGGCTTCCCTGAGGAGGGGCCCTTGCTCTCACAAAGGAAAAGCCTTCCTGTATCGTGAGCTAGGCAGTGAGCTTCTGAGTTGTTCCTCTGGTGGCCGTGGGCTGGCTATGTTTGGGTGTCTAAGCCCTGATTCCCGTTCACTCAAGGCAGCTGTCGTCTCAGCTGACCCCAGCCTGAGCCTTGGAGCAGGATTAAGCACTGTGGTGATGCTGCAGGAAGGCCACGGGACCAGGAGTTTGGAGTCCTTCCCTGGCGACTCTGGACTTACCTCCAGGGAGCTTCTGTTTCCTCATCTGTGAAACGGGATAATAACACGTGCCATTACCCACCTTACAGAGTTGTGATGAAGATCTTTCGAGATAGCAAAACCTGTGTGAAAGCCTTTCATAAACTATAAAACCACACAGATGTAAGGGATTATTATTTCATCCTCTTTGTTTCGCAGATGAGTTTTAAAAAAAGCAAACATTCATGTACTCAGGTTCTCCTGGCCCATCAATTATGAGGCTGGCCCTTTGACATCCGTGCCCCAGAAGGGAAGCCTGGCCTCCCTCTCCATGAGGTTGCCTGGAGCCTGACTTCTTTTCTTCTCGCCCTATGTCTTTCGGCTGTATTATCAAGATGGAATTAAAATCTGCTGGAAACATGTTGGTGTTTTATTTTCTGCTCTTGGTTGACTCTGTGAAATAAAAAAAGTTTCTGCAACTGGAAACTTCCACCATGTGCCGTTGTAGTCAGTTGCCTTTTGGGCTAATTAGAAACCTGTTTTTGTTGGAAGTCCCCTTAAATTGTGTGGTCGCTTTCCTGCCTTAGCAGCTGTAGCTTAGTGACTATAATTGCATCTGTCTTTGAGGTTCTTACACTCATCATTTGGCACAATAGTTGTTTATAGATTTGTTGGATTGTGTATTGCTCCTGAGATATGCCTTACCCATACACCTTATGTCTTCCAGAATTCCTGATAACAGCTTGTTTTTTCCAGCCATGTGCATCTTTCTTTCTAAAAGTGGAGAACGGGAAAATTCCGGCAAATTGTGCAGCCTGGTTCTCTAGAGTTGTACTGTACCGTGATGCTATACAGTTGGCAAAGAGAAGAGGTGGATGTTTGTGATGCTCGTGTGGCTGATGTAGCGCTATCTGATGTTTTGTCCTTTTTTCTTCCTTAGGTCCTGGCTGTAAGTCACCATGGCGCAGCAAGCTGCTGATAAGTATCTCTATGTGGACAAAAACTTCATCAATAACCCACTGGCCCAGGCCGACTGGGCTGCCAAGAAACTGGTATGGGTGCCTTCCGAGAAGAGTGGATTTGAGCCCGCCAGCCTCAAGGAAGAGGTAGGCGAGGAGGCCATCGTGGAGCTGGTGGAGAATGGGAAGAAGGTGAAAGTGAACAAGGATGACATCCAGAAGATGAACCCGCCCAAGTTCTCCAAGGTGGAGGACATGGCGGAGCTCACGTGCCTCAACGAAGCCTCGGTCTTGCACAACCTCAAGGAGCGCTACTACTCAGGGCTCATCTACGTAAGTGGGGCACGAGGGCTCTGAGGCGGGAGGTTCCAGGTCTGTCCCGTCCCCCTCCCATGCCCATGCCCTGGCTCTCTGGGGCAGAAGAGGACTTTAAGGAATGCTGGGGTGACATCCTTCAAGTTTGGCGTCTGAACGTCCTAATGGACTGTTCTCATAGCGTTGGTTTTGTCTCTTCTCTGTGTAGCCAAAACACAGTAAGGAAGCCTGTTTGACACCAACTGCAGTGAGAAGACCATGACATGTCTAGGGTGTGCCCACCTGCTGGTGTTGGTCCTCAGTCTTGGTGGAGAAGGGAGGGATCAGCCCAGCGTGGTCAGTTCCTTCTCAAAGATAGGAACACCGTGTTCTGGTTTCCCACCTTGTTCCCCCTGCACCACCTGGTCCCCTCCGCTCTCACCCCTTTGCCCACTCTCTTTTTTGGTATCTCCGCCATCCTGTTCTTTATAGAGGCCTGTTGGTGTCGCTTACTTCCCTGGGGAGTGTGCTTGGAGCAGAGATGAACCTTCAAGAGTAGGACTTGAATCACTAGTCCATCCAACACTTTAGAGTGGTTCCATGCCAGGCTTAGAGTCCAGAGAACAGCATGTTCAAAGGCCCAGAGCAAGCAAAGGATAAGGAGCAGGCTTTTCTCTTTCCTCTTTCTAGCAGCGCTACATTTGCGCAAAGATGGCTCCTCACTGCTTTAGAACACATGGAGAGGCGATCACTTACCCATCCTCTTGGTCATGGGCTCCAAGCTCTTACGGCCCTGGGGTCACAAAGCTTTCTATTGTCGATCCCAATTTCTTCTATTCAGTTAATTTCCTTCTGGTTTCGACCTCAGTTGGGAAGAAATATCTGGTTCTTCCTATTCCTAAAATAGCTCTTGCTTTAAGTATGCTGTTATGTTCGCCTTGGCCTTCGTGGTCTTGGAACTGAATAAAACAGTTCTCAAAATCTGTTTGCACTGGAGGAGGAACACATCTCGAGATTATCACAACCCTCATTCTAGAGGTGGGAAGACCAAGTCTTGGACCGAGGGGTTTGCCCCGGTCATGTGTAATAAAAGGAGGGGCCGGGCTCATCCTGTTGCAGGGATGGTGAGCGGCTTCCTCAGGGCCAGCCACTTTCTTTTCTATAGAGTTTTAGGGTGACATCAGCACACATTTCCATAGGATCCTTCCCTCACCCCCTGGTCTGGCACTTCTGAGTGCTCTGCAGTGTGCCGCATCCCTCTGTTGAGCCACGGGCCGTTCTGGATTATCCAGAAGTCTTGACTGGGCCAGAGCATCTGCCAGGACTGCATTAGCTTGCTGATTACTAAATCTGTCCCTGATTACAAGGTCCTCGTTTCCTGCCATTGATGACCACCCTTTGAGGATCAGCCTGATTAGTCAATAAGGAGATACACAGAACTGTCTACCTGGAAAAGTCCTTCTGTATAGACCAGCTTAGCCCAACCTTCTAACAGGACAAGTGGGAAGAATTGAGGCCCAGAGAGGGCAAGAGACTTATGCAACGTCACACAGCTAGGTGTTGGCAGAGCTGAGACTAGAACTTGGGTTTCCTGACTGTCAGCCCAGTTCTCTCTCTGTTTCTTGGCGAGAATGTTGTGTGGACCAAATTAAAAGCCCCTGTCCTTAGGGGTGTTGACCACTGAAATGCAGAATTAGTGACCTGCAGAAAAACAAAGGGCCTTTAAGGAAGTATTGCCTGTCCGCAGGAAGCCACTGTCCAATTGTCCGGCAGCGGGACCCTCCCTTTGGCAGCTCGATAGCTTATGTTACACCCACTCTGCTGTGCCACCAAGAAATGGCCTCTGCTCAGTAAAGCAGAGCGATAAGGGCCTGGGAGTTGGAGCCTCCAGGACCCGGTTCGAATCCCAGCACTTGCCCCTTCCTGACCATGCGGCATGGCTGCACGGATCCCTGAGGACTGCATGAAGCGCCTGGCTCACGGCCAGGCCGGGACTCTCCTGCTGCCATTTGCTACCGGTGAAGGTAGCCTGGCCCTCTGCTCGGCCCTCTGCTGGTGTCGCTGTTCCACCTGGGTCTGTTAGAGACTTAACTGAGCCTGGAGCGAGTTGGGCGGCCTGCCTGTGCCTCTATCAGCTGGCTGCAGACGGTCTTACCTCCTGCAAAGGGGAATACTGGTCATCACAGTGCCTTCCACGTTAGTTGCTTCATCTTTTCTCGGAAGCTTTGGTTTTGCTCTGTAGGTGGGCTTGGTGGGTACCCTGAGCTTTTTCTCTAGAACACTCGGGCTGGAGGCGTCAGTCCCGTTCTGTCACCTCCTGTGTGCAGTGCACTTCCTCCTGCCTCAGACCAGCTTCCACCTGAGCGTCGTCACCAGAAGGGAAACTGATTGTCTCTGCAGTTGCCCAAGTGGAGACCCCAGCAGGTGCTGAGCTGCGGGGAGATCAAAGCCACTCGGTGGTGCTGCCGGGGCAGGGGCAGCCTCACTCGCAGTCCACCTCTGCGCACGCTGTTCCAGATTGCGACCCGGGAGGCTTTGCTCAGCCTGTGTGCGCAGCATTGTGGGCGGCGTGGCTGATCCTGTGCCACAGCTGCTCTGTCTCTTTCTGCGGGGGGTGAGGCCCTGGGATGGAGGGCGGTTGGACACAAAGAGCCTCTGTGGCCCGAGAATGGAGCAGCTCCCTGGTGTGGCCGTGTGGGAGCAAAGCCACTTGCTCAGCGTCTGCGCCTCCACGAGTGTCCAGTGAGAGTGGCTCATGGTCGAGTCCCCTCCCTCCCACCTGAGCTGCGGCACCGGTTCCGCGGGCGTAGTCTGGTCACATCCACTGATTTGATGGTATTAGCCCAGCGCACTTGGAGGCCCCCTGGAACCCTCCACAGGACCATCTGCCCACCCAGCTGTCAGAAAGACTCATACCCCCTAGTCCCCTTCTGCTCTCACCACTAGCTGTTTCTGAACACCTGGCTGTGTGGCACACCCTAAACGTGGGGCCATGTGGCCTTTGCTTTGATCAGCCTGGATTTCCTAGAGTGTAGGTTTTCTTAGATGCCGGGAACAAAGCTGGATTGTTTCTGTGCTCCTGGGGTAACCTTGCTGCTCCCTGGCCTTCTGTCTTGTCCCCACCCAACAGTCACATGGAGGGAAGACCAGGAGTCTTCCTGTAATCCCCGGGCCCCAGGTTGTCAACACCATGTGTGGATGCCTTTGCTTTAGAGCTTCCCTGGTGTCTTGTGAAGGGAGTAGTTGGAGGGCAGACAAATGACTGATTATCCCGGGAAGAAAGGAAAGCGAGGGCCCTACGTCCCCTCCTCCCAACAGAAGAGGCAGCCAAACACGCCTGTTCATTTCCAGACTCAGCTGCTCCTTTGCATGCAGGCCAGCGTTTGGTTGGTGTGTCCCTCCCGGGTTCTGCTTTCAGTCTAACTTGTGTTTGGAAAATCCAAGTGCTGTAGCCCTTGGCCAGTGCTAGGAAGACCTTTGCCTCACAACTGGTTCCTCTGTGGACCCTGTCTTTGGGTTCAGCCACAAGAGCCATCCTTGTTTTTTGGCGCGGTGGAAGGGGTTGGGTTGACACCTAGCACAGCCCCTCAGGTGTTGGATGCTGTTGGATCGAGGGGCGAAACCACGGACAGTGAGGTGAAGGCTGTTTGTAACAAGGAAAACAAAAAGATTTGAGGAGCTCAGAGAACTGGCCTCTACCACCAGGGAGGTCTGTGCTGGGTGGTGTGACACTTGGGTCTCTTCCCAGCTCTGTCATTAGCCTCATGACCTTCAGCTGTCACTCAGCAGTCAGGGCTGCAGGTGTGTGTGCATCCTGCCCTGCCGGTCTCCCTTTGCCAACCTTCTTCTGGGTCTGCGGCCCAGTTTCCTAGGAAGAGGCTGCTTGGGTTGCTCCAGCTGCTAAAAGAGAGCTGCGTCCCCCTAGCTGATGAGCTCCGGTCACCTGGGTGGTCTTGGGAGTCTCACTCAGCTACCAGGAGTGTATTTTTGTTTTTGGTGGAGAGAGGGATCGTGGAAGAAAAGATAGCAGGAAAATTGTTAGAAAAAGAATTAGTAGTCACAAGTTAATGTGGCTTTACCTTAAGACACTGAGGAGAGGCAGGTCTGTGTGGGCCTGCCACTGGGAACCGCTCTCCTGACCTCCTGGGAGCTCCTCTCCACGGCTGGGTGCCGTGCCATCCTCATAACCTCTTAATGAGGCGTGGATGTCTGCCTGGCCCTGTTTTACAGGCTGGGAGATGGAGGGAGAGAGAGGTTAAGAAACCTGTCCTTGATGGGGTTGGAACTCAGCACATCTGCCTCTGGGATCTGGTTTGAACCTGGTCAGATCAGACTTGGAACATTGGGTGTACTTTTGGATGCCTCGTATGAAGAGTGTGGACTAATTGGGCCCCCTTCAGAGAAGACCTGAGTCTTGGAGAAGGCTCACAGGGGATGTGCAAGTTGTCTTTAAGTTTTTCAGAGATTTTCATGTGACTCTCTGTAGAGGATTCCAGGGAGAGAGGTATCGGTGAGTGATCTACTAGCCCACAAAAGATCTGAATGTTTGAGGAGTGCAGTGAGTTTTTCCCAGTGCGGGAAACGTTTCGGCTTGAGCAGGTCTGCGAGTCCTTCGGGTAGAGTAATTTGTGTTTCCACAGTTTGCTTGTGCAGCTGAATCCTTTTCTCTGTGCGTCTCTCGTGGACAAACACATCTCTTATTGTCCTTGGATCCGAGTTTTGTTCCTGGACTTCTGCTGTCCGTGAACTTGCCGTGGATCTCACCTGATGCACACACTGGTCGGCATGCAAAACTGGCAGCAGTTGTGCAGTCAAGCGAGGACCCTTGCTAAAAGAGCAGAGCTGGTACCTGTGCCCCCACCCCTGTGGCAGGTCTGCCGGAGTGGGGCACAGAGAGTGGGGGGCTCCAGGGGATGCTTTCACATCCCGCTGACTCGGGGGCCTTGGAGGCAGCAGATACTTTGCCACAAGGTTTACATGCCGTTGAGAGTCAGACTTCCTAACCCATTCCTGTTTGTCACTCTTTTCTTTAGACCTATTCAGGGCTGTTCTGTGTGGTCATCAATCCTTATAAGAACCTGCCCATCTACTCCGAAGAGATTGTGGAAATGTACAAGGGCAAGAAGAGGCACGAGATGCCCCCCCACATCTATGCCATCACAGACACCGCCTACAGGAGTATGATGCAAGGTGGGTGCTGTGGCCTCCCCGGGGCTGGGTCTGCTTGCAGCCTCGTTGACACCTTTGCAGGTGCTCCTTCATGGTCATTGCCAAAGGGATCGAGTGGCTGGGTCGGTGTTGATGGCACTGGTGATGGGGCATCGTGGAGCTCTGTAAGCCGATGTGTGAGAGCCAAGACCAGTGACTATCAAAGGAGATGTTTATATGTTGATAGAATGTTCTAGAAGCTTTAAAAAATACGTTTCCTAATTATTTTCCCAATTTCTGATTCTTGTCAAGAGCTCCCATGCCAGGCCTCTGCTCTCTTCCAGACCCCTTCTTCTACCGCTTACTCTCTTTCCTCCTTGTTTTTCACCTCTGTCTCGCTTCCCCCCAGTCTAGGAACGTGCTTGAGTTCTGACCGTCTTTTACATAACAGACACAAAGTCTGTCCTGGATTCTGCACCCCTCTCCAGCTTCTCTCTGTCCCGTCACAGCAGAGCTGTTTAGCGGAAGTATCCCTGCTCACCGCTTCCATTCTTCACTTCCTGGTCACGCTTCTGGCCCTGCTTGACTGGCCCCACCACTTCTGCAGACTGTCTTACAAAGGTCACCCTCCCTGCTGTGTTGCTAAATCCGTAGTAGCGTGAGCTGTTCTCTTACTTAACCTCTCTTGGGGTTGGACACTCTTGACCACTCCCTTTTGAAACCCCTTCCTTCCCACGACTATTTCTCTGGTTCCCTGATCTCTGCCGTTCCCATCTACGTGGTTCTCTCCTGGGATTTCCCCTGTCCCTGCATGTCGGTGCTCCTCAAGGTCTTGTCTGCTCCCTCGGAGTATTCCTCTGGACGATGGCCTCATCCACTTGAGTAGCTTTGTTCTCACTTTCTGGCTGACGGCTGCCACTGTCGCCTGATTGCTGCCAGCCAGTTGCTCCCAGCTGCCATTTCGCCATCCACCCAGTCACCCAGGCCTGGAACCTGGCTTATCTTGCACTCTCCTCTGTCCCTCACCCCTCTTTCCCAGTCAGTCAGTGCTTTCTGTAGGTTTTATCTCTGTTAATATTTCTGATCCTCTTCCCTGTCCTGTCCTGTGGCCCTGGCCTTAGTTCAGGCCTCCACAATTTTTTGCCTTTACTATTTCTGGGACCTCTTGACCTTTGCTCTCAATAGAGCCCTCCCTCTGTGCTTTCAGAGGGTCATCTTTCTAGAATGCAAATCTGATCAATCCCCCTGATGTGAAATCTTGAAAAGGCTCCTCATTGCCCCAAAGATAACACTTAACCCCTCTGGAGGCATACAGTGTCCTTTGTAGTTGGCCTCCTGCCTCCCGCTCCAACTTCCCTGCCACATGGAAATCCTGACATTTCTCTGATAGATCTTTTCTGTTTCAAACCGCCACACCTGCTCCATCTGCCTGCCGTACCTGGCAAGTCCCTCTCCTGTTGTTAAAGACACAGCTGAAGCGTTACTGCCATCCAGGCAGGAGATCTGGGCTACACTTGCATTGGTTTATTTGACTTAGGGGTTTTACACATTTGTTTTTCTCTCCTAGATGTGGACAGGGCCCACGTCGCCTTTATAGTCTCAGAACTGAGCCAGGTGCCTGGCATATGGTGCGTTTCATGTCATTCTGAGTCACGCCCAGTTGGCTTTCAGGCAGGGCTGTATTCTCCTATCTTGTGTTGATAGTGGTTTTTCGTGTCCTATTGCACATGCATCCTTTTTTTCTTTAAACTTTGTAGTTAATCTAGGCAGCGATGGTAATGAATCTGCTGTATTTACAACTTTATCCTTAGTTGAGAGGTTTAAAATGGCAACATGTGGGACTGTCTTGTGCCCTGCACACTGTACTATGAGCAAGGTGTTTCGGTTCCAAGCTTGAGGAATTATGTAGAATGTGCAAGTTTGGCCTAGGTTCATGTCTTTCAAAATCCCTTGAGGAAGCCAGTCCTTTAGTGTTTTGTTTTTTTTTTTTTTAAAGATGTTATTTTTTCCTTTTTCTCCCCAAAGCCCCCCAGTACATAGTTGTATATTCTTCGTTGTGGGTCCTTCTAGTTGCGGTATGTGGGATGCTGCCTCAGCGTGGCTTGACGAGCAGTGCCATGTCCACACCCAGGATTCAAACCAACGAAACACTGGGCCACCTGCAGCGGAGTGCGCAAACTTAACCACTCGGCCACGGGGCCAGCCCCCAGTCCTTTAGTTTTAAAGCAGGATGCCTGTTTCAAAGTGCTAACTCGAACAGTCTGCTGGAAGAACGTTCTGTGAGATTACAGAAGAGCCTGAGTCTGTGTCTCTAGGGGTTATGGGTCAGTTTTCTCCTGGCTGTCTTCATCAGCCTCATGCAAGTGCAAGAAGTGCGCCCTGGAGTCTTCTTGAGCTCTGCACTGCTGAATTAGGGCATGTTCCCACACTGGGATCCTGGATCTGAGCCGTTTTCTAGGAAGTGGGCTTTTTCACTTGTGGGCAAACCATTCTGACAAGAATGATGTAATGATGCAAAGCATGGTGCCAAGAGTTGGAGTCCTTGGAACTGGTCTTCTAGCCTTTCCAGACAACTTGTGGGGCTCCTTCCCAAAGAGATTCATCCAATTTTTATTTGTTCAACAATAAAAAAATTTGAGGGGCAGAAGTCAGCAATTATAGGTTTGGAGATAATTGGAAAAAAAAAAGGGAATCTGCAGAGAGCTGGAGCTTCCCCTTTGTGTTGACCGAGAAGTCTTGTCTGTAACGGAATGGCCGTGATGGGAACCGAGGAGCCGCCCCGAATTATGAGTGCAAATGGGTGGGTGTTTTCATCTTTTGGATCTTTTGGAGACCAGGGGTAGGAAATATGTTTGTGGGCACAGGGAACCTGAGGTGTTGGTGCTTGCTTTTAACGGTCTGTGCAGGTGCTGGGTCCACATACTTCTAACTCTCAATCTGGAGGTTTTCATTCGCTTCTGCTTCGTGTTGGACTTGCTGTGGCTCTTCAGACCCCATGGTGACCGACTGAGGACATTTTCAAGTTCCCTCTCCTCATACACAGTTGACCTGCAAAACAGTTAGCAATAGGTTTCTTGTTCTTGGGGTAGGGAAGAAGTTAATTAACAGAAGTTGCTCCTGTTATGACAAGATGGTTCACCAGGAAAGAAAGTTCCTGAGAGGAGCCTCTGGTTCTTGCCCTAAGTCAGGAATTGACAGGGGAAACTTGGGTAAAATTGGCTCCTCTCTTTTGGAGAACATGTCTTAGCACATGCTGCCCCCTTGGCTTTGGGGCAAAACAGGTTTGTTCTCTGTCACTCACATCTTAAAAGAGGTAGCCACATAGTTCCTTTTCTGCCTTTTCTTTAAAGAACTAGAAAAAGACTTCCTCTCTGAGCTGGCTGTGGCTTATGACATGCTATCATTTATTCTTCCAAATAGGGTAGTTGCTGGCTTTGTCTGGGGACTTCCATGAGATGAGCTCTTGGACCCTTCCTTGGGGCCTCCCTCCGTCTTTCATCTCTCAGTGCTCTGGTTTGCCTGTAAGTCCTGGTTTCTGCCTGCTGCCTGCAGTTAGTGTTCGTCGTGTCCTCTTTCACTTTTAGAAGCATCCCAGTGTGGATGATAAATTGTATGGTTCCTCTACCTATTTGTCAGGCTAAGCCAGGGTTTCTCAAACTTGGCACGATTGACATTTGGGGCCAGGTAATTCTCTGTTTTTGGGGGTGGAGGCGGGGCTTGTCCTGTGCATTGTAAGATATTTAGCAGCATCCTGACCTCTACCCACTAGATGCCAGTGACACCATCCCTCTCCGGTTGTGACCATCGAAAATGTCCCCAGACGTTGCTACCAAATGTTTCCTGTGGGGCAAAGTCGCCCCCACTTGAGAACCACTGGACTAAGTGTTGCAGATTGGTTTCCTCTGAGATTGACTCCCATTGATCAGTAGTGGCTTGCCCAGCCCTGTACTGGCAGGGATCTGGGACTCAATGCCAAGGAATGCTGGGATAGGTTAGTGCTGTCTGCCATGGGCTCAGGATGGGACACGGCAGCATATGGCGCCCTGGATGAGGCCATGGAGAAGGGAGTGGAAAGTGCTGGAATACCGTGTGGTTTAGTATGTTATCTGGCACTGGAGGCGCTGACAGCCCAGGTGGAGAGACCAGACGTGTCTGTACACAGATCTGTACTTGCAGCCATATAATAAGACAAGTTGCCACCCACCCCTGGTGCCGGCACCACTGCAGCAGGTGGCAGGTGTCTTGGAAGTTTGGAGGAAGGTGTGGCCGCTGAGGCCTGGGGTGGTCGGAATCCTGTGGAGTTCGGATCCTGTGGAAAGACTGGCAGGGATGTGTCAATAAGTGGTTACAGCGCAGCCCAGACGCGCCCGGCACTGTTCTGTTTGTTTTAATCCTCAGCCTTCGGTTTAATTAAAGTTGCGGTGACATGGTTGGTTCACCCTCCTAACCCTGGCTTTCCCATTTGGTTGATTTGTTGTCACAGCCATTAATGGGTCTTCCTGCCTTGGGTTGAACCATTCCTCAGAAGAGTGCTGAAGGCTTGGAAGTGTCTGAGGCCGGGAGGATGAGAGAGCGTAACTCCTGTTGTTGCCCCTCACTAGGCAGACGTGGGCCCTGATGGGGAAGAGGGCCGTCTCCCAAGGCAGGTACAAGGGGCTGCCCGTGGAATTGGACAGAAGCAGCACAGCGTCAAGGCGCCACTGGGTTGGGAAATGGCGCTCCTGGCTTCCTTTGGGGCCAGGCCTTCCGGGGTCTCTCTCAGTGGGTAACAGTGTGGATTCTTACAGGAGAACTGGCCAGTGGAAGAATTTGACTGGAGCCCAGGAATCTCCCCAGTAAGAGTAGGAAAAAAACCCTCTTCTATGTTAATTAGTTGGAATGCCAGGTTTGGTTCACTTTCAGTGACTTTATGGTATTTTAATGAGCTCCCAGCATTTCTGGGGGAGTGGCAGCAGGGTCTGCTTTCATTCCAGGCCTACCCTAATCCGAGAACTATTTAACCCTCTGCTCCGTGCTAATCCCACCTCTGCTTCTCAGCAGAGGCTGCAGCAGAAGCGGTCGGTCACTGAGCGGTTGCTCAGAGTGCCCAGTGAGTGTCCACATTCCTCTCAGGGGTTGGTTAACCCTTTTGAGTGAACAGTGAGGGGTAGAAATTTTGTGCTCGCTTCCCGTCTGAGTATGACCCTTCTAACTCAGGTGCAGGGCAGGCCCAGGAGTGTTAACTGACTCGTCCAAAGGCCCGCAGAGAGTCCGCCCCAGAAACCAGATTCCCGATTCCCGTCCTGGGGCCCACCCCAGGGGCACTGTGGCCCCTCACTCTCTGGCTGGTGTTTGGAGGAATTCTCCTCTCTAGCTTGCTGGTTTCGGGCAACAGGCCCTCCTCTCCTCTCTCACGTTCTTCCTGCCCCAGTGGTGGTTGCTCCTTTGGAGCTGTCTGCTTTCCAGGGTCTTTCCGAGGAGAAGCACTGTTAGGGAAGTGCTTTGAGGGTATGGGAAAGTGTGACTTTGAACAGACTCACCAGGACGGCGGCTGAGGAAGCCACAGATGTGATGACTCCACTTAAGCAGGAATGTGCAGGCCAGGAGGTGCAGGCTCTGCCAGCATCTGCGCATGGGGCCCCCGCTGTCTGCAGGGACGTCTGAGCCGGGCCCGTGTGTCCTGTGTGGCTCACCCCGCGGGGGCATGCTCTGTGCCCACGCATCATTACCCCCTGTGCCAGCCAAGTGCCTACTGTGTGCTAGAGTAGAAAGACAAGCCATGGTCCTGCCTGGAGGAGGTCGTGAGAGGCAGGTAAGTCAACTTCAGGAGGGGAGTGAGAGTCCAGTTCATAGCGGGAGGCCACC
This sequence comes from Equus caballus, assembly GCF_041296265.1. Lineage (NCBI taxonomy): Eukaryota > Metazoa > Chordata > Mammalia > Perissodactyla > Equidae > Equus > Equus caballus. The sequence goes on along the minus strand of NC_091711.1, from coordinate 39,201,679 downwards.
TTGTTTAGCCTTGAGGGGGCTGGGGTAGAGAGGGGGGCTTGGATAAATGACAGAGCACTTCTGTAGGAGTCACCACGAAGAGTCTGCTGGGCCTCTCTTGGCCTTAGCTTTAGGGAGAAACTTGCCTTGTGAACAAGAAACTTGGTGTGGAGAAGAAACCTGGGTTTTGGACTAGGTTTCAGTGGGAGTCTGGCTCTGTCACTTCCTGACAGTGACCATGGTCCAGCAAGTCTACTTACTCGGCCTGGGCCTTCGTTTTCTCATCTGCCTCTTGGCAGGGTCATTGTAAGAATTAAACAGGGTGCAGTATGTACGATGCCTGCTCTGTGATGAGTGCCCTTTATAGTTATTTATTTATTTTTTTTGCCGAGGAAGATTGGCCCTAAGCTAACATCTGTTGCCAATCCTCCTCTGTATGTTTGAGGAAGATTCACCCTGAGCTGACATCTGTGCCAGTCTTCCTCTATTTTGTATGTGGGACGCCTCCACAGCCTGGCTGCTGACAGATGTTGTAGCTGAACCCAGGCTGCCAAAGTGCAGTGCACCGAACTTAACCACTAGGCCACGGGGCCAGCCGCAAGTGCCCTTTAGAAGGTAGCATTAGGAGTCTGGAAATTCACTTTCTTGACTGAACTGTCCCTGCCTTCAGTGTAAACCTGCACATCGCACATTCCTTCCATCCACGATCCCACTGGCTTAAGGAAGGTGATAACCAGAGGCTTCCTCCAGGCGGGTTTCTTAATCTCAAAGAGCATCCTCTGAGAGTTCAGGCTCTCGGCAGAAGCACACACAGGAAGTGACTTGTCAAAGCTGCCTTCCCTGCAGCGACCACATAACACACAGGCGTGCGCTGGCAGACGCCGTCTCCAACTTGCCCGGTCTAGTCCACGGACCCGGAGCAGGCAGCACGAGGCCTCTGGTTGACGTGGCCTCGGTAGAGCTCCAGGAGAACGTGCGTGCGGCACTGGGGCGGTCCTCTCTTGATGTACTGGTGGGAAGCAGAGAGGTGCTGTGACAAGCAGCCCTGGGCCCACCACCCAAGCACCGAGCCCAGATCAGGGGGTGCTTTCCTGGGGCTGATCCCAGGAGGCTGCTTTGTGATGCCCCCAGAAGGAAAGCCCAGCCCCTGGAATGAGGCTGCCTAATTATAGTGTGGTCATGCCTGTCAGTCTCATTTCTGTAAAATGTTCCTTCTAGAAGAGGAATCTGTGGTTAACAGTCCTTTCCAAGGATTCAGCTCTAAGCTTGCTGTTTTGTTTTGTTTTTAATCCAAGCCAACAGGCCCACTGTGCTTTGCTCCGGGCTGGCTGAAGTGGGAGATAAGAAAGGAGTGCCCTCTTGGAACCGGAAACCTTGGGGGTGTTTGAAAACCTGGCCCAGTTTCTCTGTCACAGCCCCCCCAAAGCATACACAAGAACTTACCTGCAGAGTCTCTAATGACCCAGCTGCTTTGTGCTTTTAACCTCCCTGGACACGTTCTTCTCTCCTGCCTGGTGATCGCTGCTTACCAGCCTGTTTTTCCTGTTTTCTCCAGTTCTGACTCTGAGACTCCAGTAGAGCTGTGTTTCAGGATGTCAGGGCTGAACGTTGGTGCATTTGGAGAAGAAGGTTGCTTTCTTTCCCCTGCCTGGTTTCTGAAATTAAACTATCAGAGGAGAACAAAACTAATTCCCTAAAGAGAGATAACACAGCTGAAAGTCTCTAGGCATAAAAGTCAGGATTCCACAAGTGGCTTCTGTAAAATTCCTTTAGTCTTGACCAAGGCTGTTGGCCCAGTGTTGACCTTTGTAATAAACTCTGAGGACCCATGGTGTTCTGGCAAATGGACAGTGTTGATTTGGGTTCAGGATGTCATTCCCACCAGGCTTTGTGACTCTGGAGGAAGAGCTTGTCTCTCCCACATGAGCCAGTCCACAAATACAAGAGGGCAGAGGTCTAAGCTGAAAGCCAAGGGTGGAAGTCATGCTCCAGGAGAGAAATTCTGGCCTAAAAGTTGCCAGCACACCATTCCTTTCATTGATTGCCCCTTCTCCAAGGCGGTGGAGCCTCCAGCTTCTTCAGGAAGCATCTTCATGTGCCATGACTGTTCACTTCCTAGCACTGATGCGCCTGGTGCTCTCCAGGTTGGGCTGAATGCATCACTGTGTTGTTTCACAAAGCCCGTTGTCCTCTTTGCAGGACTGTTTGTGCTGCTTCTTGGAGCCAAGTTTGTCCTGAGCTTTGCCTCGCGGTGTCCATCTTGTTCCCTGTTTGTGTCCTCTTGTCCTTCCCTCCGTCCTCCCCTTTCTCCCTCCCTGAGAGCCCAGCTGTCTCCAGAGCTGTGATCCATGCCTCATCCTCTCTGTACGGGACTCAGCCACGGCACCCCCTACCTGTCTTTCCTTTTCCCCAAGGAAAATATTGTTTAAGAGCAAGGAAGAACTGACTTGGGAGTGTCGGGTCCCTCCCAGTGTCCTGGTGGCATTTGCTGTGGGCCATCAGTATCACATGTGGCTTTTGAATTTCCCTCCACCCTGACAAACGTGGGAGCTGCCTCAGCAGCAGCCCCGCGTGGGGAACATTCCTGCTGCCAGCCCCGCCCATGGGAAAGGTGGATGAACGACTAGCAGTGGCTTCTGGCAGGTTTGCCTGTGTGCTAGGAGCTCACCTGTGTGAGCTACCGGATGCATTTTGGCCAAGAGAAGGCTTGTTTGGGGCCTGGCTTGTCCTCTCACATGATGAAAGTTAAGAGCAGTCCCTTGGGCTTCTTTCTGACTATCAAGGGTGCCTGGTTTTGGAGGGCTGCCCGTTCTCTGCCTCCTGTAACTGGGGACTTGGGCCTCCTCAGCAGGGTTCAGACCACAGCCCTACCTGAGGGAGTGTGTGGGTGGAGGCACTGGGTCAAGTCCATCAGACTTCTGGCTTGGGTTGCTGCTGAGCAAGCATCTCCTTGGTCTGGTCCTACCTCCGTGCCTTGGAAAAACATTGCTGATGACCACATTGTGTGCTTGGGAGCCACTGCCGGGGCCTTCCTTTTGCTGGCGGACTGCCAGGCAGGCTGCCAGAGGCTTGGTGACACAAGGGCCCCAAGGCTCGGCATCAGTCTGCAGCCTCAGCTAATGTGAAGCATTATTTTGCACCTGCTTTTTCTCACCTCTGCTTCCCAAGCACTTGTAACCCAAGCTCGTGAATTGGGCTGGCTTGGGAGAAAGTAACAGGCTGCTCGCAGGACCCCATGTGGCACTTTATTATGAGTGTGGATGGCCCTTTCTTTGCAGTGCTGAGGCAGGACTGCTGGTGGCGCAAAGTGATCCCCTTCTAGGAGCTCTCCATGGGGAAGAACTAGCATCCAGAGGCCTGGGTTCTTGGCTCAGCTTGTGTGACTTTGATGAAGTCATTGGGCTTCTCAGGACTTGGTGTCCTGACCTCTAGACAGAGATGATTGAACCAGATGCTCTCTAGGGCCTTCCCAGCCCCCAAGTTCTGAGCACGAGCCCACAGGTCTCTCCGCATCTTATATTTGGTGAAATGCTTTGCATTTTGGCCCATTGAGACCCTGATGCTGTTCACCAGAAGGTCTTGGGAGAACTAACTCTGATGTCCAAGAGTTTGCCCTGGACAGCCCGAGACTTTCCCTCCCAGGCGTCACAGAGCTGGGCTTCACACAGTGAGCGTCCCAGGGGTCTGCTCTGCAGTTTTCATGAAAGGCAGACCCCTTGGTGGTGGAAAGTTTCAGGCCCATTTGTCATGACATCCATCATGTCTCCCCCACGCAGGCATGTCGCCCAACCTGGACTGCCCTTTGCTTTCATTTTTCTTGGCCCGTATCCATATCTTAGTTCTCAAGAAACCTGCTTGACCTGAAGCCTGGTCCTGTGGGCAGGGCACTCTTCCAGGTGTACCCTAGAGAGCGTAGCTCTGCCGACCTCGGGGAGACGTTATCTTGGTGAGCGGGCGATGAGTCAGTCCCAGCCAGCGGCTGTTGGTGAACCAAGTCCGTTCTCTTCCTCCTCTACTTCCTGTCGAGGCTGATGTCACTGCTGTGTGAGCCTTTGGCCTTTTATGGACAAGAATCGACAACTCCTCTCATAGAGGAAGTGAGCGATAAGGCCCCCAGCAGAAGTCTGTACCCGGGGTGAATACCTGCAGTCAGGTTTCCCTTCCGCCCACTGGAGTCTGGACCATCTGAGCAGGCTGGAGACACCTGTCCAGTTGGAAACCTGCATCAGCTCCGAAAGGCCTTGGGGCATTTGGGTTTGAATAAAATCAGGAGAGTGAATGGCCTCATCACTGAATATGTAACTTAAAACCTTTCTTCTTGTTATTCCGAGGAGGGCATGCAGTGGAGAGCTTGGAGTCGGGGGGGCGTGCAGAGGCTCGGGGTTATGAAGGACGGTGTCTCTGAGCGCCTGTGCCGGACCACGGGCTGCAGGTACCTGCTTCGTTCAGTCCTTGGAGCAGCCCTGCTGGCCAGGCCCTGCCCTCTGTTGCCTGGGAGGTCACGGGACCCGGCATCCCGAGGGGAAGTGCAGCGTGGAGCCGGGAGCCCAGGCTCGAGCACACGCAGCCTTCGCTGCCGCTGCTCCAGACGCCTGCCGGTTGTGGTTAAAGTGTGCTCGGAGGAACCCCATCTCCGCTGCCCACGCAGCTCAGCTTTTCGTCTCCTGTTCTTCATACGGGCATTTGGGAAGATTTTATCTGAGGGAAGGCTGCTACTGCTTGTAAGATTCGAAAACCACTGCAGAGAGGTTCCTAATCCTGTCTCTGCCCCCCCGCCCCCACCCCCGAGTTAGGGGCGGGGCAGGAGGAGTTTAGGGGCCTGTGTCAGGCTAGCCTTCATCCCAGAGCTGGGCCCATTTCCCACAACGGGGCCTGTTTCCCAGAACAGAACTGTCTCTGGTGGGTGCACTCCACTGGTACTGGGCCATAGGATTCCTATCTGTCTGTCTGTCTGTCTCCTCTGGTGTGGAGGAAGGAAGGGCGTTTTCAAATAAGCCTTCAGTCCATATAGGCCCGAATAAGGACTTGAGCCAAAACAAACAGGGTGGGCTGGACTTCTCTGGAGCATCCATGGAGATGACCGTGTGGGAGGGGCTTATGGAGTGAGTGTTAAGGAGGGTCCCCACCAGGATGCACTGGGGGTCTGGCGGAGTAAACTGAGGCAGGTGGAGGGCCAACTGGTTGCTGAGAATTCTAACCATCCCACTGCCCAGAAGAGCTGCTTCTGAGCTCAGGAACAAACCAGAACTGCTGTGAGGAGCTTGTGCAAAACAGGGACAGTGCCTGCCTTATCTACCACCTGAGGTTACTGTGAGACCACAAGATGACAGCCCCAGACCTGGTGCAGGAATTGAAGAGACCTTTTCCGATGTGAGGGGCCATGGTGTCACTCACTGCAGGCAGGCGGATGTGGGGCGCCAGGTGGTGGGGACAAGAGTTGAGGAAATGAGAAAGGCCTCCCATCGTTTTCCTCTGCAAAAGAGTTTGCCCAAATGAATGTTCTGGCACAGTGAATTAGAGCCTTTAAAGGGTGGAATGAAAGTGTCAGAGTGTTTCCTTTTGGGCTTGTTGACAGTGGTAACTGGGCTTCAGGACCTGGAGGTGAAAGGTCAGAGGAGGGGGGAGCTGGGGATGGTGGGGTGATGGAGGTTACAGTGACTCTGGGTGTGCAATTTTGCAATTTGGAGTGTGTGCAGGCCTCTGTGTGTGCATGTGTGTGTCTGTGTACAATGTGCCTGTAGGTAACTGTGCATGCCTGTGTGTCTCTGTGTGCACGTACCTGTGCACCCGTCCACTTGCAGCTGGGTCCACGTCCCTGTACGTATGTGTGTCTCTGCCTGCATGTGTGTGTGTTTGGGGGCTCTGCTTCCTGTTGTTCAGCAGCTCAGCATCTGACTCCTCCTCACACAATTAGAGGAATTCCAGCCATCCCAGGGACCGGGCCTGGACAGCTCTGGGAAAACGGTTCCTTCTGGAAGGGATGGGAATGTTTCCTTTTATGGTAACGTTGGCCCGCTGCTGCCTCATGACCTGCCAACACGCGCAGGTACCATCTTGCCTGCTTGTGGAGCGTTGACTAAACATGCTGTGGCTGGGCCGCCTGGGAGGGGCAGTGGGGGAGGCCGGGGCCTGGATCACAGCTGGGTTTGTTCCAGACCCTTAGCGGTCCCTACACCGTTCTTAGGGGCGGGCGATGGAAACTGCTGTGTCTTCCCAGCCTTTAGTCCCCACTGCCTACTTTCCTCTGCCTTCCCGGCTGTCTCACAGAAGCTCTGCTGTCAGCCGCACAGCCTCATAGGACCCTCTTTGGGGCAAATCAAGACAAGGGAGCCAGGTTGGCCTCGGGGGCCGCTGTGGGTGGTTCCGTGGTACTGAGAAGGCTGTGAGTGGCCCAGTTCTCCCAGCTCCACACTGCGGGTGTTTCTTAGGGGCCTGAAGGGGAAGGTGCAGAGTGGGCAGGGGCGGCTCCCTTTGTGATGGGCATGAGGTTTAATTTTGCTTCTTTCCACCTGGACTCCCTCTTTCCCTTCCGAGTGACCTGCAGACAGGAGAAGAGCTGGTCATCATGCCCAGCCCGTGTGCTGCTGAGGTCAGGCGCACGGTGGTTCACCCTGCGAGGAGGCTGCTGCTTAGTAGTGTAGAGTGTGCTAGTAATAAAGGGCTAGGTCCGCCTCCTCGCCATGCACACGGGGAGCCGTGGTCGCTCTCCCGGGGCCCCGTCCTGCAGGGCCCTGGCTGGGCAGTGGGAGCCCTCAATGTGTCCTTCTAGATCACCAACGTCGGTCTCTGTCCTGTGCCAATACTACTAACTACTACCCTCTACTACTCCTCAACTAGTACTCCTGCTACCCTGACAGTGCCACTACCAACCTGTCACCTGACTTTGTCATGGCGAAATAAACAGACAGCAGCCTTTTGTGGAGTTCATTCTCTTCAGAGTACCACACCATTCCATTCGTGTGTTGTTTCTGTTTTTCAAACTAATCCCACTTACTTTATGGATAAGGAAACTGAGACTTGGTCCTGTGTTCAGGCTGATTTGACTTCAAGGGGGTGAAAAGGAAACAAATTAGTTTGTTAGTGTCAGCTTTTGCTGAAAATTGGACAGCCAGCCCTGAACCGGGTCAGCCCCGAATGTCTTAGCGCATTTCCATCAAACTTAGCTTTCAAAGTGCGGGCGTTGCTGCTCCTCCCGCACCCAAAGGCAGGGCGTTGTTTATGTCCTTATGTGCTGAGTGAGCAGTTTTCAGGGCTCAGGATAGTTGGAATGTTCCTGACACCTAGGTCTGGAGACCCAAGATGTCACAGAAACTAGTCAGAAGCTGTCATTCCAGTGAGTTTCTGTTCTTTCTGAGCTGCCTCTAAACTGACATTAGTGAGCATTTTCCCTGTGCCAGACACCACACTATTGGCTTTCATGCATGTTATTGACACGTATACTGTTATCCCGCATCACAGGAGGAGGCCGGGGCTCCAGGCACATGGCCAGGGTCTCACGCACCTCGTGCCTGAGGGAGCATCTTCCCCAGGGTGGTCCCCATTGCAAAGCCAGCCTTGTCTACCCCACCCCTCACCCAGCCTCTTAACCCGTGCTCCTTACTTAAATGGGGACAGTATTTAAAAAACCTGCCACGGACCTTACTTCTGACAGCCTCCACCCCTAGTTACCAACATATGGGGCAGGCCCCGCCCTAGTGCTCAGCAGGGTAGCTCTTGGGAGCCTTCTCAGAGGTGGGAGAGACCGAAGTGTTTCTGGTGTCTGGAGGCGGGTATTGCGGGTGGGCCGTCTGTGCTCCTGGAGGTGGTAGCTGCTGCCCTGTGGCACGGCCACCTGAGAATGTCCCTCCTCCGAGGGAGGCATATGGTCTGCGTGTAGGCCGGCGTGCAGGGCCCCCCACAACGGCAGCGCTGCGTTAGAGGCTCTGGGCTCCCGGGAAGTGGGCAGCTCTTCGGAAGCCAGCAGGGGAGCTTTTCGTATCTGATGCGAGTTAACCTGATGTCTCATTTGTTTCAGATCGAGAGGACCAGTCCATTTTGTGCACGTAAGTGTCTCTGTGTGGGTGGTGGGGCCTGTGTCACCCCGACCTGTTCTTCTCTTGGGGACTCCTGCCAAAACCGCGGTTCATGAGTGCCATTCCCAGTTCAAGCCCCGCCCCTTCCCCAGGGCACGGGCCGTACAGTGATATGTTGGCTGCTCAGTGGTCCCACAGCACGATGAGCTTTATTTCCTGCCAAAGATTTAAGTGCCTTCCTCAGGGGAACGGGTGGGCAGTGGGTGGGGTTTATAGCAGAGAGGAAGAGCTAGCTTCTTCTCAACACAGCACAGTTGGGAACTCGCCCCTCTGGAACATTCCTTCTGGCTCTGAGCAGTGGCTTTCTTTACCTGAGTTGAAGTAAACACTGAGGCTTCTCCCCTCATCCTTTGAACTTAACGAGGAGATAAGTAAACCCCGTTGCCGAGGGAGTTAATGGGACAGAACATTCCTTCAAGGCAAGTTTCGAAGGAGCGTGTTTAAGTGCCTTTGACCCCTGAGTCAACAGCTGCCTAAAACTGGTTCCTAAGACATTTGGATGCGAAGGCTGCCAAGTGACCAGGGCAGGCAGTGGATATAAGTTTACTTTTGTCAGGCCTCTGGAGGGCCATGGGAAATGGCCTGAGCGAGGATTCCAGAACGTAGCATTCATTTGCCTGTCCCCTTTTCCGCCACCAGCTGTTGGGTCCCTCATTGGCGCCCAACAGCGTGGTAGGCCGTAGAGTGTCCAGTGGGAGGGGACAGACCTCAAGGATTTGGCCACCTCTCCCCTGAGAACGTCCTTGGTCTCTTGGTAGGGGTGAGTCTGGAGCTGGCAAGACAGAGAACACCAAGAAAGTCATTCAGTATCTGGCTCACGTGGCCTCCTCACACAAGAGCAAGAAAGACCAGGTGAGTGCGGGCCTCCCCTCCACGATGTGCCTCGTCTTCCAGAGGAAGAGCGTTTAATGATTCGTGGTTCGGCTTAAAATGAGAGTGTTTTGGGGAACAGAGCAGAGGCTGGACCCACTTGTCTTGAGGCTGCAGCTTGGCCGTCTTGGGAGTGGGTCTGGTGGTAGCCAGCCCATTTCTCCCTTTGCCTCCTGCCCTTCTGATTTGCTCTGGAAGCTGGAGACCACCCAGGGTCCGGTGTAGAGTACTCCTGGCGTTTGCAGCTAATTGCTGCGTGGTGTCCTCCTCTGAGGACGGAAGAGAGATTCCAAAACTTGGTTCTCAAGATAATGGAGACTTGAAGGGTCTCGAGCAGGCCGTTGAGTCCCTGCTGCTTTTCCCTGCTGTTGAAATGCCTCTGGGTGGACAGCGCCCAGCGAAGAGAGAAAGGGCAGCTGGAAAGTCGTCTCACTTCCCTTTTTCTCCCCTCTCCCTCTTGATGGATTATGGTCGAGCGCAGCAGCGTCCTCGCTAGGTGAGCTGCACGTTTACTGCACGTTCTGCACCAGGAATGCGTGTTCTGCCCATCGTGTGCCCTTGAATTACGTATTTTTTTCTAAGCAGCTTTTCACTCCACACCGTTGTCACTTTCTGCAGCTAGAACTGTTCTCGTAGCCTCAGCTCACTGACTGTCTCTGGAGGAGGGGCGGGCTGGGTGTGATACACAGTGACCTCTCGTGCACTCTGAAATGACAGCTCCTGCAGAATGGGTACGGCCTCATCACCTAGCTGTTCTCAGAAAATCCGGTCATGCCCAGAATCCCCCATGAGCATGACGGCTCTAATGCCCTGTGCGGAACCCTGAGTGAGGTGCAGTGGAACGGGACTCTGTTCTCCCGGAGCCGCACATGCTCAGTGTTCCAGACCAGATGGAGATGGCCAGCCCCATCGCCTGCCACCACTGTGCCAGTCAGAAGCAGTTCCTGGAAGGCCCCACATTGGCCTTTCCCAGAGTCGGGGGTGACCGGTCTTAAGCATGCCCGTGTGGTACTCTCTCTCTTTCTCTCAAGCACACACTCTTAAACTTCTCTGTGAAATCTAAGTGTCCGTAGTGTCCCCTCAAGCCACCAGGGGAACTGCGCCGTCTGGTGGCTCCCCTTTGCTGGGGAGCTGTGTGCAGCGTACATAAGTAAGTAGTAGTGTGTCTCTTTGCATGCAGACCTGGGGTGTGTCCTGCAGAATGTGCTAATGAGCACAGTCTTCTGGAATCGAACCAAAAGTAACTTTTCATGTGCCAGACTTCTCAAGACACTCTGAATCTTTTTCCACAGGGTGTCAGGAGTTATATTTAGCATAAAGTTTCTTTTGCTCCCTCTCTCCACCCCCCATTTTCCATTCTTTTTAGGATGCCTATTTTAAAAACAGGGCTGTGAGGTTAGGAGTTCTCTGGCTGTGGTTTTCCATCTCTGGATTTGCACTAAGATCCATTTCCCAACTATTTATTGAATGCCTAGTATGCGCCTGGGTCTCTCGAGGGTGACCTTGGAGTCTGCCCTGAGGACGGGAGACAGGGCCACAGTTACAGAGCAGGAATGTAGACCCATGTGCCTTACGTCCGGGGCTCCAGCTGCAGAGGGGCAGGCAGCCCCGGGCGCTTGGAGAAGACGGCCTGCGGGGGAGTGATAAGTGGGAGCTTGCTTGTCTCATCCTCTTTCTCAGGCTGCGTGTGAGATGGGCAACCTGTCTCTGACTCCGTCCAACCAGAGTGACTGATGAGGTTGCCTTCGGCTTCCAGTTACTGCTCAGGCCCTCAGTTGTCAAGGCCGTTGACCAGGTTGATGGATTTCCTTGCCTGAAACCTGTACAGTGACTTTGCGCACGTATCTGGGGCTTGAGACGCTCTTGAACTTGGTTTGCGGCTCTCATACTCTGAGACCTGTCGAGGCATACTCCGGGAGAGAGTGATCTGGCAGTGACCCCACTGCTCATCCTGAGACTGCCCACTGGAACGTCCCGGACCTCACTTTGCTGGGGGAGGCCAGGCTTTGGCCAGGCCTGGATGTCGGTAAAGCAGAGCCTGGGTGAGGCACCTTCCCAAATGGACTTCATAGTCTGAGCAGTGACCTTTGACCCCTCCTCCTCTTCCTTCCTCTGTTTTTTATGCACTAGTTGGAGCCCACTGGCAGGAACACCACCCCGTGAAGCCCTTCAGAAACCGGATGGGTAATTCCAAACTTTTTTGAGCATGCGCTGCCTACAAGAGCCTCATAATTTCATAGAATGCAAATTTCATTGAAAAAGAAAAGTCTCTTGGCCCAATTAGACATCAATAAAGAAAAACCCATAGGTTAGCCGTCGCCGTTGTCAGCAGGGAGCTCCCGAGTTGGCCCAGCGGTCCCATGTTCCACAGCAACGGCGTGTGGATCCAAAACAGAGGCCTGGCTTTGCCTCTGAGCCGGGGCAGGCTCTGGCGGGGGCCACGCTCCCATCCGTCTGCAGGAACGGGAACGGGAGTGGCTCGGCCAGCCTGGCAGCCTGGCCTGTGCTTTGAGAGGAACGTTCTAGTGGGTGGGGAGCAGCGCCATCCAAGTCTGCCTCCGCGGGCTGCCTTGGCTGACTTCCCAGGCCCTGCCCAAGCCCGGGGGATGGCAGCCCTGGTCTGTGACCGCTGGTGCCAAGCACACATGCAATGAGTGCTCTAGGGGTTTGACCTCTGCCCCCTGACCTGGCTCCGCTGACCCTCCTTCACTTATGTGTATGGTCTGAGAACAAAAGGCTCCCCAGCCCTGGAGGAACCCTGGCCAGGGATGGCCGGCAGAGGAGGAGGGTCTTCCGGGCCCCTCCCCGTCTCGGGTAGGCTTCCAGCCCTGGCTTGGCCAGACTCCAGAGCATCCTCGGTGCCCTGCAGACAGGCTCGCCCTGTGGCAGGTGTGCCTGGAAGGCTGTGGTTCACGACTCTCCTGGGGGCGCCTGCTGCCACCAGTTTTCCTTTTCATCACTCACAGGCAGCCTTCATTCCTGTAAAATCCTGGCCCGACTCCAGCCTTGCTAATAAATACAAACCCTGCCTGGCCCTTGTGTGATGTTCTTTCCCCCGAGAGGGTATCTGGGTATTAAGGTGAACGAGATCCATGTTTCCCTCAGTGTCAGTTATTATCTGGCCGGCTGGGAGGGCGATGGCTGCTTCCACCATTGCTCTCACCCGACAGGGTGGAGCCCCCAGGTGGGGCAGGGAGGGAGATGGAGCTGTGACTGACAGCTCGTAGGTGGAACTGGAGTTCGAATACCCGATTTGCTGGCTGGGAGCTGGATGACCTCAGGCACAGCATTCCCCATCCCTCAACCTCAGTTTTTTCTTCTGTGAAATGGGGCTACTCGGTTTTGCCCACCCTGGGGATCATGAGGATCCAGGGGAAGGCATAAGGGTGTGTGTTGTCAACCACAAAGCGTCATGAGACCACAGTAGGATTTGTTGGTGTGATCAGTAAACAGTTAGAACCCACAATGGGCATTGTTGATCCCATGCTCAGATACCTAATGTGCTGGGAGCAAGGTTGGGGGCGGGGCGGTGCACAGGTCAGGGGACCAGCAAGGAAAATGAACGTAGCGTTGACTCGGACACGGAGCAGATGAGCTGGTGTCTTTTGTGGATCTGGGTCCCTCTCTGCTTGTCCTATGAAAAGGGAAAAAAAAATGGTGTTGGGTGGGGATTGGAGACAAGGAGGGGAGAGGGAGGCCGGTGCCCCTGGGCTGGGACTGTCCCAGGGCAGGCGTGTGGTTCTGCGTCTCTTGGTTCCTGTGCTGCTTTCCAACCCCGCATCCTCCAGGGTTGATCTGGGCAGTTGTGCCGGGTTCCCAGAGCTGGGGGAGCCTCCCGCTTTCCCTTCCTAGGGACGCTGGTTGGTCAGTCTGTGAAAGTAAGTTCAAACCAGTCAAGGTTTCCAGAGACCTGGTGGGAAGGTCACTTTTAAGTGACACAGTGACTGAGGCTGGTGTGGCCGGAGCCCATCTAGAAGCCTCTGCTCTGACGTGTTGGCTGTGTAGACATGGCTCTGCCACCATCCCGTCCACCTGGTGGCGTAGGTTCGGCAGCCCGCTGCCTGGCCTTCACTGCACCCCCGGGTTCCTTTCCAGGGCGAGCTGGAGCGGCAGCTGCTGCAGGCCAACCCCATCCTGGAGGCCTTCGGGAATGCCAAGACCGTGAAAAATGACAACTCCTCACGATTTGTGAGTAGCAGCCGTCACGACCCAGCTCGGGGGTCAGGGTCTCCTCCCCGCAGCTCCAGCTCCTGTCGCTGTCCACCTGGGTGCTCTCACCCCAGAAGTGGGGAAGCCTCAGACTTGCTGCTTCCTGGGCCTCTTGCGTGGAGTCGCTGGGTCGCACTCCGGTTGATGTGCACCTGCAGAAGTGGCTTCCTTAGCCCCGGAGGCAAAAAGCCAGCGAGGGAGTGGGGGGGTGCCCGCAGGTCGCCCTCATTGTCCCATCGTTAGAACGCAGGCCAGATCCAGCCATGAGGAACACTTGTAGATCCCTGCTTCCCTCCTTTCCTTCTGTGGAGGAACTTGGCCACCACTGGAGCGGGTCCTGGCTCCAGGCTTTTAGCGGTGTGGCGCTTCTGAGTCCTGAGTGCCCCTGCAGTGTGGAGTGCGGGGCCCCTGGTCACCACCACGGGCAGGCTTTTGGTTTTCTCCCTCTAAGCTGTGCCAGATGGAGGTGGGGGCTAGAGGATATGGGGCCTCTAATCTCTTCCTTGTCTTCCTTTAGGGCAAATTCATTCGCATCAACTTTGATGTCAATGGCTACATCGTTGGAGCCAATATTGAGACTTGTATCCTTGTGCTTAATTGTAGTGAGAATCTGGGACTAGAGGGGAGGGAAGTGACCTTGATGGAGAAGAGGCTGCTCCCTGATTCCTGCAGTTTCCCCGTTATGGGCCTGTTAGGACACCACATCTGTGGCACCCGGAAGAGTCCCAGGACAAGCTCATGGAAAACCCGGGCAGAGCTAGGTTACTGGCAGGATAAAGTTCTGCTTGGAATGGGATGGAACGCCTGAAGGTGGGCCAGTGTGGTTCCCACAGGGCCGGAGTTGGGGTGGCTGCTGCCCCATTTCTCCTCCACACCCGTGTTACAGCCTGTGCTAGGGAGACATGCTCATGTCCATTCTCATGAGAAGGGGGCCCCCTTTAAATAGACGAGGCCCTTGGGAGTGGGAGCTGGTTGGACAAGCTGCACACCTTGAAAGGTGGAGCCAGGAGAGTGTTGCCGTTTTGAGCTGTTCTTCCTGCCTGGCGGAGTTCAGTTCCCTTTGATGGGGATGGGGAGCGTGGAGGGTTGCCTCCGTCCGGCTTGCACAGTTCCTCAATGTTTGCAAAGATCTTCTGGAGAAATCCCGGGCCATCCGCCAGGCCAAGGAGGAGCGCACCTTCCACATCTTCTACTATCTCCTGTCCGGGGCTGGGGAGCACCTGAAGAGTGAGTGATGGGCCCCCAGCCTGACGTGGGGCTGCTCACCACCGGGGCTCCCGTGCCATCGGGCCACACACTCCACTTGGGAAATGAAAACTCCAGCCTTGGGTTGGGGAGGAGAAGTGAAAATGACTTCTGTTGTCCAGCCATCCTGAGGACTCAGCCCCCTGTTTCTGGCTGCGCCAGGGAAAAGTCAGGGCGGGTTGCGTGTGCAGCTGTGGGTCATGGGGCCCTGAGGCTCTCATGGGCCCTGTGCGTGTCACTCTCACGTGCTGAGGAGAGTCGGCATTCCTGGCTACTTCACTGTTTCCGGGGTATCGCAGGGCTTAGGGGTGCTTCCCAGTCTCCCAGACCTTTGAGGCCACAGCGTTGACTGGAGTGTCTGGTTTCAACACCTCACTGACCCGCCCTTGCCCTCCACCCCTTGCAGCTGACCTGCTGTTGGAGCCGTACAACAAATACCGCTTCCTGTCCAATGGGCACGTCACCATCCCTGGGCAGCAGGACAAAGACATGTTCCAGGAGACCATGGAGGCCATGAGGATTATGGGCATCCCAGAAGAGGAGCAAATGGGTACAGAGCTGGCCCTCCTGTGGGTGAGGGAGGAGAGGCGGGAGACTGGTCACCACGCCCTTGGGGCATCGGGGCAGCTGCTGGGCCTGGGCAGAGCTTCCTGTGGCTCTGACTCTTAGGGAGTCCGGCAGAGGCGGGGGGAAGCCGTGAGTGTGTGGGAAATGCTACCTCAGGTTTGAGTTCAGGGTTATTCGTTCCCGGTGGTACCACAGGCATTTTCGCAGAGGGGAACAAAGGACAGGTGCTTCACTGCCCAGGGTCTGAGTCCACGGCTACAATCCTTGCCATTTGCTGAAAGTGGAATATTCCACTTTGTCTTGGCGGAGTGTGGAAGGGGCTGGGGCTGTGTTCCTTGCATTGGGGAAGCCCAGAATGAATAGCAGTGTGGAACATGCCCGTGTCTTCTCGTTTCCCAGAAGGAGGGGGAAGAGGGCTTTGAGGCTTCATTTTAGAAAGATTGGGGGCTGAGGAGAGTGCGTTAAGGGTTGGAGCCCCCTTCACTCGGCCACAGACAATATGTAAATGGATGAGCCATGGCTGTCTTCCAATAAAACTTTATTTATAAAAACAGACAGTGGGCCCTTAGGCTGGAGGCATGTCCTTGGTCCAGATTTAGAAGTGCTGGGGGGAGTGTTACATAGCTCATACCCAAGCATAGGGCTGGCCAAGCCGAGGTCGGCCAGAGGCCCTGGAGACAGAGCCTCGCCGGCAGGGAGGGAGTGAGCCCTGTGGGGCGGCTGGGCCTGCCACGTGGGTTAGACCAAGGCCTGGTACCCTAGTGTCCCTGCTTGGCCCTTGGGGGAGTGACCACCACACTCAGGGACTTCCTCCAGCCCCTGCCTGGTTCTGAGCTGCCTTTGATCGCACCCTAAGGCTTGCTGCGGGTCATCTCGGGGGTTCTTCAGCTCGGCAACATCGTCTTCAAGAAGGAGCGCAACACCGACCAGGCGTCGATGCCCGACAACACAGGTAACACTCGTGGTCCTCTCCCCTGAAGCACGGGGCAAGTGCCTGTGCTTGGACTGGCTCAGGAGAGGGGGTCTTGTACAAATTCCAGATACTCCTCTCTTTGTCATTTTATGTCTGTTTATAGCTGGCTATTGCTCTCTCTTTTTTTTTTTATAAAACACACACAAACCTGACTCTCCTTCTGCTTCACAGAGTGAGCATCAGAATGAGTTAGAAAATCCCGTGATCTTATGGACCAGGGTTTTCCTCATTTTTTCCTGAGACCAAACCAGTTGTCTCAGTTAGTAAAACAGTGATTTCTGCTGTTGCTCCAACTCCATGGGTACTTTGCCCATGAATGCATTAGGACTGTGAAACACTGCGTCTGCCTCGACCACTGTTATTTCCTTGGCTCGTGTAAACGACCGCTTTTAATAGCCTCCACATGCCTTTCTTAGGGCCTTTTGAAAAAATTTAACTGGGGGATGTGCAGATCGTAGGAGATGTTCTTGTGGGATCTGTGCTGTTCTGTCCCCTAGCACTGGGGTGGGGCTGTCTCCTCTCAGTCCTGTTTGTGGCCTGGACCTATTTTCACACTCAGGATGTGGCCAGGTCTGTGCAGAGGAACTGATACCAGGCCCCTAGTCAGGACTCGTGCCTCCCTGCTTCTTGTGGCCGGAGGGTGTGAAGGCTGCCATTCCCACTGGCCTGCACACAGCCACTGAGTCTAAGGGGAGCTCGGTGTTCTGTGCCCTGCTGGAGAAGGGCCCGAGCTGGTTGTCCTGGCAGTGATGCTCAGTTACTACAACTTTCTTCCTCTGCTCCCAGGTTGAGCAGAGGGACTGGCTCTCTTGGGTTTAATTGCAGCTTTTTTACCTCTCCTCTCCTTACTCTTTGAAAAATGTTAGCTGCCCAAAAAGTGTCCCACCTCCTGGGGATCAACGTGACTGATTTCACCAGAGGAATCCTCACCCCGCGCATCAAGGTGGGACGGGATTACGTCCAGAAGGCGCAGACTAAGGAACAGGTATGCCAGCGGGCCGGGGGAGTGGGGCCGCCTCCTCCTCGAGGGTCAGTGTGAGGCCTGCTCTGGGCCGTCGGCTGTGTTGGGCACTCTGAGTGGGTTCAGTCCTTGCAGCAGCTTGAAGAGCAGAGCGGTGCTCATCCCCACTGAGAGCACAAGAAGCTGGCCGCAGAGAATTTTGGTGGCCTGGCCAAGGCCACTCACCTAGGAAGGGCCATCTGGAGGTAGATCCTCTTTAGGCTGCGTTGTGCATCTTTGCATTGAGTCGATATTTAGACTGATTGGTTGACAAGGACACGGGCAGGTCCTGTTCTGGTATAAACTGAAGCGAGAACTCAAGGTCTCTATAGCATGACTCATTCTGGTGCCACGGTGGCGGTGGCATCCCCCGTCTTTGGAGCCCATGCCAAGCGGCTGTCTCTTCGCCACCTGCTGTCTTGCTGCCTGTGGTGACAGACGAGCAGGAGTCTTTCCCTCAGCTGTGCCCCACGAATGTGCCCGCCTCCCCTGGGAGCAGACATCTCTCCCGGCCAGGACCGCCTCTCCCCTCTGTTGGCAGTTCCTCATTTCTGTCGTGACAATGGGCATTTTTAAGGTGCTACTGCCATCTCTCAAAAATAGTTTGAAGTTTGCATTGGTGAGTCCTTTTTCTAGAGGGTTCCGTCCACAGTACCTCACGCTGGTGGCTGACAGCCCACGGGTCATTCTGTGAGACCCATCCCAGCAAGCCAAGCACTTCATTTTCAGCAGACAGTGTGCCTAGTTGTTACCAATTGTTCATTTCCCTCATAATTAAAGAACCTTTATTTTTTTGTTAGGAGAACACTCCCGGAACACTTTAAGATTCAGGAAATAACAGAGAAGTCTAGAGGAGGAAAAAATGGCCACAGTGCTGCCCAGAGACAATTGTTGGGCAGCTCTTCATTTCCTGCAAGGCTTTTTCTTTTTTTTTTTAAACTTAGTTGTCACCCTGGCTTTTTATTAATGCAACTTTTCAAATAGTCACAGAATAGACTAGTGTCATGAGCCCCGTGTGCCCGTCACACAGGCAGCTGCAGGAGTTGCTAATACATGGCCAGTCTCGGCTCGTGGTTAATCTTATCTACCCCCAGCCCTGCCGCGTTATCTGAAGTGAATCTCAGACATCTTGTCATTTCTTTGGATACTTCAGTATGTCCCCATTTAGTGTAGAAAGATCTTTGCAAATGTCTAAGTTTCCTATTCCCGTATTGTTGGATATGTAGGTTGTTTCAACTTGTCATCATTTTAAATGACATTGCAATGAACGTATTTGTGCACAACGGTTTTTTCTCACCTTTACGGCTGTTTCTCTGGGGGAGGGCCCTGCAGGTGAAATGACTGGGGCAAAGGGTACAAGATTTGAAGGCTACTTGGATCTGACACTCTGTCTCCTGGGTGTCGCCCCCAGGCTGACTTTGCCATTGAGGCCCTGGCCAAGGCCACCTACGAACGCATGTTCCGCTGGCTGGTGCTGCGCATCAACAAGGCTCTGGACAAGACCAAGAGGCAGGGCGCCTCCTTCATCGGGATCCTGGACATTGCCGGCTTCGAGATCTTCGATGTGAGCTTCTGCCTCATGCCCTCTTCTCCACCTCCTTGGCCTCTTGGCCGCCTTCTTCTTGGGCTAGGAATCTTCTTTCCCGTGGTCCCATGGCAATCCGAGTTGGCTATCTCCTTCCTTGCATGGTGACAGGAGATGTCACTTGGGTGTATTTTAAGCTTAACCAGGCATGCCCATTCCCAGTGAGAGATGCTGGAGAGAATGGGGCCTTTGAGATGGTGTTCTGGAGGCTTCCTGGGCACATGCTTTCTGTTGATTTATTCTTCCAGCAAATGTTTATTGAGCGTTGTGACAAGACATTGTCCTCGCCCATAAAGACTTTGAGGTCGGTAGGAAAAACCGATGATTACAGCAGATTGGGGGTTCCTAACCTGGGGTCCGTGGCAGATTTCAGAGGAACCGTCAACTTCGTGGGGGGTCGGGGGGGGAAATTACCTCTTTATTTTCCACTAGCCTCTCATTGAAATGACGCGTTTTTTTCCAGTTGTGAGTTGAGCACACTACAGAAGCCACATAGCATTAGAAGTGCTTGTGACGTCACCAGTGGAAATCAGCTGTTTTCATTTCACAGCAGTTGGTGCAGAGATGTTGCAATGTCATTTACACTCATCTCTGCTTCAAAACTTGGAAGTTATTAATCCTAGGACTTGAACTTGTTAATAAAGAGGCACAATGTATTACAATGTCATACTATTTTGATAATTCTATTTCAATGTAACTTCTTTCCTTTGTAATCTATTTTATGCATTTTAAAATGTTATTCTGAGAGGGGCTTTACCAAACTGTTAAAGAGGTCCATGGACCCCCAAAAGTGAGGCCTCCTGCTTCTGGGGGTGATGAAGCCTCTAACTGTGCAGGCTCCCCAGGAGGCAGCAGCGAGGTGCCCAGGGAGGTCCCTCTCAAATATCCATCCTGTTCCTTCCTGAGGGGCCGGTGGGCCTCGTGTCGGGAGGGTGGGCATCTCTCTGACGCTGTTTTCCCCCCTCGCAGCTCAACTCCTTCGAGCAGCTCTGCATCAACTACACCAACGAGAAGCTGCAACAGCTCTTCAACCACACCATGTTCATCCTGGAGCAGGAGGAGTACCAGCGCGAGGGCATCGAGTGGAACTTCATCGACTTCGGCCTCGACCTGCAGCCCTGCATCGACCTCATCGAGAAGCCAGTAAGCCGCCCCCGCTCAGCCCTCAGACCTGGATTCTCGCTCGTTGCTCGCCTCCTCCGGGGACCCACCCCTCCCCTGCCACTGCCTGTTGGTTGTGGGGGTGTCCAGTTCCTCTCCCTGATGGTGTCACCTAGAGGAATAAGCCCGGGGGACTTAGATCTGGTGCCTGGGAGCGTCACCAGCCTCCGACCAGGTGGGGATGTGGCTGGTGCCCCAGTCAGTCCCAGAAGACCACCCAGCGTCTACCTGAGGGGCGGCCTCGACAAGCCCTTCTTCCACTTAAAGAAACAGGCCTCCTTTTATGAGTCAGATCCTCTCCCCAGACGCTGTCTCTGTACGTAGAAGTGTGCAGACCCTCATGCTGAGTGTTGATCTTGGCGCATGTCTGTCCTCTCTTAGGGCTAACATGGCACTGGGGCATCTGTCCCGCAGCCTCGGCTGTCGGTGGATGGCGAGCCCTCCCCCTTTTCCATGAGTTCACACTGAAAGCTCTTGCCGGTTGATGGGCGCGGTTTGGGTCGCCGTTTGTGCTTCAGGTTTGGGGGGTGTGCTCTTTCATGGAGCCTGAGCCGTTTCTGTTTCCGGGTTATCTCTTCATTAGAGTTAGATGCACTGAGCACAGGTCTTCCCAGAATCCTGACCTCCTTGAGAAAATGTCCATCAGAGTCACATTGAAATGCTAATTAGTCAGAAGGCCTAGGAAGAACTCGGTGCATTTTGAAAGTATTGCTCAAGGGGCCTAGAGCTGAAACGATCCTTAATCCTGAGGTGAAACAGTTTACTTTTGTGATGAGGTTTTGTTAAGCAGTTGAGTTTTCCAAGAACCCATCTGGCTGCAAGTCTTGTCAGCCAGTCTCCACCATGTCTCAGTCTGCTTTCCTATAAACTCAGTGTGCAGAAGACCCTTGGGACTCTGGGGCGCTTTCTCTTCCTCCAGGGGCTTGTCCTAAGTGTCACATGGCACTACAGAGTTGTGCAGACACAGAGTGTGAGGGGCATCTGTTGAGGGCAGCCTCGTGGCACATGGGTCAGAGGGCCTGCGTGGTCCATGGAGCCCATCAGATGAATTCCAGTGCACTGAAGTTGGAGAACCCCTGTGCTGGATCCTCGGGTTAAGGTGTGGGCTGTAGCCTAGACCCCAGAAGTTTCTTTTTAATCTAGAACTCATAAATGGAGCGCTTTTGGTAATGCTGCTGTTTTTCCCTTCTATGGGGGGAAATGCTGCCCATGTTCTCATGAGATTCTGGGGCTCTGAAAACCAGGCTTTGGCTTCTTGTGAGGGCGGGGCTGATGGTGGGTTCCTGTGTCACGCTCACCCGTGTGATGCTGTGCCTCCTCCAGGCAGGCCCCCCTGGCATCCTGGCTCTGCTGGACGAGGAGTGCTGGTTCCCCAAAGCCACCGACAAGAGCTTCGTGGAGAAGGTGATGCAGGAGCAGGGCACCCACCCCAAGTTCCAGAAGCCCAAGCAGCTGAAGGACAAAGCTGATTTCTGCATCATCCACTATGCTGGCAAGGTGAGGAGAGCACACACGCAGGGAGATGCCGGCTGGCCGGACCTTCTCGAGAGAGGGGGAGACAATTCTAAGACCATGACGGGGGTCAGGAGCACAGCATTCTCATCCTGTCACTCATCCAGTTAGGAGCCTGGTGGCAGTAATCAGCATTCACACAACTCTCCCACCTTGCAAAAGACAGTCGCGTGTGACATTTCCTTAGCAGCCTGCAGCATTCCTGTGAGGTGCTCAGGCTGCTGTGATGTTGTGTATTATTATTAGGTGCATTTTCCAGGCGTGGAAGTGGGATTGGTGCTAAAGGTCTGGGCTCTAGAATTTGAATTAGAACTTTGCCACTGTGTGACTTTTGGTCAGTTACTTAACCTCTCTGAGGCTTGATTGCCTCATCTGGAAAATGGAGGTGGCCACCACCACACAGGGTTATGTGTTTTAAATGAGCTTGCGAAACCCAGCACTTGCACAGCTCAGAAATGTCTTTGCACGTCTCCAAACGTCTCCTATTTGAGGGGCACAATTGCCCTGGTTGAAAGCCACCACTGTAGGTGACAGCTTCGTCATGCCAAGGCTACCGGCCAGTCAAGGCAGAACTACCCTCATACTTCACTGGCACATGTGCATCTTTCAGTTTGCTTGTTCCTCGGGCTTAAACCTAAGCGAACAGGGATGTCTCTAGTCCGTTGAGGTCTGTGCTTAGACCAAAGCTGGCTTTTCTCAGCCAGTTGTGTCCCCTGCATGAAGTGTTCACAGCTGATCACAGCTCAATCGTGTGATTAGACGGGCTGGGCCAGGCTCCTCGCCAGTGACAGTCGGCGAGCAGAGCCATGATCTTTCACAGCGCTGCTCCTGAGCCACACGCGGTCCTCGCCCGCTGCTCCTTCATGTGGCCGCCACTGCCTGGCTTCTCCTGCTAGCTCATCTGGCTCCTGAGGCTGCTGCACAACTCTTGACTTTACCCATTTGAGAAAACAGAAAAATAAGCAGTTTCTATAGTTACCTAAGGTCGCACCACCTGAGCCAGCATCTCCACGTCTGCTTCGTTAGAAACGCACGTGCCCAGAGACGCTCACAGGAGGGCTGCTATTGCAGTACTGTGTAAAATGCCAAAAACTGGGCCCGTCAGGGGCCTGAAGGGTGAGACTGGCGGTGTGCCTCTGCGCCTGGGCTGGGCTGCTGCAGCTGACAGGAGGAGCCTGCTGCCTGTGCCCAGGTGACCAGACGGCCAAGACACTGTCTCTGGGGCTTTGTCGTTGCCCAGGAGGTAACTCTGCTCCTAGGGAAACAGGAGCCAATGTCACACGTGTCATCATCAACAGCCGTGCACGTGAGGACCACTGGCCTGAGGTCAGAGGTCACCTCTGGGCAGTGACGTGGGTTAGGAAGCGGCAGGCAGGGTGGCCTGCTGCTCTGTATTGTTCTGGGTCCTTTGTACTGGAGATGTAATACGTGACTTGTGTTAGTTGAAACGTATTTCAAAAAAGATAAGAATAATACAGCCTCAGAGAAAAGTTGGGCATCCTGAAACGACAAAGAAAAAGCAAAAATTACTTACTTGTTCTATTACTAAAAAGAAATATCACATTTTGGTGTATGTCCTTCCAGGGTTTTTTCTTTGTGTTCATATTACCTAAAAAAACCCTAGAAATAAAATACTCTATTGTGTAGCCACAACATAATTTTCGTGGCCCATCCCCTGTTGCTGGTTGTTTTCATGGTTTTTTTGAATTTTTTGTTCTTCTGCATGACACTGCAGAGAACATCTTGTTGATGCCCCGTTGCCCTTGTCACTCATCGTTTGATTCTTAGGGATGGAAAAACCGAGTCAAGGGGTGTTCGTGATTTTTTTTTAAAGATTTTATTAGTCCTTTTTCTCCCCAAAGGCCCCAGTACATAGTTGTATATTTTAGTTGTGGGTCCTTCTAGTTGTGGCACGTGGGACGCCTCCTCAGCATGGCCTCATGAGCGGTGCCAGGTCCGCACCCAGGATTTGAACCAGCAAAACACTGGCCCGCCGAAGCGCAGCGTGTGAACTTAACCACTCAGCCACAGGGCTGGCCCCTGTTCATGATTTTTGAATTCTCCACATGTGTGGTAAGGTTGTCCTCAGAGAGGTTGTAACAGCTTGCATCCCCAGAGCAGCCTGTGATTCGGGACTCTCTGCCTCCTCCAGGTGGATTACAAAGCTGATGAGTGGCTGATGAAAAACATGGACCCCCTGAACGACAATATCGCCACGCTTCTGCACCAGTCCTCCGACAAGTTCGTCTCGGAGCTGTGGAAGGATGGTACGCTCTTTGCCCTCTGCCCCTTGCCTCCAGTGGCTGCGGCCGGGCTCTTCCCACCTTTGCAGTGGCTCAGCTGCAGAATAGAGGCATGTCCCCACCTGACACAGGCCAGGTGGTTTCCATCTGCGGTAGCTCCCTTGAGAGTGGTCTCCTCGAGCCACGAGGCTGAGGCCGCCCTTGAGCGTCCTTGAGGATGCTCTTGGGCAGAGCGCCGCTCTGGGCTTTGTGGGTCGCAGACGGCCCTGGCGCTTCCCACACGTGGGAATTACACTGCTGCTGGCCCAAAGCCTGGCCACCCAGGTGTCCCGTCCCCGCGCCCTCCTGCACTTCTGTCCTCTCCGTGGGAGGCCGGCAGCTCCAGTTGTTCCCTCTCCCTGTTTCTGTCGTTTCTCTTTTCCCTCTGCCTGGGTTTTGCTTTAACCTCTCTGTTGCAGAGATGCAGAGCACTCAGAGAGCCTATTTCTATCAACGCTTTCCTATTCTCCACCTAGAACCAGGTGACTGGCCGCTGGAGTGCCGTCCTCGTGTGTGGTGCATCCAGGGCTGTGCGGCAAACGCTTCTGCTCGGTTTTCCTTGCCCGTTGGCTCTTCTGCCTGCCTGTGCCCCTTTCCCTGTCTGGCCCTGGGCTTGTGGGCGGGCTCCTCCCCCCATACCCATCACAGGCCTCCGGTAGAAAAACGGGCAAATGGGAGTCTGTGTTTGGATATTTGGGGATTTCAAGTTGTAGATGTTAAAAGGAAGGATTGTTTAAAACTCCAGTACGTCTTCAGAGCTCCACCTCATAAAGGTGGCGTCTTACTGCTCGAGTGGCTGCCGCTGTCTCAGCATGTGGTTTAGGTGTGTGCACGTGGCCGTGTGTATGTGCACCTGAAAGCTAAAATGGCATTTGTGCGTTCCTTCACCAGTTGCTCAACAAACGCCTGCTTCCTCTGGGCTGCACCTCCAGGGGGCAGGACACGCTCACATGAAACGACTAGTTACTACAGGACATGTTTGACCTTCTTCTGGGCATACTGAGTGGCCTGCCCAAGCCACCCACTCCCAGGAAACCTTTGGTGGCCAGTAAGATGGGCCCTGTGGTGGCTGCCTGAGGTCAAAGATGCCTGTCACTTATTATTGACTGGTTCATCAGGTCCATCCTCACTGCCGCTTCTGTCTTGAGCAACTGTCCTTTTTGCTGTCTTCAAATAAATAGTAGAAATCTAGCCACAAAGGAATAGGAAACAGACTTTGTCACAGAATTCTTAACTTCTGCATCCAGCCATGGAAGCCTTCAAATTTAATAATATTGGCTGTCACTTAAAACTGACCTCAGTCACTGTCCTCTTGGTTGGGTGGGTTGGCTCTTGTGTTCTCGCATTGGAGAAAGTAGTTCATCTCATTGCCTTGCACACGAGCCCGTGACAGGGCTGCTTCCTCGGAGGGCTGCTTTAGATGGTAAAGACCCGTGAGTAGGAGACAAGGCGAGACGCGGGAGCGTGGAGGGGTCCCCAGACTTTGGAATAATCATTGTCGCTGTGAATCTTCGGAACTCTCTACTTCTCACACCACCAGGCGATGCCTGGGTCCCTGATTTAGAGAGTTCTGTGCGGGAGGGTTCCAGATAGGGAGTCACCCAGAGTCTTGTGGGCGATGCAGAGTAGCTTTAGAGCCCCCACCCTCTGACTCCTAACCCTGGGCTCTGAGGTCAAGGTCAGTGTGAATTCAGGACACTGTTTTTTTTCCATCTGGGACCACAGGACTACGGGATCCTGTGAGTCGTTTAGTTCCTCCTCAGAGCCAGGCTAGTGGATAGTGAGGCTCACTATTCCAGAATACGTTATCAGCTTTATGGTGTCTCTTTGGCAGTAGGAGGTTCCAGAGAGGGCTGAAGAAAGGTGACGTGGACAGAGTTACTGAAGGACCGCTCCCCAAGAGAGACAAGGCTTCGTGGCTCTGCAGTTTCCCCCTTTCTGCTTCCTACTCACAAGGGCCAGTGTGCTCAGCATTTGGAGAGAATCTTAGCCCTGTGTGTGGACTCCAAGCAGAAGGGGTCCCGCTGTTCTGTAGTCTCACCTCTTTCTGTCCACATGTCTGTCTCCTTCCTGCCTCTCCACCCCCGCTGGGACTGCTGGGTATTGATGTGCTCCTGTGTGGTCTCTGCAGTGGACCGCATCATCGGCCTGGACCAGGTGGCCGGCATGTCAGAGACGGCGCTGCCCGGGGCCTTCAAGACACGGAAGGGCATGTTCCGCACCGTGGGGCAGCTCTACAAGGAGCAGCTGGCCAAGCTGATGGCCACGCTGAGGAACACCAACCCCAACTTCGTCCGCTGTATCATCCCCAACCATGAGAAGAAGGTGAGGCTTCTTGGTGGCGTGGCGTGGCGTGGCATGGCCCGGGCACACGTGCAGGACATTGAGCCCTTGTCTGCCTCCCCGAGCAGAAACGGTTCCTCCCCGCACGGCACACACACAGCCTGCGGTGAAGCCCCTGTGCGGGCTCACAGTGCTGTTAGGAGAAAGGCTAGTTTGCAGCCGGCTCTCCCACTTGGTGACGTCATCTCTGCCAGACCTGGATCCTGTAACTTAGCTGTCAGAACCCGTGGGCTGCAGTGACTCCTGGGTCTTTTGCCTTGTTGAGTCTGGAGGGGCCCGTCCGACCTTTCTCCGTCAGTACCTCGACACAGAACCAAGGCCACATACGTGTGCTTCCTTCCCTAGGCTGGCAAACTGGACCCCCATCTGGTGCTTGACCAGCTGCGCTGCAACGGGGTCCTTGAGGGCATCCGGATCTGCCGCCAAGGCTTCCCCAACCGAGTGGTCTTCCAGGAGTTCCGGCAGAGGTGAGTCAGGGCCTGCAGCCGCCTCTCCCGGCCCGGGGGCCTGCTGCTCCGCAGAGGGGCCTTCACTGAGGTGGAGCCGAGGTCTGGCCAGCTCCTTACACGGTCCTTCTCCGTGCTACCCTCTACGTGAGAAGGGATATCCCTATTTTGTTACTGAAACGAAAGTTGTCTTGTTGACTTTCACTCCTAGTGATTGTGGGGGCCTGGGGCTGTTTGCTGCAGGCTGAGGAGCTATGAAAAGAAATTAAAAACGGATCAGCCAGAGACTTGGGTGTTAAAGGAGCTTTATGGAGATGGAAGTCACAGAACACTGCAGCTTCTTGCTGTGTGTGCACGGAGGGTCATTAGTGACACTGTCCTCTTTGCCTAATGACCGTGCTTAATGCCAGTTGCTCTCATGAAGCTGCCTCCACTTAGACCATCCTGTTTATTAGCAGTTCCCTGCAGCAGCTCTAGAAGAGATGAGCATGGCCTTCCGGGGTTACAGATGCAGATACTGGGCAATTAGCAATTAGTAAGCCCAACTAAAGCTCCCGCTTGAGTGATGAAACAGTCCAATGTGAGTTTCCATTCGCTTTATGGAAAACTCTGAGCCTTTCTGTGTCGTTCAGCCTAGGGAAAGAGCAGGGCGGGATTTGCTGAGTGCATTCCTTCCTTAGGACGCTTTGTGGGAAGAATTTTACGTCTGCTACATTGTCAGGATGATCCTCATCTCTCAGTATGTTCTAAGCCCCGAAGAATTGAGACAAGGGGTAAATTGACCTGGCTTCTCTTTTCTTCCTCAGATACGAGATCCTGACACCAAATTCCATTCCCAAGGGCTTCATGGACGGCAAGCAGGCCTGTGTGCTCATGGTGAGTGGAGCTGCCGTCTCCGCCTCCCTCTGGTTGGCTGGACCTTTGGCTGGTGTGCACCCACCTGGCCGGTGCCTGTGTGGCTGGATGGTGCCCTTTAGATCAGTTCATGCATGAGCCCTGTTGTCCCTCCGGTGTGCCAGTTCTGCTTCTGCCGGGCACCCTGAGTGGCAGCCTTCCCAGCCCTCGGATGTTCAGGGATGGCGTGTGGGACCAGGTGGTGGGGAGACTAGAGCTGCCACGTGGCAGGGCTCTGAGGTGAGACAGTCTCTCTCCTTTGGGGCACATTTTTTGCTCACGTCTCCTTTGATCTTCTTGCCCAGTGTGGTTGGCAGGGCAGTGCTCCACGAGGGCAGCAGTCCCAGCACACTGTGGCTGGCCCAAAGCCCCAGAGTCCATGCTTCTGGAACTTTCCCCTCTTCCCCCAGCTCTCGAGCAGTGCTTGGCGTGCAGGGGGTGCTCCGAACTCTGCTTGAATGAATGAAGGCCCTGGGGTGCCTCAGTGGCCGAGCTAGGGCTGTATCCCACCCTGGTCACTTTTCTGCTCTGCAGGCATCGTCTTGTTTCTGATGGGTCCAAGAGAAGCAGCCACTGCCCCTGGTTTTCTTTACTTTGCATTCTTTCCAAAGAGTCAGGAGAGAGGCTGGGCTGGTGGGAGGAAAGAGAAGAGGGAAGAAAAAACTTCAGCACTGAGTATGTGCAGAGCACTGCGTTAAGTGATAGGAGATTGAGGCTGGAAAAGAGGAGGGAGAAGATGCAGTTCCCCGCTTGCCGATGCTTATCAGCTGGTGGGAGAGGAAGCGATGGGAGAGGAGGCGTGGAGGACGGAGGTGTGCCTCCAGCTGCTGTCTAGGCCACACTTTCTCCAGGCTGGTTGCTGGCCAGGTGAGGGGTGTCCCTCCTTCAGACACAGGCAGATCCCCCACCCAGCTCTGCTCTGCAGGGAGGGGAGATGCTCATGTTGGCTCCACCTCCCTCCCCTCTCCTCCTGGGGCCTCTTCCAGGTCTGCCAAGGCCATTTGTGGGCGCCGGGGGTCCCCCAGATCCCACCTACCTATTCAAGCCTCTGCCTTTTGGGAGCTTGTTCTAAATCCCTTCTCTCCCAGGCTGGCAGACAGACAGACAGACAGACAGCCAGACAGCCAGCCATGCATGCCCTTGTCCTTGGGCTTCACAAGGGAAGACTGATGCTGCTCAGTAATAATGATGACGGCTTAGATATACTCAGCGCTCATCACCTGCTTGACCCTGCGCTGAGCACTTTCCGTGCGTCCCCTTGTTCAATTCCCACGGCTCCACTATGGAAGAGGCACTATTATTTGCTTTGTTTAACTTTTTTTAATTAAAGAAAACATGATTCCCATTTTACAGCTGAGGCAATGTGGGCTCCTAGAGGTTAAGGGCTGGGGTCCCCTAGTTAGTGTTCGATTCTGGGCCTGTCCTGATCTGGAGTGTGTGCTGATGTTAGCGAAGATGATGATGACGACGCTCAGCAACCTCTGGTCAGAAGGTGGCCCAACTGGGCGTTGAGAACGTGATTCCAGTATTCAGAGGTGGGAGGTGGAAGGAAGAGAGGACACTTAAAGTCCCTTGAATGCCAAGGTTCTGTGTTTCTCTGCAAGTCTGACTTGTCACCCTGCCCCGTACTGGCACCCACTTGTCCCTCTTCCCAGCATCCCCCTGAGCCCCACTCTCTCTGGCACCGGGTAAAAGGCAGCCCGCCGAGAAGCAGCAGCTGGCTGACAGCCTCTCCAGGACTGAACCGCGTCTCCAGGCCCTTCACCCGGCTGAGGCAGGTTCCGGGCATGGCTGCGAGAGCCGCGTGGTGGCACGCAGTAAATGGCCTGCTTTCCGCTGTCTAGATCAAAGCCTTGGAGCTGGACAGCAACCTGTACCGCATCGGCCAGAGCAAGGTCTTCTTCCGGGCTGGGGTGCTGGCCCATCTGGAGGAGGAGCGGGACCTGAAGATCACTGACGTCATCATCGGCTTCCAGGCCTGCTGCAGGGGCTACCTGGCCAGAAAGTGAGTCCCCGGAGACACCGTCCCCGCCCAGCCTGCCCCACGCTCAGGCCCTCTGAGCTCTCCCATTGCATAAGAACACTTAGGAAGCTGTGGGCTGGGGCACTAATGCTGGTCAGGTGTCTGCCCGAGGGAGGCCCATGTCGCTCTGCCTGCTCCTCTGTTTCCTGGATGTCTGCCTGAGGTTTACAGTGACCGGGTAGGAAGGGGGTGACTGTGCTTAAATTTGCCTGCCCTCAAAGCTCCTGCTCACCAGTGTTCCTCACTGTGTCCCTTGTGTGGGGGTGACAACCAGAGCCTGGCTATCTC
Organism: Equus caballus; assembly: GCF_041296265.1. Taxonomy (NCBI): domain Eukaryota; kingdom Metazoa; phylum Chordata; class Mammalia; order Perissodactyla; family Equidae; genus Equus; species Equus caballus. The sequence continues at coordinate 39,172,230 of NC_091711.1, read as the reverse complement.
CACAGTTCCCCATGCTCCCAGAGGAGGAGGCTTTGAGTCCAGAGCAGCCCCTTCGAGAGTCAGGGGCGCACCTGCTGCAGGACAGTGCATGTGGCAGCTGCACGTTAGTCCCCTGAGCACTTGTATCTGTGCTCGGGGATGTGTGTTCCAGCACAAGCAAGCTATGAACGCTGCGGGGTGGAGCTTGGGTCCATGGTTGTGGGACAAACGGAGCCTGCCTTTATTCAGAAGCCCTCCTGCCGACACCTTATAGCCCACCTTTTGCAGGACGTCAGTTGCTGACATTCTCTCACCAGACAAAGCCCTCAGTGGGTGGCATGAGGGTGGGAAGCTGAAGTCAACAGGTGGACTTATGACCAGCGATCAGGCTTCGTTGGTTCTATTTAGTTCACAACTAAACCACGAACTCTCTCGCCCCTTAGTGAAGGAGGGGGTGGTCTGGTGACCTGGGCCCTCGTCACCCTCTGCAAGGTCACCCACAGGACTCACCCCGAGGCCAGCCTCCTTCCCTACGCTTCTGTCCAGTGGGGCCCCAGGCAGGGTGGGTTCCCCCGGAAGCGCGCCCGGGGCGCGCTCGGGGCCGTGCGCTCGGGGGTCTGCCCTGGCCTTAACTTCCCCTCGCCCCGCAGGGCCTTCGCCAAGCGGCAGCAGCAGCTGACGGCCATGAAGGTCCTGCAGCGGAACTGCGCCGCCTACCTCAAGCTGCGCAACTGGCAGTGGTGGAGGCTCTTCACCAAGGTGGGTCCCGCGGGCGGGCGGCCGGGAAGACGCGGGCGGGCGGGCGGAGTCTGCGCGCCGCTGGACGGGCCCGCCCAGCCTCTAAAAACCCCGCAGTTATCAGAGTGCTTCAACCTGCTTTCGTGTGTAATAAATAATTTGTGGCAGTTGCAAAAAGTTAAGACTCACAAAAAACCATAAAAAAGAAAATTCGCCCGCGATTCCTTCAACCGCGAGCCAGCATCGAGTAGATGTTTCAATACTTATCCCTACTCTCTTTTTTTCACTCCCTTTGAATCTCCACTGTGTAAGCCATATACATTCTTACAAAGCGGAGCTCCGACTTGTATAAACAGTCTTACATTTTGCATTTTCCATTTAAAATGCCTTCATAAGCATCATTTTTTTAAAAAGTCAGCATGCTGTTCCCTGGAGATATTTCATAATTTATCTGGCTACTTTTCCAGCGATGGATCTTTAGCTCATTCTTAATTTTTCACTATTAAAGAAATGCTCTTGTGAACATCTTCATGTACATAGTAGGGATGTTTTCCCTGAGATGGAATTGTGGCACGCACCACATTGATTTCTGGAAAGCTTGTACCGTTAGCACCTCCTCCGCACAGCGTGCCTATTTGCCCCTGGCTCTCGTGAGCTGCGTTTCCGCAGGTGGAGGGAAGCCTCGTGGCTGTGGGCCGGGACAGGCGTCTTCAGCCTCCGCCTCCTCTCCTAGGTCAAGCCGCTGCTGCAGGTGAGCCGACAGGAGGAGGAGATGATCGCCAAGGAGGAGGAGCTGGTGAAGGTCCGAGAGAAGCAGCTGGCCGCTGAGAACAGGCTCACGGAGATGGAGACGCTGCAGTCCCAGGTGGGCGTCTGAGCTGGCCCGCTCCCCCGGCTAGCGCAGCTGCTCCCAGTGCTGCCGCCTGCTGGCCATCAGCAGGCAAGGCGTGTGTGGAGTTTGAGGAGATGTTTTTACCTTTAACTGCAGGAACAGTGTTAGTCTCTGTAGGCCCCATTTGGTGTTATCACATAGGGATGTGATGTAGGGAGGCTGCCTGATGGGATGGGAAGCTCATGAGGGTTGGGTTCAGGCCCAGCTCCAGTATTTAACCTCTCTGAGCCTGTTTCCTCAGGATCAGTGTATGCAGCTCCTGGAGCAGCAGTGAAGGACAGAGGGACATGATGTTCAGAAAGTGCCTGAGGGGGCCAGCCCAGTGGCCTTGTGATTAAGTTTGGTGTGCTCCTTTTTGGCACGCTGGGTTCAGTTCCCCGGTGTGGACCTATACCACTCGTAGGTGGCCATGCTGTGGTGGTGACCCACATTCAAAACAGAGGAAGAGTGGTACAGGTATTAGCACAGGGTGAATCTTCCTCAGCAAAAAAAAAAAAAGTGCCTGGGAGCTTGAGCATTCTCAAGATGGAAACTGGTCGTTTCAGCCTGGGCCTCTCCCTCTGGAAGCCTGAACTGGAGAGCATCTGTCCTGGAGTGGCTCGAGGAGGTTGCGCAGAGCTTGCATTTTCTGCGTTTTCCTTGCAGCTCATGGCGGAGAAGCTGCAGCTGCAGGAGCAGCTCCAGGCAGAAACAGAACTGTGTGCCGAGGCCGAGGAGCTCCGGGCTCGCCTGACGGCCAAGAAGCAGGAGCTGGAGGAGATTTGCCACGACCTGGAAGCCAGGGTGGAAGAGGAGGAGGAGCGCTGCCAGCATCTGCAGGCGGAGAAGAAGAAAATGCAACAGAACATCCAGGTGCCCCCCTTCCCCGTGGTGGGGGAGGGCGGGGCTGGACTCCAGACCTGGGGTCGGGGGGCTGGGCGCGGGGAGGGGCACTGACAAAACCTGGAGGGAACGCAGAGCTCAGAAGCCACTGCAGGCCAGCTCCTCGCCCTCTTGTCCCCCGGGGGCAGCCTTGGAGAGGCTTTCTCCTTGTGTGACTCCATCTCTGAGCGCTGCCCAGTTGAGCATCGAAGCCAATTTCGTTTCCCTCCCTCTGTCCTCGCTCGGGCTGGTCTGAGGAGCGTGGGCCGTCAGCTCTGCTTTCTGCCCGCGTCAGCAGCGGGAAGCTTGCTAAGGAAGCCCCTCAGAACAGGCGACCACATAGCTAGAGCGAGATTCTTGTCGCCATATACCAGTTTTCAATATGTGGTCCCAGGTGGGGGTCGGGCCGCGTCTCAGCCCTGCCCCGGGCTCGGGGGGCCGGCAGCCCTCATGCTCTCCCTGGCTCCGTGGTAGGAACTGGAGGAGCAGCTGGAGGAGGAGGAGAGTGCCCGCCAGAAGCTGCAGCTGGAGAAGGTGACCACCGAGGCCAAGCTGAAGAAGCTGGAGGAGGACCAGATCATCTTGGAAGACCAGAACTGCAAACTGGCCAAGGTGAGGCGCGGGGGCTGCCGAGGGAGGGCAGAGCTGGGCCGTGGCCACGGGGGGCGCGTGACTCAGTGCAGGGCTGCGGCTGCCCGCCTCTCCGACGGCAGCGCTGTGGCTTCTGCTCAGTAGCGGGTCTTCCTCATGGGTCTCTCCTGGCCTCTGGGGCCAGGGTTGTGTTTGAAGGGATGTTTCTCACGACTGAGTGGGGCCCAAGGGAAGGGTTTGATGTTTCTCCTCAGTAGAGCTCTTCACAAGCTTTGAGACCCAAGCGTCTGTAGCGTGCAGCCCCGTGTGGCGTTGCACATCAGTCACTGGGGGGTGTGGGCACGTCAGCATCTGCCAGCGAGCAGATAAAACCTGGGACTCGTGCTAGAGGAGAAGGAAGGACAGGGTCAGAACACTGTCCTCGGTCCCCAGAGGGTGGGGTGGGGCCTGAAACAGCAGGATGCTTGCCTGGGACTCTAATGAAGGGAGCAAGATGCTCATGCTGAGTGATGGACCTGTTTATTATGGTGGCTGTAGGGGGAGCATACTGATTGGGACACCAGTGGTAGCCACACAACACAGAAAATGAGGAGAGCAGGGGGTTCAGAGCCCACTTGGTGAACAAGGGCACTGCATGGAGAAGGTGGCACCCTCATGCCTATGTTCCCTCACTGACACTACCTGCCGCCTGGAAGCCCAAATGGGGGACACAGGTCCAGGGAGGAAGATCAGGAAGCTGATCCAGCGGTTTCAGGGGAGCTAGTGACCTGTCAGAGGTGCCCCTTTGATCTCGAGAATCCTAATGAATGAAGCATTTAAGGGCCTGTCCCTCCATTCAGTCCTTAGTCTCTGGGCAAGTCAGGCTTTGAAGGGAGCTAAAGCGTTCTGTGCTCAACTAACACTGAGTCTGACCCACCCTCCACCCCCAGGAGAAGAAGTTGCTGGAAGACAGAATAGCTGAGTTCACCACCAACCTCACAGAAGAGGAGGAGAAATCGAAGAGCCTGGCCAAGCTCAAGAACAAGCACGAGGCCATGATCACTGACCTGGAGGGTGAGAGGGGGTGGACGGGCACCGTCTGACACGGGAACCCCAGGGGACCACAGCTCCGGGGCCAGCCTGGGCCTCACTGCCAGCAGCAGGCGTGCCTGGTGGGTCTCACGCTCGCTCTGACAGGCGAGGCTCAGAGCGTCCAGCACCCAGCCACTGCCCTTAAGGCCTAGGGGACAGAGTCCGGTCCCTAAGGGACTCTGGGCCGCCAAGCAGTGGCACTTACATTTGGGGGAGGGACGTTGCTCCAAGTGAAGCATATTCAGAGGACAGCTTGGCATTTCTCTCTTGGCGCCACGTGTTTCACAAGCTCTGGGACTTCCTAAGAGGCTGTGGGTGTGACCCTCAGTCTGCCACTTACTGGCTGTGTCATGTTGCACCTGTTACTTAATCTCTGTGAGTTCCAGTTTCTCTCACCTCTAAGACATGGTGAAAGGGTGTTTGTAAGGACTAAACTAAATAACGTGTGGGGACACACCACGGGTACTATAAAATGCTAGACAGATACTGTGAGAGGCCGTTGCTTAACTTGGGGCAGGGTGACAGTCCCCCTGTGCCCCGGGGATCTGTGGCAGTGAGGAGGATGGGGTAGGAGCACAGGTCTGTGGCTGCCTGACGACCCCTCCCCACTGGGCCTTGAGAGGAGTGGACTCCGGGGGAGGAGGAGAAGGGCCAGAACTCAGTGGGTGCTCAGAGCTTGTGCCAGAAACCACTGCTCCTCCTGCAGAGACGTGGGGCAGCCCAGTGTGTCCAGGGCAGTTGTCTATGCCCACCGAACGCAGGGCCACAACCATCCAGGCTGATGAAAATCCACTGGGTGGATTTTCCCAGCTTGGTTTCACAGCGCCCCCTACCCCCTCACATGTGGACAGGATGAGGTGAGTCAGGTCGTCAAGGGTAGGGACATCCTGACACAGAGATCTCTTCCCACAGGCTCCCTCCCTCCCTTGGGAATAGTCTGAAAGACTCAATCGTTCAGGAGTTCTAGGAGTGACACCCCCTGAAGGGGCAAACGTAAATGTTGATGCTGACAAGTGTCAAAAAAGATGGAGAACAGTCAGAATACACACACACTCGGTAGAAAGCTTTGGAGAGCAATCTGGCGTTGCCTCCTGAGGTTGAAGCTCTGTGTATCTGTGACCCAGTGCTCTCATCCCCGTGCACTGGGAGTCATGGGCAAGACGCTCACCGCAGCGTTGTTCACGAGTGCACACAGCGAACACAACCCAAGTGCCTGCAGCTGTAGAACGGATAGATAAGTTGTGGTGTATTCACATCATGGAATAAGAAACGGAAGTCCTAGTGGATCAGTTCCAATGATGTTTAACTTGCTAAATCTCGAGATCATTAATATCGAGCGACAAGGGCCGGTCAAGGAATAAAAGTCGCTACCCCTTACTGAGCACACACTGGGCCAGGCACCTTTCTCAGTGCTCTCAGATATTAACGCATTTGAGCCTCACAACAACCTAACGGAGTAGGTTGTCCTTTGTCCTTGTTATTCAGATGAGGCGCAGGAATGTTCAGGAGTACCTAAGTGACGTCATAGCAGAATTGTAAAGCCAGATCCTGGACCCTGACCCTGTTCTGCTGTCTCTGTAGAATTCATACAAGACTGGTCCCTTATATAAGTTGAGATTCGTGCAAAGCTAAACATTGCATTTTTTAGGGAGACACACATGGTGCAGCCTTAAAGGAAAGCAAGGGAATTATGAACACAAACTTTAGGAAAGTAGGTCCCCTGGCACAGAAGGTCAGCGGGCAGGGTTGGAGAGACACAGGACGTGGCTGCTCATGGTGATGTCCTTCTTCATCATCTGGAGTTGAGTATGAAAGTCTGTATCATGATCCTTTAAATCTGACATGATTTATAACAAACGTTTGATATTTTATGTAAGAATTAAAAACAAAGAAAAGTCTGTGGCCACTGAGGGCTCTTTTGGCATCTCCTCGTCCTCCTTTCTCAGAGCGCCTCCGAAGAGAGGAGAAGCAGCGTCAGGAGCTGGAAAAGACCCGCCGGAAGCTGGAGGGAGACTCCACAGACCTCAACGACCAGATCGCCGAGCTCCAGGCTCAGATCGCCGAGCTCAAGATGCAACTGGCTAAGAAAGAGGAGGAGCTCCAGGCTGCCCTGGCCAGGTGAGAGTCAGAGCATCAGCCCGTGGCCAGGTGGCCAGTGCCAGCCTGATGCCAGCTTCCTCCTGTGCTTCTTGGTACATTAGTGAGCTGTGAGCATTCGCTCTGCTGTTGTCTTGGAAGCCATTTCACTGCAAAACATTTCCTGTTTGGTAAAGGCACAGTCTAAGGCTTCTTTGTCATTTGTCAAAAAAAGACACCCACCACTCTGTCACCCAACCACAACAATCCTCTCCTTTCCTTTTCCTTTTTTAATTTCATAGCTACAGCCATGCTTTTTGGAAAAAAAAAACCAGACTATCTTTTAGCAGTTTCAGATTCACAGCAAAATTGAGCAGACAGTGCAGAGAATTCCCATAAATCCTCTGTCCCCACACTCACAGCCTCCCCTGCTGTCAACATCTTCCACACGAGTGGCACATGTTACAACTGATGAACCTGCACTGACACATCATTATCACTAAGTCCACAGCACGTTTGTATTTTTACTTAGTTGCAGTCATTATGGGTTGTAGCGTTTTATTTCCCTTTTTTTAAAACTTAACATTTGAATTATTTTTTATGTTTAAAGCACTGAATCTTAATTTGGAAAATGAAGTGATTCTTCTCTGATGTTTTCCAATTCTCAAAGTGGTGTTACCCTTAAATCTTCTGGATGCCTCAAATAGATATTGTTTTTGCTGAGGGGAGCTCCTAAGGGCAATGATTATGACTGCCAGAAGTGGCTTTGGCTGCACTTCTTCAAAGCCTCTTCTGCAAATTCTGTTCTCTGAAGGTGAAAACGGTCTTATCCTGACGTTGTTGGTCTCTTTGGTAGGGTGGAGGAAGAAGCCGCCCAGAAGAACATGGCCCTAAAGAAGATCCGGGAGCTGGAATCTCAGATTTCTGAACTCCAGGAAGATCTGGAATCTGAGCGTGCTTCTAGGAATAAAGCTGAGAAGCAGAAACGGGACCTCGGGGAAGAGCTGGAGGCTCTGAAAACAGAGTTGGAGGACACTCTGGATTCCACCGCTGCCCAGCAGGAGCTCAGGTGTGCCATGGGACCAACAGCCAAGTCACTGAGGATTGTGGTGGGGATGCAGGGAAAGGGAGACGGTGGCCTGGGAGGGGTGGACCCCAGGCCTCTGCACACAAGCCGATGGCCTTATCGTGTACCAGACAGCTTGGAGTTTGGGTGAGGCAAGGGCGGGCTTTAAGGCCGAAAGGGTACAGAAGCTTCTACAAAGTGTGTCTTTTGAGCCTGGGCTATAGGATGCACAGCTGAGGAGGGAGGCCAGTGGTCAGAAAGGCTGCCAGGCGGCCACTGCCCTTGCTGGCCCCTCTTTGCAGCCAGGGAAGAGCCCCGGGGGCCGCATCGCTCCAACGTCCCCAGCCTCCATTCTGAGGACGTTTCTCTCCAGGTCCAAACGTGAACAGGAAGTGAACATCCTGAAGAAGACCCTTGAGGAGGAGGCCAAGACCCACGAGGCCCAGATCCAGGAGATGAGGCAGAAGCACTCGCAGGCCGTGGAGGAGCTGGCGGAGCAGCTGGAGCAGACGAAGCGGGTGCGTGAGCTTGGGACTGGCTCTGTGACACTCCACCGTTGTGAGCGGGGCCAGTTCTCAGAGAGAATGTCTGCCTCTCTGGGCCAGCCGTGCAGAGCTGAGCGGCTCCAGCACCAGACTGCCTGTGTCAGAGTCCAGGCTCCAGCCCTTAGCAGCTGTGTGACTTGGGCAGATGGGTACCTCTGTGCCTCAGTTTCCCCATCTGTAAAGGAGGCTGATGATAGGTCTGTCTCATATGCTAATATGAGAGAGCTGAGAACGTGTAAACACTGTGATAGATAGGGCTCAAAAATTGTTCAGGAATTGTTATCATTTGTAGTAGTCAATACCCTGCCAGACCAGAAAGCTCTAAGGAATTGGCGTGACCCTGAAACTGCCTTTCAGAGGCCTTATGGTCCCTTTTCTGAAGCTGGGTCCTCTCTAGAACACCCCCAACAAGTGGTCAACTGGTGTTTTCGTGCGAAAACCCTTGGGATGGTAATCCCAGCTGGTTTCTTGGCTGGGCAGCTGGTGGCTGGTCAGTTCCTTAACAGGACAGGTCTTGCCTCCTGTGGCGTCCAGCTCGTAGCCACTCTTGGTGGCAGCCCGAGAAGTCAGAGGCTCTTCCTCATGGCAGCCTATACAATATTCTTAGGAACATGCCTTGTCCATCCGTCTCCCTTCAGCTTCCACCCGGTTCTACGCAGGTTGAACCCTTTCCTTGTCCTGTGGCTGTTTTTACCCAGCACCCCTTCACATTCATACAGGGTCCAGTTCACCCTTGACCTTACCCATGACCCTGTGGCCGGGCTCAGTGCGGACTAGAATAGGATGGTCACTTTTATTCTGTAAACACCGCTTTATAGGTTTTGGAAGAACTTTACAGTATTTCTGTGAACATCAAATTTCAAAGAGGCTTTACTGAAAGTCTAACTATGAACAGTTGATTTCCCTCATTCTATAATATTAGCACTAAAATCATAATATCAGCACTGATAACACCTTAGACTCGAGCGATCACTACCCAGCGAGCGATGCTGGGCGGGGCTTGGTTTAGATGTGGGGAAGCCAAGGTCCTTTGAGGAGAGGACACGTGCTAGGTGCCACACACAGGTGAGCAGTGAGCACAGGTCAGCCGGGGCTTCGGGATGCAAGCCTCTTGCTAACATGCTGTCCCCTGAACTTGCCCCACCTCCTCCTTGCTGCAGAGGCAGCGGATTCTGGATCCACCATCTCTCCCAACGATGTTGGAAAGACCAGCGTCTTGTCATGGATGCCCCTTCACGTCTGGCTTTCTTCCCCACCAGGTGAAGGCCAACCTCGAGAAGGCCAAGCAGACCCTGGAGAACGAGCGGGGGGAGCTGGCCAACGAGGTGAAGGCCCTGCTGCAGGGCAAGGGAGACTCAGAGCACAAGCGCAAGCGGGTGGAGGCGCAGCTGCAGGAGCTGCAGGTGAAGTTCAACGAGGGAGAGCGAGTGCGCACGGAGCTGGCCGACAAGGTCTCCAAGCTGCAGGTGAGGCCCCCGCTGGGACCCGGGCCTGGGCGGTGGTCCCTTCAGCAGCTCCTCGGCCACGTTTTCTCTCTCGCCTCAAACTGGCTCCTCAGTGAGGCCTTCAGGGTTCAGCCTGTGACTCAGGCCCAGCTTTGCCTGGAAGAGCCGAGGTGGGGCCGGAGCAGCCATGGTCGAGCTCATCATCCTCTTCTCTCCTGTCCCTGTGCAGGTTGAGCTGGACAACGTGACAGGTCTTCTCACCCAGTCTGACAGCAAGTCCAGCAAGCTCACCAAGGATTTCTCTGCTCTGGAGTCCCAGCTGCAGGACACGCAGGTGAGTGTGGCAATGGGTCCCTGCAGGTGGACCTTTCCTGGGAGGACCCTGTGCCCACACGGCTTTAGCTGCCAGGCCTCTGCTTCCGCCACAGAGCTCATCTGATTACCCATCCTCCCCTGCTTCCACGGGGTCTCTGGGTCCTCCCAGCTCCCCACCAGGTCTTTACTGGCTGTCCCCTGAATCAGAGGGACTGGTCCTGATGCTGCGCCTTCTGAGCCCCTGCATCCCTCTTGTCCTCGGAGTAGGAGCTGCTGCAGGAGGAGAACCGGCAGAAGCTAAGCCTGAGCACCAAGCTGAAGCAGATGGAGGACGAGAAGAACTCGTTCAAGGAGCAGCTGGAGGAGGAGGAGGAGGCCAAGCGGAACCTCGAGAAGCAGATTGCCACCCTCCATGCCCAGGTTCGATGCGGGCTCCCTCACGAGATGCCCCAGGCCGCCCAGGCGGCTCAGGGAAACTGTGGTTGGATTCTGCAGGCTGAGGAGCTTCCAGCAGGGTGCCCTACTGGATGCTGGAGGCACACCCCTGCCCCGAGCTGGGTGCCCTTTCTCGGGGAGCTCCTGCCCTCTCTCTCCAGACCAGGGCTCAAGCCTGGGGCCCCCAGATAGAATCCAGGGGTCCGTGAACTTGGGTGGAGGAGATGGAACATCTTTCTTTCACTGACCTCTAGCCGACATTGAGCATTTCCGTCCTTTGTGAACGCAGGCCACGTGGCAGCTGCAGTGCCCGTGGCCTTGGTCTTTAGAAACACCACGTCCGAGGTGTGGTGGGGCCGTGGGGATGTCATCGCTCCTCACCACTTAGGAGCCTGCCGTTCGATGTGCTGATAAGGAAGCACATGGGCTGCTGGACCAGAGCTTAAAACATACCTGGCAGCTGCTGTTGCCTATGTTAGTTTACTATACATTTGACTTCATTAATATTGTTAATAGTAAGTTATCAATATTAATGTGCTAATATGTTAAGTTAAAATTAATATAAATATTAAAAATATTAATGTTAGTAACGATAAAATGTTGTTATGAGGAGGAGTTCATAGTCTTCTCTAGACTATCAGAGGGTCCACGGCCAGAAATAGACCAAGAGCCCTGTTCTAGTTCTTGTCTTGGGACTTCGCTGTTCCAGGCCAGAAGATCCGCAGCAGCTCGGGGTGGGTGCGCAGGGTGTTCCCCAGTCTGGGTGGGGGAGCCAGCACGTGCACGTGGTGGCAGCTCTATGTCCAGGTGCAGGGAGGGGCTGCAGGATGGGTCCCTGTGGTCCTCCTGCCTCCAGCAGACAAACCTCCTGACAGGGCCCCAGCCCTGCTGCCTGGGGAGGGAAATGGAGGAGGCTCCCCTCTCTGGGCCCCAGTCTTTGTGAAACAAGAGGCTTCGCAAGTCGCTACTGAGAGACCTTCCAAAGCTGACCTGTGGGGGTTAGCTTCCAGGGTCGGCCTTCCCCTGGGTTCCACACGCTAGGCGGGTGCCCTCTGCCGAAACGCCATTTCTCTCGCCCCAGTGGAAGAGGGAGGTCTCCATAACTGGGTGGGCTCCCTGGCCCTCCGTTCACGGGGTAGTAGGCCAGCTCCCGGCTGTTACCTGGACAGGTGCCATCCTGCGTGTCTCTTCACTCCTTGCTCCTGTCCAGGTGAGCGACATGAAGAAGAAGGTGGAGGACGGTGTCGGGTGCCTGGAGACTGCAGAAGAAGCCAAGAGGAAGCTCCAGAAGGACCTGGAGGGGCTGACCCAGCGCTACGAAGAGAAGGTGGCCGCCTACGACAAGCTGGAGAAGACCAAGACCCGGCTGCAGCAGGAGCTAGATGACCTGCTCGTGGACTTGGACCACCAGCGGCAGAGCGTCTCCAACCTGGAGAAGAAGCAGAAGAAGTTCGACCAGGTGTGTGTGTCGGCCTGGACCTCGTTTCCTCTGTTCCGCAGATGCCACGGCCTCAGGCAAAGGCCACTCCTGGCACCACCTCCTCACCCAGCTGGGGAGGAGGCCGCCAGGGGCCAGGCGCTCAGAAGTGCCTCTCGGTTTCCTGCTCGTTGAGGGGCCTGGAAAGAAAGTGCTTGGAACAGGGCATCTTCATATGTTAGGTATACAAGCGAGCTTCCCCCTTTCTGGATTCTTATATTTTTCAAATTTTTTGTCACAAACCTATTTTATTATCATTTCGATTTTTATTTACGTGTTCATATCTCTTCTTCATTCTAAAAGATCTGAGGCAGCTTATAGAGACACAGACAATGGAGTGGGGTAGAAAGATAGAATAAATCAGGGGTCAGCACACTGGCCAAGTGCAGCCCACTGCCGGGTGTGCAGGACTCAGCTCCATTCCTTCATTAGCTGTTGGCTTTGGCTGGCTGTGCCATCGTAGCAGACTTGAGTCATTGCTACAGAGACCGTGGCCTGCAGAGGCTAAAGCATTTACTGTCTGGTCCTTTAGGAAATAGGTCTGTGGAAGAAATGAGGTATTGGTGCAAAGGGAGTTGAAAGTGGGAAAGTAAGATCCAGCTGAAGGTGGGCCGCTCAGAGGATGGATGCCAGGGGCATTTAAGCTGGCTTTAGAGGAGGGCCACAAATGGGCTTTGGGCTTCTAAGCAGCCAGATTCACATTCTTTTCAAGGCAAGTACCAGCCAGTCATTTAGGAAAACCAAAGCCTTTCCAGATTCTGACGGTGACGTCTCCTGTGGGTTCTCACAGAAGGGGCACTGTATCATAAAGGATCATTATTATTAAGTGATAAAGACAAAGACTATAAAATGTGGTGAAAGAGGTGACCTCTGCCTTCATCTGGTTATGAAGGATGTGCTGGACAGCACTTGTCAGCCTGGACACCCTCTGGCCCCCCCACCCCCACCCCCACCCCGAGACCCAGCACCTGGGACCCTTATTCCTCAGAGAGTTTGGTCCGGATGCTCTGCCTGCCTGAGGTCAGCAGGCTCTGAGTGCTTTCTAAGAGCCCGTTGCTTGAGCCTCATGGTGCCCACCTATCCCAGCTCCTGGCCGAGGAGAAGACCATCTCCGCCAAGTATGCCGAGGAGCGTGACCGGGCTGAGGCGGAGGCGCGTGAGAAGGAGACCAAGGCGCTGTCGCTGGCCCGGGCCCTGGAGGAAGCCATGGAGCAGAAGGCGGAGCTGGAGCGGCTCAACAAGCAGTTCCGCACGGAGATGGAGGATCTCATGAGCTCCAAGGACGACGTCGGCAAGAGTGTGAGTGTGGAGCCCGGCTGGTGCTCGGGAGGGAGCCTGGTGGGGACATCATGGGGGATCAGGGATTGAGTGGGCACGGAGGCCTGGACCTTGGGACCCCTCGTCTCTCTGCTCCTGACTCGGGTTCCCTCGGGTGGCAGGTCCACGAGCTGGAGAAGTCCAAGCGGGCCCTGGAGCAGCAGGTGGAGGAGATGAAGACCCAGCTGGAGGAGCTGGAGGACGAGCTGCAGGCCACCGAGGACGCCAAGCTGCGGCTGGAGGTGAACCTGCAGGCCATGAAGGCCCAGTTCGAGCGGGACCTGCAGGGCCGCGACGAGCAGAGTGAGGAGAAGAAGAAGCAGCTGGTCAGACAGGTGCGGACAGCCCTCCCTGCCCCGGACAGGGCCACCTCCATCTGCGGGCAGAGGCGGGCAGGGACCACCCTGGTTTCTGGCAGGCTTCCTTGCTCTCCTTCCTCTACCTGGATGTGGCAGGCTCCTTGACCATTTCTTCCATGTCCTTACGTTCCAGTCTTCTGTCCAGGGGGGCAGTCAGTGACTCACTCTATCAGGGTTTTTACTGTCAGTAATCCTCATTAGTCCCTGGAGGCCTCATGGATCCCACTGGAGTGGACCAAACCTGCCTGAGCTCAGAGCCGGAGCAGGGTCTGTGTGTGGGTCCAGCCTCCCAAGCTGTTGGCACCTTCCCCAGGTGCGGGAGATGGAGGCAGAGCTGGAGGATGAGAAGAAGCAGCGCTCGCTGGCTGTGGCCGCTCGGAAGAAGCTGGAGATGGACCTGAAGGACCTGGAGGCCCACATCGACACTGCCAACAAGAACCGAGACGAAGCCATCAAACAGCTGCGGAAGCTGCAGGTGAGGCAGGCCGGACCAAACCGGATCTGGCTGCAGACAGCAGTGCTGGGCTCAGCACAGGGCTGGGACGCCAGTGGGGTGGCCGGTGGATGCTGGGAACTGCCGCCTTCCCGTCTCCAAGGAAGGTCTTGGGTGCCCTTAGCCCCATCTCACAGATGGAGACTCAGGTCCCGAGGTTGAGTGGAAGAAGGTAGTCTGAAAGCAAACTTAGAATAAGGTCAGTGACTCTGAGTCCATTGAAACAAAGAAATGACTATACACCGCGATGTCCAGTGGAGTTAGGGAAGACAGTCACTGTTGGCACATTTCCTGAATAAACCAGATGGGACCCGGGTCTGACCCAGTCCCGCCTTACTGGGTGATGCTGGAAGGTTCTGAGCTGATGGTTCAGAGAAGCAGCCCAGAGCACGGGACACGTACTTGGGAAATTTTCACCTTGCCAATAATTGGAGAACAACAAATTAAAAACAGCTCTGAGATGCTGCATCATACCCAGGACACCAGCAACAATGAGAATGAATGGAAACATCTGTGGTTGGCAAGGTCACAGGGCAGAGTTGCCGTGGTGGCTGGTGGCCGTTCCACCTGGTACCATCTGGTCGTGTCCCAGCAAGAGACGTACCCTTTGACATGGGGACTCCCAACGTGGGCTTTGTCTGCAAAAGAAAAAAACACTATTTGACAAGGATCTTTAGGGTTAAAACATATCCCGGGAAAATTCCAAAGGGAACGTGTTCCTGCCATATAGTCAGGAACTAACCTGGCAGAGGAGTGGGTGTGCGCTGGGAATGATTCAAGTCAACAGGAAGTTGTAGAAAGTCAGAAACGAAAGGAAACTTGGCTGATGTGTACACAGTCACGAACCCTGCCGGAAGCGTGCTCTGTAAATCCTAACCATCAAGAGTGTAAAAATGGTGTAGGATAAAGAGACATTTGTCTTTCGTTATGATTTTGCCCTCTTACAGCTAAGTTCTGTTGGCGGGTGTCCCTCTGAGGGGTGGAGGGCAGACACGGGTGGTGGCTGGGGTGGTGGCACCACGCCTCTCCTCCCCCCAGGCCCAGATGAAGGACTACATGCGCGAGCTGGAGGACACGCGTGCTTCCCGCGAGGAGATCCTGGCGCAGGCCAAGGAGAACGAGAAGAAGCTGAAGAGCATGGAGGCCGAGATGATTCAGCTGCAGGAGGTGGGCCAGGGCTGTGGGGTGCTCGGGGGCGCTGCCCTCTGGCCAGCAGGGGCAGCCCAGGGCTTCCCCCTGGCCGGCTCGAGCTCCCAGGCAGGGCTGGAAACAAACTAGCCAGAATCCCGGCATGAGTTGGGGGTGGTTCTTGCTTTGTAACAGTTCCCTGCAGGGTTTCACGAGGTTTTAGGGTTCCCTGGTGAGTTTAAATGTGTGTGTGAATTAAATCGTCACCATTGGCAGCCAGCTCCCTTATATGAAACGAGGCTTTGTGGTGTCCCCACCTCCTGCTGTGAAGTAGGCCTGGTCAGGGGCGTCCATCCCTGATGCTCGTGCACCCAGCATCCCCTTGTCCCCCACACGAGGCATGTCATGGAAGCGTGCCCTAGGGTCTCCAAGCGGTCTCCTACAGAGAGAGGTGACTGGTCCGCGGGTTCTGTTCCTGTCTGAGCCAGACATCCAGGCACGGCCTCCCCCGCTCCTGCCTGCCTGCCTGCCTGTGCTCTGCTGCCTGGGTCTGGGGTGATTCCTCCCTCCACGGTCACATGTGGGTCTCTGTCGAGGCTGCCTCACCCTCCGCCTGGCTCTCAGATCCCTCATGCTCTGGCCTGAACTCACATCTCTGTCTCGTCTCTCCCAGCTTCTGGTCTACCCAGAATGCAGAGGGACCAGCATCCCCTGTCAGGCCAGGATGGTTTCTTTATCTCTAATATCCCGGCACCTAGCTCGGTTCCTAGCACATAGACATGGGGTGTTTGTAAACATGTGGTGCTTAAGCTTTGACCTCAGAGAGGGGAATTAGCCCTGTGAGCCAGGGGGGCTCATCAGAAAGGCCTTCATGGAGGAGGCGGCCTGGGAAGGGGTTTGAGCGGAGAGGGCCAGGGGCTCGGGGAGGACAGCACTGCAGAGGACCCGGAATGGAAGAAGTGGGCTTCCAGGGTTGTGGGCTGCCCCCGCGGGTCACATTCTGGGTTCTCATGGCAGGAACTGGCAGCTGCTGAGCGTGCCAAGCGCCAGGCCCAGCAGGAGCGGGACGAGCTGGCCGAGGAGATTGCCAACAGCAGCGGCAAAGGGTGAGCCTCGGGGCAGCAGTTCATCTGGCGAGGAGGTGGGCCGGGGCGGGCCCCGCCTCTGGGACTGGCCCCTTCTCACATCTCCCTGCCCCCACCCAGAGCCCTGGCACTGGAGGAGAAGCGGCGTCTGGAGGCCCGCATCGCCCAGCTGGAGGAGGAGCTGGAGGAGGAGCAGGGCAACACGGAGCTGGTGAACGACCGGCTGAAGAAGGCCAACCTGCAGGTGGGCGGCCAGGGCTGCCTGCGCATTCCTTCTGCCCTGTAGCTCCTGGCTGCAGTCCTGAGCTCCCCCCAGTGAATCAGGCCCCACAGACAGCAGCTGGCGGAAGCCACCCGCTCCCTGAGTGCTTAGGGGAGAATGTTCTGGCCCCTGTAAAGGTCTCCCAGTGGTTTCTCTCAGATGTTAAGAAGTTTCCGGACTCATGCTATTGGGTAGCTCCCTTTCTGGGGGGCCTGGAGTTAGCATGGGCTCTGCAGGACCCAGCTTCCCCGCTCTGCCCTTAGCCAGGGCCCCTGGCTTTCCTTGAGGTCACCCAGCCCTTCTTCCCACAGATCGACCAGATCAACACCGACCTGAACCTCGAGCGCAGCCATGCCCAGAAGAACGAGAACGCACGGCAGCAGCTGGAGCGCCAGAACAAGGAGCTCAAGGTCAAGCTGCAGGAGATGGAGGGCACCGTCAAGTCCAAGTACAAGGCCTCCATCACCGCCCTGGAGGCCAAGATCGCACAGCTGGAGGAGCAGCTGGACAACGAGACCAAGTAGGTGCCCCTTGCTCGTCACCTGCAGCAGTCTGCAGATCCCTCTGCCGTCCTGTCCCTGGGTCCCGGTCAGGATCCAGCTTTCTGTCCTTGAGTCCCAGAAGCTGTTTTCCTCCAGCCTCATTCGCTTTGCTGGGGCCCCGTGGAGTGTGAATCGGAGCCCATGGCCCACCTCTAAAGTTGAGGGTTTTGATGACTGTCTCTGAGGCCTCAATCAGAGAGGCGGGGGTTCCCGCCCAGCTGGGTAGCTGATCTGTGGGCTCAGGAAGACCTAGACTTCTTTGGAGATAATGGGGGTCCCACAGGGCCCCAAATCTCAATTTTCCCTTTTCCTACCTACTTGTATGCTCTTTGACATGTACCCCTTCCCTTCGCCCCAGTTTCCTCATCTGTGAACTGGGGTGATCACAGCACCCCTCTAAGAGACAGAGCACACAGCGGGTGTTCAGTAAAGACGGTCCTCCTTAGCCTCAAGGCCTCCCTATGGGGCAAATACCATGAGGCCCCCGGAATGGGAGGTCCAGTTTGTGGTCTGCTGGCCAGACCCTCTGAAGGAAGGTGTCTCCCTGAGCCGCTGTGTGTGCCTCGCAGGGAGCGCCAGGCAGCCTGCAAGCAGGTGCGTCGGGCCGAGAAGAAGCTGAAGGACGTGCTGCTGCAGGTGGATGATGAGCGGAGGAACGCGGAGCAGTACAAGGACCAGGTGTGTTCGAGGGCAGGGCAGCACGGGCCGGGTGGGCCCCATGTGTCCAGAGCTCCTAACCGGGGCCGTTGGTCCCACGTCTCTGCAGGCCGACAAGGCGTCCACCCGCCTGAAGCAGCTCAAGCGGCAGCTGGAGGAGGCTGAGGAGGAGGCCCAGCGGGCCAACGCCTCCCGCCGGAAACTGCAGCGTGAGCTGGAGGACGCCACCGAGACCGCCGACGCCATGAACCGCGAGGTCAGCTCGCTCAAGAACAAGCTCAGGTGAGCCTGTGGCCCCGCTCGCTGCCTCCCCCGGCTCCTTCACATGATTCTCCTTTGAAAAGGTAGTTTGTTCTGAAAAGCACAGTGCAGAATATTACGCTCCTATAGACTGGGTTTGGTTATCGACTAGATGTCAACGAGCAAGGAGCTTGATGACGAGAAAGTGCTGGTCAGAGGGTGACCTGCCGCTTCCTGGGTTCTTCTTGCCTCCCGGGCTGTGGGCCAGCCTTCTGAACAGACAGTAAACCGTGGGTAATTTACTCCTGTCCTATCTGAAAGGTCCGTCCCTGTGGCTGCTCTCAACCTGATGAGAACATTTCTGTGCTGGGTTTTTTGTACTAGAAGTGGCTTGAGGCAACCCGGCAAGTCCCTGGCACGTATTTGGTGCCTCGTAAACATCAGTGATGGATCCTGGCATCATCTCACCGTGCCTGTACCAACGAAAGGCCTTCTTGCATTTCTCAAGGGAGTGTTACCATTCAGGAAATGTTAAATGGTTGAGGCAGAGGGTCCTTTTCTCCAAGATTCTCATTTCTTACCTCCTTTTCACAGCAGTCTTTTTTTTTTTTTTTCTGTAAGGAAGATTGGCCCTGAGCTAACATTTGTGCCAATCTTTCTCTGTTTAGTACATAGGATGCTGCCACAGCATGGCTTGATGAGCAGTGTGTAGGTCCGTGCCCAGGATCTGAACCCGTGAACCACAGGCTGCCAAAGCAGAGCATGCAAACTTAACTGCTTTGCCACCAGGCTGGCCCTACCTAGTGGTCCTTTTTTTTTTTTGTTAATCGAGGTCATAATAGTTTACAGCAATCCGTTTTTTTTTTTTTAAAGATTGGCACCTGAGCTAACAACTGTTGCCAATCTTTTTTTTTTTTCTGCTTTATCTCCCGAAATTCCCTCAGTACACAGTTGTATATTTTTAGTTGTGGGTCCATCTAGCTGTGGCATGCAGGACGCCGCCTCCATGTGGCCTGATGAGCAGTGCCATGTCCGCACCAGGATCTGAACCGGCGAAACCCTGGGCTGCCGCAGCAGAGCGTGTGAACCCAGCCACTTGGCCACGGGGCCGGCCCCAGCAATCCTTTTTTTTTTAAGCATAAAAGCAACGATGCAGACATTCTATCGGTGTTTAGTATCAGTTTTCTTATGTGTGATTGGCACAAGATGCCCGTCTTTGTCCACCTGGTTTCACCTGTTTTGTACTAAGTTTCAGCAGAGGGTGGCTTTTTGTGGAAGGCGACTCCATCTCCTCTTGTGCCTTTTCCCCTTTGAATCAGCCCAGGTTCCCTGATGGATTTTGCTGCTGTTTGGGTAAAGCAGGCAGCTTTAATCACCTGCTCCCTGAGAGCGTCTGGTCCCACCTGGAGCCTGGGGCTCCCAGGGCCCGCACCACTTCTCCCCCTGGGGATGAGGTGCCAGGTTTCCCTCTCAGGATCCTTCGAGATGTGTGAGCTGACTGCGGCCACGCTGGCCGGCCCTGCTGACCCTCTGCCTCTGCCCCCAGGCGTGGGGACCTGCCGTTTGTCGTGCCCCGCCGGATGGCCCGGAAAGGTACAGGCGACGGCTCCGACGAGGAGATGGACGGCAAGGCCGACGGGGCTGAGGCCAAAGCTGCCGAGTAACCTCTTGCCTGCTGCCTGAGACGGATGGACCGACCGACCGACGGACGACTCCGCCTCCCCTTCCTAGCCCCGCAGCACCCCCTCCACCCTCTTGGGACTGCTGTGACCGTGACCCCCACCCCATCCCCGTAGGCCAGGGGACCTCAGGCCTGCACGTCCCTGCACGCCCCCCAGGCCTTGTTGAGGGCGTTTGGCTTCCCCTGCTGCAGCCCCTACCACTCCCCTCCCACCCCCAGAATCTGATACCAAAGAGTCAGGGTCCTGGGCTCCTGCCCAGGAACAGAGTGACCAGCAGGATCTTCGGCCCTCTCTTGCCAAAAAGCACAAGATGGTGAGGCAAGGAGGGCAGGCCACCGGGGATGGGCAAGAGAGTTTTCTACGAATCTATTTTTCTTGAGACTAAGGAGTTTTCCATAGCCCGACACCCCAGAAGAGTCGTCACCTTCTCCTGCCTCCGCCACCAGCTCCCCCTCCCCCTTCTTTGCTGTTGGCAATCACACACGGTGACCTCACACCCTCTGCCCCTTCGGCCCTCCACTCCTGTGGGCTCTGGGAGGTCTGGAAAGAGCAGGCCCAGGGATCCCACCTCTGTGCAGGGCACAGAATCCTGGGGCGGGGAGGGAGGGGAATTCCTCCCCGCCCCTGTGGGCAGTGCCACGGTCCCCTTCCTGCTTCTCAGCCGTCTCAAGTGCAATGATGGCCCCGTCCCTCCTTTGCTGAGGGCAGCCCGCCCTGCACCGCGAGGCCTTTGGGCCAAGCAGACAGGGCCTGGGGCCAAGCTGGAAAGGCCAGCAGTGGCTTCTCCCAACACTCTTGGGGACCAAATATATTTAATGGTTAAGGGACTTGTCCCAAGTCTGACAGCCAGAGCATCAGAAAGGGCCAGTGGCCCTCCCACATGACCTTGAACCTACTCTAGGACTGGGGCCCGAGGGTAGTTGATCTGCACCGTTGACTCTGTAGTTTAAAAATCCGCCATCTGCGCAGGTGTTTTTGAAAGGAAAAAAGTTTTCTTTTTTTCTCCCCTTCTTGTAATAAATGATAAAATTCCAGGTCTTTATCACTGCCTTTCCTTTGGAACCGTGTTTAGAAGAGAGTAGCTTGTCCTACACTGGTCTACACTGGTTGCTGAATTTACCTGCATTCCTGTTTTGTATATGCTGCATTTAGACTTACTTATGGCAAAAAAAGCATTTTTTTTTTAAAAAAGAAACTCTCAACAAATCATGAAGATATATAAAAGCTACATATGCCTAAAAAGCTCTGAATTCAGGTCCCAGTTGCTGTCACAAAGGAGTGAATGGAGCTCCCACCCCATCCCTTTTTTTATATAATGAAAGTGCCTTAGCATGTGTCGCAGCTGCCACCACTACAGTAAGCTGGTTTACAGATGTTTCCACTGAGCGTCACAATAAAGAGTACCATGTGCTACGAGCCGTGCCTGTGGTGGTGTCTGTCTGCTGGAGACGGTGGCCTGGGGAGGGGCTGTGTTTGCTTCTGTAGCAGGCACCTACTTTGTGCATCTTCTGGAAGCTTCCAATAGTGCTGCACAGCTGAGGCACAGGCTTTGGTGGAGGATGGTAGTCACACAGAAAAGGTGAGAAAGGCAGGCTGGGCCAGATTCAAGGATGCCAAGAGTGTCTATATAAACCTTGGATCGTTTCGGTTATTGAGCACCTGCTCTGTGGGGCTAGACACGTGGCCCAGGTGCTGACTTCCTTCATCGGCAAACAACGCAAGGCCTGCCCTGCAGAGGTTTGTCCCAGGTGCTGTGTCAGTGGGGAAGAGGGAGGCAGTGCCCAGGCCTGTGGGTATCAGACAGGAGGCTCTCCCTGGAAAGGCCAGAGCTTTGTTCGTTCTGTTAACAAAGGCTGAGCATGAACCAGGCCCCTTGCGAGGCCCTGGGCAATGAAGACAGATGTCTCTGCAGCTGCAGGATGCGGGCGAGGGGGAGAAGCTTTCCTTAGGGAAGGGATGTGGCACCCACTTGATAGATGGCGTGGACTCAAGCAGCAGGCCTGCGTGCCAGCACGGTTGCTGAGGAAAGCTGCGTGCTTCTAAACAGAGCACTCCCTGGGCCTCCCTCAGCCGACCCTTCCAGCTCTGAGCAGGTGCACTTCTGGCCCCGGGAAAGGGAGCAGCGGGTGATGACGTGAGAGGTAGGTGGGGGCCAGGCCCTGGAGGGCTCTGGGTGCTTCTGCCTTTCAGTGTCATTGGAGTTTTCGGGCTACAAAATTGGTCCACGTTTGTTGTCACATCGGATGCTCCTGGGTTGGGTTCCAGCTCCACCACTTTCTTGTGACTTTGAACAAGGGATGTTGCTTCTCTGGGCTTATTCCTCACTATGGTTCACCTTTAAGGGCTGGGCTCAGGTGGCCTCAAGTTTGAGTGCCAGCTCTGCTCCCTCCTGGTGACCCGGGCCTGAGACTCGCAGTGTAAATGGGAGTAACAGTCACTGCCACATGTGGTGTCAGGAGGATTAGGTGACGAGTGTGGAGCTCCCTCCCCAAGGTTTCTGAGCATCCTCAGGTGGTCTTCCAGCCTCCTGGCACTGCCAGCTGGCTCCGAGCTCCCGCTTCTGCTCAGTCAGCACCGGGTTTGGACGCTCTTGCTTCCACATATGCTCCGTGCTTGGGTGTGCATTTCAGCCGCTTCCCATCAATCCCACCCTAGCAGACACAGGATTTCCCAGGCAGTGCAGGTACCCAGAAGACTTGGGTGGAGGGGGATTTATCTCCCCACACAAACCACATGGATCTGGGTGTTAGACATCCCCGCGGCTCTTGGTCAGTCCTGATGTCCACAGGGCCCTGTGGCGCCTCTGTCTCTCCACCTCCCATCTCCCTTCCTTGTTCGTCTCTGACCCCCAGAGGCTCCTGAGAACCCTAAATTCCCTTCACTCTACCCAGTAACCCACACCTCATGCTCTGCCTCAGGCTCACCTCGCCTTCAAACCCAAGAAGAGTCTGGCAGCACAGAAAGATCCATCCTCCTGGGAAGGTGAGGCAGGCTAGGAGAGACCTGTGATTTGGAAAGAAGCTTTGGCTGCAAGGAGCAGAAACCCAGCCAAGCCAGTGGAGGGAAATGGGAGTGCATTTTTAGGACACAGGGCCTCTCAGGGAGCCAGGCGACAGCCACAGCATTTGCTGCTGTTTCCTCCCAAAACTGGGATCTAGAGAGTGGGCAGCCTGAGGTTGAGAGCTGTTCTCTGATTTGCTCAGATGCTACAGACTCTATGTCTCTTTCATCCTGCATCTCTGCTTCTCTTGTTACTGGACCGATGGGAGTCCTCCTCTTGGCAAGCTAATCGAACTGCACCAGAAGTGGTCACACAAAGCAGAAATTTTATTTGCAGCATGCAATGAAGGCAATGGAGATCACGGAATAATTTCACAAAGCTATGGCTCCCCAAACATGGGAGGCAGGTACCTTTATTTGGGGGAGGAAATGAATCTTCAAAGGGGAAGTTTCATGATTGCATGTAGAGGTAGGCATAAGCTCACACATGCATGGTTTGAAAACATGCTGTTACATACATCACATAATCTAAAAATGGTTGCTTTGCCTTTCCCAGAGGAGGAGAATTTACAATGTTAATGAGGACAGGTTTCTTTAGTACAACTCTCTGTCTGTGCAGGTGTCATTCTTGTGTTTGTGGTCTGGATCCGTCTGGGCTGGTTCAGAGTGGTTGGTCCAGGGTGGTTGTCATTTAGAGTTTCTTCCTGGAACACAGCTGAAACGGCATAAGCTCAAGACCCCAAAGTTGTCAGAGAAAGGAACATTTGCACCTTTTAACCAGACAAGAGAATTAGGGCAAACAGACAAGAAAAAAATGGTTGGAGCTTAGGCAAGAGAAGAAAACCAGGTTAGGGTTTATGGCTGGTGAGAGAACCCTCCTCTAGTTTTATCCTGCTCGTCATTCTTGAGCGGCGTGGGGCAAAGGTCCACCTTCTGTGACTACTTCCCTCCGAGTCTGGGCATTGACATAGGGGCCGGTAGAGGAGTGGAGTTTTTCCCTCATTAGCCTAAGGTAAGTCTGTGGGTCACCAGGCATGGCTCCAAGGTGTTCATATTCTTGATTAATAGGCAGGTGGCAGCTACAGCCCCCAACTATGGAGACCATCTTTTTGCCGTGATGTCTAGCTGCTTTGAGAAATAGGCTGCCACTCTTTTTCAAGGCTCCCAACATTTGGGTTAATACTCCTAGAGCTAATCCTTTTTTTTCAAGATTTTATTTTTTTCCTTTTTCTCCCCAAAGCCCCCTGGTACGTAGTTGTATATTTTTACTTGTGGATCCTTCTAGTTGTGGCATGTGGGATGCTGCCTCAGTGTGGCTTGATGAGTGGCGCCATGTCCACACCCAGGATTGGAACTGGAGAAATCCTGGGCTGCCGCAGCAGAGCCCGTGAACTTAACCACTTGGCCACGGGGCCGGCCCAAGAGCTCATCCTTGTCTTTCATGAATGTATAGGTCAAATGGTTTGCTCAGATCTGGTAAGACCAGTGCAGGTGTTTCCATTAGTAAGTTTTTAAGCTTATCAAAATCTTGGTCATACAGCTTATCCCACTCACAGAGATTTGTTTCTGGCCCCTGTAATTTGTCATAGAGAAGCTTAGCAATCAACCCAAAATTAGGGATCCACATGTGGCAGAAGCCAGCCATCCCCAAGAATCCTCGTAGCTGCCTATGTGCTCTTGGCGGAGCAAGTCCATATATCACTATTTTCTCTCTCGAGGAAGGCTGCGCTGTCCGTTTTGAAATAATAAACCCCTAATACTTTACCGTCTCTAGATATCTGCACTTCTCCCTGAGACACGTTATATCCCTTACTGACAAAGAAGTTTAATAGGGTTCTCATTAGTGATTTCTTTAGAAGGACTGGCCATTAGGATGTCAAACACATACTGTAACACAGTGTTTTAATTTTAAGTGCCTTAAATCTTGGCCCAAGATTTCCCCCAAAATTGTCAAGGAGTTTTACAATTCTTCAGGTAAGACAGTCCAGAAGTACTGTTGTTTCTGGTGGGAGTCTGGGTCCTCTCATTTAAAGGCAAAAGTCTCCTGGGATTTGGGGTCCAGTGGCATGCCAAAGAGAGCATCTTTTAAATCTAGCATTGTATAAAACAGGCTATCCCCAGGGAGATGAGCCAGCTGGGTGTAAGGATTACAAGATGTGTGTATGTCTCAGACTTTTTCATTGACAGCCCTAAGGTCTTGAACAAATCTATTTCCCTGTTCCCGGCTTTTTAAGGGGTAAAATGGGAGTGTTGTATGGGGGTCTGCATGGCCTGATTAATCCTTGTTTTAAAAGTTTGTCAATCACAGGAAGGATTCCTCTCATGGCTTCTTTTTGTAGGGGATATTATTTTTACCGGAGGCCAGTGGTCTCTCTACTTGAATTCCATCCTTACAGGTATGGCGCTGGCCGCTCATCCCACCTGTCCTTGCATCCATACCTGTGAGTTAACTAAGTTTAAAATGTTTTGGGGGAATTTTTTCCTTTTCAGGTGCTGGCATGTCTTGTAATAAGGCCATGAGCTCGGCTCCCCGATCTATGGGAACTTAGATTTCTATTTTATCTCGTTCCAAGTTTATCGAGGCCCCCAATTTTGACAGTGTCTCCCTCCCAAGAAGGGGAACAGGGCATTCTGGCACATATGGAAATGAACATCTTAACATTTTTGATCCTATTTCATAGGTTAAGGGCTCCAGAAACCTTTTGGTCTATCCTTTCCCTGATACCCCTTTTATGTCACATTTTCTTTTAGAAAGGTCTCTCTTTTGGGTTTTCAACCCTGAGAATGTGGGTCCAGTCTTGAGCAAAAATTCAACATGCTCTCTTCCCACTGCTAAGGTCACCCAGGGCTCGTCAGGGGAGATAAGGATTTGGTTGCCTGGAGCCAACCGGGGAGCCCCACGGCCCCGTCCCAGCTCATCTGTAGTCATGGGAAGTAGCCATGGCTTGGTCTTGTCCGATCCCTTCCCTCCCTGGGGTTGGTCTAGATGGGTCCATTTCTAATGTCCTTCCTGTCTGCAGTATGCACATTGATTAGGCCCCAACTTCAGTGGTGGCCTTCTGGTCCCATGCTGGGGGCCAGGGTCACTCACCCGTGACATTTTCTTCTCCCTCAGGTTAACTGGAGCAGACTGGAGGGCCACTGTGAGAAGAGTAGCTTGCCTCTGCCCCTTTGGTCGTCTTTCATTTCTTCTGTCATATCTCGGGTGTTGAACACCCTGAAGGGTGCCTCCACTAACTGTGCAGAACTGGCAGCAGGCCCTATTGTCAATTTTGGGAGTCTCCTGCAGATATCTGGAGCACTCTGAGATAGGAAGCAGGTATCAAGAACCACTTATATTAATATTTACCCACATAATATAACCTAGGAAGGTTTATTATCATTTATCTGATAAGTTTTAAATGTAACAACACACCAAATAAGCCTAACTAATTTAATATCTCCCTCTTTATAGAAAGAAAGAACAAATTCTTTGAGAAGTCCCCAGGACCTTACTGGAAACCCTGAAAAAGAAAGACTTTACTTAGGATATGAACCTTGGGGAAATTTATCAAAAAATATCAAGAGGTTTTAAAACACTTGGTCCAATAGAAAATAATGTTTGGTTATCCATTCAATCCAGGTGACAACAGGACATGTCAAACAGAGAGAGTGAAACAGCCTAAAAAAAGAAAACCATGATAGACTTCTCAGTCTCTTTAAGCATAGGAAATTATTTTAACAAAACATAGATTTTCTGTCTTTTAAGTAGACTCACTCAAAAGTAAAGAAAAAAATAGGCTTTTGTAATCTGTGTAAACCGAAAGTTCAAGAAGATTATCCTTTTAGGGGCTGGCCCCATGGCCGAGTGGTTGGGTTCGCGCGCTCTGCTGCAGGCGGCCCAGTGTTTCATTGGTTCCAGTCCTGGGTGCGGACATGGCACGGCTCATCGAACCACGCTGAGGCAGCGTCCCACGTGCCCCAGCTAGAGGGACCCACAATGAGAAGTATGCGACTATGCACTGGGGGACTTTGGGGAGAAAAAGGAAAAAAATAAAATCTTTAAAAAAAAAAAATGAACATTATCCTTTTAGCAGAGAGCAAGCCAAATTTTAAAGTTTTTAACTTACTTTTGATATCAACTCATTTATTTAATTGAATTTATTTTAATCTTAGTCAGCTTGACCATACATAAAACTCTTTTTTCAGAGTTTTTACTTCTACAAACTTTCTGTAGATGTACTTACTTTTTACATTTAGAATTTGTCCCATGCCTTCCTTTATTTTTTCCTTTCCTAGTAGTTTAGGAGAAATTTATCTTTTTTTTTTTTTTTTTAGTTCCTAATAGTTTACATCATTGTGAAATTTCAGTTGTACATTATTTCTTGTCTGTCACCACATAGGTGCTCCCCTTCACCCCCTGTGTCCACCCTCCACCCCCCTTCCCTTGGTAACCACTTAACTGTTTTCTTTGTCCATGTCTTTGTTCATATTCCACATATGAGTGAAATCATCTGATGTTTGTCTTTCTCAGTCTGATTTTTTTCACTTCGTTTATTTCCCTCCAGGTCTTTCCGTGTTGTTGCAAATGGGGTGAATTTGTCTTTTTTATGGCTGAGTAGTATTCCATTGTATATATATACCACATCTTCTTTATCCATTCATCAGTCGATGGGCACTTGGGTTGCTTCCATGTCTTGGCTATTGTGAATAGTGCTGCAGTGAACATAGGCGTGCATATGTCATTTTGGATTGCTGATTTCAAGTCATTTGGGTAGATACCCAGTAGTGGGAGAGCTGGGTCATAGGGTAGTTCTGTTTTTAGTTTTTTGAGGAATCTCCATGCTGTTTTCCATAGTGGCTGCACCAGTTTGCATTCCCACCAGCAGTGTATGAGGGTTCCCTTCTCTCCATATCCTCTCCAACATGTTATTTTTAGTCTTAGTGATTATAGCCATTTTAACAGGTGTAAGGTGGTATCTTAGTGTAGTTTTGATTTGCATTTCCCTGATGATTAGTGATATTGAACATCTTTTCATATGTTTATTGGCCATCTGTGTATCTTCTTTGGAAAAATGTCTGTTCATGTCCTCTGCCCATTTTTTGATTGGGCTGTTTGTTTTTTTGTTGTTCAAAACAAAACAGTTCCTTATGTATTATGAGTTACTTATATATTATGGAGATTAACCCCTTATCAGACATATGATTTGCAAAAATTTTCTCCCAATTGGTGGGTTGTATTTTGGTTTTGATCTTCATTTCTTTTGCCTTGCAGAAGCGCTTTAGTCTGATGAACTCACACTTGGTTATTTTTTCTTTTGTTTCCCTTGTCTGAGAAGATATGGTATTCGAAAAGATCCCTTTAAGTTCAATGTCAAAGAGTGTACTATTTATATTATCTTCCAGAAGTTTTATGGTTTCAGGACTTATCTTCAAGTCTTTGATCGATTTTGAGTTTATTTTTGTGTATGGCGTGAGATAACGGTCTACTTTCATTCCTTTTTTTTTTGAGGAAGATTAACCCTGAGCTAACTGCTGCCAATTCTCCTCTTTTTGCTGTGGAAGACTGGCCCTGAGCTAACATCCGTACCCATCTTCCTCTGCTTTATATGTTGGACGCCTACCACAGCATGGCTTGCCAAGCGGTGCCATGTCCACACCCGGGATCCAAACCGGCAACCCCAGGCAGCCGAAGCTGAACATGCGAACTTAACCGCTGAGCCACTGAGCCAGCCCCTACTTTCATTCTTTTGCATGTGGTTGTCCAGTTTTCCCAACACCATTTATTGAAGAGACTGTCTTTTCTCCATTGTATGTTCTTGGCACCTTTGTCGAAGATTAGCTGTCCGTAGATGTACAGTTTTATTTCTAGGCTTTCAGTTCTGTTCCGTTGATCTGTGTGCCTGTTTTTGTCCCAGTACCATGCTGTTTTGATCACTATGGCTTTGTAACACATTATGAAGTCAGGGATTGTGATGCCTCCAGCTTTGTTCTTTTTTGTCAGGATTGCATTAGCAATTCGGGGTCTTTGGTTGCCCCACATGAATTTTAGGATTCTTTGTTCTATTTCCATGAAGAATGTCATTGGGATTCTGATTGCGATTGCACTGAACCTGTAGATTGCTTTGGTCAGTATGAACATTTTAACTATGTTTATTCTTCCAGTCCACGTGCATGGAATCTCTTTCCATCTCTTTACGTCATTGTCTATATCTTTCAATAATGTCTTACAGTTTTCATTGTATAAGTCCTTTGCCTCCTTAGTCAAATTTATTCCTAGGTATTTTATTCTTTTTGTTGTGATTGTAAAATGAATGTATTCTTGAGTTCTCTTTCTGTAAGTTCGTTATTAAAGTATAGAAAAGCAACTGATTTTTGTAAATTGATTTTGTACCCTGCAACTTTACTGTAGTTGCTAATTATTTCTAATAGTTTTCCAATGGATTCTTTAGAGATTTCTATATATAAGATCATGTCGTCTGCAAACAATGAGAGTTTCACTTCTTCACTCCCTATTTGGATTTCTTTTATTCCTTTCTCTTGCCTAATTGCTCTGGCCAAAACCTCCATAAGAGTGGTGATAGAGGACATCCTTGTCCTGTTCCTGTTCTCAGGGGGATGGGGTTCAGTTTTTCCCCATTGAGTATAATGTGGGCTGTGGGTTTCTCATAAATGGCCTCTATTATGTTGAGATAGATTCCTTCTATCTACATTTTCTTAAGGGTTTTTATCATAAATGGCTATTGGATCTTGTCAAATGCTTTCTCTGCATCTATTGAGATGATCATGTGGTTTTTATTCCTCATTTTGTTAATATGGTGTATCACATTGATTGATTTGCGGATGTTGAACCATCCCTGTGTCCCTGGTATGAATCCCACTTGATCATGATCCTTTTGATATATTCCTGTATTCGGATTGCCAATATTTTGTTGAGGATTTTTGCATTTATGTTTATCAGCGATATTGGCCTGTAGTTTTCCTTTTTGTGTTGTCCTTGTCAGGCTTTGGTATCAGAGTGATGTTGACCTTGTAGAATGTGTTAGAAAGTGTTCCATCTTCCCTAACTTTTTGGAATAGCTTGAGAAGGATAGGTATTAAATCCTCTGTGAAAGTTTGGTAGAATTCCCCAGGGAAGCCATCTGGTCCTGGGCTTTTCTTCTCTGGGATGCTTTTGATTACTGTTTCAATCTCTTTCCTTGTGATTGGTCTATTCAGATTATCTATTTCTTCTTGATTCAGCTTTGGGAGGTTGTAAGAGTCTAAGAATTTATCCATTTCCTCTAGATTATCCATTTTGTTGGCATATAGTTTTTCATAGTATTCTCTTATAATCTGTTGTATTTCTGTGGTATCCATTGTTATTTCTCCTCTTTCATTTCTTATTTTATTTATCTGAGCTTTCTCTCTTTTTTCTTTGTAAGTCTGGCTAGGGATTTGTCAATTTTATTTATCTTCTCAAAGAACCAGCTCTTTGTTTCATTGATCCTTTCTATTGCCTTTTTTGTTTCAATAGCATTAATTTCTGCTCTGATTTTTATTATTTCTCTCCTTCTGCTGACTTTGGGCTTTGTTTGTTCTTCTTTTTCTAATTCAGTTAGGTGTAGTTTGAGATTGCTTATTTGGGTTTTTTCTTGTTTGTTAAGGTGAGCCTGTATTGTCATTAATTTCCCTCTTAATAAGGCTTTTGCTGCATCCCATATGAGTTGGTATGGTATGTTTTCATTTTCATTTGTCTCCAGATATTTT
Source organism: Equus caballus (assembly GCF_041296265.1). Taxonomy (NCBI): domain Eukaryota; kingdom Metazoa; phylum Chordata; class Mammalia; order Perissodactyla; family Equidae; genus Equus; species Equus caballus. The sequence continues at coordinate 39,142,246 of NC_091711.1, read as the reverse complement.
TGTATTTCTCCTTTAATAGTGAGTATTTAATGTCTTCAATGATCCATTGCTCATTCAATAGCATGTTGTTTAGTCTCCAAATCTTTGTCCTTTTCTCAGCTCTTTTCTTGTAATTAATTTCTAGCTTTATAGCATTGTGATCAGGAAAGATGCTCGTTATTATTTCAATCTTCTTAAATTTATTGAGGCCTGCCTTGTTTCCCAACATATGGTCTGTTCTTGAGAACGTTCCATGAGTACTTGAGAAGAATGTGTATTCTGCTGTTTTTGGATGGAGTGTTCTATATATGTCTGTTAAGCCCATCTGGTCTAGGTTTTCATTTAATTCCACTGTTTCCTTGTTGATTTTCTGTTTGGATGATCTATCCATTGATGTAAATGAAGTGTTGAGGTCCCCTACTATTATTGTGTTATTATTAATGTCTCCTTTTAGGCTTGTTAATAGTTGCTTTATGTACTTTGGTGCTCCTGTGTTGGGTGCATAGATACTTATAAGTGTTACTTCTTCTTGTTGGACTGTCCCTTTGATCATTATATACTGCTCCTGTTTGTCTCTCTTTACCTGTCTTATCTTGAAGTCTACTTTGTCTGATATAAGTATTGCAACACCTGCTTTCTTTTGTCTGCCATTAGCTTGCAGTATCATCTTCCATCCCTTCACTCTCAGCCTGTGTTTATCATTGGCGCTGAGATGTGTTTCCTGGAGGCAGCATGTTGTTGGGTCTTGTTCTTCAATCCATCTCTCCACTCTGTCTTTTTATTGGAGAATTCAATCCATTTACGTTTAGTGTGATTATCGATATATGAGGGCTTAATGCTGCCCTTTTATCACTCGTTTTCCAGTTCTCTTGCATTTCCTTTGTTTCTCGTCCTGTGTATTTTGGTCTACCAATCGAGTTATGTAGTTTTTAACATGTTTATTTGTTTTCTTCTTATTTATTATTCGTGTTTCTGTTCTGCTTTTTTTGTTTAGTGGTTACCCTGAGGTTTGTATTCAAGATCTCGCGGATAAGAAAGTCCCTTTTCTGATGGTCTCTAATTTCCTTAGACTAAACTGATTCAGTCCCTTTCCTCTTCTGCTCCTAAGTTGTTTTTCTCACATATTATTCCATCTTGTGTTATGAGTTTGTGGTTAAAATGACGAGATTATCTTTGTTTTTGATTTTTTCCTTCCCTTTGTCTTTAATGCTATACATGAGTATTTGCTATCCTGCTCTGATTCTGTCTGTCTATTTAACTCCTAACTCCACACTTTGTAACTCTTTTCTCCCTTTTTTTTTTCTGGTATGACGTCCTTCTTGAGGATTTCTCGTAGTGGGGGTCTTGTGGCAACAAACGAACTCCCTTAACTTATGCTTGTCTGGGAAAGTTTTTATTTCTCCATCATACCTGAAGGATATTTTCACTGGATAGAGTATTCTTGGCTGAAAGTTTTTGTCCTTCAATGATTTGAATATGTCATTCCAGCCTCTCCCAGCCTGTAAGCTTTCTGCAGAGAAATCTGTTGAAAGCCTGATGGCAGTTCCTTTGTAGGTTATTTTCTTCTGCCTTGCTGCCCTGCATATTCTTCCTTTGTCATTCAGTTTTGCCAGTTTTACTACTGTATGCCTTGCAGTAGGTCTTTTTATATTGACATATTTAGGAGATCTGGCAGTCTCTTCCATATGGATTTCCCTAGGTTTGGGAAGTTCTCTGCTATTATTTCTTTGAACAACCTTTCTACTCCCTTCTCCTTCTCTTCTCCTTCTTGAATACCTATAATTCTTATGTTGCATTTCCTGTTGGGTCAGATATTTCTCAGAGAGTTTCTTCATTTCTTTTTAGCCTAGTTTTCTCTCCTCCTCTGTCTGGAGCATTTCAACATGTCTGGCTTCCATTATGCTGATACGCTCCTCTACGGTGTCTGCTTGAGCATTCAGGGAATCCACATTTTGTTTTATTTCTTCCCTGTGTCTTTCATCTCTAATATTTCTGCTTGATTCTTCTTTGTAGTTTCAATCTCTTTTGTGAAGTAGCTCCTGAACTCATTGAACTGTTTCTCTACACTCTCTTTTACCTCATTAAGTTTTTTGATGATAGCTGTTTTGAATTCTTTGTCATTTAGATTACATACTTCTGCATCCTCAGGACTGATTTCTGGGTACTTGTCATTTTCCTTCTGGTCTGGAGATCTAATATAGTGTTTGATGTTGCTAGAGGCTCTGTTTTTCTCACATCTTGTGTTATTAGGTTGCAGTTACCATTTATCACCACTGGGTGGGGGTCAAGAGCCCATATTCTGAGCCCTCTGATTTCGGCTGAAATCCTAGGGGCTGGAGCCCTGCTGGGCGGGTGGGGGAAGGGTGCTTTCTTCTGCGTGTTCTCGGGGCTTTCTCCCTCTGCTCTCCTGGGGTGTTGGCTTGAAGAGGTCATCCGCTGTGAAAGCTTTCAGCTCAATAGAGGGCTTCCCTCTAGGCTGCGAGGGCCCTAGGCAGTCCTTTAAGTTCCCCTGAATGGCCATCCCCTCCCCCATTCCTTCCCTCTCAGAGGATTTCTGGGGTCCCCATTGCAGTCTTTAGGGGAGGGAGCAAAGATTTCTCTTACCCGGTTCCAGCTCCTCTGAGGGGGGCTGCAGCCTCTCTACTCTCCATCATATGGCTGCGTGGATCTCTCTGACATTTATTGTGTTGAGTTTGGATGTCCTCTCTTGGAGTATGGGATTTTTTTCGTTGTATATGGGAGGAAGAAGATTTCTCAGTGACCTTCACTGCCGTGATGCTGACGTCACTCCCAAACATTCCAGTTTTTAATTTCTTTTTTTCTGTAGCTTTTTAAATGTTATCAATTTTTTTCCAGTTATTTTATGGAGATCATATTGATTTATAACATTGCATAATTTCAGGCATACATTATTATATATATTAGTTTCTGTATAGACAGCACCATGCTTGCCACCAATATTCTAGTTTTTATCCATCATTATATATATGTGCCCATTTACCCCTTTGGCAACACCCCCACCTTCTTCCCCTCTGGTCACCACTAATCTGTTCTCTATATTCGTGTGTTTGTTTATCTTCCACATTTGAGTGAAGGCATATGGTGTTCATCTTTCTCTGTCTGGCTTATGTCACTTAACATAATGCCCTCAAAGTCCATCCATGTTGTTGCAAATGGGACGATTTTGTCTTTTTTGTAGAGCTGAGTACTATTCCATTGTATATACCATGTCTTCTTTATCCATTTGTCACTTGATGGGCACTTGGATTGCTTCCATATCTTGATTATTATGAATAACACTGCAATGAAGAAAGGGGTGCATAAATCTCCTTGGGTTGTTGTTTTCAGGTTCTTTGCATAAAGACCCAGTACTGGATGGCTGGGTTGTATGGTGTTTCTACTTTTAATTCTTTGAGAAATCTCCATACTGTTCTCCATCGGGGCATTCCCGTAGTGTGTGGGTTCCCCTCTCCCCACACCCTCCTCAACATTTTCTATTTTTTGTCTTGGTAATTATAGGCATTCTGATAGGTGTTTGGTGATATCTCGTTGTAGTTTTATTTTGCATTTCCCTAATAATTAGTGATGTTAAACATCTTTCATGTGCCTGTTGGCCATCTGTATAATTTCTTTGGAAAAATGTCTGTTCATGTCCTCTGGCCCATTTTTTGATCAGGTTGTTTGATTTTTTGTCATTGAGTTGTATGAGTTATTTGTATATTTTGGAAATTAACCCCTTGTCAGATATATGATTTGCAAATATTTTCTCCCAGTTGGTGGGTTGTCTTTTCGTTTTGTTCATAGTTTCCTTTCACTTGCAGAAGATTTTTACTCTGATGTAGTCTCATTTGTTTATTTTTTCTTTTGTTTTCCTTGCATGAGTAGACATGGTATTTGAAAAGATGCTGCTAAGACAGATGTCAAAGAATGTACTACCTATAGTTTCTTCTGGGAGTTTCATGGTTTCAAGTCTTACGTTTAAGTCTTTAACCCACTTTGAATTAATTTTTGTGTATGCTGTAAGATCATAGTCTACTTTCATTCTTTTGCAAGTGGCTGTCCAGTTGTCCAACATGATTTATTGAAGAGACTTTCCTTTCTCCATTGTGTGTTCTCAGTTCCTTTGAGGATTAACTGACAATAGATGTGTGGTTTTATTTCTGGGCTTTTGATTTTATTCTATTGAACTGTGTGTCTGTTTTTGTACCAGGATCATGCTGTTTTAATTACTATAGCTCTGTAGTATATATTTTTTTTTTTTAAAGATTTTATTTTTTCCTTTTTCTCCCCAAAGCCCCCCGGTACATAGTTGTGTATTCTTCGTTGTGGGTTCCTCTAGTTGTGGCATGCGGGACGCTGCCTCAGCGTGGTCTGACGAGCAGTGCCATGTCCGCGCCCAGGATTCGAACCGACGAAACACTGGGCCGCCTGCAGCGGAGTGCGCGAACTTAACCACTCGGCCACGGGACCAGCCCCACTGTAGTATATTTTTAAGTCAAGGATTGTGATGCCTCCAGGTTTGTTATTTTTCCTCAGGCTTGCTTTGGCTATTCGGGGTCTTTTGTTGTTCCATACAAATTTTAGGATTCTTTGTTCTATTTCTGTGAACAATGTCATTGGGATTGGGATTGCATTGAATCTGTAGATTGCTTTAGGAAGTAAGGACATTTTAACTACGTTTATGCTTCCAACCCATGAGCATGGAATGTCTTTCCATTCCTTTATATCTTTTTTGATTTCTTTCAATAATGTCTTTAGTTTTCAATGTATAGGTCTTTCACCTCTTTGGTTAGATTTATTCCTAGATATTTTATTCTTTTTGTTACAATTCTAAATGGGATTATATTCTTGATTTCTCTTTCTGCTACTGCATTATTAGTGTATAGAAATGCAGCTGATTTTTGTAACTTGATTTTGTACCCTCCAACTTTGCTGTAGTTGTTGATTGTTTCCAATAGTTTTCTGATGGATTCTTTAGATGTTCTATATATAGAATAATGTTGTCTACAAACAGGATTCCTTTTATTTCTTTTTCTTGCCTAATGGCTCTGACCAAATATCTAGTAGTATGATGAATAGGAGTGGTGAGAGTGGGCACCCTTGTCTTGTTTCTGTTCTCAGGGTCATGGCTTTTGGTGTTTCACCATTAAGTATGATGTTGGCTGTGGGCTTGTCATATATGGCTCTTATTTTGTTGAGGTATTTTCCTTCTATACCCATTTTATTGAGAGTTCTTTTCATAAATGGATGTTGGATCTTATCAAATGCTTTCTCTGCATCTATTGAGATGATCATGTGATTTTTATTCCTCCTTTTTTTTAATGTGGAGTATCACATTGATTCATGGATGTTGAATCATCCCTGCCTCCCTGGAATATATCCAACTTGATCATGGTGTATGATCCTTTTAACGTATTGATATTTTCAGTTTGCCAATAGTTTGTTGAGGATTTTTGCATCTATGTTCATCAGTGATATTGGCCTGTAATTTTCCTTTTTTGTGCTATCCTTGCCTGATTTTGGTATCAGAGTGACGTTGGCCTCATAGAATGCATTAGGAAGTGTTCCGTGTTCTTCAATTTTTTGGATAGTTAGAGAAGGATAGGTGTTAGATCTTCTTTGAATCTTTCGTGGAATTCTCCAGAGAAGCCATCTGGTCCTGGGCTTTTGTATTTTGGGAGATTTTTGATTACTGTTTCAATCTATTGACTTGTCATTGGTCTATTCAGATTCTTTATTTCTTCTTGATTCAGTTTTGGTAGGTTATATGAGTCTAAAAATTTATCCATTTCTTCTAGGTTCTCCAATTTGTTGGCATATAGTTTTTCATAGTATTCTCTTATAGTCTCTTGTACTTCTGCAAAATTCACTTTAATCTCTCTGTTCATTTCTAATTTTATTTATTTGAGCCTTCTCTCTTTTTTCTTAGCGAGTCTTGCTAAGGGTTTGTCAATTTTGTTTATCTCCTCAAAGATCCAGTTCTTAGTTTTGTTGATCTTTTCTACTGTTTTTTAGTCTCTATTTCATTTGTTTCTGCTCTAAATGTTATTATTTACCTCCTTCTACTGACTTTGTGCTTTCTTCTTCTTCTAGTTCTGTTAGTTGTAGTTTAACATTACTTATATGAGATTTTTCTTGTTTCTTGAGGTGGGCCTGTACTGCTCTAAACTTCCTTCTTAGAACCACTTTTCCTACATCTCATAAGAGTTGGTATGTTATGTTCATTTTCATGTGTCTCCAAGTATTTTTAAATTTCTCCTTTGATTTCTTCCTTGATCCAATAGTTGTTCAGTAGCATGTTGTCTGGTCCCCACGTATTTGTGGGTTTCCCAGTTTTTCTTGTAGTCAATTTCTGGTTTCATAGCATTGTGGTTGGAAAAGATGCTTGACATGATTTTAATCTTCTTAAATTTATTGAGGCTTGCCATGGTTCCCAACACACGGTCTATCTTTGAGAGTGTTCCATGTGTACTTGAGAAGAATGTGTATTCTGCTGTTTCAAGATGGAATGTTCTGTATATATCTATTGAATCCATCTGGTCTAGTCTTTCATATAATTATGGCCACTGTTTCCTTGTTGATATTCTGTCTGGATGATCTATTCATTGCTGTAAGTTTGTTGTTAAGGTCCCCTACTATTATCATGTTGCTGTTAATTTCTCCCTTTAGGTCTGTTAATAGTTGCTATATAAAATTTGGTTCTCCTGTGTTAGGTGCATATAAGTTCATAAGTGTTATTTCCTCTTGATGGAATGTGTCTTTTATGATTATGTACTGCCCCTCTTTGTCTCTCATTGTCTTTTTTACCTTGAAGTCTACTTTGTCTGATATAAGTATCATGACACCTCCATTTATTTGTTGTTGTTGTTTGTCATTAGCTTGGAGTATTGTCTTCCATCCCTTCACTCTGAGCCTGTGTTTGTCTTTAGAACTGAGATCTGTTTCCTGGAGGCAGCATATTGTTGGGTCTTGTTTTTTAATCCATCCAGCCACTCTGTGTCTTTTGATTGGAGAGTTAAATCCATCTACATTTATAGTAATTATTGATATATGAGGGCTTAGTACTGCCATTTAATCTCTTGTTTCCAGTTGTTCCATATTTCCCTTGTTTCTCTTCCTTTATATTTCTGACTGTCGTTTAGTTGGTGGTTTTCTATTATTGTTTTCTCTTTATTTATGATTTGTGGCTCTATTCTGTTTCTTTGTTTAGTGGTTACCGTGAGGTTTGTATAAAGGATCTGATAGATGAGACAGTCCATTTTCTGACAGCCTCTTAGCTTCCTCAGCCTAATCATGTTCCACTCCTTTCCTTTTCCCCTTCTGAGTAATTGTTGTCACAAATTGTTCTTTTCTGTGTTGTGAGTTTGTGACTAAATAGAAGTGTTTATAGTTACTTTTGATGCTTTCCTTCTTTCTCTTTTTTTTAAAGATTGGCACCTGATCTAACAACTGTTCTCAATCTTCCTTTTTTCCCCCGTCTTCTCCTCCCCAAAGCCCCCCAGTACATAGTTGTATATTCTAGTTGTGAGTACCTCCGGTTGTGCTATGTGGGTTGCCACCTCAGCATGGCTTGATGAACGGTGCCATGTCCGGGCTCAGGATCAGAACCAGTGAAACCCTAGGCTGCTGAAGCAGAGCACACAAACTTAATCACTTGGCCACAGGGCTGTCCCCTGCTTTCCTTCTGTTTATCTTATGTTATAATTAACTGTTTGATAACCTGTTCTGATAGAGAGCGGCAATTTTCTGATTTTGTCTGTCTAGTTACCTCCTTGTTCAAAGCTTTGTAAACCTTTGCTTTTTTTATTTCAGGTTGGGAGGGCTTCCTTCATCATTTCTTGTAAGGGAGGTCTAGTGGTGATGAACTCCCTCAGTTTTTTTTTTTTTAATCTTGGAAATCTTTTGTTTCTCCATCATATCTGATGGATAATTTCTCTGGATAGAGTATTCTTGGCTGAAAGTTTTTGTCTTTCAGTATTTGGAATATATCATTCCATTCTCTCCTAGCCTGTAAGTTTTCTGCTGAGAAATCTGCTGAAAGCCTGACAGGGGTTCCTTTGTAGGTTATTTTCTTCTGCCTTGCTGCCCTTAATATTTTTTCTTTGTCATTGACTTTTGCCAGTTTTAATATTATATGCCTTGGACAAGATCTTTTCACATTGATGTAATTAGAAGTTCTATTGGCTTCATGTACTTGTAAGTCCAGGTCTTTCCCCAGGTTTGTGAAATTGTCAGCTATTATTTCTTTGAACTAGGTCTCTTCTCCTTTCTCCCTCTTTTCTCTCTTTGGAATATCTATAATCCTCACATCATCTTTCCTGATTGAGTTGGATATTTCTTGAAGAATTTTTAGATTGTAAATTTTTGTGACTTCAGGATTGGCTTCTGGAGACTTGTCATTTTCCTTCTGCTCTGAAGCATTGCTGTGGTTCTTCGTGGTTTTGGTGAATTGATCCTTTGTTGGTGCATTTGTGGCAATATCAGGTCACAGATTCCACCTGCCACCACCGTGGGGGAGCAGGAGCTGTGTTTTGTGACCCTGCCCCATCTGCTGGAAATCGTGCAGGTAGGGCTGTTCTGTGTTTGCCTGGGCTGGCCACAGCTGCTATGCATGTTGATCTCATGTGGGTGGGGCCTCTGCACTGGGAGGGTGGGTCGGGCACCATATATGAAGCCTCTGTGCTCAGCAGTGAACGAACTGAGTTGTGGCACTCTAGGTGGGAGGAGCAGCTATGTGGGGGCTGAACCACCACTCAGTGGATCCTACAGGTTGCTGTGCTCCACAGGCAGGGGCACTTTCTGAGTTGCAGGACACCTTCTTGCCTATGCTGTGCTGGGAGCAAGTGACCCCCTCATGGGGGCTGAGATGTCACTCAGTGGATCCTGCGGGCTGCTGTGCTCCACAGGTAAAAGTGCCTTCTGAGTGGGCGGGATGCATTCTAGCCATCACTGTGCTCAGCAGTCAAGCACCTTTGCAGGGACTAAGCCACTGCCACTCAGTGTAGAGCGTTATTACCAGCAGGCTGCTACAGCACAGTGGGGACACTTGTGGGCTGGGCTGCAACTCTGAAAGCGTTTGTGCAGGCCGAGCTCTCCCTGCCTCCTCTTACAGTCACACCAGCTGCTGTGTGAGGATCTGGGACCTGACTCACTGCTGCTGGGGCAGGGGAGAGGTGTTCTCACTAGTTCCACTGCTCCCTGGGGATCCAGTCCCCTCACCTTGAGGTCTACAGCTGCATGTATCTCTCAGACATCCTGTTGTGCTATGAAGGAATCCTCTGCTGGTTAATGAATGTCCATTTAGTTGTAACTTAAAGGAGAGAGACTAAGGGAACAACTTACTCTGCCATGACACTGACATCATTCTGATGTCCCCGGGTTTTAATTTCAGATACTCTGTATTTCAGTTCTAAAATTTTCTTTTGCTTCCTTTTTGTATTTTCTGTTCCTCTGCTGAGATTCCTTCCTCTTCATACCAGGGCATTTTTCCTTACCTTGTCAAGCATAGTTATAATAACTGCCTTTAAGTTTTCCTTTGTACATTATGACATCTGCATCATTTTAGCATTGGCCTCTGTTGATGGTCTTTCCTTTTGAGGATGGGTTACATTTTCCTTGCTCTTTCTTTGTCAAGTAATTTTTTATTGTATCCTGGACATTATCAATTTACATTGAAGAGACTATGGATTCTTTTATGTTCCTCCAATGATGGTCTTTTTTTCTTTTCATTAGCAGGCAATGAACTTGGTTAAACCTAAATTGCAAATGTCTTTTGTCTGTGATGAGCGGCAGCTAACATCTCATTTCAGACTGCTTTTAGTCTGCCTAATGCATGTAGCGGTCAGGATCAGCCAGACACTGGAGTAGAGATTATGCACAGAATTTGGAGTTTTCTTTCTGTGGCTTTTCTCCTTTAACAATTTGATTGGTGGTGTTAGAGACATCCTCATCTGTAATTCTGCCTAATTGCTTGTTTTTCCAAATAATTGCAAATCTTGCACCCAGACTATGGTTGTGAAAACAAAAGTGAAAAATTTCTATCTTCGTTTTCTTGTTGTGATCTTCTTGGGATGTGAGAGGCCTTGGGTGAAACACTCAAAGAGGCCTCATCAAGGGATTTAAAAATATATATAAAAAGTAAGAGAGATCACATCTGGTGCTATGTCACAGCATCTCCCCTCTACATGCCAACATGATATTTAAAGAGAAAGAAGATGAGGCAGGGGTCTTGTCAATGAACTTTGCTCCCTGGTAAGGTGATTGTTGGGCAAATAAAAAGGTTTTAGTTTCCTGTTGAAGTTTTTAAAACTACCGCAGTGGAGATAAGTCTAGAAGGATGATGACCAAATGTTACACTTATCGTATTTTTTGAAAATAGTTTTTGAATAGTGATCAGGTAATATTTTATTTTACTTTTCTTCCAAGAGACACCTTGGCTCTTCTGGATTAGTAATTATGGAAGAGACTGATGATTGTCCCCAAAGTTTCATTCCTCCCTTCTTTGTTTTTTTTTTTTTTTTTTTACTTTTTTCTTATTGTAGTAAACTATACATAAGATAAAGTTGACTGTCTTAACCATTTTTATCTTCCTTGTTTTTGATCATAGAAACGATTGAGTTTTAGCTGGGTACATGGCTCCCCAGCCTCCCTTGGAGCTCCCTGTGGCCTCATTACTACATTCTGGCTAATTGGAGGTGAGGGGAATGATATGTGCAACTTCTAGGTTGTGTCCTTAAAGGGGACATTCTTGTGCTCCACGTCCTCCTTTGTCCTTCTTTTGGGCTGGAATGTCGGGATGAGAGCCAGCTTCCACGTGGAAGAAAACAACTCCCTGGGGACGGCAGAGAAACATCAGACTGGACTTCTGGTCAACTTTTGGAAGCAAAGCCAACTACCTCCCAAACTGGCCAGCAGCTTGGACTTTAACATCTGAAATAAATGTCTTCTGTGTTGTTTGAGTCAATATATTAATGATTTGTGACTCTTTGTTACAGCAGCTCAGCATCAATATCCTAACTAATCCAGATGACTATCTCTAGGCTTCATCTCCTTCCCTTGGCTTCAAGTCTCCTCATTCTTCCTGCACTCTGCCTCTCTGTCCAGCCCCTTTGGGTTGACCATTGCTTGGATGGTCTTTGGCTTTGACATTGACTTCTCCCAGGATCCTGCCCCTGAGCGGCCACCCCTCCAGGTGATCCCTACACTGTGGCCCATGAATGAGTAACAACTTCAGGTTTCCAAACTCAGTTCCAAATAATCCCAGTCTGCTCTTTTATCAGAAGACCTAAAGGACTGCCGCCCCCATCCCTCTGCCTACCTGGTAACACTCACACCTCACAGGTGTAATAGATGGAAAGAAATGAGAATGAAGGGGTCATAGGACCAGGTCAAATGTGGAGGAGGATTGGGACTGACTGCTCATAGGTGTGAGTTTATCTTTGAGGTTGATAGAAATGTTCTGGAATCAGGTAGTGGTGATGCTTGAACAACATAATGAATATACTAAAACCACCTTAAAATGGTGAATTTCATGTTATGTGATGTATATCTCAATTTTTTAAAATGTTATTTTAAAAATAAGAAGCTGAAAGCGAGAATGGGAAAGAGGTTCAGAGAGTGTATTCTGAAAAGGGGCTGGGGGGGCCCAGATGGAGGAAAGACAGAGCAGAGGGGAGGCAGCCACACCCAGGTGTCTTCCTGCAGAAAGCAAAGTGACATGTAACAGGCGTCATGCCTGGAGCTGCTGGTTCCTGGAGGGGAACAACATTCGGAGGCTCTGGAGGGCATCTTGGCACAGTCAGGAGGGGCCTCCAAACTCCTCTCTCGTTAGGAGTCTAGGATTACTCAGCCCAAAAAGGAAAACACTATTGATATACGCAGCTACCTGGATGCATCTCAAGGGCATTATGCTGAGTGAATTTTTAAAAAGGCAGTCTTAAAGTGTTACATACTGCATGATTTCAATTATAAAATATTCTCAAAATGCCAAAATTATAGAGATGGAGCCCAGATAAGTGGATACCACAGGTTAGGGAGGTCATGGGAAGGTATGACCCTAAAGGGTTAGCATGAGGGTGTTCCTCTGCGGTGACACGACAGTCTGTATGCTGATTTTCAGGATAGTTCTACGAATCTGTACATGTGATAAAATATTTTAGGACTGTCATAAAGACATAAAAATGAGTGTGTGCAAAAAACTGGTAAAATATGAGTAAGATCTGTAATGTAGTTAGTTGTGTCAATGTCAATTTCCTGGTTTTTTTAAATTTATTTTTGTATTGTGATAACATTGGTTTATAACATTATATAAATTTCGGGTGTCCTCATTATATTTTGATTTCTGCGTAGATTTTGTCATGTTCACACCCAAAGACTAATTACAGTCCATCACCACACGTGTGCCTAATCACCCCTTTCGCCCTCCTCCCTCCGCTCTTCCCCTCTGGTAACCATCAATCCAATCTCTGTCTCTATGTGATTGTTTGTTGTTGTTTTTATCTTCTACTTATGAGTGAGATCATATGGTATGTGACTTTCTCCCTGTGACTTATTTCACTTAGCATAATACCCTCAAGGTCCATCCATGTTGTCACAAATGGCTGGATTTCATCATTTCTTATGGCTGAGTAGTATTCCATTGTGTGTATATACCACATCTTCTTTATCCATTTGTCTGTTGACGGGCACCTAGGTTCCTTCCAAGTCTTGGCTATTGTGAATAATGCTGCAATGAACATAGAGGTGCATGTATCTTTACACAGTCATATTATGATGTTCTTTGGATAAATACCCAGCAGTGGAATAGCTGGATCATATGGTAGATCTATTCTTAATATTTTGAGGAATCTCCATACTGTTTTCCATAGTGACTGCACCAATTTGCACTCCCACCAGCAGTGTATGAGAGTTCCCTTCTCTCCACATCTTCCCCAACACTTATTGTTTCCTATCTTGTTAATTATAGCCGTTCTGACGGGAGTGAGGTGGTCTCTCACTGTAGTTTTGATTTGCATTTCCCTGATAGTTAATGATGTTGAACGTCTTTTCATATGTCTGTTAGCTATCTGTATATCTTCTTGAAGAAATGTCTGTTCAGATGTTTTGCCCATTTTTTAATTGGGTTGTTAGTTTTTTTGTTGTTGAGATGTATGAGTTTTTTGTATATTTCGGATATTAACCCCTTATCAGATACATGGTGTGCAAATATCTTCTCCCAATTGTTGGGTGTCTTTTTGTTTTGTTGATGGTTTCCTTTGCTGCACAGAAGCTTTTCAGTTTGAAGTAGTCCCATTTGTTTATTTTTTCCATTGTTTCCCTTGCCCTGTCAGACATAGTATTTGAAAATATGCTGCTAAGACCGATGTCAAAGAACGTACTGCCTATATTTTCTTCTAGAAGTTTCATGGTTTCAGGTCTTACATTAAAATCTTTGATCCATTTTGAGTTAACTTTTGTGTATGGTGTAAGATAATGATCTACTTTCATTTTTTGCATGTAGCTGTCCAGTTTTCCCAACATCATTTATTGAAGAGACATTCCTTTCTCCATTGTATCTTCTTGGCTCCTGTGCCGAAAATTAGCTGTCCACAGATATGTGGATTTCTTTTTGGGCTCTCGACTCTGTTCCATTGATCTAAGTGTCTCTTTTTTTGTGCCAGTACCATGCTGTTTTGGTTACTATAGCTTTGTAGTATATTTTGAAATCACAGAGCTTGATACCTCCAGCTTTTGTCTTTTTTCTCAGGATCCTTTTGGCTATTTGGGGTCTTTTGTTGTTTCATGTACATTTTAGGATTCTTTGTTCTATTTCTGTGAAAAATGTTGTTGGAACTTTGATAGGGATTGCGTTGAATCTGTAGATTGCTTTAGGAGGTATGGACATTTTAACAATGTTAATTCTTTCAATCCAAGAGCACAGAATATCTTTCCATTTCTTTGTATCTTCTTCAGTTTCTTTCAACAATGTTTCATAGTTTTCAGTGTAGAGGTCTTTCACCTCTTGGTTAAATTTATTCTTAGGTATTTTATTCTTTTTGTTGCAATTGTAAATGGGGTTGTATTATTAACTTCTCTTTCTGCTACTTCGTTGTTAGTGTATTGAAACACAATTGATTTTTGTATGTTGATTTTGTATCCTGCAACTTTACCATATTCATTTATTATTTCTAAAAGTTTTTTAGTAGATTCTTGATGGTTTTCTGTGTATAAAATCATGTCACCTGCAAATAGTGACAGTTTCACTTCTTCCTTTCCAATTTGGATCCCTTTTATTTATTTTTCTTAATTACTCTGGCTAAGACTTCCAATACGATGTTAAATAAGAGTGGGGAAGGGGCCTCCTGGTCTTGTTCCTATTCTTAGAGGGATGGCTTTCAGTTTTCTCCATTGAGAATGATGTTAGCTGTGGGTTTGTCATATATGGCCTTTATTATGTTGAGGTACTTTCCTTCTGTACCCATTTTATTCAGAATTTTTATCATAAATGGATGCTGTATCCTGTCAAATGTTTTCTCTGCATCTATTGAGATGATCATGTAATTTTTCTGCTTCATTTTTTTAGTGTTGTGTATCATGTTTATTGATTTGCAGATGTTGAACCATTCCTGCATCCCTGGAATAAAGTCCACTTGATCATGGTGTATGATCTTTTTAATGTATTGTTGTATTTGATTTGCTAGTATTTTGTTGAGGATTTTTGCATTGATGTTCATCAGTGTTATTGGCCTGTAATTTTCTTTTTTGTGTGATGTCCTTGTCTGGTTTTGGTATCAGGGTAATGTTGGCTTCATAGAGTGAGTTGGGAAGCTTCCCCTCCTCTTCAATTTTTTGGAAGAGTTTGAGAAGGATAGGTACTAAGTGTTCTTTGAATGTTTGGTAGAATTCACCATGGAAGCCGTCTGGTACTGAACTTTTATTTTTGGTAGGTTTTTCATTACTGTTTCAATCTCTTTACTGGTGATTGGTGTATTCAAATTCTCTATTTCTTCTTGATTCATTTTTGGAAGTTTGTATGATCCAAGAATTTATCCATTTCTTCTAGATTGTCCAATTTGTTGGCATATAGTTTTTCATAGTATTCTCTTGTAATCTTTTGTATTTCTGAGGTGTTCATTGCAATTTCTCCTCTTTCATTTCTGATATTCTTTATTTGAGCCTTCTCTCTTTTCTTCTTGGTGAGTCTAGCTAAAGGTTTGTCAATTTTATTTATCTTTTCAAAGAACAAGCTCTTGGTTTTGTTGATTGTTTCTATTGTTTTTTTTAGTCTCTATTTCATTTATTTCTGCTCTGATTTTTATTATTTTCTTCCTTCTAATGATTTTAGGCTTGCTTTGTTCTTCTTTTTCTAGTTACTTTTGGTGCACTGTTAGATTGTTTATTTGAGATTTTTCTTGTTTGTTGAGGCAGGCGTGTATTGCTATAAACTTCCCTCTTAGAACCACTTTTGTTGAATCCCATAAATTTGGCATGTCATATTTTCATTTTCTTTTGTCTCCAGGTATTTTTTTATTTCTCCTTTGATTTCTTCATTGACCCAATCACTGTTCAGTGACATCTTGTTTAATCTCCACACACTCGTGGCCTTTCTGATTTTCTCCCTATAGCTGATTTCTAGTTTCATACCACTGTGGGCAGAAAAGATGCTTGGTATTATTTCAATCTTCTCAAATTTATTGAGACTTGTTTTGTGGCCTACTATGTGATCAATCCTAGGGAATGTTTCACGTGCATTTGAAAAGAATGTGTGTTCTGCTGTTTTTTGATGGAATGTGCTGTACACATCTACTAAGTCCATCTGGTCTAATGTGTCATTTAAGGCCAATGTTTCCTTATTGATCTTTTGTTTGGATGATCTATCCATTGATGTAAGTGGAGTTTTAAAGTCCCCTACTATTATTGTATTACTGTCTATTTCTCCTTTTATGTCTGTTAATAATTGCTTTATATATTTAGGTGCTCCTATGTTGGATGCATAGATATTTCCATGTTATATCCTCTTGTCGGATTGTTCCCTCTCATTGTGTAGTGCCCTTCTTTTGTCTGACCTGTTTTGCCTGATAGACTTTTCTCTGTTTTGTCTAACTATTGCTACCCCAACTTTCTTTTCATTGCCATTTGCATGGAGTATCTTTTTCCATCCCTTCACTTTCAGTTTGTGAGTGTCTTTAGGTCTTAAGTGTGTCTCTTGTATGTGGCATATATATGTGTCTTGGTTTTTTATACAATCGGCCACCTTATGCCTTTTGATTGGAACATTTAGTCCATTGACATTTAAAGTAGCTATTGATAAGTACATATGTACTGCCATTTTGTTACTTTTTTCTGGGTGTTTTAGTAGTTCCTCTCTTCTCTTACTCTCTTCACTTGTGTTTTGATGGCTTTCTCTAGTATTATGTTTGGATTCCTTTCTCTTAACTTTTTGTTTATTTATTATAGGCTTCTGGTTTGTGATCACCATGAGGTTAATATCTAATAACCTACATATATAGCAATCTATATTAAGGTGATGGTCTCTTTAGTTTGACCTCTTTCTAAAAGTTCTACTCTTTTACTCCCCTCCTCCTACATTTTATGTTTTTGACATCATATCTAGCCTCTTTTTGTGTGTGTTACTGTTACCCTCTTATCTGTTACCCTCTTATCACAGAAATAGGTAGTTTTAGTATTTTTGTCTTTTGACCTTCATATTATCTTCATAAGTGGTTGATCTGCTACCTTTACTGTATTTTTGCCATTACTAGTGACTTTATTGCTTTTTTTTGAAAATTTTCTTAATCCTATTTATGGTCTTCTCTTTCCCACTTAAATAAGTCCCTTTAACATTTCTTGTAAGACAGTTTTCCTGGTGATAAACTTTAATTTTTGCTTTTCTGGAAACCTCTTTATCTCTACTTCCATTCTGAATGATAACCTTGCTGGGTAGAGCATTCTACCTACCTATATTCTAGAGTGTTCTTCCTTTCAGCACTTTATAATGCCACTCCCTTCTAGCCTGTAAGGTTTCTGCTGAGAAGTCAGCTGATAGCCTTATGGGATTTCCTTTGTATGTTTCCTTTCCTTCCTTGTTGCCTTTCTCTTGTAACTTTTAGAATTGTCTCTTTATCTTTAATTCTTGACATTTTAATTATAATATGTCTTGGTGTGGGCCCCTTTGAGTTTATCTTGCTTGGTGCTCTCTGTGATTCCTGTACCTGGATGTCTGTTTCCTTCCTCAGGTTAGGAAAGTTTTCGGCTATTGTTTCTTCAAATAGATTCTCTGTCACTTTGGTTCTTTTTTCTCCTTGTGGGACACCTATAATACGAATGTTAGTGTGCTTTATGTTGTCCCAGAGGTCTCTTTGACTGTTCTCATTCTTTAAAAATTTTTTTTCTTTTATCTGTTCAGCTTGGGTGATTTCCTCTAGTCTTTCCTCCAGCTCACTGATCTCTTATTCTGTATCATCTACTCTGCTATTGAGTCCCTCTAGTGAATTTTTCATTTCCAGTATTGTATTCTTTCTGCATTTCTTATCGGCTCTTTTTTATATTTTCCACTTCTTTGTTGAAGTTCTCACTGAGTTCATCCACTCTTCTCTCAAGATTAGTGAGCATCTTTATGACTTTTTGTTTGAACTCTTTGTCAGGTAGATTATTTATTTCTGTTTCTTTTTTTTTTTTAAGATTTTATTTTTTCCTTTTTTCTCCGCAAAGCCCCCTGGTACACAGTTGTGTATTTTTAGTTGTGGGTCCTTCTAGTTGTGGCATGTGGGACTCTGCCTCAGCATGGTTTGATGAGCAGTGCCATGTCCGTGCCCAGGATTCAAACCAACGAAACACTGGACCACCTGCAGCGGAGCGCGCGAACTTAACCACTTGGCCACGGGGCCAGCCCCTATTTCTGTTTCATTTAGTTCTTTTTCTAGAGTTTTTCCTATTCCCTTTACTTGGCATGTATTCCTTTGCCTCCTCATTTTGCCTCTTTCTCTGTGCTTATGTCTATGTATTAAGTAGGTCAACTACATCTCTCAATCTTGGAGAGATGGCCTTATGTAATAGAAGATTTATGAGGCCCAACAGTGTGCTTCCCTCTTGTCACCAGTTCCTAATGTTGAAGGAGTTCCCCCTGTGTTGGCTGCATGTATCCTTCTATTGTGGCAGGGTTATTTTTGCTGGAGTTGCCCAGGGAGTCTAGGCTGTACACCTGGCCAGTTGGTTGTAATGCTCAGCTAGGTGTGGCTGCTATGGACCCTTCAGTCACTTTATCAAGTCTGGGGACCCCAGGACAGCTGGCTGTAATGTCTAATAGCACATTTCTGTTGTAGTTTTCCTGTTAAGTGAGTAGGCCCCAGCATGGCGGTTTGCTAGGCTCAGGGGCTTACAGTTGCTGTAGACCTCTGGCCTGGAAGGCTCTTGTCAGCTCTCTCAGGATTGCAGCTGAGTAGGGCTGGCCCCGGGCATGGGCACACCCAATTCTTTGAGGCTTTGAAAGGTGGGGCTGATCCCCTATTTGTGGCTGTTTGAGAAGTACAAGTCTCCTGCAGCTGATAAGCCCCAGATTCCCCCAGCTTGTGGAAGAGCGGGAGGCCTGGAGGAAGCAGAATTTCATCTGCAGCGCTCTGTGATGGAAGCATCTCAAGGCAGCTTTTCAGACCCCCTGGAGGAGGGAAGCTGTTTCAGGAGAGTGTTGACACATGGCACTGGTAGCAGGCAGTCATCATGGGTTCAGCCAGATTGGCTCCCTAAGCCACCAGGGACTCAGGTCGCCGGCTCACCTCATAGTCCAGGTGAGACTTGAGCAGCCAACTCTAGTGGTATTTGAAGTTTTGTGACCCACCTCAAGCCAAGACAGAGAATTTAGGGAAGAAAATTAGATATTTAGAATACATGAGGGTTTTAACGATTTCTCTCCCTCTGGGGAAATGGCATGATGCAGAAAACAAAACAAAACAAAAATCAGAGAGGCCAGCCCCGCTTCCCCACACTGGGGGCCAAGTCATTTCACCTCATCTGAACACTAGTTTCTGATTTGTGAAGCAGGGACCATGAGTGTTTTCATCACCGGGCTGTTGTAACCTATATGATTATGTGGGTGAAAATGCCTTGCAAAATATGAAGGGCTCAGGTGCTGTTTTTTCACAAAGATTGGGGTTTTTTTGTTTAATTTAATTTTTCCTTTTTCTCTCCAAAGCCTCCTGGTACATAGTTGTATATTTTTAGCTGTGGGTCCTTCTAGTTGTGGCATGTGGGACACCTCCTCAGCATGGCCTGATGAGCGGTGCCATGTCTGCGCCCAGGATCTGAACTGGCGAAACCCTGGGCTGCTGAAGCGGAGGGCATGAACTTAACCACTCGGCCATGGGGCTGGCCCAAGATTGGGCTTTTTAGAATGTATTTTTAAAGTTTGTATTGTGATAAAATATAAGTAATGTAAAATTTACCATTTTTAAGCCTACAGTCAGTGGGGTTGAATACATTTATAATGTTACGCAGCCCTCACCACCATCCATCTCTGTAGCTCTTTTCATCTTGCAAAACTGAAACTCTGCACCCAGTAAACTGACTCCCCATCCTCCTCCCCCAGCCCCTGGCGCCACCAGGCTACTCTCTGTCTCTATGATTCCAACTACTCCTGGTGCCTCATAGAAGTGGATCCTACAGTATTGGTCTTTTTGTACTGGCTTATTTCACTGAGCATAATGTCTTCAAGGTTCATCCACATTGTAACATGTGTCAGGATTTCCATCCTTTTTGAGGCTGAAGAATATTCCCTTATGTGTATACTCCACGTTTTTCTTATCCATTCATCCATAGATGGATGCTTGGGTTGCTTCTACCTTTTGGCTATTGGGAATAATGCTGCTGTGAACACAGGTGAACAAACATCTCTTTGAGACCCTATTTACAATTCTTTTGAGTATATACCCCGAGGTGGAATTGTTGGATCATATGTTAATTCTATACTTAATTTTTTGGGAACTGTCACACTGTTTTCCATAGTGGCTAGATGCTGTTATTTTTAAGGCCATACTTTAGCACAACAGTGACACCATACAAGAATCTCCTTGGTGTCCTGACGGTGAGGGGGTTAAAGGTTGGTGGTGCCCCTGGCACATGCCCCAGAGACGTCTGCTGGTGTGGCTCTCACAGCCCCCCTTCACCGCCACCCGCCACTCCTCACCCCTCCTGTTTCGGGATCTGCTGAACTTGAGGCCGCTCCCTCTCTGGGCTGGAGCTTGTTTGCACACCCTTAGTATTTAGTAGAGCGCCTTTCAACTTAAAATCATTAATCTACATCAATTACTTAACTACCTGTTTTAAATTGGAATCCAAGCTGTGTTAACTCCGAGAATGTGTCCAATTCTCTTAAACGTTATATCTACAGCTTTCCCCCACTATCCGAAAGTAGAGCGCTCCTATGAGGTCTTTCATAAGCAGAAATGGCTCAAACAGGAGTATCCCCCACCTTCAAAAATTTCGCATTATGCCACTTCCCTGGATTTTTGCTTTTAACAAAGAAAGCAGTTACCATACTAATCTACATCTTTCATAAAAGCGAACTTTTCTGAAGGCGAGGAATACCTGTACATTTAAAATGAAAACGTTTGTCTTGATATAAAAGTATTAAGATTACAGGTTTGACTTTCTCATCTTTATACTTAGTTCTAAGCCTTCCTGAGGTTGTTACTCACTCAGGGCCCAATTTTACCACCTGAAAGGACAATAGGATTGTCCACTGGATGATGCTGGCAGACTGGCAATGAGTGGTCGACACCAGTGGCTCCCCGTCCACATCCCATGAGGTCCCCAGGTGCTGTCTGCATGGAGTGCAATTGCCCTGTGCTCGCAGTCCTAGGATGTCTGTCTCCACTAGCCACTGTGACGACTTCAGAAGTCCCCATTGTCACATGCTCAGCTTCAAGCTCCCTACCCCCTCCCACTGTCCCTATACAAAGGGAAGACAACAAGGAGGTGGGGTCCCTAATCTGGAACACACAGCTTACAATGTCCAGCTTGTCTGAGCCATGCACACCTCCCCATGGGATGGAGAGAGACTGGGTGGGTCAGGGGTGGGCTGAGGGTGGTGGCCCTGTACCTCTGGCTGCTGACTCTTCCAGCTTCACCAGGTGATGCTGGTGGCATTTGCCAGACACCTTCCTAAGCAATTTCTGGGTTACTTTCCCACTGATTGGGTATTGCCTTCAGAGTGGGCTGAAATTGCTTATTGACCAAGGATTTTGGCCAAGACCCTGACTCTGGAGCTGCAGTCATACTGGGTGACCTTTCTTGTGATATTGGGGTCACTATTTTACAGTCACTAGGTCTTTAGAATCTCCAAAAGGGGTGCCAGCTCATGTCCCTGGAGACAAAAGCCACCTTATTTTCACCCCAATTTGAGCCTGCAGCCCCCATCCTGTCTCTTCCACCATAAGAGTGTGCAATGAGTCCACAAATGTCCATCTGGGGTCCGTTCTGCATTCTCAACAGAGGGTCCTTATGATAACACGGCCACAGCTCGTGTGCGGGTTTGAGTTCTGCATCTCCCAGTGGTTGTGTTGGGCTGTCAAGCAGTCATGAGAGTGAAAGGGAGAAGAATCAAGAAGGGAAGTTACAGAAATAACAACACGAAACAAATTTAAACAAGCAGAAGTGGACAAAAAAATACCTTTCAATAATTGTCAAAGGTCAAAGTTTGAGTCTTGGCTCCTCCCCTGAGTCGCTGGGTTTAATCCACAGCCTCTCCCCTCACCTCGGCTTCCTCATGTGCACAATCAGGCCACATTCCTGGCCCACTTTATGGGGTGATTATCAGAACACACTGCAGTGTGTGTCCTGATACCCAGCACTCTTCTGTCCTCCCTCAAAGGCTGGCGGGGACGTGGCCATGATGCCCCATGGACATTTGCCCAGGAAGAAGCAGGCCCCAATGGGAGGGTCATGGTGGCCTCTGTGGTCCAGGCCCCCTCCCAGCCCCTTCTGCCTGGGCCAAAGCAGGAAAGTCCAACAGCAATCCAGCCACATGACTTACAGTGGGGGACCTTTCCCTCAGTTTCTTTATCTGTAAAGTAGAGTTGATAACTCCTAGAGCTGAGGTGAGAATTAAATAGGAAAGACTGGAAGATGCCAGCACAGTGCTGGCTCACACTCCGCCCTCCGTCCATGGGGGCTGCTCTGCACAGGAACCGAGCAGGAACAGGACTCGCTTTCTGTTTTCAGACTTTCTGAGTGGCCATGACACTGGCCTTCCTACAAAAGTCTTCCATTCGGAGAGAAAATGATCTGTCACCAAGCAGAAATCGGCGGGGGCAGAAATCAGCAGCGTTCTCTCGGCTCGCTCCCAAGAACATCTGCATCCGTCCAAAGGGCATTGATCACCAAGGATGGGCCTTCTGGGGAGGGTCACCAGGACCCAAGGGCAGTGGTGCTGTCCCTGCCATCAGGGATGAGTCTAGAGAAAGGCCTGATCAAAAGGGGAGTGGCAGACACGGACACAGTAGCTGAGCGGTGGGCTGAGGCCCCTCCCCTGGCACCATGGGAGTAAAGCAGGGGGCAGTGGACTCTGCCAAGGAGGAGGCAGGAGGGCTTCTCAGAGGTGGAAGCAGCCAGCCCTGGTCATCTGGTGGTTAAGATTTGGTGCCTACTACTGCAACCCGGGTTCATTTCCTGTCAGCAACCACCCCACCCCTCTGTTGGTTGTTACTGTGGCAGCTGCGTGTTTCCACGATGCTGAAAGCTATGCCACTGGTATTTCAAGTACCAGCAGGGTCACCCATGGTGGACAGACTTCAGCGGAGCTTTTAGATGAGACGGACTAGGAAGAACACCTGGTCTCCCACTTCTGAAAAAATTGGCCATGAAAACCCTCTGAACAGCAGCGTAGCATCGTCTGATATAGTGCCTAAGGTGAGAGGATGGAGCAAAAAGATGGGGCAGGCTTCTGCTTTGCTGTCCACAGGGTCGCTAGGAGTAGGGTCCACTTCACAGCACCGACAACGAAAAAGAAGCCAGTCCTCCTGGCAGAAGGACCCACGTAAGCAAAGTCTAGAAGCCGCACGGGCATGGGGTTCAATGGGAGCAACCACAAGTACTCAGTGAGCATCTGGGGTGTGCTAATTGGTGGTGACACAAAGGTGCATGAGGCAGGCATTCTGGGGAGTGTGGGGAGGGACAAGGGAGGAGGGGCCTGGGGACAAGCTGACTGGTTGGGGGAATAATTTGCTGAAGCTCCCACAGTCTGCCATAGCTGGTCTTCCTTCCAGAAGCGCAAAGCAGGAGGGCTGAGCCAAGAAGGACCTGGAATGTCAGGTCTGGGGTTACTCCTTTAAGGGGGTTGCAAAGAGGCCGGGAATAGCCAGGGTGGTGCCCGATGGTATGTTTGTTGCTCAAGAGCTGCTCAGAGGAGCTAGTTTCAGTTTCTCTTTTTAGTTCTGAAGTATATTTGGGCCCAGAGGATGTGTCTGGTTGTTGCACAGACACACAGCCTGTGACTGGATCTGCACAGCTAAGAACAACTGGATCTTGCTCTCACTCAGCCAGAGGAAGATTCCTTGGTAAGCTGGGGAGGGTAGGACCCCCGCCCAGCTCCCTATCCTCGCATCAACTAAGAAAAGGATCACTGTCACCATTTTGTAGATGAGGGGAAATCACAGCTCAGAGAGGTTCCATCATGGACCCAAGGTCACAGGGTGAGCAGCGGTAGAGCCCGGGTTTGAACCCGGTTCGTCTGACTGCTTCCTCCCACCTCCTGTTCCCCTGAGCAATGGAGAGGGAGGAAAACTGCTCGTAGGGTTCACAAACCTCCCTCCAGCTCAGCTCGGGTTCTGGACTCCCCAAGACACGAGCAGGTGACCCCAGAAAGAGGTGGGTGTCGGGGTGCTCAACCTTTGGGGAATTTGGAGGAGGCAGAGGGCGTGGAGGGGGCAGGGGAGTGCGAGCCTCTGCTCCTGTGGCCTGGCCGCCCTGCGCTGCCCAGAGGGCTGCTGCTGAGGCTGATGGCGGCAGACGGCTGCTTTCGAGATGCAGGGAATCCGAGTTGTTCCACCCACCGCGTCCCTGAGTGCCTGCTCAGTGCCAGGCCCTGTGGGGAAACTGAGGCCCTGAGAGGGGAGCACCGTACCTAGGGCTGCATGACGGGAGACCCTGCAGGGAGATGGCAGGGCTTCTTGTCCCCTCTGCCTGGCCCTGTGGTCAGGACTTGGGGGTGAGGGAGAAGGGAGAGGCGGTCCGGTGCGCCCTGCGTCAGAAAGGCGGCCCGGATGCAGGGCGTGAGGGGGCACGTTGTAGAACGTCAGCAGGGCTGTAATCTTAAATAAAAACCTACTGTAGACGTGTGAGTGTAACTTGGGAGTGGGAGCCTCGATCTCTGTGCTTATACAGGCAGATTCAGACCTAGAAAGCTTTGAACTATTAAAATCACATTTTCCCCTTAAATACCAGCGTCAGAAGGCTTGGTGTTGGCCTCTACCCTGCCCCCCAGGAGCTGTGTGACGCTGGGTGGGTGTCACTGCCCTCGAATGATTTGTTCACGTCTCTGACCCATTTCTTAAAAATTGGCGTCAGTCTTTTCATGTTGATTTGTGGGGTCTCTTGTGTATTGTCACTGTTCTCCTTTTGTTGTGGGTGCTGCAAATACTGTCTCCTGGTCTCTTGTATTCTGACCTGGTTTATGGTGCCCTTTGCAATTTTTAATTTTTTAAAAAAATTATTTTATTGTGATCATATTTGTTTATAACGTGTATATTTCAGGGTACATTATTATATATCAATTTCTGTATAGATTTCATCTTGCTCACGACCAATAGTCCAGTCTTCATCCATCACTGTACGTTTGTGCCCCTGTATCCCATACACCCTTCCCAAACCCCCTTCCCCTCTGGTAACCACTAATCTATTCTCCTTATCCATTTGTGTTTTTATCTTCCACATAGGAGTGAAATCATACAGTGTTGTCTCTCCCTGTCTGGTCTATTTCACTCAGCATAATAGCCTCAAGATCCATCCATGTTGTCACAAATGCCACGATTTTACTTTTTTATGACTGAGTAGTATTTCATTCTATATATATGGTACATCTTCTTAATCCACTCATCCATTGATGGGCACTTGGGTTGCTTCCACGTCTTGCCTATTGTGAATAATGCTGTAATGAACATAGGGGTGCATAAGTCTCTTTACATTGTTTTTTTTTTCCTGTTTTTTTCTCCCCATATCCCCCCAGTACATAGTTGTATATTTTAGGTCCTTCTAGTTGTGGCATGTGGGACGCCACCTCAACGTGGCGTAATGAGTGGTGCCATGTCCGCACCCAGGCTCCAAACCAGCGAAATCCTGGGCTGCTGAAGCGGAGCACACAAACTTAACCACTCAGCTACGGGGCCAGCCCCTGAATTGCTGATTTCGTGTTCTTTTGTAAATACCCAATAATGGGATAGCTGGATCATATGATATTTCTATTATTAATTTTTTGAGCAATCTCCATACTGTTTTTCATAGTGGACGCACCAGTTTGTGTTTCCACCAGTACTGTGTGAGGGTTCCCTTTTCTCCACATCCTCTCCAACATTTATTATTTTTTTCTTGGTGATTATAGCCATTCGAACAGGTGTCAGGTGATATCTCATTGTAGTTTTGATTTGCATTTCCCTAATGATTAGTGATGTTGAACATCTTTTCACACGCTTATTGGTCATCTGTATATCTTCTTTGGAAAAATGTCCATGCATATCCTCTCCCCTGTTTTTGCTTGAGGTGTTTGTTTTTTGTCATGAGTATTTTTCTCATGAGTTACAGGAGTTCTTTGTATATTTTGGAAATGAATCCCGTGTCAGATATATGATTTGCAAATATTTTCTCTCAGTTGGTGGATTGTCTTTTCATTTTGTTCCTGGTTTCCTTTGCTTTGTAGAAGCTCTTTAGTCTGATGTAGTCCCGTTTGTTTATTTTTTCCTTTGTTTCCCTTGCCTGAGTAGGCATAGTATTTGAAAAAATGCTGCTAAGACCAATGTCAAAGAGGGTACTGCCTATATTTTTTTCTAGGAGTTTTATGGTTTCAGTTCCATAGATATGTGGCTTTATTTCTGAGCATTCAGTTCTGTCCCGTTGATCTGTGTGTCTGTTTTTGTATCAGTACCATGCTGTTTTGACCACTATAGCTTTGTAGTATATTTTGAAGTCAGGGATTGTGATGCCTCCAGCTTTGTTCTTTTTTCTTAGGATTGCTTTGGAGCAATTTTTAATTTTTAAGAGATCAAATAGATCAAACTTTCCCTTTATGGCTTCTAGGATTTTGATTAGAAAGGGTCTTGTTTGGAAAGGTTTCCTTAACTCAGCATTATTATTTAACATTTCTTCCCGTACATTTGTACTTTTTCTTTCTGGTTTACATTTAGATCGTTTTGAGATTTATTTACTTATTTTTTTGTAGAATCTTTTGGTTTTTCCTTCTCCTCCTCCTCCCCATCCTTTCCAATGCAAGACATATTTAATGGGCACCTACTGCACTCAGAAAGGAAAAAGAGGTTTTTTCTGCCTTCAAAGGAGCCTCCAGGGCAGTAAGGAAAGGACCGTACATCCCCTTGAAGCTCCTGGCAGCAGCTAGTGAGCCAGGGTGGGAGAGGCCAGAGGGAGCTGGGGGCCCGTCCAGAGCTGGGTGCGGCCCCTGGGGGAGGGGAGTCATTGGACTGTCCTGCTCAAGGCTGGGGTGTTATTCAGATTTTAGCTGGGAGCCATGTATTCTGCAATTCTCTCTTCTTCCTCACCTAAAAATATTATTGCTGGAGTAAGGAGCCAAGAAGAAATAAATGGAAACTCCCAGAAATCTGATAGAACTGTGGAAGGTATATTGAATCAGGGAGGTAATTTACGTGAAATCTGAGTCATAGTCTAATTTGCTCTCCACCAGAAAGAGCTGGTCGTTAAGATAAACAAGAAAAGCAAATAGAACTGCTCAACTTGAGTGAAATTGGGGGTTGTGCTGTGTTGTGGAGAGGCTGGTTGTTTTATGTCCAAGTAATGGCTCCCACCTCCAATTTTAGGCAGGCTGTGCCTGGGAGGTGGAGGGCACCCCCGGAGGCACTGGAGCAGGAGGCGTAGCGAGAACAGACAGGGCCCCTGCTGAGGTGCTCGGAGTTGAATGGAGGAGACAGATGGCTGAAGAAACTTAACACAAATAGAACTACAAGCAGGAAGGTGGAACATTCCAGGGGAGCCTGAAGAGGTATTGGGTGAAGCCAGCAGGAGCAGGCAGCTTTTGAGCTGGACCTCTAAGGAGAGGTCAACTTTCACCTGGTAAGGAAGGTGGGGAAAGGCATGCCAGGGGTGTTAGTGAACCAGGTTCGTTTTTGCCCGTTGCCCAGAAAGCCAAACACTGAGATGATGAGATTGCAGCAGAGAGAGGGTTTACTCACAAGGCAGCCAAGTGAGGAAGCGAGAGAATGAGTCTCAAATCTGCTTCCTGAAAATAGGGACTCAGGGACATTTATGGGGTAGTGGGGCAAGGTGGTCTGAAATGTGGAGAGAGGTAGTTGGAGGTGAGGAGAGGTAAGGTAATTGATGAGCTGCACAAGTGTAGTCAGACTCCACGCCTCTTCATAGGACCCACGCTCACAAAATAGTGGTGTTAGCATGATCTGAGGGTGGAGTTTTTAGCCTCTTGTCATCAAAAGGTCACTTATTGGACATGTTTGTGGGCCCAATTGATGGGTTGGTGGTCTCAACTGGCCTGAAGTGGACAAGGGGTTCTAATTCCTGAAAAACAGCTCAAACACCCATTACCATGGTGACCGAGGCTCCAGGGAGCTGTTATCCATAGGAACCTAGTGGGAGTCAGATAGCATATTGTCTAAACAGCACAGTTAATGATAAGTGTGTTAAACAGCTAAAAGCTAGAATCAGTAATTGCAAAAAGCAAAAAAACTTTAGTTCCTGGCTACTTAATCATGAATGGCTGTTTGCCAGTTTCAATCTCCCCATTCTTTGGTCATTCTTCATTCTTGAGGGATTCGGCATGAAGACCCATCTAGCATCTTCCTGCTGTTTTGGGGTGTAGATCTGGGTGAGAGGAACGAAATTGTTTAGTGCACTCATTTGGAAATAGTCTCTTGTTCCTGGTTTCAGGTTGACATTTTGCAACATTAGAATTTTTGTACCTTGCTCAGCAGTTTTGGAACAACATCTAAAGTCACATTTTATAATCAAGTGTCCAAACAGAAGGATAAGAAGAATAGACAACTCAAATTTAACAGTCCCTGAAAAATAGACCTAATCCCAGTGGGGCCTCCATCTGATCTCCAGGTGGGGCAGACATCTGATCTTAGTTCCTGACAGTCTTTTGTTTTACTGGATATGCATCAGAGACTGGAGCAACGCCCCATACCCTGATCTTTCAGTTGTCATTGATGATGGCTATCCACATAGACTCTCTGCCTGGGGTCATCACATTTCTAAGGAACTCAGAAGAGCAAAGGTATCAACTTATAGGAGCTGGGAGGGGCCATAAAATCTACAGAGCATATCTGGGTTAGTTAATCAGAGGTCATTCAAAGTTACAATATGGTTTCATTGCTACAATATGGCTTCCCTTATGTCAACTTGTGTTGAGGAATCAGGGGGAGGGGGCAGCCTCAGCAAAGGCCTGGAGGCTGGTGTGATCAGAGGCAAGGAAACTGGGAGTCCTCGAGGGGCCTGGACCAAGGCCATGTGGAGGCCGGGAGCGTTAGGAAGACAGGAGTTGGGAGCAGTCAGTCAGGCCCTCCTGAGAGCTCTGGGCTAAGGAGCTTGACCTGGATCCTGTCTTAGTCCCTCCTTTCCTTTCCCTGCAGCCACGTGGAGGGAGATGCTCTGGTGGGAATCTCTGTCCTGCTGTGTCTGGAGAGCTCAGTGGAACTGACAGGGACGGGAGGGCTCCCTGCCTGGGCCATGCATCTGGGAGGGGCAGGCTTCCTCCAGGGTCCTCCCTTCTCCCAGCTGCAGCCCTTCTGGGAATTGAGCCATCAGCGGCTGGCCAAGGAGGACACCTGTGTACTAATCAGGCAGGTGGGAGCAATGTGAGCATCAACAGCCAGCTGAGGCCCAAGACAAGGGTCAGGGCCAGGCCGAGAATGGCAGAGAAGGACGGGAAGGATGAGCTCGAGGGCACAGACCCATTTACAAATGTTGGTGTCATCCAGGATCCAGCTCTTTCTACCTGCACACTCTTCCCTTGTCTCTCTGTGTTCGCTCTGGTCCTCGTGTCTCATGATCTCCATTGGCTGCACTGACTCCTGAGGTCATACATAATTCAAAGCAGAAGGAGGAGGAAGGGGCCAGCCAACTCTCCTCTCACACCTGCCCCTTATGGCTGGAAGCCCCCAAGACCCTTTCAGCTGACTCCCCCTTGTGTCTCAATGGCCAGGACTGGATCATGCAGTCACCCCTCACTGCAGAGGGGCCCAAAAATGCATACCTGATGTCCAGGCCCTAAGATGAGAGGCAGCTGGGTCCAGGGGGAGGCCAGTGGCTTTGGAGGAGGGTGGAATTGAAGGGGGGCTGGTGGGAAAAAGCATCAAAGGTGTTGGAAACCACTGTGTTGTTAAGATCAAGTTCAAGGGCCAACACTGTGGACAAGACGTTAAGTTCGCGCACTCCGTTTTGGCGGCCCAGGATGTCGCTGGCTTGGATCCTGGGTGTGGACATGGCACCACTCATCAGGCCATGCTGAGGCAGCATCCCATATAGCACAACCAGAGGCACTCACAACTAGAATATACAACTATGTACTGGGGGGCTTTCGGGAGAAGAAGAGAAAAAAATAAAGACCAAGTTCGAGAGCAAAGATCAGCAGCCAGAAATGGACCAGTGCCACGGAATGACCCAGCAACAGCAGTTTGGAAAGAGAAAGAAACCCACTTGAGGCCATCCCCACCTTTCCCCACCCTTAACCACTTCCTGGGCCTGCCCTGGTGACTTGACAGCCACCTCTGTTTATTCTTTCCTCCTCACGCAGTAGAAACAACATACATGCACATCCATACTCAGTGTCCTCCAGCCTGAGGCCACCAGGGTCGCTCCCGCAGTGAACAAGTTGGGTTTATGACTCAGGGAGGAAGAACCACGGGCCTCGCAGTGGGAGGGTGTTAGAAAGAACCAACTCTAGGATTTGCGCCTTGGTTGGGAGAGTCTGGGAGGCTCAGAGGAAACGGGGCCCGCTCTAGATTGGGAGCTGCAGAAAGCGGGGCAATCCTGTCAATGGGTGTCTCAGTACTCTTGTCTCTAGAGAGGGGAGACCAGACCGAGGATAAAGCCATAATTGGCAAAGAAGAAACAGTCATTTTTTCAGCCAAGGGCAGGAGTGTCTGGTGTCTGTTGGGTGGCACAGAGACCTCGGTTTGTCTCTGCTCAGACAGAATTCGGAAGTGGCCTTACTCTGTCTCATTTTGTCCTGGTCTCAGAGTAGCCCTGTCTGAGGCTGGGACTCTGTGGGATTATTTATGTCTGATAGGAGAGTAGCACCGCCTAGTTGTGAGAGCCAGGTCAGCCACCGAGTGTCAGGGGCTGTTCTTTTTTTCTTTCTCAATCCTTATAAACAGTCACATAAATAAATAGAAGGAAATGCCCATATATATTAAGAGTCTCCTTCTTATTAAAATCAATTAACAAATAAACATTCCCCATTATACTAACTCCTCTTTTCATTTCAACTTCCTTTTTTAAGCCTTTATATTTATCTTTTTTTGTATACTTTGTCTCAATTCTTCTCATTTGAATATTATTATGAACTCATGGCCTTTCATAGACTCAACCTGGCCAATGAAACATGATCATAATAGTCATTATCAATTATTAGTATGGTTCTGTGTAATCTTTTAGGACTTACCATTTGATCCTCCTTTGAGCACTGCTCTGAACATCCTTGAAAGCATCCTTGCCTCTGGAGTAGCAGACATTGCAGACCCGTGGAGTTCTAGCTTCCTTTGAGTGGAGAAAAGCCCATGGGCGCATGCGTGAGTGCGGAAGATGCTGCTAGAAAACACATCTGTTGAAGGTTAGAGTTCGCTCTGATTATTCTAGTTTAGCATACATTATCATCCCTGCTTCCCTTAGAGAATTAGTGTCGTCAACCACTCAGGTTTCTCCTGCACTGACAGCTGTCACTCCAGGAGTCAGGCTTATTTCTTACTGGCACTTGATCCAACTGCTTCCATCATCTTTAATGTGGTCGCACCAGAAACCAACCCCTTATTGTGGTTAGCAGTTACTAACTACTGCAAAGGGACTTCTGCTTTCTTAAAATTACAAAATAATCAAAGTAATAAGTGCATGTGGTTAAAACAAATCGGTTAGTACAGTGGACTCTGCTCACCCCCTTCCTAGTTAAAAGCAATTGGTTTTAATTTATAGCTTCTTCTTTGGGTTGTTAATCAGTATCTTTAAATAATACTCTTACACTGGGAGATGGAATAGTGTGCAAGTGTGTGCTCTGGAGACAGGAAGCCTGGATTTGAATTCTGGCTCTGGCACTAGCTGGGTGCTTTGGGTAAATTACTTAACCTCTCTGAGCTTCCGTTTCCTTTCTTTCAGAGTTGCCATGAGAACTAAAAATGAGGTACTGCATACCAAGCACTTAGAACAGTGATTGGTACAAAGCAAGTGGGCGTCAACCACAATAGTTAACAAATATTAGCTGTTGCATTGTTCTTTTTTTGATTTTTAAAATTTGGTATTATTTATTTACTTCTGACCAGGATAGATAAGGATTTCACATATTTCTATACTTTTCCTTATACCCCATCCCCACCTTCTCCTGATATCATTTTATCACTTATTTTGTATCCTGTATTAGAAACCTTTGTAGTTGTAGGTAATTACTCACAGCTTCATTTCTTATGCCCCAGCTGCAGCCAGCATTTCCTGGCTCCCCACGTCGTGAAATGAGGCTGGTAATTCTCCTCCTCGCTCAGAGCCTCACCTCCCAACTTCCACTGTTGTGCTTTAATTCATAGATTGATTGGCAACAAGTGTATTTCGTTATTATATTTAAATACTCTGTTTTGTTTTAAAAGTTAAAAATCAAACAAGGGTGTTTCTATTTTTGTGATATTTTAAACATTGTTACTGTGGAGCTCACCCCTACCTACAGCTGCAGTGCTTCTTGCCCAGCTTCAGTTTGCCCTGATGTTTCTATTTGCCTTTGTTTTACCCCTTTCGCTGTTTGCCTTCAACATTTCCTGTTTCTTTTAAACTGTGCATCATGTGAGGAATTATATCAGGTTTCCTTTCCCCAGAGAACCTTCACTTCTTATTCCAATTGGACTGGCTGCTCTCCGGGGCTGCTGCCTGCCTGCTGTAATCCTGGGATTCCCTTCTCTTTGGGCTGATTTTCCTGATTCCTGGAATCTCTCCCTCAGTGATCCTTCACCCCACCCCATAAATACACACACACACTTTTATTTTGTTTGTTTGTTGCTGCATCTCATTCTCAAGTAACTTTCTAAGGAATGATTGTGGATGGTAACTTTTCTATTCCCCATTTAGCTCCATTTCTTCTCTTATCCTTTTATTTTCTGGAAGCCTTCCTTAACTTTCTTTCCCAACCTTTCTTTAGGATTCTTTATTTTGCCAACCACCTGTTAATTCCCAAGGTCTCTTTTTTTGTTCTATTATCGTTTTCCCCTTTCAGTGCATCTTGTTCTCATTTTGTGAATAAAATACCTTTCTAATCTCTCTAAAGAAAAGGGTCCACATTTTTAAAAATTATTTTCTGTTTTCAAAATTATCTTCTGGTGTCATTCCAAAATTTTCTTCTGGTGTCGTTTGTTGCTTATCTTTGTCACCCTTTTCCACGCTGTTGTCTTTCATGTGTGTCTGATGCTAGACGCCCATTCGTATTGAAGAGGGAGGGAGGGTAATGGCAGGCTTCCCTGTGGGATGACGGGATGAGGCCACTAAATGCTGAAATACAGAGATACTTTTTCCGGAGTCTTTCTGTCCTGATGTTCCTCTCTGGCATAGACCTAAGGCTGCTGTGAATGTCGGATGGGCTGAGGGGCTGGTGGACTCGCCCCCACTTTCCCCCTGGGCCTCCCTCCCATCTTCAGTCTCCCTCTCTGGGGCTCTGGCTAGCAGGCCATTCTTCTTGCCTACGTGCTCTCTCCCTGTTTCTCCGTCAGCAGCTCCCTCCACTCCTCTTTATTCAGCATCACTTTCCCCATCCAGTCAGTCTTCAAACATCTGCTGAAGTCTCTGGTCTCCTGTTGACCCCATTCCCAGTTCTCATGGTGGCAGAGCAAGGAGAGGCGGTGTGCAGGTTCTTGAGTCTAGCAGGCGCGTTTGAACCTTGACCCCAGGCTACCACTTACCAGATTTCTGACCTTGGGCAAGTCACGTAACAGCTGTGCCTCCTTTCCTTATCTGTAAATGGGGATAGAAATGGTACACACCTTCACGGTTATCAGAAGAATATGAGTTATCATTTGTAAAGACTTAAAGCGATTTCTGGTGCAGAGCAAAGTCCACAAATGTCAGCAGCTCCTGTCGTTAGCTATTGTTGTACCGATAAGGACCTTCACTATCAGGCTCAGGGGCTCAGGCTCAGGGGGCTGGATGATAGGTGCTCTTTGACCTCTTAAAATAGTGCCTAAAAAATCAACACGAGCTTTCTTTCCTCATCTCCCAAAGCGAGATAATCACAAGCAGAATTGAAAGAAATTCTATATAAACATCTGTTTTTTTCAAAAGACTACTGAGAACTCCTAAGACTGAAATGACGGACACCTTCACATTTGTGAGCATGAATGTAACCTGGTATAATTTGTTTGTGTAACAGTTGGTGTTCCAGGTATGAAAAAACGTTTATGTGTTGATACCCTCAGACCCAGTTATTCTATTTCTAGAAATATCTTAAGGAAACAGTCTCAAATGCAGGCAAAGTTTTATGCGAGGAGGCTGTTCTTTGCACTGTTATTTACATGAAGAATTAGAAACAAGCTAAGGTCCAGGGATTAAGGAGGACAGCAGACGGGCCCGGGCACCATCGGGAGGGCTCCGCGGTGCACAGCAGGGCTGCAGGGAGGGGCCAGCACCCCGCAGGACCCCAGGCCCTTATGGGATGGAGGATCTCACAGAAGCACAGAGAATTCAGGCTTCAGAAAACTCCAGCACCAGGAAGTTTATCAAGACAGACACTGGTGCATGGGGTGCAGACATCACTCTGGACTGAGAAGGGTTATTTACAAATAAAGGTATACACACGAGCAAGGATCTTTGTGTGTTAAAAGGAGTAGAGCATAGTTGTCTCCAACATGGGATTTGGATCAGAAAGTCTTGGTTAAGCCCTGGCTCTAGCACTGTTGTGAAAACTTGGGCTAACCTGAGTTTAGGTGAAACCTAAACTTTGTGATGGTTTCCTCCACTTTAAAACGGGAGCCGCAATAGCGCCCACCGCATGGAGTGGGGGTGAGTGTCCACTGAGGGAGCACGTAGGAGCCCTGCATGTCACAGGCACGCGATCAATACTAGCCATTATCCATTAGGAAACGCAATTGTTCCCAAGCTCAGGTAATTTCCAGAACATTCCTTCCCTTGTTTTCTTCTGTGTTTGGTTTTATTGCTTCTATAACTTCTCAGACAGTCGTCTCCTCTCTGATCATCTTCTCCTACTGCCCCCAAAGGACGACAGGACTCTGACTTTTCTCAGGAATAAGCTGAAGTGAGGCGAGTACTTTTCCTTCAACAGCAGGGAGCAGAGCCCAGGAGACAGAGACACACTTTGGGTTAAGTGCATTCTGGCATTTGCGGCCATCCCAGAGGGAACACCTGGAGACCTGGCCACTCGCTGCTCCCTGTTGCCACAGCTGCCCCACATTTGACCCCACAATTTATTTTCTCTTCCCCAAGGGTGAAGCCACACCTCCTTCCAGCCTGGACGCAGACTGGTGAGCTCTCAGGGAGAACTCTGAGATCCTGCAGGTGACACCATGACCTCAGATGCCCGTGGGGTCTGCCCAGGTAGTCACTTCCTCTTCTCTGCTGGTTCCTACTCACGACCTAGAATTGAGGGTGGCGCTTCCAGGCTGAGTTAACCTACAGAGGAATCAAGAAGGGGGTTGATCAGTGTCCTTGAGCCCCTCCAAGGGGAGTCCCCCCGGAGGTCTATGGGGACGTCTCCTTCAAGGTCCTCTTCTCAGGGTGCCATGGCCCTGGGGCCCACTTTCTCCCTCCCATGTTGCCCATCAAGTGACTCAGAGTGAGGCCAGGACAGCCCACAGGGAGGTGGGGGACAGCCGAGGGGAGAGGAGAGTTGATGTCCCATGGTGGGGTGGGGAGAGGAGGTGACCTGCAACTCTGGAAGCCTCTCCTGCCTTCCTGCCACATCCAGCCTCCCGCTCTGCTCTGGCTGATCCTAGGGGATTACCAACGGGGGCGTTCCCTCCAAGTCTTGTCCTGTTGTCAGCCTGACTGCTTTGTGAGGGTCAGCAGACCACTGAACTGGACCCAAGTCTGGCCTTTGCCATCTCCCAGCTGTGTGACCTGAAGCCCCTTACCTAACCTCACCTGTAAAATGAGAATATTTCCTTGTGTTGTTATGAGGATCAAATATAATGTGCGTATGTGGCCTGGGCCAGTGCCTGCCACATAGTAGGCCCTCCCAAAGGGTTGATGCTCTCCCCTCTACCTGGGTCCTTTTAGTTCCAGGTGGAAACTGCCCCCCCCCAACAGCAACCTCTGCCCTGGTGGCTGTGTCAGGGCACCTGCCCTGTGGCCCCATTTATAAGCACCTGCTTCCCAGGTGTGACTGCCTCTGGCAGGTGCTGATTTACTGCTCTCCAATACCCCTCCCGAGACCCAGCTCTCAGTTATTCCCTCCACCACCCTAATCAATACATCCACCGATTTAGTGCTGGGGGGTCCCTCCATCTCTGCTCTGCTTTCCTCCCTCCTTTTAGTGAAGCAGGAAAGAGAAACAGTGAAACAACCCTCCACCCACCCACATCGACACTCAGATTCCTTAAGTCCTGTTTTCTCAGAACTGCTTATCCATGCCCCTGTCGCTGCATTGCCGTGGTAACCAAAGTTCTTTCCTTAGTCACCTTGAAGGACACGGAGGGGGACAGACCAGAAACCAGGAGCTCCCCAGCAGGCCCTGGGATCCTGGACGGAGGGCTCGGGCTGGTGGATTCCTGAGGATAAACTCTCCCTGGGGAACAAGAGCATCTCGTGGTTGACAAATGGGCTAGCCGGGGTTCCGAGGGGCCCATGGGGAGGTGTGTCCCCTGACACAAGCCTGGGGGAGGAGTGATGCAGATCGAGCACAAGGATCCAGCAGGGTCCAGCCCCTGCCCACCCGAGGAGCTCCCTCCATCGCCCGTCTGGGAGCGGTGTGATCAGCAGGAGGAAGCCTCTGTGCACAGGAGTTTCACTCAATAGTCTGTAGTCTGGAACATTACTTTTAAATTGAAAAAATAAAAATCCACAGATGTACTATATGGTAGAATGCAGAAATCACAGGAATTTTTAAAATACAAGGAGGATTCAAAGTCACATCAATGAAATGTCTGACTTTGGCCTAGGATTCAGCTCTGGACCTTCCTGCTGGCTTTGGGCATCACTTATCTTATCTGAGTTTGCTTTCTTCTTCCGTGAAGTAAGAATAATGCCTCTTTGTGTGTATAAAGCAGGAAGCACGTTTTATATCAGGTCCCAGTGCACACACGTATATTCTACTCTCAGTCTCTTATCTGCATTCCAGAATCTCCAAATCCATGAAAATCGCACATTTTTGGGAGCTCATTTGGGCAGTGATCTTGCCTCGTGCTGACCTGAGACCGTTTATAGTTGTGACATTATTGATCCTGTAGGGGAGGAAGACATTTCCTCTACCTTCTCTGGGTTCGTCTGGCCAGAGAATGAATTAAATTCACATGAGACAGAATAGCAAGAGAAAATTAAACAAAGCTTTATAACATGAATACATGGGAGAGGCTCAGGCAAGCCGCGCAACTTGCCAAAATGGCTGAAGCCCCCACCTTAAATATCATATTCAGCTAAAGACAAAGGATGTTGGGGTGGGGGGAGTCAGTTACAGGAGGTTACCAGAAACAGGAATAAGATTATTATGCAGATTTAAGTCCTTGCCTTTCCCATTGATTAAGAGTTTCTAGAGAGAAAGTCATCCCCTTTCTTCTTCCTGGTACAGAGAGGGAGGCACCTTTATAGATAGAGATTTGCCTTACAAATGTAAATGTCTCCTAACAAAGGGCAAGCAAGTTCCACCCCTCAGAGCCTCCTTCCCTGTCCCAGTTTATCAAAAGCAACCAGCCCAATAATCCTCTCGCCAAAGAGACATATCTTGGTGTGGCCAAGACCTGTCCCCCACAATCCTGTTTAATGTGAATATTCATTTGTTTCACTGTTGAAACAAGAATGTGTTTGTTGCCCAATGGTAAGTAATATACCCCATATGCCCTGTGTTCTTGTGCTAAGAGATTAAAAGTTCTTAGTTCCTACGCATATCTAGATCCCAGGAATTAGATAATTAGTTCTGGAGGCTGGAGTCCAAGATCAAGGTGCTGGCAGGTTGGTTTCTGGTGAGGACTGTCTTCCTGGCTTGTAGACGGCTGCCATCTTGCTCTGTCCCCACCTGGCTTTTCCTCTGTGTGCTGAGAGAGATCTTTGGCATCTCTTCCTCCTCTTATAAGGACACCAGTCTTATCAGCTTCGGGCCCCATACTTATGACCTCCTTTTACCTCAATCACCTCCTTCAAGGCCCTGTCTTCAAATCCAGCCACATTGTGGGATCAGGGCTTCAACACAGGAATTTTGAGAGGACACGGTTCAGTCCATAGCACCAGGTGACTCCATCAAAAGTACCCCAGGTGGCAGCTGATCGGGAACATTAAAATTTAAAGACAGTATACTTGATAGCATTTATGCTCTACCACAATTTCTTCTAATCTTATTCTTTTTTCTTTCCATCTAGACAGCAATAGCTTTCTTGAGGCTGCCATGGAGTACTTCTGGAAAACAGTGAGCAGAGAGGAACTGCAGCTCCTGCTGACTGATGGTGAAGCCTGGGAGAGATTTGTGGCTGAGGCTGATTTGTCAAGGTGACCTCCACGGGGTGCCCCAGGAACATCACCCAGGCCTTCCCCAGGGCTAGTTTCCTCCTGGTAGGCACACCTCCTCCAGGCAGTCTCCTGTGGTTGGGGTTGAGCATGTCCCTTCTCAACAATCCATGAGCAATAGTTCCTCCACATCATCAGCTGACAGTGAATGGCCTCGGGTTGAGAAGAGATGAAACCCACAGGGCGCAGGTTATGTGACCTTGGGCAAGTTCCTTAACTACTCTCTGCCTTAGTTTCTTCAATTTGCCTTAGTTTGTTCAATTTGATTGTGAGGAAAATAAGATAATGCATGTAAAGTGTTTAGCATAATGGCTGGGACACGGTAGATGCTTAATTTAGATAAACTTTTAAAAAGATTGCTGGGAGAGACAAGGGCTAAGTGTCTTCTTCCAGGAGATGAGAGCCAAGTGGGACTTCCTTGGGACAAGTCTGAAAAATCCTGACACAATGATTTTGTGCCCGTGGGGATTCTGGCTAGAGCCCTTTCTCTCTCTGTCTAAGGAACTGGGCAAACATATCACCATCCTGCTGGCTCATAGGCGGGGAGGCTGAAGTGCAGCTGGCCTGAGCTGGGCTGGATCCTGACTCTCTCTGCCCAGCCCTGGGGCTTTGGGCTCATGTCTCAGAGTCTCAGATTTGTCATCTGTTCAGTGGGACTAGCAGTTCAATCTGATGGGAGTGTGTTGAAGGCCTTAGAGTGAACTGCAGGGTCAAAGGTGGGGACCCAGTGCAGTCGTCCTTTCCAAAGGCCCAGGGTGGCCTGGACCAGGGTCAGAGCTGGGCTCAGCATGGAACCGGGTAGGTCCAGGTTGGAGGACTAGCAGGAAGGCTTAGGCATCGAGGCGGGACTAGAGTGAGGTGACTGAGGCTCTTAGGGCACAAACTTGAGGAGGCTGTGGACGTAGCAGAGGTCCCGTGAGTGGGAGAGGGGACATTTCTTCCCTCCCTGATGTGATCCCCTCGCTGCTGGGCACAGAAGGCCCTGGGGGATTGTTTCCTCCATGGCCTACCTGGGAGCTGGGAGGTTCTCCACTGCCATTTAGGACTCCCTTTGGGACCGCAGAGCAGCCCCTGACTAGTAGGAAGACAGTGTGGCTTAGTGACAACTCCCAACATCACAATGGGTGGCTGGCAATTTTGTGTGACTGGGGGACACGGAGGAGGCTCACAAGTCCCCGCCAAAGAGGAAAGTATTTCCTCCACTAGCCTGTCCCAGTGCAGGTCTCTTCAGTCTTAGAGAGTCATCCAGATGGTTCTTAAAATCTCCTGAGTCTGTTAGAGGTTCTGTAAAGTGGCACATGGCCTTGGTGCGCATGCATGTGAAGCTGTCACCAGCCTAGGTGTGAGCTAAATTGATGACACCTGAGAGGTCGAGGGTGCTGGATGGTGGGTCAGGAGTCAGGCAAGTGGGCTGGAGAGTCTGAGGGGAAGCAGGGTTACCAGCAGATGTCCTGCTTCCCACTCAGCTGGGGCAGTGGCTGGACCCAGTGACCTTCAGCTGGGAAGGTCAAAGGGCATCAGGCTTCCAGGAGAGCAGATGTCAGGCAAGATGATCAGCAAGGTCCCTTCTAGGTCTGAGGTTTTGGGTTTTTTTAAAAATCTAAGTACGCAGAATTAGCCAAACTGCAAAGTCTGAAGGCACAGTCCTCATGACCGCCCTTACTTTGGACACCAACTGCAAATTTGGGGGGTTCCCAAACCCACCCTCAGATTCAGTAATTCCCTAGAAGGATGCATAGAGCTCACTGAAAACTGTTGTACTCATGTTACACTTTGTTACAGGGAAGGGACACGGGGTACAGTCAGCCAAAGGGAGAGACACATAGCGCAGAGACTGGGAGGGTTTCAAACATGAAGCTTTCGTTGTCCTCAGGATGTGTGACTCCTGTATTCACTGTGTGACAGTGCACATGGAGCATTGCCAACCAGGGAGGCTCCCCGTGTTAAATAAAAAACATTATCCAGACACTTGTTCAAATCGTATGGAAGACTTAGGACTATAGCAACATATGTCAAGACTATCACAATAAAGGAGAGACTGGGCTCAACTCTGAGTTCAGCAGAGACAGCTGGGGCTTTATAGCCAATGCACAGAATGAGTGAGTTGATGGATGGAAAATTCCTAAGAGGAGACAGTGAGGGTAGGGCGAGTCTTGCTAAAGGCAGGTCAAGGACTTACTCATCAAAGGTAAGGGGTGAGGAACGTGATCAGATATCAACAGTGGGGAGAGTCTCTCTGAACTGACTTAGCAGAATTCTTCCTACACCTGGGAGCTACAGCCGGGGAGGACAGGACAGGCAAGGTTGAGGCTGAGGTCTACTTGAGAAAAGGGCTCAGAAGAGCCTGCCTGAGGTTTGCTCATGAAGAGAATCTTTGTCAACCCGAGCCTCAGTGTACAGAGTCTTTATTGGGACTTGATGACATGCTGCCGCCATGGCTGACCTGAGGTCTCCAGCCCCTCCTGGAGGTCAAACTAACGCCTTTAGTGTCCAGTTCCTCCAGAGGTCAGAACCACGTGACCCAAAGCCCCCATCATACATCACCTTGTCAGACTGTCCAGTGGCCAAAGACCCAAGCAAATGAAGATAGTCCTATCAGTCAGAACATTCTAGGGGCCAGAGATCACTTCCCCAAATTTTACATTTGTAAAATTCTTTTCCATTTGATGTATAGTAAAGGCTCTGTGATTTCTGCGGGAGAGATCTTATCAAGCCCGTTTTACAGAGAAGCAGACTGCCTTCTCAATCACTTGACTTTCGTTGTTACAGGGAGGAGGCAGATGCGTTACGCGAGGGTCTGAATGAGATGAACACAGACGTGGCCATGGAGGACAAGGTCATGATCCAAAAAGATCAGGAAAATACAAAGAAGTTTTTGGACAAGTTTCCTCAGGTGAAACGGGAGCTTGAGGAGCGCATCGGAAAGCTCCACGCACTTGCAGACAAGGTTGACAAGGTACACAGGGACTGCACCATCTCCAACGTGGTGGCCAACTCCACTGGCGCTGTGGCTGGCGTCCTGACTTTCCTTGGCCTGGCTCTGGCACCCGTGACAGCAGGGGTCAGTCTGGCACTCTCGGCAACTGGGATAGGGCTGGGAGCCGCAGCTGGTGTGACCACTGTGTCCACCAGCATCGTGGAATATTCAACCAACTCGTCAGCAAAAGCTGAAGCCAGTCGCCTGGTGTCATTTGACGTTGACAAAGGAGAGATTGTCAAGGAAATTCTATGTCACACTGCACCCCGTGTATTTTCCTTATCAAAGAATTTCATCGAAGTCGTGGAAAGTATTGGGAAGAACATCCGTGCTCTCAAGGTGGCCAAAACCAAACCTCACTTGGTAGGCCATGCCAAGAGCCTCATGACTGTTGGGAGGATCTCAGTCAGAAGGGGCAAGCAGGTGAAGAAAGCTTTTGGAGGTACTGCTCTGGCAATGACCAAAGGAGCCCGGGCCATGGGTATGGCCACCACAGGTGTCTTCCTTCTGGTGGATGTGATCAGCCTTGTCCAAGATTCAGTGCATTTGCATAAAGGGGCAAAGGCAAAGTCAGCTGAAGAGCTGAGGCAGGAGGCTCGGGAGCTGGAGAGGAAGTTGGAGGAGCTCACCCAGATCCATGACATGCTGCAACAGGGCCTCATTCTATGGCCCACAGAGTAATGCAGGGAGCACAGACATGTGCGGGACAAAGGCATGCAAGTACCTTGTTAGCGGGGGCGGGGGGGGAAGAGGGTGAGATAAAATTTACGACAATGGGTATTAAGGAGTTTGGCATTTCTGTCGCTGAACACAGCAGGGAGGGGTTAATGCAAATGTCAGGTGAGTGGAAGAGAAGGAAGGAATGTGGAGCCTGGAATAAGGGAGGAGAGGGGATTGGAAGTGAGAGGAACGGGGAGAAACAATTTATTTTGGACTAAAGAAGACACTGGGGGCATGGATAGAGAAGTGTGGAAGAACAAGCAATGAGAAGGCTGGGAAAACTACAGAGTTGAAAGCAGTACAAAGCTAGAGCGTTAGAATTGTTGGAATATGGAGAAGTAGCATGGCTCCTCTATTGACCCCCCTCGTGCTTTGACGTCCCAGCAAGAATGCAGTCTTTGCCTGGTGGTGGTCTTTAGCTCTACCTTTTCAAGATCAACTCAGCTTTGTCTTCCAGCAGGTTCATCTTAGGTAGGCAATGACTTCTTGATGATGATGATTGTGGTGATGATGATGATGGCAGCTGTGGTGGTGATGACAGCAGAGTAGGTGGAACATTTGGCAAATCACTGGTGCTCTTTGGGGCCAGGGTGCGCTGAGAGAGCAATGAAGTCCCAGTGAAATTGCAGATGCTTTTTTGAAACAGTGGTTGGTTTGAAAAAGTATAGAAAAG
The DNA here is from genome assembly GCF_041296265.1 of Equus caballus. NCBI lineage: Eukaryota > Metazoa > Chordata > Mammalia > Perissodactyla > Equidae > Equus > Equus caballus. The sequence continues at coordinate 39,099,824 of NC_091711.1, read as the reverse complement.
TGAAACCAGACGCAAGCATCAAGTCAAAGAACCTTGTGTTGTGTCAAGATCAACCAACTTGGAGTCAAGAGACGCAGCTTTTCTGAGCCTCAGTTTCCTCATCAGTGGTGGGGGGCGTTGCTGGACAAGATCATATTTCACATCAGTCTGGTGTTCAATAGACGGGATGAATAAATATGGACTGATACACTGAGCCTTTGTTGTGCTGATCGACACATTCATCTGGCCTCTGGATGCTTGACTTCCCTTCCCCATGAGCCTGTCTTCCAGGATCTCAGGGAGCAAGTCCGCCATTGCTCCTCCTGCTCGCTCACTGGGCTCCCACCTTTCTATTTGGTCCCTTCCCTCAGACCTCAGTGCCCTGCGGGCCCCACTGGAACACCTTGGGGAAGCTTGTGCACATTTGGCTTGGGCCGAGCACAAGCATGATCCTTACCCAGTAGCTGGGACCCAGGACTGACATGTGGCACATGAAGCTGATTAGGATCAGAAGGGCCTCTGTGCAGGTGTGAGAGAGGGTCAGAGATAAATAGAGGGACAGAGAGAGATAGCCGGACAGCAAACAGCCTCACTGGAGCTACCCTTACATGTCACCCAGACTCCAGCAAGAGCTTCCAGAAAGGTCTCCTTGTGTTTACTCTCGTTGCTGTTCTCCTGCCCCCTGTACACTGGGCCAGAATGGCCCTTAAGAATATAGATCTTATCAAGCACCTGCTTCCAACCCTTCAATGGCTCCCCATTACTCTTTGCACAAAAGCCTAAAGGCTCCATGCAGCCTAAAGTAGACTTGGGTCCCCTGAAGGCAGAGCCAGAGGAAAGGCTCTCTCGCAGAGGGTTTGTGTGGGAAGTGGTCCCCAGGAGCAGGACTGAGGGATCTGGGAAGGGGGCAAAGAAGGAGGAAAAGTCAAACCAAAGACATGTTCCTGACATGGTCAGGCATGTGGGCAATTGAGTCTGCCAGGACCTTCTGAGGAGCCTTTCTGGAATGGCCTCAGAATCATCTCTCCAGGGAGGAAGGAGGGAAGCATTTGCCCATTGCTGCCATCCCCCAGGGGCTTGCTCCAGTGGGCGCTGATTCTCTGTATCTCCATGTGTGGAGCTTGTGCGTCAAACAGGTTCCCATGACTGGAGCCCAGGCCAAGAAACAAGAGACACAGGACATGCAAAATTATCCCAGAAAGTCTGCTGAATCACTCACAAAGTGTATCCAGTGCCTTGGGTGTCCTTCTGTACATATCACCTTGCAGAAGACTTTCCTCAGTCCCTCTAACTCTCTATCAGCCAAATATTCTTGAGGCCATCAATGGATTCTTCCATTTTTTCCTGAAGAAGTCATCAAAGGCATGGCCACCTGCTTGCCTGATCACCTGAACAATGTGTTTCATCTCTTTATCAATTCTTCGTCAGTTCTTGGATATTTCTGTTTCTTGCATAGATTTCAGTTGGGCATTGAGTGTTTCAGGCACTGAGTAACTGAGTCGTTCAGTAATCCAGCAGTCCTTTTCCCCCTGAACTCTTATAGTGGATTTCCATTTTGCTACATGTACATTTGATGAAACTCCACTGTAGCACTTGTCACAGTTGAGATTCCTTTGTGGTTATAAGCAACAGAAACTGAGTCTGGCCAACATAAGTGGATCCACTGGAAGGGAGCTGGGGCAGTTCAGAGAATTGGAAGAGGGGCAAAATCTGCACAGGTCAGGAAGGACAGGAACCAGAGAGGGTCCGACTTTAGAAAGTTATGGTCTGCCCCTCAAGGGTCCTTCCATCAGGTGGTGTAGGTTCAAACACCTGGAATCCTGGTGTCTCTGAATGAAATCTCCAATTCCAGGAGACAGGATAGCTTGGGTTGGGTGACCATCTTCGTGGACCAATCAGTCAGGCTATGGGATGAGGAAGAGGAAGGGGTTACAGGGACACAAACCTTGCGGGGAGTCTCAGGTCAAGAAGCCACCTGATTTTGTGCTCTCTGTATACAGCCAACCCCTTGGCTACCAGACACACACATGCACTCTTCTTCTCACACAAATGAAAATAACTCTCATTAACCTGTTCTGGATCCAATGATCCCATATACAATGACAAGTGCACTCACAACTCCCCGGGTTGGAGACAAATACAAATAATCTCCACCTACTGGGTGTTGAAGTCATGTCATGGAGTGGAGGGCTTTGGCATGGTGTCAATGTTTCTCTTGCTCCATTGGGCTCCTCTCTCAATATTTTGCATATATATTTGTATTTATATACACATAGAGATATTTGTAGGAATCAGAGAGGTTCAACAGAGGCTACAAGCACAAGTGACCATTGCTGCCACTGATACAAGACTTTAACTGGTCATTCCACTCAAGGTTCCTCTTCCCTACGGGCAAGTTCATTCTTGTGGAGCCTGAAGCTCTTGGTGGTCATGCCTCAGTAAGGTTGTGGAATTTTCTATTAACCTTTGCTACTTATTTTGGTAGTTCTAGAAGGAATCCTAGGGCATCCCTCGAGTTCAACTTATATTCCTCCTGCCCTACTGAATAGTAACAATATCAATTTCTCTTCATCATCAGGATCAAGTACCACATCCAACCCAGTGAGCTCATTGTTATCTACCCATCAAGGAGCATGAGGAATCAGATATGACCAGTTCAATGAAACTGTTTTTGCGTGCCCTGAGAAAGGGATCCCCTCCTTAGGTGCTTACACCTCTAGACCAGAAGGTCCCAGAGTCATGGGAATTGAAAGCAAAATTTTTTAAAGTGGTTTATTATGTGTAATCATGAGAGCCATCATCTTCATCTTAACTTCTTAATTCCCAGATCCATAAATTATGACTATGGGAGAAAATGCACTAAATTCTAGGTATTGATTTAGATCATAACACATCTTTTGAGGCAGCATTCAACCTCTCGAGGTATTTTCTCCCAGCTGAGTCCCCTTGAGGCAATTCAGTGATATCTAAGGCCATCACTTCTGGGGGCTGAGATTCATCAGGCTCCAAGTCAACCTTGATGAGGGACAGTCCATATGGTGTGGTTAGACATAGCTTCTCTATCAGTCACTTTGTCATGGAGCCCATTTTGGAAGCACTAGGCTGCCTGGGGAAGGGGGAAGACTTGCTGCCACCAAACATGTCTTCACTGATTGTTAGGCTCTATGACCGTGGAGGCCTTCTAGTGAGCACTCACCTGGGACAGGAGTATTTTCCAGCTCTGGCTTCATTCTGAGAGCTCCATCCATAGACCTTTTCCCTAAGTGTCTTCTCACCAAGCCTCCAGTTTTATTCTTTCTAATATTCTGGCCTTCCAGCCAGACATTTAGCTGTTACCCAAGAAACAATGCAGATCCTGGCCTGAGGACATCTCTCCTTCCAGGCCGAGTGGACTACGATGTTCTCTGTTGTCCTTCAGGAACACCCTTAAGAAGTGTCCCACAGCAGCCCAGTTCTGGCTGAAGCCACTGTGTGAGGCAGAAAGCCCAGCAAAATGTGAGAGACACTGTGTACTGATGACATGGTTTAAACACCTCAATTTGGCCTTTCTGGACCTTTCAGTGATGTCTCTATTTAGTGTTTGCAAACTGGAGTTAGATTTCTGCTTCGTACAATCAAAGATGTTATATTTGGGGCCCCTGGATGTAATGGACTTGTTTCACAGGGAGCTGTTGTCTTCTTCTTAGTTAGGGGAATTCCCACCATGTGGAGTCATCACATTCTCTGCAGAAGCCAGAGAGACCAGACTCTTCCTTCTCTGGCATCCAGGGCTCATACTCAAGACTCGGCTTGATTTAGTGGCTGATTCCACATGGGATCCAGAATCTGGAGCAAGTGAAGCAAACACCAAGGGTGCTGAGAAACAATTCTCAGCGACTGCCCAAGAAGGTACTGGTGATGGCGGAGACTGTCCTGTCCCAGTATGGATAATATCTCAGGGTGGCAGAGGGAATGCCCTGTCCATATTGTTCTCCACAAAAGATGATTCTTTTCTCCCGCCCTTGGCACCATGAAGCTACCTTGGGTTGCATTTATTTTCCAAGCCTAGTCTCCATCCTCCTGCTGATTTGGGGGAACTCTGATACTATTCCAACAAATTTCCCTTTTTTTTTTGTTTTCACTAAGAATCCAGAGTTGGTATCTTTGCTTGCCACTGATTGATACATACCAAGAGCCAGAGGCTGTATTTATTTCCTACATTAACAAGAATGCCTTAGGAATAGCAACTTCCACCGCAGTTTCAACCCGAGTAGGTTTATGAGCTCCCAGCCACTGTTGTCTAGGACACATCACTGGTTGGCATTGGCCAACTGGAGAGGTGAATAGGGTGTCATAGGAATCACTATTCTTGCCTCCTTCGAGCCTTGATGATGGCACCGTTCTCTCTACGTCCTCCAAGTATTTGGTATGCACTTTGATTTAATTATTTTGATAGAGATGTAAAACCCAATGGCCTTCACTGGTTTATCTCACCTTAATAGCCCCTGTCCATGGGTCTAGGTGAAGAGTCTACAGCTTTCAAGAGTACCCATTCCAGGTGTCCACTCAGGAACCTACAAAAACCCTCAGGTGACCAGCTGAGGGTTGGGTCCCAATGGTGAAGTGAACTCAAATCAGACATTCATTTATTACTTACCCCAGTAAGTATCCCCTCTGACCAGTAGACCATGGTCTGGGTCATTATGGGTTGTTCTGCATCCCAGTAGTTAGTGAAACCTTGGGGCCTGTATCCAACATTCCTGGGTATGTTGTGTTTCCTTTAACTAGCCCACTGTCACCTGAGGGGATGCTCCCCGGTCCATGGAGAGCAGATAGGAGGAATGTTCTCAGGTTGAATGTATGGAGTATGACGAGCCCTTTCCCAGACTCCTGGCTACCCTTTCCTCCAAGGGCTCTGGGTCTGTCCCATGACTCAGGTCTGAGAATAGGATGACAAGAAGAGACTGTCCAGCATGCTGCCCTTTGCCTGTTCTTCGCTCACCAGATTTTAGGTTTTACAACATAAGTGGACTGTCTATCAGTTCTATTGCTCAGGACCTCTGCATGTCAAACCTGGATCCCGATCATTACCCTCCATGCTGCCTGAAGTGACACCCATACTCTCTTTCCTTCTCACTGTGACCTGCCTCCCCTAGGGTTGACCTCTTGGGATCTCTTCCTCATAAAGAGATCAGGGTCTGAGCCTCACTCTTTAGTCTAGAGTGTTCCTAGTCATCCATTTATTCCTTTTGTCAAAGTAGAGGGAAACCTCCTGGGCCCTAGCAGGAAACACAGTGTAGGTGGGAAATCCATGGAATATCAGATCTAACCTTCCAGTTTCCGGCACACTTTGATTCCTTCTTCTCCTCCACGTCAAGTACACTGTTTCTGTTTGGTGTCACAAAGTGGTGGCAAGCACTTAGTCAAGGTTGACCAACCCTGGGCACAGTTAGAATCACAGCCCACTGCTGGAGCAAAATGGTGTCAGCCAAGGACAACCACATCAATGAATCCAGAATGCTGTCTCACCTTCCTTGCCGAATAACTTAGACTCCACCTCACATGTTTTCTCCAGATGTTTGGAGCTTTCATAGTGAAGTCTTTCTCTTGCTTTGGCATGTAACTCTTTTCTCTTCTGCATTTCATCCTTGGGGCCATGCCGACTTCAAACGTTGGCTGCCAATCAACAAAGAGTGCCAACCAACAAAGGCGCATGGGCAGAGTGTTCCCAGTGCCCTTAGGTCTGGTTTGTAATTGAGATCGTGCAACTCCCATCAGATGTCTCTATTGCAATTTTCTGGACACAACTTGTGAGAGGCTGAATAGTGACCCATCAAAGATGCTGTAGGGCCTGGGCCTTGCTTGCTCAGCAAAAGCCCACAAGCCCGTTGCAACCATGTGTCCTTCTGGCTCCCTTCTGGGCAGGACACCCACCTGCTGGGATTTGTAACAATCCAGGGCCTGGCCAATGTGGATCTACCTTATCTCATTTAAAGAACATCATGTCTTCAAGGGACACAGAACCTCCCCACGTGAGCTGCTGTTCCTGGGAATGCTGTTCATACCAGAGACAGCCTCTTGGCAAGCATATTGCCTTCATGTTCCCTGCCTATATAGGAAACCCCAGCCCTCCCCACAGTTGCAGGTGCACCTTTTTCTGTCGAGCCAGCCACCATTGGACATCCCTGTAAGAAACTCCCAATAAACCTATATGTCTCATCCCTGTCTTCAGGTCTTTTCTTTGGTCTCTCAGCTACCCATCCCACACTGCTCACCCAGCTGGGCATGTGGCAGAACAGACACTCATCTCTTCATTCTTGGAATTTGGGAATATGTTAACTTACATAATAAAAGGGACCTTGCAGATGTGACTCAGGTAAGGATGTTGAGATGGGGAGATTATCTGGGATTACTGAGGAGGACCCAATGTAATTGTTAGGGTCCTTATAAGAGGGAGGCAAGAGGATCAGAGGGAAGCAAAGGAGATGTGATGATAGAAGTAGAGAGAGAGATTGGAAGATGCCACACTGCTGGCTTTGAAGATGGAGGGAGAGGCCAGGAGCCAGGGAATGCAGGTGACTCCAGAAGCTGGAAAGGCAAGGAAGTATATTCTCTCCCAGAGCCTCCAGAAGGAATGCAGCCCTCTGACACTTTGACTTTAGGACTTCTGACCACAAGAACTGTCAGAGAATTAATTTGAGTTGTTTTACTCTACCAAGTTTGTGGTCATTTGTTGCAGCACCCATGGGAAATTAGCATGCAACTCTTTCCCCATCTGTGTCTTAATTCCCCCTGCAAAGATCTAGTGAGGATTGAATTCATCGTGTGAATCAGAAACCTACAGAATCCACCTCTGAATTTGGTTTCTATATGAAAGTTTTTCAGCCTAAAATAAAATAATAACAAACTGGAATTTATTTCATGCCTGGAGGTGAACTTTCAAGATTTCAGGCAGGAGAGAGGTGTCAAGATGGTGACATAGGCAGACTCTGAACTCTCCTCCTTCCACAGACTCAACCAATTTACAACTACTCGGGAACAATTACCCCTGAGAGAGAACTGAAACCTGGATAAAAAGAACACCCACAACAAGTGACAGTCCTTACTGAGATGGAAGAGGCAGAAGTTCCTTTCTGGAAGGGAAAAGAAGCCACCTTTGCAAGCCATGGTGCTTCATGGTCGACCAGGAGGAATCGTAACATACACAGCCTTCCCTGGAGGAGTGGGGGACTTGAGTGGGGGAGCATTATGGCTATAAGCCTCCTTTTGCCTCAGTACAAGCAAGACAAGTCTCATAATATCTGGCTTTGCTGGCTACTAACAACAACAGGGAATAGCCCTGGAAAAGCTATCAGACATAAGGGGGAAAACGCTGGCTCTTAGGGGACCTGCGCACAAATTCACCCATTTCAGAAAGCAGCCTAAAATCACCAGAAAGAAAGGTGCACAGTCCTTTGGTGAACAGAGATTTACCTCATAGGCTCTGATAAATCTCAGTGAGAGATACGTCCTCTCCAGGGACTGAGACATTGGCGGCAGCCATTATTTTGACCTAGTACAGGTGGGCTGACACAGACACTGACACACACCTTTGGAGTTCTTCCCCTGGCCTGATAGCCCAAGGTCTGCCCCACCCACTAGAGCTCCAATTTAATCCAGCTCAGCCAGGCCAGGCAGCCTGCCCTAGGGACTCACCCCACCCAACGGCAAGCCCTCAGGCAACTTGTGGGCCTGCATAGGCTGGGTGCCTGGATCCTCTGCAGCTGGGTGAGTGGGTCTGCCTCTGCAGGGCAGATTGTGGATGAGGAGTGGGTGGAGTGTGTGGGGCATTGGTAGAGTGTGTGGGGCCTCTGCAGTGGGGTGACTGGGTTCGCTTCAGGGGGTGGTGATGCTCACATGGGGCAGAGCTGTGTTGACAGTGCATGTGGCCATTTGGGCAGTGCGGTTTGTAAGCTGCAGATGACTTGTGCTTCTCAAACAGCCACATAGGGTATCAACCCCATGTTCCAAAGCCTGAAACAATTGGGTGCTCCTGTGCCTGGGGCCAGTTGCACTCACATGCAATCCTGAGAGAGCTGGCAACATCCTTGCAGGCCAGAGGCTTAGAGCAATTGTAAGCCCCTGAGCCTAGCAACCAACTATGCTGGGGGCCTACTCACTTAACAGAAAAACTCCAAGAAGAATGTGCTATTAGATCTTGCAGCCAACAGTGCTTGGGCTCTCTACACCCAATAAAGTGACTAAAGGCTCCATGGCAGCCACATGAAACTGAGAATTACAACCAGCCAGACAAAGGGACAGCCTACCCTCCCTGGGAACCTGAGCAAGAGCAGCCCTGCCACAGCAGAAGGATACACGTGGCCCACACAGGGGACAGGTCTGCAACATTTGGAACTGGTGACGAGAGGGAAGCACACTCCTGGGCCTCATAAGGCATCTCTTACATAAGGCCACCTGTCTGAGATCAGAAGACGTAGCTGATTGACCTAATACATAGATATAAGCACAGAGAAAGAAGCAAAATGAGGAGGCAAAAGAATACATTCCAAGTGGGGAAGAGGACAATACCCCAGAAAAAGGACTAAATGGAAGAGAAATAAACAATCCACCTGACAAAGAGTTCAAACAAAAAGTCATAAGGATGCTCACTGATCTTGAGAGAAGAATGGATGAACTCAGGGAGAATATCAAGAAAGAACTGGAAAATATAGAAAAGAACCAATCAGAAATGAAGAATACAATACTGGAAATGAAAATTCACTAGAGGGACACAATAGCAGAGTAGATGATACATAAGAACGGATCAGCAAGCTGGACGAAACACTAGAGGAAATCGCCCAAGCTGAACAGATAAAAGAAAAATATTTAAAAGAATGAGGCCAGTCTAAGAGACCTGTGGGACAACATCAAGCACATTAACATTCAAATTATAGGTGTCCCAGAAGGAGAAGAGAGAGACAAGGGGCAGAGAATCTGTCTGAAGAAATAATAGCTGAAAACTTTCCTAACTTAAGGAAGGAAACAGACATCCAGGTACAGGAAGCACAGAGAGCACTAAACAGGATAAACCCAAAGAGGCCAATATCAAGACACATTGTAATTAAAATGTTCATAATTAAAGATAAAGAGGGAATTCTAAAAGCCACAAGAGAAAGACAACAAGTGACATACAAAGGAAGCCTCATAAGGCTATCAACTGACTTCTCAGCTGAAACCTTACAGGCTAGGAAGGAGTGGCATGAGATATTTAAAGTATTGGAAAGAAAAAACCTACAGCCAAGATTACTTTACCTGGCAAGGGTATCGTTCAGAATGAAAGGAGAGATAAAGAGATCCCAGACAAGCAAAAATTAAGAGTTTATCACCGAGAAACCAGTCTTATAAGAAATGCTAAAGGGATTTATTTAAGTGGGAAAGAGAAGATCACAAGTAGGAAGAAGAAAATTATCCAAAAGAAGAAGAAGAAAAAAAAATCACTGGTAAAGGTAAAAATACAGTAAAGGTAACAGATCAATAACCCATGAAGATAATATGAAGGTCAAAAGATTAAAGTACTAAAATTAACTATTTCAGTAATAAGAGGGTAATGGATAAACACACACAAAAAGGAGGTTAGCCACCATATCAAAAACATAAAGCGTGGGAGGAAAGGAGTAAAAGAGTAGAGCTTTTAGAAAGAGGTCAAACTAAAGAGACCATCAACTTAATATAGATTGCTATATACGTAAGTTATTAGATATGAACTTCATGGTAATCACAAACCAGAAATCTTTAATAAATAAATACACAAAAAAATAAGAGAAAGGAACCCAAACTTAATACTAAAGAAAGTCATCTAACCACAAAGGAAGAGAACACGAGAAGAAGAAAGGAACAGAGAACTACTAAAACACCCAGAAAAAAATGGCAATAAGTACATACTTCTCAACAGTTACTTTAAATGTCAATGGACTAAATGCTCCAATCAAAAGGCATAGGGTGGCCAATTGGATAAAAGAAAGACCCATATATATGGGGCATACAAGACACACACTTCAGACCTAAAGACACTCACAAACTGAAAGTGAAGGGATGGAAAAAGATACTCCATGCAAATGGCAAAGAAAAGAAAGCTGAGGTAGAAATACTTACATCAGGCAAAATAGACTTTAAAACAAAAATTGTAACAAAAGACAAAGAAGGGCACTACATAATGGTAAAGGGAACAATCCAAGAAGAGGATATAACACTTGTTAATATCCATGCACCAAACACAGGAGCACCTAAATATATAAAGCAATTATTAACAGACATAAAAGGAGAAAAGGATAGTAACACAGCAATAGCAGGGGACTTTAACACTCCACTTACACCGATGGATAGATCATCCAAACAGATCAATAAGGAAACATTGGCCTTAAATGACACATTAGACCAGATGGACTTGGTAGATATATACAGAATTTCCCATCCAAAACCCACAGAACCCACATTCTTTTCAAATGCACATGGGAAATTCTCCAGGATTGATCACATATTAGGCCAGAAAACAAGTCTCAATAAATTTAAGAAGACTGACATAATACCAAGCATCTTTTCTGACCAAACTGTGTGAAACTAGAAAACAACTACAGGAAGAAAATCAGAAAAGCCACAAAAATGTGGAGATTAAACAAAATCCTACTGAACAATGATTGGGTCAATGAAGAAATCAAAGGAGAAATTAAAAGATATCTGGAGACAAATGAAAATGAAAATACATCATACCAAAATTTATGGGATACAACAAAAGTGGTTCTAAGAGGGAAGTTTCTAGCAATACAGGCCTACCTCAACAAACAAGAAAAATCTCAAATAAGCAATCCAACAGTGCACCTAAAGGAACTGGAAAAAGAAGAACAAACAAAACCCAAAATCAGCAGAAGGATGGAAATAATAAAAATCAGAGCAGAAATAGATGAAATAGAGACTAAAAAGATGACAGAAAAAAATCAATGAAACCAAGAGCTAGTTCTTTGAAAAGATAAACAAAACTGACAAACCTTTAGGTAGACTCACCAAAAAAAGAGAGAAGGCTCAAGTAAATAAAATCAGAAATGAAAGAGGAGAAATAACAACAGACACCTCCGAAATACAAAAGATTACAAGAGAATACTGTGAAAAGCTTTACGCCCAGAAATTGGATAATCTAGAAGAAGTGGATAAGTTCTTAGAATCATACAACCTTCCGAAACTGAATCAAGAAGAAACAGAGAATTTGAATAGACTAATCACCAGAAAGGAGATCAAAACAGTAATCAAAATCCTCCCAAAAGATAAAAGTACAGGACTAGACGGTTTCTCTGGTGAATTCTACCAAACATTCAAAGAAGACTTAATACCATCCTTCTCAAACTCTTCTAAAAAATTGAAGTGGAGAGGAAGCTTCTTAACTAATTCTATGAAGCCAGCATAACCCTGATACCACAACCAGACAAGGATGACGCAAAAAAGGAAAATTACAGGCCAATATCACTGATGAACATTGATGCAAAAATCCTCAACAAAATACTAGCAAATCGAATACAACAATACATTAAAAAGATCATACACCATGATCACATGGGATTTATTCTATGGATGCACGGATGCTTCAACATCCATGAATCCTTCAACATGATACATCACATTAACAAAATGAAGAATAACAATCACATGATCATCTCAATAGATGCAGAGAAAGCACTTGACAAGATACAGCATCCATTTATGATCAAAACTCTGAATCAAATGGGTATAGAAGAAAAGTACCTAACATATTAAAGGTCATATATGACAAACCCATGCTAATGTCATTCTCAATGGAGAAAAACTGAACGCCATTCCTCTAAGAACAGGAACCAGACAAGGGTGCCCACAGTCACCACTCTTATTTAAGATCATATTGGAAGTCCTAGCTAGAGCAAACAGATAAGAAAAAGAAATAAAAGGGATCCAAATTGGAAAGGAAGAAGTGAAACTGTCACTATTTGCAGGTGACATGATTTTAAATACAGAAAAGCCTCAAGAATCCACCAAAAAACTTTTGGAAATAATAAATGAATACAGTCAAGTCGCAGGATACAAAATCAGCATACAAAAATCAGTTTCATTTCTATGCACAAACAACAAAGCAGAAAGAGACGTTAAGAAGACCATCTCATTTGCAATTACAACAAAAAGAAGAAAATACCTAGGAGTAAACTTAACCAAAGAGGTGCAAGTTCTGTACACTGGAAACTATCAAACATTGTTGAAAGAAATAGACACACAAAGAAACAGAAAGATATTCTGTGCTCTTGGATTGGAAGAATCAACATAGTTAAAATGTCTATACTTCCTAAAGCAGTCTACAGATTCAACGCAATCCCTATCAAAGTTCCAACAACATGTTTCACAGAAATAGAACAAAGAATCCTAAAATTTATATGGAACAACAAAAGACCCAGAAGGGGAAAGGGAATCCTGAGAAAAAAGAACAAAGCTGGAGGTATCACACTCCCTGATTTCAAAATATACTACAAAGCTATAATAACCAAAACAGCATTGTTCTGGCACAAAAACAGATGCACAGATCAATGGAACAGAATCGAGAGCCCAGAAAGAACTCCATACATCAGTGGACAGCAAAATTTCGACAAGTGGGCCAATAACATTTTCAAGTACCTTGTCTGACCGGGGAAGGGAAACAATAGAAAAAACAAACAAATGGGAGGACATCAAACTAAAAAGCTTCTGCTCAGGAAAGGAGACACCAACAAAACAAAAAGACAACCTAACAATTGGGAGAAGATATTTACAAACCACATACCTGATAAGGGGTTAATATCCAAAATATATAAAGAACTCATACAGCTCAACAACAACAAAAAAAACGAACAAGCCAATTAAAAAATTGGCAAAACATCTGAACAGACATTTCTCCAAAGAAGATATAGAGATGGCCAATAGGCACATGAAAGGATATTCAACATTATTAAGTATCTGAGAAACGCAAATCAAATCTACAATAAGATATCACCTCACTCTGGTCAGAATGGCTGTAATTAACAGGACAGGAAACAACAAGTGTTGGAGAGGTTGTGGAGAGAAGGGAACCACCCTACACTGCTGGTGGGAGTGCAAACTGGTGCAGCCACCGTGGAAAGCAGGATGCAGTGTCCTCAAAAAATTAAGAATAGAGCTGCCATATGATCCAGCTATTCTACTGCTGAGTATTTACTCAAAGAACATGAAAACACAAATGCATAAAGATACATGCACCTCTATGTTCATTGCAGCGTTATTCACAATAGTCAAGACTTGGAAGAAACCTAGGGACCCATGAAGGGACAAACGGATAAAGAAGATATGTTATACATACACAATGGAATACTACTCAGCCGTAAGAAATGATGAAATCCAGCCATTTGTGACACCATGAATGGAGCCTGAGAGTATTATGCTAAGTGAAATAATTCAGAGGGAGAAAGTCAAATACTGTACGATCTCACTCATAAGTAGAAGATAAGAACAACAACAAACAATCGCATAGAGACAGAGATCGGATTGGTGCTTACCAGAGGGGAAGAGAGGAGGGGGGAGGGAGAAAGGGGTGCTCAGGCACATGTGTGCGGTGATGGATGGTAATTGGTCTTTGGGTGGTGAACATGATGTAATCTACACAGGAATCGAAATAGGATGATGTACACCTGAAATTTGTATAATGTTATAAACCAACGTTACAGCAATAAAAAAGAAAAGAAAGAGAAAATATCCTTTAGCTACACTTTGAGGGAAGACGGTTTCACAGTTTGGGCTATTAGAACTCCAGATCATTAAATGAAGAGTAAACTTTTTTTAAATGAAAGGGTAAAGTTTTTAACTATTAAAAAAAGAAAAAGGATTTCAGCCACGTTTTTATTGGAAGCATCAGAAGTGACTGTCCTAGTACAGGTCCCAGCATTTTTTGTCCCGTCTACACTGGCTGACAGCAGCTGCCACCTGGAATGATGAGGGGAGGGGATTTACCCTGGCCCTGTCCCCCACAGAAGCCAGAAAAACTGTTCCAAATATGCCAACCCTCCTGAGGGTCTGTGCACTGCAACCCAGGTCTGTGGAACAAATTTCAGCGCCAGTTAAGATTCTTGGGTTGCAAGCAAAAAATTAACAGCAAAGCAAAATAAAGATAAAAACAAGTGCAAGAAGACAAAAACAAATAAAAAAAAAACCAAAAACCCTTCTGGCCAACTCAAGAATAGAGGTATTAATTGGAACGATCCAGAATATTCACAGAATTAAAGAGAGTGGCGCACACGTGCACACACATAGGCAAGGCCCGGAAAAGTTCAGGAATCTCTGCAGGAGGAGCCGTGCTCCCCTCAGGCCTCAGCTCACAGCCTCCTGCCTCCCAGAGTTTTCCTTCTGGCTTTCCTATTTCCTGGGGAGAGATCCTGATTGGCTTAAGGGGACCTTAGAGCCATCATCCATGGCGAGGGGACAGGGTCAGTAAGGGACTGTAGCACCAGGGGGCATCATCCTGGGCAGGCAGGCTCCCTAATTAGGCCTTTGCAGGAGCTCCCTCCTCATCCCCATGGGGCATGGAGGAGCGGGAGGGTCCACCCTATGACCACCTCCCTCTCAAGTACTGTCTCTTTGCGGGAGGGGGAGCTGCCCTCTGCTGGGCCAGCCCCTGAAGGGATGAGTGGCTGTGCTTTGCTAGTGGGCAGGGGGCTGAGCCTTAAAGGCCCCAGACTTCCTCCTGACTCCCCATCTTGTGGAATGAAGAGCAGATCAAGGCCTTGCCCTTCCCCAGCAAGGACTCTGGGAGTCTCTCTTCCTTCTTTCCAGACCCCACCTGATTTCCCTCCTTCCCAGCTCCTCTCTGCTCCCATTCATCCTGTCCTGTTTCAGCTCTCTGCCAGCAATGGCAGTGGGTGCAGAGGGGACCTCACTGGCCATCCTTGTCACATGGCTCGTTGGATAAATGGTTAAAATGGATAAACCAGCCCAGGCATTAGATCCTAGGGGAAGGAGAGAAAAGCCTCACTTACATTCCAGGCCTGGCTTTCATTCCAAGATTAATCACCAGAAGTTTCTGCACTGGGTTTGGAAGAGAAGAATTCATCGGATGTTTGTCCAACATTAGTAACCTGGCCCTTAATTTCTTTCCATTGTTCTTTTGTGTCCGGTGAGGATGGGAGGAGGGGGTGCCTGGAAGAATTCAAGGAAGAAGCTGCACCCAGAACCCCCACATCTTGGAGCATGTCTTAGGCTGAGGAGATGTGCACCCACAGGCTAGGATTTGTGGATCGAGAGACTAAGCGGGGATTCCAGAGTCCGTAGTGAAGACCGAAGATCAGGGGATGCTGGAACCACCCCTCCCCCACCCCATGGTCAACGTGAGTCTGGATAGTTCCTTGTGTCCGCCTCAGCCAAAGGCTGGAAGACCTCAGGGACTGGTGGGTCGTATCAGTGAACAGACCAGGAGGATGGGGCCCTAATCATTCAGGTGCTGTGCCATCCCACTATCCTTCTCATAGAGAAAAGTCTCAGTGGGATTATTAAAAACCCAGCAGCTAAGAAGAAAAGAAAAGGCCCGCATCTAGGAATCTGCTTACTCAGAGGATCAGGAAGGAATAAGATTGGTTTAAAAGACAGAGTTTGGAGCCGGCCCAGTGGCAGAGTGATTAAGTTCACGTGTTCCACTTTGGAGGCCTCGGGCTTGTCAGTTCAGATCCTGGGTGCGGACCTACAAATTGCTCATCAAGCCATGCTGTGGCAGACATCCCACATATCAAGTAGAGGAAGACGGGCACAGATGTTAGCTCAGGGCCAGTCTTCCTCAGCAAAAAGAGGAGGATTGGTGGTGGATGTTAGCTCAGGGCTAATCTTCCTCAAAAAAAAGACAGAGTTTGGACTTGCTGTCAGAATAGGAACGTTGGAAATGTCTAATCCTGGAACATCGAAGGATGACATGCTGATTGAGCCAGAGAAATGAGGGTCGCCTGAGAAGAAAGGATGAGGCCTGTAAGCCAGCCCGGGCAGAGGAAACAGGCAAAAATGGAGCCATCTGCCCAGCTGCTCCTTAGCTGGGATCAGGAAGGACCGGGGTGGTGACTTGCCGCTGGGTCTTGGAAGGGGCGGGGCCCGGAGAGGATGAAGGGGTCCATTCACCTCCCACTAAGGGAGCAGGGATGGAGGAAATGACCAAAGGCACTTTCTAGCGTCTGTAGATAAGAGTTTAATGAGAACCACAGAGGGACAGCCAAGCTCTGAGCAGATTTGAGAAGGGAGATCAGAATGGAGTATTTCAGAAGTTAATTCATGAGTTTCCTGGTGACAATGATGGGCATGGGAAGTAAGACTGGCTGTACCTTGAGAGGCATGTGCCAGAGGATGCTGGGATGGGACTCAGAGGGAATGAGGTCAGAGAAGATGGGACACACTCAAGGGGCCCAGGCATGGGATCCGTGGGTGGAGTTTGGGGCAAAGTTCCATGTTAGGCTGGTAGGAGAAGACCTCCCCCAATGGAAGCACTCCACTCCAGGAAGTGACGGGGCTGGACTGTCCCCACAATGATGGCCTCTGGCAGATCCAGAACTTCCTGGCTTCCCATCTCTCAGTATGGTGGGTCCCGCAAGACGGACTCCAGAGGCATGTATGGGGAACAAATGCCTATAAACAAAGGACAAGGAAGGAAGGTGCTCTGACCCAGAAAACAGTGTGAACCCTATCCAAGCTTGGGAGGAGCAGTTCCCACTTAAGAAGCCAAGTAAAATATCTCTGGTCCCTTGTGAAACGAGACGAGGAGCCACTGAGGCAGGCAGCCGTCAGAGGCTTATCTCCCGGCCGCCTGGAAAGAGGCTGCAGGAAGGAATGTTCCTTCCTCCACGGAAGCCACCCCAGTTCCCAAGACCTGAACCCTCAAAGGCCCAGGGCATGTGGCTTTGGGAGGGAGCACCTCATGGGGTGCATCGGTCTCCTAACTGGAGTTGCACCCGCTTCCCGTTTGCTACACCTGGAGTTTGAATTTGACGAATCCATTTCTCGAGTCTTTTCTGAATTCTCTTCATGTGTGTCCAGCTTGCCACGGCCTCAGCTCCTATGAGTATTTAAATGATGTCCAGTTGGGATCTGCATCTCTCCCGTAGCCGTGTCTCTCCCTAAGGCTACAGAGCTGAAGTCTAGCAAACGACAGAAAGAGCTAGGAGAGAGCGTTGTCCCCAAAAGGACCTAAGGAAGGGTCAGCACTAAAGCCAATGTGGGCAGGAGACCACGGAATGGGGGTGGAGAAATGGGTCTGAAAGTCAGCCCCCCTCATTCATTCATTCATTGCATCATTCATTCATCACACACTCATTGACACCCCTCCCTTTCCGTGAGTCTAGCACTTGTGAGGTTCTGGGGATATAAAGATCAGACAGGGTCCTGTCCTGTCTGGAGTTCAGAGTCTAGATGGGGGACACACGTGGGATAGCGGCTTCCAGCCAGGATCTCTCCAGGTTCATCTGACCCTGAGCCTCCCTCGCCCCTTGTGCTCCCGCATCACTGAAGTGCTCTTTGCTTCCCCACACCCCCTAGGATGTTCCTCCTCTGTTCCTCTACTGTGCCCTCCCCTCTGCCATCCTGCACACCTGGCCCTCCTTCCCCTGCCACCTCCTGCTTGTCCTTCGCCCTCTGCACAGAGTGACTTCCTCCCTGGACCTCCTGGGCCCCTCAGTGTGATTCTGATGCTCCTCCTCTGGGCCCCACAATCCCGCGGGCTCCCTGTGGTGCAGCCTCAGCGCAGCTTATTCTCATGGGCTGTTTCACCGGCTCCTGCTCCTGCTGCAGGGACCAGGTCTCATTCTCTGCATCCCCTGGGTGCAGGGGATGTGGCTGTGGATGCTGCTGAACCAAACGGAATGTGTGGAACAGAAAGAGGACTGAATCTGTTTTTTATCAATAGTATTGCAGCAAAATTTTACGTACCATAAACTGCAGCTAATTCAAGTGCACAATTCAAGAATTTTAACACATGAAACCACAAATACAATCAAGACTCAGAACATGTATATCACCCCAAAGATTTCTTCTGTTCTTTCTAGTCCTTTTCTCTCCTATCCCTAGGCACCCCTGATTAGCATGTTGTCACTATAGGGATACACACATATATATTCTATGTGTATATGTGACATGTGATATAATAAAAAACATAAAATATAAAGTGGCATATATGGCATGATTACATGTAAATACTCTATGTACAGTATTTGCTGGAATTGTATATGAGTGGAGTAATGCAGTATGTATGGTATATACCGTCCTTCTTCCCGGAATGATGGTTTTAGATTCATTCACATCGCTGTGTGGTATATCAGCAATCCACTTTTTTAAATTGCTGCGTGATCTGTATGGAGATGCCATGTTTTGTTTATCCTGTTGATAGCCATTTGGGTTGTTTCTAAGATGAAACAATTGTGAATAAAACTGCTCTGTACTAGTCTTGTTAGCAAACCTGGTTCATTTTTGCCAGAAAGCCAAACACTGAGATGACAAGATTGCAGCAGAGACAGAGTTTACTCACAAGGCAACCATGTGAGGAAGCGGGAGCATGAGCCTCAAATTCGCTTCCCCAAAAATAGGGACTCAGGGATATTTATGGGATGGGGGCAAGGTGGTCTGAAATGTGGAGATGGATGATTGGAGGTGAGGAGAGGTGAGGTAATTGCTGATCTGCACAAGTGTAGTCAGACTCCACGCCTCTTCACAGGACCCGTGTTCACAAAATGGCGGCATTAGCATGATCTGAGGGTGGAGTTTTTAGCCTCTTGATGTCAAAAGATGGCCTATCAGACATCTATACGGGCCCAGTTGACGATCTGGTGGTCTCAACCAGCCTGGAGTGGACAAGGGGTTCTAATTCCTGAAAAACAGCTCACACACCCATTGCCATGGTGACCCAGGCTCCAGGGAGATGTTCTCTATAGGAGCCTAGTGGGAGTCAGACAGCGTATTGCCTAAGCAGCACAGTTAACGATGGGTGGGTTAAACAGCTAAAGGCTATAATCAGTAATTGCAAAAAGGAAAAAACTTTAGTATCTAGATACTTAATCATCAATGACTATTTGCCAGTTTCAGTCTTGTAGGGACGTGTGTTTTCATTCTTCTTGGGTAAATACTAGGAATGAACTGGCTTGCACAGTGTGGTAGGTGAAGACTCATCTTTTGAAGAAACTGCCAAATCGTTTCCCAAGTGGCTGTACATTTCACGTTTTCATCAGGAGTTTCTGAGATTTCTGGTTGCTCTGTATCATCACAATACTTGGAACTGTCAGTCATTCTAATTTTAGCCTCTCCAATGGGCGTGCAGTGGGGTCTCACTGGTGTTTTAATTTGCACTTCCGAGATGATAACGTAGTCGTCTTTATTGGCCATTCATATGTCTTTTTGTGTGAGGTGTCTGTTTAAACCTATGTCCACTTAAAAATTGAGTTGTATTTTTATTATGGACTTGGAAGAATTTTTAACATAATCTGGATACAAGTCTTTCATCAGATATATGTATTGAAAAAATGTTCTATCTGGAGTTCTCTTTTGCTTTTCTTAATGTTTTTTGACAAATTGAAGTTTTCAGCTTTGATAAACTACAATTTATCAACTTTTTCTCTTTTATGGTTGATGCTCTTTGAATCTTATCTAAGAAATCACTGCCTAGCCCCAAAGCTACAGTTATTTTCTCGCATGTTTTTTTCTAAAGTTTTAAGTTTAAGCTTTTGCATTTAGTTTTTTGATTTTCATTCCATGTTAATTTTTGTGTGTGACATGAGATAAAGGCCGATGTTCCCTTGTTTCATATGAATATCCAGTAATTTCAGTATCATTTCTTGAAAAGACTTTTCTTTCTCTACTAAACCACCTTGGCCCCTCCTCCACAAATCAATCCACATGTATACTTGGGTCTACTTCTAGATTCTCTATTCTGTCTGCTTAGCTGATATGTCTCTCCTTTTACCAAAACCTCATTGTCAAGTTTTCTAGGGTTAATAGTAAGTCTTATAATCAGGTAGTGTAAGACGTCCAACTTTGTTCTTTTTAAAATTGCTGTGAGTCTCAGGGCTGAGGCGGGAAGCTGTCAGCGCATATAGACACCGTCCGCCTGTAGCTGCAGGTGAGCTCAGAACGGGCTGTGGACATGAGGCAAGGCATCTACGGGGTCTGCTCCAAGGTGTTCAATAAATACCTATTGCATAAAAAAATTGCCCTGGCTGTTCCAGGTCATTTGCATTTCTGTATGAATTTTTGAATCAACCTTTCAGTTTCTACAATTTCTTCAATTTCTGTAAAAAGGTGTCTAATGGAATTTTGATTGTCATTGTATTGAACTTCCAGATCAATTTAGGGAAAATTGACATGATATCACTATTGAGTCTTCTAGTCCACGAAGACGTTATGTCTCTAGATTTATTTAGGTCCTGTTTACTTACTTTCAGCAATGTTCTGTGATTTTCAGTGAAGAGCTCTTGCATGACTTTTCTTTGTTCTCCCCAAAGCCCTGGTACATAAGTATATTCTAGTTGGATGTCCTTCTAGTTCTTCTATGTGAGCTGCCACAGCGTGGCTACTGACAGATGAGTGGCGTGGTTCCGTGGCCCCAGAACCAAACCCAGGCCACCCGAAGTGGAGTGCACCAAACTTTAACTGCTAGGCCATCAGGTCTGGCTCTCTTGCATGACTTCTGAGAAATTTATTTCTATGTATTTTATAGGTTTTGGCATGATTGTAAATAAAACTGTGTCTTTAATTTCACTTTCTAAGTTGTTTGATGCTAGTATAGAAAAATACAATTAATTTTTCTATTTTCACCTTTTTTTTTTTTAAAGATTGGCACCTGAGCTAACATCTGTTGCCAATCTTCTATTTTTTTCTCTCTTCTTCCTTTCCCAAAAGCTCCCCAGTACATACTTGTATATTCTAGTTGTGAGTGCCTCTGGTCGTGCGATGTGGGATGCCACCTCAGCATGGCTTGATGAGTAGTGCCATGTCCACGCCAAGGGTCCAAACCAGTGAAACCCTGGGCCGCCAAAGCAGAGCGTGCGAACTTCATCACTGGGCCATGGGGCCGGCCCCTATATTAACCTTTTTAATAGTTTAATATAGCTAAATTTACTTATTATTTCTAGTAGTTGTTTTGTAGAGTCTTTAGGATTTTCTACACAAATACTAATGTCATCTGCAAATATAGACAGTTATTCTTTTTCAGTTCCAACTTTATGCCATTCATTTCTTTCACTTGCCTTATTGGAAGGGCTGGGGGTTCCAGGATGGTGTGGAAAGGAAGGGACTGGGTGGGCATCCCTGCCTTGATCCAGTCTTAGGGGGAAACATGTCACCCTCAGCTATGATATTTACCATAGGATTGTTGTAGATGTCCTTCATGATATTGAGGAATTTTCCTGCCATTCCTACTTGACGGAGAATTTTTATAAGGAATGACGAGGTAATTTTGTCAAACGCTTTTTCTTCTACTATTGAAGTGATCACTTGATTTTTGCTCCTTTATTCCATTCTTATGATCAATTAAATTGATTGAGATCAGTTGGTTAGTTAAAGTAACCTCGCATTCCTGGGATAAACTCTACTTAAGTTGTGGTGTATGATTCTCTGCATGTATGTATTGATGCATGTATGTATATTTCCGGATTCAATTTGCTAATATTTTGTTAAAGATTTTTGTTTGTATGTTGATGAGGGATATTGTGATATTTGAATTTTTAAAAAATCTCTCATGAAGGTTTTGAAATTAAGGTTATGGTGGCCTCATAAAATGAATTGGGAAGTGCTCCCTCCTACTCTATTTTCTGAAAGCGTCTGTGTGTGACTGTTGTCTCTTCTTTGAATGTTTGATGGAATTCACTAGTGAAACCATCTGGGCCTGGAGTTTTCTTAGGAGAAAGTTTTTGATAAAGAATTCTTCTAATAAATACAGGGCTATTGATATTTTCTATTTCATATTGTGTCAATTTTGATAAGTTATATTTTTTGGAGAATTTGTCCATGTCATCTAGTTTGTCAAGTTTGTTGGCATCAGGTTGTTAACTATATTCTCTTGTTGTCCTTTTAATATTTGCCTGATCTGTATTGTAAATCTTCTTTCATTCTTGATACTGGTAGTTTGTGTCTTCTCTCTCTCTTTTATTTTTTTTCCTGATCCATCTAGCAAGGAGGTTATCCATTTGGTTGATCTTTTCAAAGAAGTAGCTTTTGGCTTTGTTCATTTTCTCAACGGTTGGTCTGTTTTCCCTTCACTGATTTCTACTCCGTATTCATCTTCTCCTTCCTTCTGCTACCTTTAATTTGCTCTCTTTTTCTCTAGTTTCTTGACTAGTTTTCTAGATTTTGATCTAGAATCTTACATCATTGGCTTTAGACTTTTCTTATTTCCTAATATAAACATTTAAAGCTGTCATATTAGTTTCCTGTTGCCTCTGTAACAAATTACCTCAAACTTAATATCTTAACACAACACAAATTTATTCTGTTACAGGTCTGGAGGTCAGGAGTCTGAAATCAGTTTTGCTGGTTAAAGTCAAGGTGTCAGCTGGATTGGTTCTTTCTGGAGGCTCCAGCCGTGAATCTGTTTCCTTGTCTTTTCCAGCTTTGGGAGGCCTCCTGCCTTCCTCAGCTTGTGACCCCTTCCTTGCACCACTCCAACCTCTTGCTTTCATCATCTTATCTCCTCCTTTCTCTTCTGAGCCAAACCTCTCTCTGCCTCCCTTATAAGGACACTTGTGATTACATTTGACATCCACTCAGATAATCTCGGGTAATCTCCTATTCGAGATCCTTAGCTTGATCACATCTACAAGCCCATTTTGTCGTATAAGGTCATAGTCGTGTTTCCAGGAATTAGGACATGGACATATTTGGGAGGGCCATTGTTCAGGCTGTGAGGACTATAAATATTCCTCTGAGCAGTGAATGCTACCAATTTTTACATATTGTGGTTTCACTGGAATTCATTTCAATGTAGGTCGTATTAAATTTCCCTTGAGAATTCTTTGACTTACGGATAACTTAGAAGTGTATCTTTTAATTTCCAAATATTTGGGATTCTCCTGGATATCTTACTTTTATTGATTTTGAACATAATTCACTTGTGGTCAGAGAGCATATTCTCCATGAGTTCAATCCTTTAAATTTATTGAGCCTTGTTTACTGGCCCAGCAAATGGTCTACTTTGGTGACCATACCATGTGTCCCTGAAAAGAATGTGCATTCAGCAGTTGGTGCGTGTAGGGCTCTAGAAATATCAGTTAGTTCAAGATAATTAGTATGATGTTCAGATTCTCTGTGACTTTACTGATGTTTTATTTATCTAGCAATTGTTAAGAAGGAGGATGTTAACTTTTCCAACCATGAGTTTGGGATTTTCTATGTCTATTTCTCCTTTCATTTGTACCAATTTTTCCGTCATGTATTTTGAGGTACTTTTATAGATGCATACACATTTTTTATTATTATGTCTTCCTAAGAAATTCACCCTTTCATCATTATGAAATGTCCCTTGTTATCTCTGCTGTATGCTTTGTCTTGATGTCTATTTTATCTGGTATTAAGATATCCATCCCTGCTTCCTTATGCTGTTTGCATGGTATACATTTTTCCATGAGTTTACTTTCAACCTATCTGTGTCTTTATATTTATTGTTTACATTTGTTTGTAGTATCTTTAAATGTCTCTAATAGACAGTATATACTTGCAAGTTGCTTTCTCATCTATTCTGATAATCTCTGCCTTTTTATTGGAGTGTTTAGTCCATTAACATTTAGTGTAGTTATTGATGTGGTTGGATTTCAGTCTATCATTTTATTACTTGTTTTCTGTCTTTCCATTCCTCTGTTCCACTTTCCTGTCTCCTTTAGGTTACAGGAACACTTTTTAGAATTCCATTTTAATTTATCTGTTGACATTTTAGCTGTACTACTGTGCATTCTTTTTTTCTTGGTGCTGGAGAGATTACCATATACATCCTTAACTTTTGACAGTTCACTTAGAGTTACTATTTCAGCACTTCATGTGAAACGTAGAAACCTTGCTGCTGTCGAGGTCCATTTACCACCTCCTCGATCCTTCATGTCCTTGTCGTCATATGTATGTACATTATACACCCTACAAGGCAGTATTTTAATTTTTCCTTTAAACGGTCACATGTATTTTAAAGAAATTAAGCAAAATCAACCTTTTAAGATATTTACCTTTTCTGATGCTTTTTATTTCTTTCTCGAGATTGGACTGTCCCTTGTTATCATTTCTCTTTAGGTGAGGAATTTGCTTTGGCATTCCTTGTATTATATTTTTATAAACAATGAATTCTTTTAGCTTTGCTTTATCTAGAAATGTCTTTATGTCGCTATCCTTTCTGAAGGATATCTTTTCTGGGTACAGAATTCCGGTTGACAGTATTTTCTTTCAGCCCCTGAATGAAGCTATTCCAGTGTCTTCTGGTCTCCACTCTTACATGCAGGAAGCTCTCAGATGCTTGTATCATTGTTCCTTGTATTAAATATGTTCTTTTTCTTTAACTGCTTTCGAGATTTTCTCTTCAACTTTGGTTTTCAACCATTTTACTATGATGGGCCTGGGTGGGATTGTCTTACGTTTATTGTGTTTGGGGTTCACAGAACTTCTCGAATGTGTAAATTTATCTCTTTCACCAAGTTCGGGAAGTTTTCACCCATTATTTCTTCAAATATTTTTCCCCCACTCCATTCTCTCTTTTTCCTCCTGGGATTCCAAGTCTCCAGTTATCCATCACCTTCGGATCTTTTGATATTTTCCCAAAGGTCCCTGAGACTCTGTTTATTTTTTTAAACATTTTTCCTCTTATTTCCTTAGATTGGATAATTTCTTAAAAGTGTATATTTAAGTTCATTCTTCCTCTGCCATCTCTATTCTGCTATGAAACACAGACATTCCTGTTTTTAATTCCAGATACTCTGTAGTTCAGTTCTAGAATTTTCTTTTGCTTCTTTCTTGTATTTTCTGTTCCTTTGCTGAGATTCCTAACTTTTCAGACAAGAGTGTTTTTCCTTACCTCATAAGCGTAGTAATAAGAACTGCCTTTAAGTTTTCAATTATTAATTCCAACGTCTGCAGCATTTTAGAATTGGCCTCTGTTGATTACCTTTCCTTTTGAGAATGGGTTACTTTTTCTTTGCTCTTTCTCTGTTATCCTGGATGTTATCAATATTACGTTGAAGAGACTATGGGTTCTGTTATGCAACTCCAAAGACTTTTTTTCTCATTACCGGGAACAAACTTGGCTAGACTTAAATTGCAAATCTCTCTTGTCTGTGACAAGAGGCAGCTAGCATCTCATTTCAGACTGCTTTTAGTCTGCTTAATAATTGTATCGTTCAAGATCAGTCAGACACTAGGGTAGAGATTAGGCACAGAATTTCGAGTTTCCCTTCTGTGGTTTTCTCCTTAAACAATTTGGTCAGTGGTATTAGAGACCTCCTCAACCCTCATTCTGCCTAATGGCTTATTTTTCCCAAATCTTGCACCCAACTATAGTCATGGACCCCAAAGCCAAAAAGTTCTATCTTCATTTTCTGGCTGTGGTCCCCTTGGGGTAATGGAGGCCTTAGGGGAAACACTCAAAAAGGCCCCATTAAGGGACTCAAAAATACTTAAGAAGTGAGAGAGATCACATCTGGTGATAGGTCATAGCATCTCCCATCTACATGCTGATGATGGCACTTAGAGAGAAAGAAGATGAGGTGGGGATATGGTCAATGCACTTTGGTCCCTGGTAATGTGATTGTTGGGCAAATAAAATGGTTTCCGTTTCCTATTGAAGCGTGTAAAACTACCACAGTGGAAATAGGTCTAGAAGTATGAACACCAAAAAGTTACACTTATTCTATGTGTTTTTAAAGCAATTTTCAAACAGTGAGCAGGTAACATTTTATTTTATTGTTTTTCCAAAAGATCATGGCATTTCTAGATTGGTGACCATAGAAGAGACCAATAATTGTCCCCAAATTTTCAGTCTTCCCTCTGTTTTTTTTTTTTTAACTTTTTCTTATTGTGGTAAAATACACATAACATAAAATAGACTGCCTTAAGCATTTTTATCCTCCTCGTTTTTGATCATAGAAGCTGCTGAGTTTTCGCTGGACACAGGGCTGCCCAGCCCCCTCAGAGCTCCCTGTCGCCTCATTAGTAAATTCTGGCTAATCCAGGGTGAGGGGAATGACGTGTGCAACTTCTAGGTCATGTCCTTAGAGGGGACATTCTCGTGCTCCACGTCCTCCTTTGTCCTTCTTTTGGGCTGGAATGTCGGGATGAGAGCCAGCTTCCACATGGAAGAAAACAACTCCCTGGGGAGGGCAGAGAAACAACAGACTGGACTTCTGGTCAACTTTTGGAAGCAAAGCCACCTACCTCCCAAACTGGCCAGCAACTTGGACTTCAGTGTCTGGAAATAAATAAATCTTCTATATTGTTTGAGTCCACATGTTAACATCTTGTGACTCTCTGTTACAGCAGCTCAGCAGCAATATTCTAACTAATCCAGCTCATGCCTGGATCCGCCCGTTTCTGGAGGTGAACCACATTCAGGGGCTCTGGAGGGCATCTGGGAATAGCTGGGAGGGGCCTCCAAGATCCTTGCCCTCCTTGTGAGTCTAGGGTTACGCAGCCACAAAAAGGAACGAACTATGGATACACGGAGCAACTTGGTTGGATCTCAAGGGTATTATGCTGAGTGAATTTTTAAAAAAGGCCAGTCTGCAAGGGTCACCTGCTGTATGATTCCAATTATAAAATATTCTCAAAATGCCAAAATTTTAGAGATGGAGAACAGATCAGTGGTTGCCAGGGGTTAGCGATCATGGGAAGGTGTGATCCTAAAGGCTTAGCACCAGGGAGTTCCTTTGCAGTGACAAGACAGTCTGTATACTGATTAGTGGGATGGTTCTATGAATTTGTACATGTAATAAAAAGTCGTAGGACTATCCTAAATACATAGATATGAGTGCGTGGAAAAACTGGTGGAATGTGAGTCAGGTCTGCAGTGTGGTTAATTGTGCCATTGTCAATTTCCTGGTTTTGGTAATGACTATAGTTATGTAAGATGTCACCACTGGGAAAACTGAGTGAGGGGTACACAGGCCTTCTCTCTACTCTTTTTTGCAACTGTACTATTTGGTGCCTTCTGAATCTATAATTTCTTTTCAAGTTTGTGAATGAAGAGTTGGATGGTGGTGGTGAGAACTGGTGGTAAAAGAAGTGAAGCCATGGCCAGCTTGTGACCTTGAGAGAAAGCACGTGAAAAATGTAAGAACAGCAGCTCCCTCGATGGAGGGTTGAGAAGATGCAGGGAGATAACACAGACACCGAGATTGCTCAGTGCCCGACACACACAGGGAGTGCTCAGAAAACATTGATTCTTTTTTTAAAAAAATGTTTTATTGAGTTCATAATAGTTTACATCAATGTGAGATTTCAGTTGTATATTGTTTCTTGTCTGTCCCCACATAGGTGCTCCCCTTCACTCCCAGGGCCCACCCCACCCCCCTTCCCTGGTAACCACTGAACTGTTTTCTTTGTCCACGTGTTTGTTCATATTCCACATGTGAGTGAAATCATCTGGTGTTTGTCTTTCTCAGGCTGGCTTATTTTGCTTAGCATAATTCCCTCCAGGTCCTTCCATGTTGTTGCAAATGGGATGAATTTGTCTTTTATTTATGGCTGAGTAGTTAGTATTCCACGGTATATATACACCACATCTTCTTTACCCAATCATCAGTTGATGGGCACTTGGGTTGCTTCCACGTCTTGGCTATTGTGAATAGTGCTGCAATGAACATAGGGGTGCATATGTTACTTTGGATTGTTGGTTTCAAATTGTTCGGGTAGATACCCAGTAGTGGGAGAGCTGGGTCGTAGGGTAGTTCTGTTTTTCGTTTTTTGAGGAATCTCCATACTGTTTTCCATAGTGGCTGCACCCTTTTGCATTCCCACCAGCAGTATATGAGGGTTCCCTTCTCTCCACACCCTCTCCAACATTTGTTATTTTTAGTCTTAGTGATTATAGCCATTTTAGCAGGCGTAAGGTGGTCTTAGTGTAGTTTTGATTTGCATTTCCCTGATGATTAGTGATGTTGAATATCTTTTCATGTGTCTGTTGGCCATCTGTGTATCTTCTGTGGAAAAATGTCTGTTCATATCTGCTCCCCATTCTTTGATCAGGTTGTTTGTTTTTTTATTGTTCAGTTGTGTGAGTTCCTTATATATTATGGAGATTAACACTAGTCAGATACATGATTTGCAAATATTTTCTCCCAGTTGGTGGGTTGCCTCTTTGTTTTTATCCTAGTTTCTTTTGCCTTATAGAAGCTCTTTAATCTGATGAACTCCCACCTGTTTATTTTTTTCTTTTGTTTGCCTTGTCTGAGAAAACACAGTATTTGAAAGATCCTTTTTAGTTCGATGTCAAAGAGTGTACTACCTATATTATCTTCCAGGAGTTTTATGATTTCAGAACTTATCTTCAAGTCTTTGATCGATTTTGAGTTTATTTTTGTGTATGGCGAGAAAACACTGATTCTTATTTATCTGGCACCTACTGTTCGCTAAGCAGAATGCCTACCTTGTCTCAACTCGTCGTCTCTGTAACACTGTCAGGTATGTGCTCCTTCTACAAGCAAGGAAACCGAGTCATACAGCAAAGTCTGGGAAGGGGAATTCAACAGGGCTGCATGATACCCCAGAATCCCCCAGCTCGCGGAAGAGCGGGAGGCCTGGAGGAAGCTAATGTGGGTCTGCAGCGCTCTGTGACAGAAGCATCTCAGAGATGTTTTCCGATCCCCTGGAGGAGGGGAGCTGTTTCAGGAGCGTGTTGACACCCGGCGCTGGTTGCAGGCAGTCATCACGGGTCAACCCAGATCCGGCTCCCTAAGCCACCGGGGACTCAGGTCACAGGCTCACCTCATAGTGCAGGTGAGACTTGGGCACCCAGCTCTAGTGGTGTTTGAGGTTTTGTGACTCATCTCAAGCCAAGGGGGAGAATTTAGGGAACAAATACTTGAGGGTTTAAGGATTTCTCTCCCTCTGGGGAAATGGCATGATGCAGAAAACAAAACAAAACAAAAATCAGAGAGACCAGCCCTGCTTCCCCACATTCGGGGGCAAGTCATTTCACCCATCTGAACACTGGTTTCTGTTTTGTGGAACAGGGACCGTGAGTGTTTTCGTCACAGGGCTGTTATAACCTGTGTGATTATGTGGGGGAAAATAGATGAAGGGTTCAAGTGCTGTTATTTTCTTAAGAAAATTTGGGCTTGTTAAGGGTATATTGTTAACAATTTTATTCTGATAACGTATACATAACATAGAACTTACAATCCTAACCATTTTTGAGTGCACAGAGCAGTGATAGTAAACACATTCATCATGCTGTGCAACTGTCACCACCATCCATCTCTGTAGCTCTTTTCACCTTGTAAAAGTGAAACTCTGCACCCGGCAAACCCTGACTCCTCATCCTCCTCCCCCGTCCCTGGCACCCACCAGGCTACTCTCTGTCTCTATGAATTAGACTACTCCGGGCGCCTCATAGAAGTGGATCCTACAGTATTGGTCTTTTTGTACTGGCTTATTTCACTAAGCATAATGTCTTCAAAGTTCATTCACGTTGTAACATGTGTCCGGATTTCCCTCCGTTTTCATACTGAAGAATATTCCCTTATCTGTGTATTCCACATTTTTCTTCTCCGTTCATCCATTGATGGAAGTTGGGGTTGCTGCTACCTTTAGGTACTGGGAATAATGCTGCTGTGGACACGGGTGTACAAACGTCTCTTTGAGACCCTATTTTCAATTCTTTGGGGTATACGCCCAGAGGAGGAATTGCTGGATCATAGGGTAATTCTAGATTTAATTTTTGGGGAACTGTCACACTGTTTTCCATAGTGGCTCGATGCTGTTCTTTTTAAGGCCATACTTTAGCACAATAGTGACACCATACAAGAATCTCCTTGGTGTCCTGATTGTGAGGGGGTTAAATGTTGGTGGCGCCCCTGGCACATGCCCCAGAGACGTCTGCTGGAGTGGCTCTCACAGCCCCCCTTCACCGCCACCCGCCACTCCTCACCCCTGCTGTGTGGAATCTGCTGAACTTGAGGCCGCTCCCTCTCTGGGCTGAAGCTTATTTGCAACACCCTTAGTATTTAGCAGAGTGCCTTTCAACTTAAAATCATCAACCTAAATCAGTTACTTAATCACCTGTTTTAAATTGGAATCCAAACTGTGTTAACTCCGAGAATGTGTCCAATTCTCTTAAACATTGTATCTACAGCTTTCCCCCACTATCCCAAGGTAGAGCCCTCCTGTGAGGTCTTTCATAACCCGAAATGGCTTAATTGGAGTATCCCTCGCCTTCAGAGATTTCGCATTATGCCGCTTCCCTGGACTTTTGCTTTTAACAAAAAAAGCAGGGGCCCACGCCGTGGCCGAGTGGTTGAGTTCGCGCACTCCACTTCAGTGGCCCAGGGTTTCGCCGGTTTGGATCCTGGGCATGGACCTGGCACCGCTCATCAGGCCATGCTGAGGCGGCATCCCACATGCCACAACCAGAAGGACCCACAACTGAAAATATACAACTATGTCCTGGGGGGATTGGGGGAGAAAAGGCAGGGAAAAAAAAAGATTGGCAACAGTTGTTAGCTCAGGTGCCAATCTTAAAAAAAAAAAGCAGTCATCGTAATAATGTGTGTGTTTTGTGAAAGTGAGGTGGCATAATGCACATTTCCTATGGGGGGGGATACCTGTACATTGAAAGTAAAAACATCTTTGTCTGGACTTCCAAATAAAAAGATTAAGATTATGGGTTTGAACTTATTTATCATCTTTTTACTTAGTTCTAAACCTTCCTGAAGTTGACAGTTGTTACTCACTCAGGGCCCAATTTTACCTCCTGAGGAAGGACAATAAGATTGTCCACTGGATGATGCTGGCAGACTGGCAATGAGTGGCCTACACCAGGGGCTCCCTGTCCACGTCCCATGAGGTCCCCAGGTGCTGTCTACATGGAGTGCAATTGCCCTGTGCTCGCAGTCCTAGGATGTCTGGCCCCACTAGCCACTCTGGTGACTCAGAATTCCCCATTATCACATGCTCAGCTTCAAGCTCCCTACCCACTCCCACTGTCACTATACAAAGGGAGGACAAGGAGGTGGGGTCCAAGTTCTGGAACACACAGCTTATAATGTCCAGCTTGTCTGAGCCATGCACACCTCCCCATGGGATGGAGAGAGACTGGGTGGGTCAGGGGTGGGCTGAGGGTGGTGGCCCTGTGCCTCTGGCTGCTGACTCTTCCAGCTTCACCAGAATCTCGACGGTCCTGCCTCAGTAAGGTTGTGGAATTCTCTGTTAACCTTTGCTACTTGTTTTGGTAGTACAAGGAGGAATCCTCAGGGATCCTTGGCGTTCTACTCATATTCCTCCTGCTGTACTGTGTAGCAACAATGTGAATTTCTCTTGATCATCAAGATCAGCTACCACATCCAACCGAGCGACCTCATGCTTCTCCACACATGAAGAAGCATGAGGAATTAGATATGGCTGGTTCATGGAAGCCATTTTTGCATGCTCTGAGGGAGGTATTTCCCAATTAGGTGTTAACACCTCTAGACCAGAAGGTCGCAGAGTCATGGCTATTGAAAACAAAATATTTGAAAGTGGTTTACTATGTGTACTCATGAGAGCTATCACCCTCATCTTAACTTCTGAATTCCCAGATCCGTAAATTATGGCTATGGGAGAAAATGCACTAAATATTGGGTATGGATTTAGAGCACAACATCCTATGAGACAATATTCAACCTTTCAATGTATTTTCTCCCAGTTGACTCCCTCTTGAGTCCCCTTCACCCCATTTCAATGATATCTAAGCCCATCGGTTCTGGGGGCTGAGATTCATCAGGCTCCACGTCAACCTTGATGAGGGACAGTCCATATGGTGTGGTTAGACATAGCTTCTCTATCAGTCTCTTTGTCACAGAGCCCATTTTGAAAGCACTAGGCTGCCTGGGGAAGGGGGAAGAATTGTTGCCACCAAACATGTCTTCACTGATTCTTAAGTCTCTCTGACAGCGGAGGCCTTCTAGTGAGCATTCACGTGGGACAGGAGTATTTTTCGGCTCTGGTCTCACTCTGAGAGCTCCATCCATAGACCTCTTCCCTAAATATCTTTGTCACCAAGCCTCCAGATTTATTCTTTCTAAAATTCTGACCTTCTAGCCAGACCCTTAGCTGTTACCCAAGAAACAATGCAGATCTGGCCTGAGGACACCTCTCCTTCCAGGCATTGTGGACTACGAGAAGTTCTCTGATGTCCTTCAGGAACACCCTTAAGAAGTGTCCCATGGCAGCCCAGTTCTGGCTGAAGCCACTGCGTTAGGCAAAAAGCCCAGCAAAATTTGAGAGACACTGTGTACTGATGACATGGTTTAAACACCTGAATTTGGCCTTTCTGGACCTTTCAGTGATGTCTCTATTTAGTGTTTGCAAATTGGAGTTAGGTTTTTGTCTCCTACAATCAAAGATGTCAACATTTCAGGCCCTTGCATGTTTCACAGGGAGCTGCTGTCTTCTTCTTAGTTGGGGGGGATTCCCACCATGTGGCGTCATCACATTCTCTGTATGCGGAAGCCAGAGACACCAGATGCTTCCTTCTCTGGCATCCAGGACTCACAGCTGAGACTTAGCTTGATTTACTGACTGATTCCACATGGGATCCGGAATCTGGAGGAAGTGAAGCAAAGACCAAGGGTGCTGAGCACCATTCTCAGCGCCTGCCCAAGAGAGGAATGGTGACGGAACAGACTGCCCTGCACCAGCAGGGATAATATCTCAGGGTGGCAGAGGCAGCACCATGACCATTCTGATCCTGAACAAATGATGATGCTTTTCTCCCTGCCTTTCATACCATGGAGCTGCCTTAGATTGCTTATTTTCCAAGCCTCATCTCCAGTGTCCTACTGATTTGGGGAAAATCTGGTATTATTCCAAAAAATGTCTTTCTTTTTCCACTAAGAAACTAGAGTTGGCATCTTTGCTTGCAACCAGGAAGACTGATACATACCACGAGTCAGAGGCTGTATTTATTTCCTACTTTAACAAGAACGTCTTAGGAATCGCAACTGCCATTGGAGTTTCAACACGAGCAGTTTTATGAGCTCCCAACCACTGTTTTCCAAGGCACATCACTGGTTGGCACTGGCCCACTGGAGAGGTGACTAGGGTGTCATAGGAGTCACTACTCTTCCTTCCTTTGAGCCTTTGATGATGGCAGCATTCTGATAATTCCTCTGAGAATTTGGTGTGGATTTTGATTTAGGTATTTTGGTAGAAAGGTAAACCCAATGGCCTCCACTGGTTTATCTCACCTTAATAACCTCTGTCCATGGGTCTGGGTGAACAACCTGCAGCTTCCAAGAGTACCCACTCCAGGTATCCACTCAGGAACCTAGAAAATGGTGACCAGGTGAAGCCTGGGTCCCAAAGGACCAATGGCGAGGTGAACTCAAATCAGACGTTCATTTATTACTTACCCACATAAGCATCCCCTCTGACCCATTGCCATGGTTTGGGTCATTCTGGCTTATTCTGGGTTCCAGTAGTTAGTGTAACCTTGGAGCCAGTATCCAACATTCCTGGGTATGTTGTGTTTCCTTTAACTAACCCACTGTCACCTGAGGGGATGCTCCCACTCCATGGAGAACAGATAGGAGAAATGTTCACAGGTTGCATGTACGGGGTATGAAAGGCCCTTTGTCAAACTCCTGGCCACCTTTTCCTTCTGGGTCTCTGGATCTGTGCCATGACTCAGGTCTGAGAATAGGATGACAAGCAGAGACTGTCCAGCATATAGACCTGTGTCTGTTCTTTGCTCACCAGATTTTGGGTTTTACAAAGTAGCAGGACTGTCCATCACTTCTATTGCTGGGAACCTCTGAGTATCACACCTGAGCCCCAATAATTACTCTTCCTGTTGCCTGACATCACATCCACTCTCTTTTTTTCTTCTGGCTGTGAACTGCCTCCCTAGGGTTGACCTCTTGGGATTTCTTGCTCCTAAACAGATCAGGGTCCCAGCCCCACCTTGGAGTCTAGAGAGTTCCTAGTCATCCATTTGTTCCTCATGACAAAGAGAGGGAAGTCTCCTTGGACCTCACAGGAAAAACAGCGTAGGTGGGAAATCCATGAGAGATCAAATCTAGCCTTCCAGTTTCCTGCACACTTTGATTCCTTCTTCTTCTCCATCCCAAGTGTAACCTGTCTTTTCAGTGTCACAAATTGCTGGCCAGCATTTACTCACGGTTGACCAACCCCGGGCATAGTTAAAATCACAGCCATCTACTGGAGTAAATGATGTCAGCTGAGCATGACAGCAATGAGTATAGAATCATGTTCCAGCTACCCAGGTGAACACCTTAGCCTCCACACCACACATTTTCTCCAGACGTTTGGAGCTTTCATAGTGAAGCCCTTCTCTTGCTTCGGTGTCTAACTCTTTACTGTTCTGCATTTCACCCTTGGGGCCATGCTGACTTCAAATGTTGGCTGCCAACCAGAGAGTGTGGCACGGGCAGAGTGTGCCCAGTGCTCTTAGAAATGGTTTGTAATTGCACCCATGCAGGTCCCATCAGATGTCCCTATTACAATTTTCTGGATGGAACTTGTGGTGGCAGAGTAGCGACCACTCAAAGATGCCCGTGTCCTAATTCCTGGAACCTGAGAATATGTTAACTTATCTAGTAAAAGGGATGTTGCAGATGTGATTCAAGTAAGAATCTTGAGATGGAGAGGTTGTCTGGGATTATTGAGGTGCACCCAATGTAATCGCTAGGGTCCTCATAAGAGGGAGGCAAGAAGATCAGAGGGAAGGAAAGGAGGTGTGACAATAGAAGCAGAGAAAGAGATTGGAAGATGCTACGCTGCTGGCTTTGAAGATGGAAAGGGGGTCCAGGAGTCAAGGAATGCGGGTGGCTCTGCTGGAAAAGGCAAGGAAGCGCCTTCTCTCCCAGAGCCTCCAGAAGGACTACAGCCCTCTGACACTTCAATTTTAGGACTTCTGATGACCTGAACTGTGGGAGAATAAATCTGGGTTGTTTTAAGTGACTGAGTTTGTGGTCATTAGTTGGAGCGGCCATGGGAAATTAGCGTGCAACTCTTTCCCCATCACTGTCTTAATTCTCCCCGAAAAGGTCTAGTGAGGGTTGAATTCATCACTTGAATCAGAAACCTCCAGAATCCCATCTCTGAATACAGTTTTTATAGGACTGTTTTTCAGCTGAAAACATAAAAAGTTGGAATTTATTTCATGCCTTGAGGAGAACTTTCAAGATATCAGTCAGGCGTTTGGCAGAAGCATCAGAAATGACTGTCCTAATACAGGTCCCAGCATTTCTTGTCCCGTCTACACTGGCTGACAGCAGCTGCCACCTGGAATGCTGAGGGGAGGGGCTGTACCATGGCCCTGTCCCCCCAGAAGCCAGAAAACCAGTTTCAAATATGCCACCCCTCCCAAGGGTCTGTGCACTGCAACCAAGTCTTCTGAATTTCTGTCAGGTAAGATTCTTTGATGCAAGCAAAATAATAGCAACAAAGAAAAACAAAGATAAAAGCCAATTCAAGAACAAGGACAAAAATAAATTAAAATAAAATACCTCTGGCCAGCTCAAGAATAGAGGTATTTATTGGAATGACCCAGAATGCTCACAGACTTAAAGAAATGCGTGTGTGTGCACACACACACATGGACACGAACACACACAGACAGGGCCTGGGAAGCCTCAATCTCAGCAGGAGGAGCCGTGCTTCCCCCAGGCCTCAGCTCACAACCTCCTGCCTCCGAGGGTTTTCCTCCTGGTTTTCCTATTTCCCGGGGAGAGATCCTGATTGGCTCAAAGGAGCCTTAGAGCCATCATCCACGGCTAGGAGACAGGGTGAGTAAGGGACTGTAGCAACAGTCCTGAGCATCGTCCTGAGCAGGCAGGCTCCCTAATTAGACTTTTGCAGGAGCTCCGTCCTCATCCCCGTGGGGCGTGGAGGAGCGGGAGGGTCCACCCTATGACCACCTCCCTCACCAGTATTATCTCCTTATGGGAGGGACAGCTGCCCTCTGCTGGGCCAGCCCCTGAAGTGACGGGTGGCTGTGCTGTACTAGTGGGAAGGGGACTGAGCCTTAAAAGCCCCAGACTTCCTTCTCCCTTCCCGCCATGTGGATTGACAAGCAGATCAAGGCCTTGCCCTTCCCCAGCAAGGACACCAGAGAATCTCTCTTCCTTCTTTCCAGACCCCACCTGATTTCCCTCCTTCCCAGCTCCTCTCTGCTCCCATTCATCCGGTCCTGTTTCAGCTCTCTGCCAGCAATGGCGATGGGTGTGGAGGGGACCTCACTGGCCATCCGCGTCACGTGGCTGGTTGGATAAAAGGTTGTCATCTGGTTCCACCAGCTCAGCCATTGGATCCTAGGGGAAGGAGAGAAAAGCCTCACTTAGCTCCCAGGCCTGGTTTTCACTCCAGGATTAATTTCTAGAAATTTCTGCACTGGAGCTGGAAGAGAAGAATTCATCTGAGGTTTCTCTGACGTTAGTAACCTAGCCCTTAATTTCTTTCCATCTGCCTGTTGTTCTTGTGTGCCTGGTGAGGATGGAGGAGGGGCTGCCTGAAAGAATTCAAGGAACAAGCTGCACCCAGAACCCCCACATATCGGAGCACGTCTTAGGCTGGGAAGATGCACACCCACGGGCTAGGATTTGGGGACCAAGAGACAATGCGGGGATTCCAGGGTCCACAGTGAAGACTGAAGACCAGGGGATGCTGGAACCACCCCTCCCCCACCCCACAGTCAACATGAGTCTGGATAGTTCCTTGTGTCGGTCTCAGCCACAGGACGGGAGACCTCAGGGACTGGTGGGATGTATCAGTGAACAGACCAGGAGGATGGGGCCCTAATCACTCAGGTGCTGTGCCATCCCACCATCCTTAAGGGAGAGAAAAATCTCGGTGGGATTATTAAAAACCCAGCAGCTAAGAAGAAAAGAAAAGGCCCATATCAAGGAATCTGGTTGCTCAGAGGATCAGAAAGGAATAAGATTGGTTTAAAAGACAGAGTTTGGACTTGCTGTCAGAATAGGAACATTGAAAATGTCTAATCCTGGAACATCGAAGGAGGACGTGTTGATTGAGCTGGAGGAACAGGGGTTTCCTGAGAAGAAAGTTTGAGGCCTCCAAACCAGACTGGAAGGATGGAACAGGCAAAAATGGAGCCGTCCCCCTCCAGCTGCTCCTTAGCTAGGATCAGGAAGGACAGGGGAGTTGAATCGCTGCTGGTCTAGGAAGGGGCAGGGCCCAGAGAGGATGAAGGGGTCCATCCACCTCCCACTAAGGAGGAAATGACCAAAGGCACTTTCCAGAGGCTGTAGATAAGAATTTAATGAGAACCAAAGAGGGACAGCCAAGCTCTGAGCAGATTTGAGAAGTGAAATCAGAGTAGAGTATTTCAGAAGTTAATTTATGAGTTTCCTGGTGGCATGGGAAGTAAGACTGGTTGTACCTTGAGAAGCATGTACAGGAGGATGCTGGGATGGGACTCACAAGAAAATATATCAAAGAACATGGGACACATTCAAGGCGACGAGACATGGGAAGTGTGGGTGGAGTTTGGGCCAAAGTTACATGTTAGGCTGGTGGCAGAAGACCTCCCTGATGGATGCACCCCTCTCTAGGAAGTGAGGGGGCTGGATTGTTCCCGCAATGATGGCCTCTGGCAGATCCAGAACTTCCTGGCTTCCTATCTCTCAGTATGGTGGGCCCGGAAAGACAGACTCCAGAGGCGCGTATCGGGAAACCAATGCCTGTAAACACAGGACAAGGAAGGAAGGTGCTCCAAGCCAGAAAACAATGTGAGCCCATCCAAGCTTGAGAAGGAGCAGGTCCCACTTAAGAAGCCAGGTAAGATATCTCTGGTGCCATGTGAAATGAGACAAGGAGCACCTGAGGCAGACAGCCGGCTGCAGGAAGGAATGTTCCTGCTGCCACGGAAGCCACACCAGTTCCCAAGGCCTGAAAGTTCAAAGGCCCAGGACATGTGGCTTTGGGAGGGAGCAGCTCACGGGGCACATCGGTCTCCTACCCGAAGTTGCACCCGCTTTCAGTTTGCTACACCTGGAGTTTGAACTTGACGAATCTATTGTTCGAGACTTTTCTGAATTCTCCTCATGTCTGTCCAGCTTGCCACGGCCTCAGCTCCTATGAATATTTAAATGATGTCCGGTTGGGATCTCCATCTCTCCTGTAGCCGTGTCTGTCCCTAAGGCTGCAGAGCTGAAGTCTAGCAAATGACAGAAAGAGCTAGGAGAAATCGTTGTCCCCAAAAGGACCTAAGGAGGGGTCAGCATTAAAGCCAATGTGGGCAGGAGACCACAGAATGGGGCTGGAGAAATGGATCTGAAAGTCAGACCCCTCATTCGTTCATTCATTGCATCACTCATTCATCACACACTCATTGACACCCCTCCCTCTCTGTGAGCCTAGCACTTGCGAGGTTCTGGGGACATAAAGATCAGACAGGGTCCTGTCCCGTCTGGAGTTCAGCTTCCAGATGGGGGACACACATGGGATCAAGGCTTCCAGCCACGGCTTCTCCGTGTTCATCCTGACCTCGTGCCTCCCTCGCCCCTTGTGCTCCAGCATCACTGAAGTGCTCTTAGCTTCCCCTCACCCCCTAGGATGTTCCTCCTCTGTTCCTCTGCTGTGCCCTCCCCTCTGCCATCCTGCACACCCAGCCCTTCCTCACCTGGCTCCCTCCTGCTTGTCCTTCATGACTCCCTCCACACAGAGTGACTTCCTCCCTGGACCTCCCCAGACCCTCAGAGTGATTCTGACGCTCCTCCTCTGGGCCCCCACAGTCCCGTGGGCTCCCTCTGGTGCAGCCTCAGCACAGCTTACTCTCATGGGCTGTTTCACGGGCTCCTGCTCCTGCTGCAGGGACCAGGTCGCATTCTCTGCATCCCCTGGGTGCAGGGGACGTAGGTGTGGATGCTGCTGAACCAAACAGGAATGTGTGGAACAGAAAGAGGACTGTCTCAGTTTGTTTTTTACCAATAGTATTGAGGTAAAATTTTATGTACGGTAAATTGCATCTAATTCACGTGAGCGATTCAAGAATTTTAACAGAGGAAACCGCAAACACAATCAAGACCCGGAACATGTATATCACCCTAAAAGATTCCCTCTGTCTCTTTCCAGTCCCTTTCTCTCCCATCCCCAGGAACCCCTTATTAGCATTTTGTGACTTTGGTGACAAGTATATTTATATTCTGTGCGTATGTGTGACATACAATATAACAAAAACAAATATAAAATACAAAGTGACATATATATATAGCATGTATAACATGTAAATAGTATATTTATAGTGTTTTCTAAAATTTTATGTAAGTAGAATAATGTATATATAGTATATACTGTCCTTTTCCCCCAGCATAATGCTTCTGAGGTTCGCTCACATGGTTGTGTGTATCATTAGTCCATTTTATTAAGTTGCTGAGTGATATGTGTGGAGATGCCACATTTGGTTTATCCTGTTGATAGACATTTGGGTTGTTTCTAATACAAAGCGATTTTGAATTAAACTGCTCTGTGCTAGTCTTGTAGGGACATATGTTTTCATTTTTCTAGGGTAGATGCTGGGAATGAAATGGCTTGCACAGTATGGTATGAGAAGACCCATCTTTTGAAGAAACTGCCAAATCGTTTTCCAAGTGGTTGTACATTTCAGCTTCTCCTCAGGAGTTCATGAGAGTTCTGGATGCTCCATATGATCACAATACTTGGAATTATCAGTCTTTTTAATTTTTTTTTTTAAGATTTTATTTTTTCCTTTTTCTCCCCAAAGGCCCCCGGTACATAGTTGTATATCTTAGCTGTGGGTCCTTCTAGTTGTGGCATGTGGGAGGCCGCCTCAGCGTGGCTTGATGAGCGGTGCCATGTTCGCATCCAGGATTCGAACTGATGAAACACTGGGCTGCCTGCAGCAGAGCGCGCGAACTTAACCACTCGGCCACGGGGCCGGCCCCAGTCTTTTTAATTTTAGCCTTTCCCATGGGCGTGTAGTGGTGTCTCACTGACGTTTTAATTTACATTTCCCTGATGCTAACAATGTAGTCATCTTTGTTGGCCATATCTTCTTTTGTGAAGTGTCTGCTCAAATCTATTGCCCACTTTATAAAATTGAGTTGTGGGGGCCAGCCCAGTGGCATTGTGTTTAAGTTCACACGCCTCGCTTCATCGGCCTCCTGTTCACAGGTTCAGATCCCGGGCACAGACCTAGCACCGCTCGTCAAGCCATGCTGTGGTGGTGTCCCACATAAAACAGAGGAAGATTGTTAGCTCAGCGACAATCTTTCTCAAGCAAAAACTGGAAGATTGGCAACAGATGTTAGCTCAGGGCCAATCTTTGTCACACACACACAAAATTTGAGTTGTATTTTTATTTTTGATTTGTGAGAATTTTAATATATTCTAGATAGAAGTCTTTCATCAGATGTATGTATTGAGAATATTTTCTCCTATCTGGGGCTTGTCTTTTGCCTTCTTAATAATGTTTTTTAACAAATGGAAGTTTTTAGTTTTGATAAAGTACAATTTATCAACTTTTTTCTCTTTTATGGTTCATGCTTTTGAGTCTTATCTAAGAAATCACTGCCTTGCCCCAAAGTTACAATTATTTTATCGCGTGTTTTCTTCTAGAAGTTTTAAATTTAAGCTTTTGCATTTGGCTTTTTCATATTAATTTCCAGGTAATTTTTGCATATAGTGTCAGATAAAGGCTGGTGTTCATTTGTTTCATGTGAATATCCAGTTCTTTCAGTACCTTTGTTAAAGAGGTACTTTGTTAAAAAAGTCTTTGTTAAAGAGACTTTTTTTCTCTACTGAACCATCCTGGCCCCTCTGCCAAAAATCAGCTGCCATGTATATTTGGGTCTACCCCTAGATTTTCTGTTCTGTGTGCTTAACCTATATGTCTATCCTTTTGCCAAAACCACATCATCTAGTTTTCTGGGGTTAACAGTGAGTCTTATAATCAGGCAGTGTAAGACATCCAACGTTGCTCCTCCTTTTAAAAGTACTCTGGCCATTCCAGGTTATTTGCATTTCTGTAGGAATTTTTGAATCAGCTATTCAATTTCTACAATTTCTTCAATTTCTACAAAAAAAAAGGATCTATTGTATACAACCTATAGATCCATTTGGAGAAAATCGACACGGTAACACTGTTGAGTGTCCTAGTCCATGAACATATTACGTCTCTACATTTATTTAGGTCTTAATTTCTTTCAGTGATATTCTGTGATTTTCAGTGAAGAGCAATTGAATGACTTTTCTTAAATTTATTCTGAAGTATTTTATGGGTTTTGGCCCTATTATAAATGAAATTGTTTCTTTAATTTCCCTTTCTAATTTGTTTGATACTAGTATATAAAAGTACAATTAATTTTTCTATATTAACCTTTTTCGTCCTCTAATATTGCTATTTATTAGTTCTAGTAGTTGTTTTGTAGAGTCTTTAGGATTTTCTACATAAATAATAATGTCATCTGCAAATATCGACAGTTTTTCTTTTTCTTTTCCAACTTTATGCCATTTGTTTCTTTGGCTTGCCTTAGTGGAAGGGCTGGGGGTTCCAGGATCATGTGGAATAGAAGGGACTGAGTGGGCATCCCTGCCTTGTTCCAGTCTTAGGGGGGAATATCCAATATGTCATCCTCAATGATGATATTTACTGTGGGATTGTTGTAGATGTCCTTTATCAGATTGAGGAAGTTTCCTGCTATTCCCACTTTGCAGGGAATTTTTACAAGGAATGGTGAGTTTATTTTGTCAAACACTTTTTCTTCTACTATTAAAGTGATCATGTGATATTTTCTCCTATATTCTGTTACTATGATCAATTAAATTGATTCAAATCAATAAGTTAGTTAAACTAAACTCGCATTCCTGGGATCAACTCGACTTAAGTCGTGGTGTATGATTCTTTGTATGTATGTATGCATGTATGCGTGTATGTATATACGTATGTATGTATATTCCTGGATACAATTTAAGGATATTTTGTTAAAGATTTCTGTGTCTATGTTGATGAGGGATATTGTGATATTTGAATTTTTTAAAATGTCTTATTCATGTTTTGAAATTAGGGTTATGCTGACCTCGTAAAATGAATTGGGAAGTGCTCCCTCCTCCTCTGTTTTCTGAAAGAGTTTATGTAGGATTGTTGTTATTTCTTCTCTGAATTTTTTATGGAATTCACCAGTGAAACCCTCTGGGCCGGGAGTTTTCTTAGGAGAAAGTTTTTGATAAAGAATTCAATTCTTCTAATAAATCTAGGGCTATTAATATTTTCTCTTTCATATTGTATCAATTAGATAGGTAGCATTTTTCAGAGAATCTGTCCATTTCATCTAAGTTGTCAAATTTGTTGGCATAAAGTTGTTCATTACGTTCTCCTGTTGTCTTTTTACTATCTGTAGGATCTGTAATGTTAACCTTCTTTCATTCTTGTTATCGGTAGTTTTTGTTTCCTTTCTCCTTTTTTTCTGATCAGTCTAAGTAGGAGGTCATTAATTTTGCTGATCTTTTCAAAGAACTAGCTTTTGGCTTTGTTCATTTTCTCTATGGTTGGTCTATCTTCTCCTCATTGATTTCTGCTCCCGTCTTCATCTTCTCCTTCCTTCTATTACTTTGAGTTTAATTTGCTCTGTTTTTCTCTAGCTTCTTGATCTTTCTAGCTTTTGATCTAGAATGGTCCATCATTGATTTTAGACTTTTCTTATTTTCTAGCTGTCATATTAGTTTCCTGTTGCCTCTGTAACAAATTACCACAAGCTTAAAGGCTTAACACAACACAAATTTATTCTGTTAGAGTTGTGGAGGTCAGGAGTCTGAAATCAGTTTTGCTGGTTAAGGTCAAGGTGTCAGCTGGACTGCTGCTTTCTGGAGGCTCCAGCCGCGAATCTGTTTCCTCGCCTTTTCGAGCTTTGGGAGGCCTCCTGCCTTCCTCGGCTTGTGACCCCTCCCTTCATCGCTCCAACCTCTTGCTTTCGTCATCCTATCTCCTCCTTTCTCTTCTGAGCCAAACCTCTCTCTGCCTCCCTTATAAGGACACTTGTGATTAGACTTAGAGCCCATTCAGATAATTCAAAATACTCTCCCATTCAGGATCCTCAGCTGAATCACATCTGCAAAGTCCATTTTGTCATATAAAGTTATAGTCATGTCTCCAGAAATTAGGACATGGACATATTTGAGAGGGCCATTTTTCAGCCTGTCTATAATATTCCTCTAAGGAGTGCTTTAGCAGCATCCCACCAATTTTTATATAGTGTGTTTTCATTTTAATTCAGTTCAGTGTATTTTTTTTAATTTCCCTTGAGAATTCTTCTTTGACTTATGGATTATTTAGAAGGTTTTTTTTTATTTGCAAATATTTGGAAATAAAATATTCTAGATATCTTATTTTTATTGACTTTGAATATAGTTCAGTTGTGGTCAGAGAGCATATTCTGCATGATTTCAATCGTTTAAATTCATTGAGCCTTGTTTAATAGCCCAGCAAATGGTCTACTTTGGTGACCTTACAATGTGCCCCTGAAAAGAATGTGTATTCAGCAGTTGGTGCGTGTAGGGCTCTACAAATATCAGTTAATTCAAGATAATTAAATAGCGTTGTCCTTGTTCTCTATGACTTTACTGATTTTTTATTTGTCTATCAATCGTTAGGAAGAAGGATGTTAAATTTTCCAACTATGAGTTTGGAATTTTCTATTTATATTTCTCTCTTTATTTGATCAGTTTTTGCATCGTGTATTTTGAGGCTTTTTTATAGATGCATACACATTTTTTATTATTATGTCTTTCTAATGAATTGACCCTTTCTTCATTGTGAAATGTTCTTTATTATCTTCGGTATGTACCTTGTCTTGAAATCCATTGTATCTGCTGTTAAGACAGTCAATCCTGTTTTCTTACGATGGCTGTTTGCATGGTATATATTTTTCCATCCATCTACTTTCAACCTATCTATGTTTCTATATTTAATGTTTGCATATGTTTATATAATCTTAAATGTCTCTAACAGACAGCACGTGCTTACAGGTTGCTGTCTCATCTATTCTGATTATCTCTTCCTTTTAATAAGAGTCTTTAGCCCATTAATATTTAACGTAGTTATTGATATGGTTGGATTTAAGTCTGTCATTTTATTACTTGTTTTCTGTCTTTTTGTTCCTCTGTTCCACTTTTCTTGCCTCCTATAGGTTACTTGAATACTTTTTGGAATTCTCTTTTTATTTATCTAGTGACTTTTTAGCCATACCTCTTTGCACTGTTTTTCAGAGGTGCTCTAGAGATTACCGTACACATCTTTAACTTTTTACATTTTACTCACACTTACTACTTTACCACTTCATGTAAGAGGCAGAAACCTTGCCTCTGTCTAGGTCCGTCTACCACCTCGTCTATCTTTCATGTTATTATTGTCATATGTAGGGACATTATAAATCCTACAAGATAGCGTTTCAATTTTTGCTTTAAGCAGTCACGTGCATTTTAAAGAAATTAAGAAAAAACAGGCGTTTCAGATATTTACAATTTCTGATGGTTTTCATTTGTTTCTGGAGATTTGACTGTCCCTTGTTATCCTTGCTCTTTAGCTGAGGAATTTGTTTTGGCATTCCTGGTAGTACATTTCTGTAGGCAATGAATTCTTCTGGCTCTCCATTATCTAGAATGGTCTTTATTTTGTTTTCCTTTTTG
Organism: Equus caballus; assembly: GCF_041296265.1. Lineage (NCBI taxonomy): Eukaryota > Metazoa > Chordata > Mammalia > Perissodactyla > Equidae > Equus > Equus caballus. The sequence continues at coordinate 39,055,013 of NC_091711.1, read as the reverse complement.
AAGGATATCTTTTCTGGATATAGAATTCTGGGTTTACAATATTTTCTTTCAGCCCTTGAAAGATGTTGCTCCAGTGTCTTCTGACCTCTACAGTTTCTGATATGAAGCTCTATGTTGCTTGTACCATTTTTCCTTATACAAAATATGTAATTTTTTCCCAAGATTTTCTCTTTAGTTTTGGTTTTCAGCAGTTTTACCAGTAAGGGTCTAGGTGGGATTGTCTTATGTTTATTCTGTTTGGGATTCACAGAACTTCTTGAAAATGTACACTTATCTCTTTCACCAAATTTAGGAAGTTTTCAGCCATTATTTCTTCAAATATTTTCCCCCAGTCTATTTTCTCTTTTTTCCTCCTGGGATTCCAATTCTCCAATTACTCATTACCTGTAGATCTTTTGATATTTTCCCACAGGTCCATGAGACTTTGTTCATTTTTTTTAAACTTTTTTCCTCTTGTTTCCTTAGATTGGATAACTTCTCAAAATGTATATTTAAGTTCATTCTTCCTCTGCCATCATTCTGCTATGAAACACAAACATCCCCATTTTTAATCTCAGATACTCTGTATTTCAGTTCTAAAATTTTCTTTTGTTTCCTTTTTGTATTTTCTGTTCTTCTGCTGAGATTCCTTCCTTTTCAGACAAGGGTCTTTCTCCTTACCTCATAAGCATAGTAAAAAGAACTGCCTTAAGTTTTCAGTTATTAACTCCAACATCTGGATCATTTTAGTGTTGGCCTCTGTTGACGTCTTTCCCTTTGAGAATGGGTTACATTTTTCTTGCTCTCTCTATGTCTAGTAATTTTTTATTGTATCCTGGACATTATCAATTTACATTGAAGAGACTATGGATTCTGTTATATTCGTACAAAGATGGGGTGTTTTTTTCACTAGCAGGCAATTGATTTGGTTAGACTTAAATTGCACATCTGTCTTCTCTGTGACAAGAGGCGGCTAATGCCTCATTTCAGACTGCTTTTAGTCTGCTTAATGCATGTAGGGTTCAGGATCAACCTGACAGTGGAGTAGAGATTATGCGCAGAATTTGCAGTTTCCTTTATGTGGCTGTCTCCTTTGATAATTTCCCCTCCCTCTCCAGCAGTCATGGTTCCTGGGCTCTGTCCTCTAGTTTTTTCAGGCCAGAAAGATGGTGAGCTTTCTATCAGAGTTTTAGCCACTTCAACATGTGCCCTGACTTCAGCTCCCTTCAACGGAAATCTGCAACAATGGAGAGCTCATTCTTTGCCCATCATTTCATCCATATTTCGACTCCCATCAAAATCGTCCTGCTTTTGTTCATTCTCCTGAGCCCTGAAGTGGTTGCTTTATATTTTGTCCAGAATGCATCGTTGTTCCCTATAGGAGAGTCTGTTTGTTAGGAGCTTAATTAAAATTATTTTTGAGCCTTACTTCCTTTGCTGACTTGTTGTGTGATCTTGAGTAAGCCACTGCCCCTGCTTTTGCCTCACTTTCCCTACCTACAAAATGAGACAATCATTCTGTCTGTCTTCAGAAGAAGTCCATGATAAAAAAGTAAATGAATTAGGGGCCGGCCCCGTGGCCGAGTGGTTAAGTTCGTGCACTCCACTTCAGTGGCCCAGGGTTTTGCCAGTTCGGATCCTGGGTGCAGACCTAGCACTGCTCATCAAGCCATGCTGAGGTGTCCTCCCACATAGCAGAGTCAGAAGGACCTACAACTAGAATCTACAACTGTGTACTGGGGGACTTTGGGGAGAAGAAAAAAAAAAAAGAAGAAGAAGAGTGGCAACAGATGTTAGCTCAGGTGCCAATCTTTAAAAATCAATCAATCAATCCGTCAACGGCAAACTGCAGAGTGCTCTTCTGATATGATAGCACCTATCCCCCCTTTGGTTCCTCCACAGGCCATCAAGGTCCAGGGTACCCCATGACACTTATCCTAGTGAAACAGGGCCTTATTGGGGAGGGCGAGCCTGGATCTCTATGTTCTAACCCCACTCCCATCCCCTTCCCCTTGGAGGGAAATCAGAAAAGATCACCAACTTTGCAGTCAGACCTGGATTTCTATTTCTCTCTCTATCTTTGAGATCTCCAGTAAGTTGTTTTCTTTGCTGAGCCTTGATTTCTCTTTTTTTTTTTTTTTTTGAGGAAGACTGGCCCTGAGCTAACATCTGTGCCCATCTTCCTCCACTTTATATGTGGGACGCCTGCCACAGCATGGCTTGACGAGCAGTGCATAGGTCCACACCCAGGATCCCAACCAGCGAACCCCAGGCCGCCGAAGTGGAACAAGCGAACTTAATCGCTGCACCACCGGGCCGGCCCTTGATTTCTTCATTTATAAAATGTGTGCCGTCCTCCTAGGATGGATGTGAGAATTAAATCTGAACCTGCGTGCAAAGGTCCTTCTTCTCAGCAGAAGCCTTCGGCAGTGGATGACTGTGCCTCACAGCCGTCAGGCAGGAAACAGGATTTGCCTTCCTTCCTCGGTCCCATCTGAGTTACTGTAATACTTGCCATGCCCTCAGCTTCCTCTGTGTCAGGGGAAACGACATGTAGTCAAGCAGAGCTAAGCCACTGCGGACCCTCCAAGTTTTCTGTAAACAGGCTCCCACAGCCTCTGTGTCCATCCAAGCATCATTGTCCACCAACCCATGCATTTTAATTTCTACTTTTATTCCAAAAGCAATCCACCTGGGCCAACCCAAGCCTAGGCCTTTCACAGGACACTGGGGACACAGATGCACTTGGGAGACCCACAGGCTGGTCACCATAGTCTAGTGGGAGGAGACAGACAAGTTGAGAGGGTGTGTGGCTAGATGTCAGCACCCACGGGTACCGTGCAAGCACTGAGCTAGTGACAGTCAGCTCTGCCAGCAAGGAAGGACTTGGAGGGTTTCTCCAAGGAGGTTTTGCCTGCTTTGGGTTTTGGAAAGTGACCTAGATCTTCCCAGGTGGTGGAATCCAGAGTCCCTGGGAGAGGGAATGGCGTAAACAAACCCTGGATGCACGCGGGTGGGTACGGGGGAGTCAGCAACAGCAATCAGCACAGCTGTTTCCCATCTGACGCCACATTCTTGCTCCTGAAGGCTCATGCTCTGCCAGAGCCAGCACCACAACTCACAGGGCTTATGAGAAAGCGGGGCTGGGAGGGACCCCTCAAAACCTGTGGGACTTTGTAACTAGAGCACCAACCCAAACCACAAGGGTCCTGATAAAAATTCCTACCCAGTTAGACCTCCACCAACCTTTGCACCTGATGTCACAGCCAGTCAGTGCTTTGCAAAAATTCCGTTTGTGTGAAAACCTGCCTCAGATTTGTTTCAAACTTCGAAGTGCTGGGAAACCCACGTTATACCAACAGCATTCTGCTAGAGGTATTTGAGTCAAAAACAGAAACAAACCCAGCAAAAGTCACAGCGTCCACGAAGCACCTGTTATATTCAGGCCCACCCTCAGAGGCGGGGCTGCAGTGGGGTTTAGGGTGGAGAAGGAGTGGCCGGAGATGAGCCCAGAGTGGAGAAGTGAAGGAGACCTGGCATGAGATGTGGTTGTGCTTGCACACAAGGCATCCACAAGACTGGCTGGACTTTTCTGCAAACAGAATGTTCTGCCTGGTGAACTCACAAGTCCCCAGGAAAAACATTGCTTGCAAACAAGAATGTTTTATCAGCTCCTCAAAAGGAGCAAGCCTGGGACCTTGGGAGTTTGAAACATTATGAAGGAACCTGTTATGAACAGATGTGTAGGGGAAAGGTCATTATTGTGGGACGCTTGCGCAGGTTTAGGTCGCTGACTCACTGCTTTGGCAAAAGGCCGGCTTTGTTTAGAAGCTATAATAATAAAGAGCCCGGCTAGCTCAGGGTATAGAAAGAGAAGACTACTGCACAGCAACTGGTGTTCGTGTATTCATTTCGTCGGCAACAAGAAGTAACTCAGCCCAGGCAGCCGGTGAGAGCCAACACCTGTGTGACCCCGGAGAGCCCGGCCGACCTGGACTTGGCCGTCCTCTGAGCTGGCCAGCAGAGGGGGGCTGCTGAGGCTGAGGGTGGAGCCCGGCCAACTTACTTGTGGATTTCAGTTCCTTTTTTGGTGTCCTTGGGTTCTAAAGGGAGGGTGTGGTTCTAACTCAGTAACACTAGTCCTCAGATGGGTGACTGGCATCTACAGAGGTGGTAAAAGCCAGACCTCGTTGGTCAGTGCTCCTGGGGCCTGGGGACGGGGTGGAGGGAACATGGCCTCCCTCTCACTTCATCCTCAAAATAACCCTTTGAAAATAGGATTATTGTCCCCATTTGACAAATGGAGAAACTGAGGCACAGGAAGTTTAGATAACTCGTCCAAGGGAGTAGAGCCTGGATTCAAACCTCGTCTGACTGCTCTTTCTGTGTCCCGATGCCCATGAAGGGGGGAGGGGGAGGTGGAAGAGGGAGGGTTCCCCAGGTTCTGCATGGGTTCCCGGACCCCCTGTGGCACAGCCAGGTGACCCCAGGAAGCAGTCACTGTGGGACCTGTGCTCTTCTCTAGGTGGCTTCAGAGGAAGCAGAGGAGGGGGAGGTAGGACATGGAAGGCCAGGGCCCTGGCCCTTTGTCCAAGTGACCCAGCACCACGGGAATGGGCTGGGGACATCATTATTGTGGTCTGGGTCAGAACTGCCCCCCGGAATGCCACCCTAGAGAAGGCCCGCAGGGTGCTGCTCCTAAGGCCTGACAGGAGAAGAAGATTTCTTTTGAAATAGAAGGAACTGAGCAGTTGTTTCACATGCCCTGTCTCTGTGCCAGGCCCTGTGGGGAAACCGAGGCACTGAGAGGGGAGTACCATGCCCAGGGTCCCATGACGGGAGACCCCGCAGGGAGATGGCAGGGCTTTGCGTCCCCTCTGCTTGGCCCTGTGCTCAGGACTGGGCGGTGATGGAAGGTGATGGCCCCATGCGCCCCGCATCAGAAAGGCGGCCCGGACGCAGGGCGTGAGGGGGCACGTTGCAGAACATCTGCAAGGCTGTGATCTTAAATAAAAACCCAACTGTAGACATGTGGGTGTAACTGCGGGAGTGTGAGCCTCGATCTCTGTGTTTGTAGAAGCAGAGACAAACCCAGAAGGACAAAGCTAGCCTGTTACCAGCTGTCACTAACTCTGTGGGTGGCGATTAGTTGGGGACAGGATAGAGTCCCATTTCACACCTTAGAAATCTTTGGATTATTAAAAATCACACTTTTTTCCTTAAATCCCAGAGTTGGAAAGCCTGGGGTTGGCCTCTACTCTGCCCAGCAAGAGCTGTGTGAGCCTGGGTAAGTCACTTCCCCTCTCTGGGCCTCAGTTTTTTCAGGTGATGAGTAAGGTTAGGTTCCCCTGTCCGGCTGACCCTGCAGGGTGGTGAGCATCCTGAGTGGCGGTGGGAGAAAGCGGCACCCAGCAGGCAGGGGGAGGTGGAGTGAGAGGAAGTGGGGATTGCAACCCAGGCACCCAAAGAGGCCAGACAGGAACTGGGTGGGGTGAACTGGAAACACAAACTGGCCTCTCCGATCCAGCCAAGACGGTCACTGAGGAGGAGTGAGGGCCACGTGTTGCCCAAGTCATGTTTAAAGAGATCTCAGAGTTAGAGACCACGAGACGTGAAATTTCCTGAAATTTAAATGTTAGCAAATAAATTAAATATTTAAATGATATATATGCAGACACACACACACACACACACACACACACACAGTGGCTGGTCAGATTTAGTGCACAAGCACCCAGCCAGCTCTCTCCTTTGGGGTTGGGGCTGCCAATTTATTGCACCAAAGGCTGCTGCCTTCACCTCCTTTCTTTTCAATGCCCACATAGCGTTCCCTGGGAAGAATGGACCCTAATTTACCTGCTATGCGCAAATGGGTTACTGTTACTGTTTCCTCAATTTTTTTATATGTCAGGGCTGACAACCAGCTCTCGGGACGACGGGCCTCTTGGGAAACTGCCCCACCCAGAACACTCACTGGGCTTGCCTTCCCTGCCTCCAGTGAGGACCAGACCCATACTGACACAGAAATGTCAGCTTTTCTTAATACAAGGAGGGTGTGAGTCAACCGTGGTAAACAGACAACAAAGAAGGTTCCTTTCCTCGCCACTCAGGTCGACACGTACATTCACCTACGTCAGCATTCTGGGGCCAATGGAAACCCACAGTGGCCTTCGCCCCAAGGCCCAGCTGTCTGACGGGCCTGCACCTCTCGCCCTGGAGACCACAAAGGCCGCGTGAGCAGCTTGTCAGGGGCGACCTATTAGTTCTCATGAGGAGCATGAAGCATTTGTTGGCTGTTGGGAAAGGCTTTCGGCGAGTGGGTGTCTCTTCTGATAGGATCCCCCATCATGACCTGCCAGTCCAACATTACGGACAGAGATCGTCTGTCGGGACTTGGCTTAGTCAGAGGAGTCAAGGAAGCCTTCCCTGGAGAAGCGGCATCTGAGCTCACATTTGAAGGTTGACCAAGGGTTGAGGAGCATGGGGAGGAAAGCCGGGGTGGATTATTCAAGGCGGAGGACCCATGTCTGCAAGGCCTGTGCCTCTGCGCGGGGGGAGTCTGGAGAAGACCTGAGGTCCAGAACCTGGAGGAAGGCCAGCATGGGTCAGAAAGGAAACCGACGGACTACAGTGTCAGCCACTCAAGCTTCCCATGCCAGCACTCATGCTGAGGCCTCTGGCAAGGGCTGCAGTGCAAGATTGGGACGTTGGGAGCACTGGACGTTGCCCAGCCTCTGCAGGGACGGTAGGTGGCACTGTCGGCACAGACATCGCTGCTGCTGGAGCCACGAAACTGAGGCTCCGGGGGACCTTGGAGGACAATGCCGGTAAAGCTGCTGCTTTTGACGTCAGCAGTAACTGGAGATGCACGAGCCAGAGCAGGGTGGGGCCGATGGCTGGCACCAGGAAGGAGCCAAGAAGGCAGGGGGGGAGCACACCGGAGACATTGCCCGGGGCTCCCAAAACTATGAGAAGAATCCAGTAGGTCCTGGAATCCAGCAGAGCAGGAGGGGTGGAGCCAGGGAAATGCTGCTCTGAGACTCTGCTTTGTCCATCACGTGGAGGGCCAGAGCAGCAGGGGACATCCAGCCTTACCATCCATGTCGAGAGCACGGGACCCCCACCCCCTAGCAGGACTGGCCTGTTCACTTGTGGAACAGAATGGGCCAGGGTGTTTGGGTCAGGTCCGGAAGTAAAAGGTGCAGAGCGTTCTGGCTCAGCCCCGCACATTGACCTAGAATCACCCTCCAGACAGGGACCCTCTGGGTCCTCCTCGTCCCCCTCTGTCTCCTGCCTCCCTCCCACTGTCCAGCCATCACTCTGGGTGGGAAAGTGGTTCTCAAAAGTGTTGTGTTGGGCCCGGCCCAGTGGCGCAGCAGTTAAGTTCACACGTTCTGCCTTGCTCACCTGGGGTTTGCTGGTTCATATCCCGGGTGTGGACCTACACACCACTTGTCAAGACACACTGTGGCGGGCATCCTACATATAAAGTAGAGGAAGATGGGCACGGATGTTAGCTCAGGCCAGTCTTCCTCAGCAAAAAGAGGAAGATTGACAGTGGATGTTAGCCCAGGGCTAATCTTCCTCAAAAAAAAAAAAAAGAAAGAAAGAAAGAAAGAAAGCATTGTGCTAATCAGTAAGGCTGTTGGCTACTTTTTTCTGGTTTCCCCCCATTCCAAACACACGCTAGGATTATTCTTCCTGTCCTCGTTATGGTTGGGAGGAATATGTAATCAGTCCTGACCAGAGCTTTGAATGGAACTGACGTGTCATTTCTAAGCCACAGCATTTGATACTGATATAAGACCTTTTCCTCTACCAGTGATGCTCCCGAAACTGGCTGCTCCCTTCTCCGGGCCCTGGGAGGGAAGACAACAGCAGACAACTGCACCTGACCCATGATGGATGTGTAGTGTGAGCAAGCAGTGAACTCTGTTGCTGTAAACCACTGAGATCTGGGTGCTGTTTGTTACTGCAGTGTAACCTAGACCATCCTGGCTCATCAAGCAAAGCCCCTGGAAATAATGGTACTATTTGCAGAGCACCATGAAAGGTGCATAGCTTTAATTTCTTATATAAACTAGAATTCTTGTTAGCAATAATGAGTATCACTTATGAGCGCTCACTATGACTCAGGCATCATACTAGTTTCTTTGGCAAATGTTTCCCCATCTATTCCAGCACGGCTGCGTGAATTCGTTATCACTGGCCTGTTGAGTATCTTTTGTCTTGTCACAGAGGTCAAGGGACAGAGGCTGAAGGAACCTGAAGGTCAAGACCATAGCTAGTAAGTGGTGGAAATGAGAGTCAAGCGCAGGGTGTCTTGCCCCCAAACCCTCGCTCTTGCCACCACTAAGCTGCTATTATGTATGAAACATGACTAGGCCTATCAAGGAAAAACCCCATGCATTTAAAAAAAAAGGAAATTCTCTCTTAACAGGAAAAACATTAACATCTGCCTTTTTACTCAATTGAAGTGAAAGATGACGTTGACGGGCTGAGCAAAGATGCCCGCTCTCTGTGTCACGGTTGACGAGAGATATTCTGTGTCTTCTCCTCGGATTGAGCTGTCTGCCAGACAAGCAGCAGCAGGCACAAAAGATGGAAGAAAAGTGTAAAGAGGATCATTTTTTCCTTTCCTTGAAATGTTTATGTGCAAGCTGGGAAATTGCCTGCATTATGCGTTTTTCCAATGGAACGGTCTGAGAGCTTTCCGCCCCAGGGATAACTTCAGGGGAGGAAGATCAGAGCACCTCCTTGCTCACGCAGTCTCGCCTGCCTCAGAGGCCCTTCCTCTCACCTCTGACCCGCTAACCCAGAGGGCTCAGCTCCACTGTGGCTGCATTGCAGGCCCTCCCTGTCCCGCCAGGCTGGGCTCCCTCCATCACCCCACGGGGACGTATGGAAGTGAAATGACTTAACCTCCATTTGAATCAGTCTTCCCACCTGTAAAATGGGAATAACGGTGGTGCCCATCTTACACAGTTGTGATGGAAATTAAATGAACTGGTACTTGTCGTGTGCTTAGCCCAAAGCCTGGCTGTGGTAAGAACTCAACTAAAAATTAATAGTATTGTATAATAATTAATAATAAACATTCACTGAACGGAACTGAAAAACCTGGAATAAGAAAATTCAAGTTTGCCAAATGTTCGAATCGGGGGGTGGTGGCCCACTGTAGAAGGAATCAGTCTGTCTTCCTGGAGGCTTCACACAGTTTTTCTCGAAATATCCAGCTTCCCCCAACTCTTCGAAATAGGAATGTTTGAAAACAACCAAGTAGAACTCATTGGTGATGCTGTGTCCTTTCGAACGTAGTCCACAGCCTCTCTCTGGGACAAAGGTGAGTTGATTCACTCGATTGATATTTGTTGAGCTCCTGCTGTACGCATGCCAGGCACCGGTCTAGGTGCCAGGGAAGCAGCTGTGAACAGAACAGACAACGCCCTGTCCGCAGGGCGGGTAAGGAGGTAGAAGAGGAAGCCCTTCTCCACCCCACCCCTGATTAGGAGGCTATAGCATGACACACGGACAAAGAGGGAGGGAAGCCAGGCAGCAGGTGGCGCCAGGAGAATCTGGACATGCCCTCTGCTTTAGCTTTGAAGAAATCGAATTGGTTATCTTCCTAGTTTGAGCAGGTGTGGGTCTGCTTGCAGGCAGGGGATGCACTTGATAAACCAGCTGGTCCTCTCGCCACCCCCACCCCACACACTCCCGCGTCCCCCTGCGCCGCCGCAGTCACAAAGGGGAACCGGGCCTGGCCTCCTAGTGGCTCCTACTGGAAGTGACGTCTTGCAGGAGCCAGCTTTGTTCTTGTCATCCCCCGGGGCCTGTCTGTGCCCGAGCCCAGTGACTGGTGGGGGAGCTGTAGTCTAGCTGCAGAGCCATGATTTCCTCCAAAAGCCGCTAATGGCCCATGACCTTGGCCTCATTAACTTGGCACTCTCCACCTGAGCCGCCTGGATCGGGGCCAGCCAGGGAAATTAGCTCAGACCCACAGGCCCCTGGGAGAGGTGTCAGGCAAAAATAGACCAGAGACAGCCAGAGAATCCTTGAGCAGGAGGGCCCGTGGAGGTCATAGGCTCCAGCATCGTCCTAGCTCTACAGATGGAGGCCGAGGCCAGGGAGGCAAAGGTGCCCAGCATGGTCATGCTGCAGTCGGCACAGAACTGGGGTGAGAATGAGGGTCACCTGACTCCCAAAGTCACGCTCATCCCTCACCTGTGCGTCCCATCAGGTGTGGTCAGGGAGGGAGGGACAATAGGAATTGCAGATACTGGAACAATTCTTCATAGGTCATTGTTCTGTTAAAAAAAAGAAAGCAAACAAGCATATAAAGAAGTAAAAACTGGCCTGCAACACAGAAAACTGCTGTGAAATTTTTAAATAGATTAAAAAAATGACACATCAGCGGACAGTGTCACCTGGTAGGTGAATGTGGGGACTCTGGAACTCCAAAGCCTGGGTTTGAATTCCAGCTCCACTCCTTACTTGCTGTGTATCTTTAAGTGCATTGCTTTACCTCTCTGTGCCTCGCCTCCTTCACCTGCAAAATAGGGATAACAGTGGAGCCTGCCTTGTCATGGTGGCGTGAGGGGGAGCTCATGCATGAAAAGCACCATGACCCAGGGCCGCCGCAGAACTGCACTGAATCAGGGTTGGTAGGGAATGTCAACTGCACAGAAAGAGTAAGAAGAAAAGCAAAGGTCTACTTGCCCGCCTGGGCCCTTGCTCCAAAGTGAATCTGTGTTAACAGCTCCCTGTGGACCCTTCCAGGAGGGAAGCCGTGCAGCCACCAGCACATATGTGTGTGCACCGTGTGTGCTGAGCAGTATCCTTGCAAACACAGCATTAAAGCATCCTTCTTCACCCAGGTTCTGCATTTTGTCCCATCCAATTAACAACATATCTGGACATCTTTTTTTTATCAGCTCGTTCAGATGCATTCCCTTATTTTAATGGCTACATAGTATTCTTGCGATGGATGGGCCATCACATATTTAACCAGACCCCGAGAGCAGATGGTCGCAGCACACGGGAGTGGTCCATGCAGCTGAGATGGATGGAGTTGTAGGAAATCAGGCCACAAAACAGGCTGTGGGAAAACTGACACTGATTATCAGCTCTGCAGCTTCACGCAAGTGATACATTTCATTCATGTGTTGAGTACCATCTGTTTGCCTCATTATCTGGAGGCCTTATAATAACTTGCTCGGGCAGATTACTATAAGAATCTCATTTACAGTGAAGCCCAAAGATGAAGTTAGTTCCCCCAGTCAGGCCACTAGTTGGCCTAGGAGTGCGGCCCAGAACCCACGTTCAGTGCCATGTGCAGTGGGAGGTCCGGGCTTCCTTCTGCAGGAAGTGATGAGCCCCTCCCAATGCTGCCTCCTCTGCTTGTTCCTTCTCCGTCATCAGATCCTGCCCCGTGCTCCCAGCTGTACTGCCCCAGGACCCAGGTGCTCTAACCAGTGTGGATGTGCTCAGACCCAGGGCAAGGTGGGCGGTCTTGTTGAGGCCGAGGCCCTGTGAGTCCAGGCAGTGCAGAGCTGGCGCAGGAGCAGGCAGGAGATGGCTGGGGTCTCTGCTCACTCTCCACTCATTGTCCAGCCTGACTCCTGGCCACCTTTGGAGAGCAGCTCAATCACCAACTATCTTGAGTGTCGATGGGGCCACTACGGGATCACCATGGTTACTGAAACCATTCTCCCTCCTGCATGGGTCTTCCATCCCTCACTAGGCCCTTCTCCCTCCCTGCAGCCTCACCTAAGGACCACCTCTGGCTCAGTCAAACCTACTGCTTTTTTGTGTCGTGGGAAGATGCCTACAGTAGCCTTTGCATCAGGACCACTTCTTACGAGTCATACCTCTCCTCCCATGGCTTCTTGCTGGAGTGCTGTGTCCCAGACTGCTCTGGGTCAGCTCTCAGCATAAGTCTGTCTCCCAACAGGTCTGCAAACAGGGGTGCATACCCAAAGAGAAAAAGGAAAATAGATCCCTACCTCACACCATAACAACATCAATTCTAGATGTAAATGTGGAAGGCAAAAGTTTAAGACCTTTAGAAGAAAAAATATAGAATAATACCTCTGTGACCTAAGGATAGGGAAGGGTCTCTTTTATTTTTTTTTTAAGATTGGCACCTGAGCTAACATCTGTTGCCAATCCTCTTTTTTTTTTTATTTTTTTTCCTTCTTCTTCTTCCCAAAGCCCCCCAGTACAAAGTTGTATATTCTGATTGTAGGTCCTTCTGGCTGTGCTATGTGGGATGCCACCTCAGCACAGCCTGATGAGCAGTGCCACATCCATGCCCAGGATCCAAACCAGCGAAACCCTGGGCTGCCGAAGTGGAGTGCACAAACTTAACCACTTGGCCACGGGGCCATCCCCAAAGGATTTCTTAAGACATAAAAAGCACAAATCATTCAAGAAAAAAGATTGATAAATTTGACTACATAAAAATTCATCAAAAGATGAATTTCACATCATAAAAGGAGGGGAAAAAACAAAAATTTCGTAAACTAGGTGAAGATATTTTCAACACATAAGTGACTTAGGATTAATATCTAGAATATAAAGGCATTTCTCAAGTCATTAAGAAAAAAACAAACATGGAGCCAGCCCAGTGGCATAATAGTTAAGTTTGCATGCTCTGTTTCGGTGGCCCGGGGTATGCAGGATTGGAACCCGGGCACAGACCTACACATCACTCATTGAGCCATGCTGTTGTGGCATCCCACACTCAAAATAGAGGAAGATTGGCAACACATGTTACCTCAGGGCCAATCTTCTTCACAAAAAAAAGAAGAAGAAAAGAAAAAGACAAACAACCTGATAGATGGACAAAAGGCAGGAACAGGCATTCAGAGACAATGGCCAATCAGTGTCATTAGAAAGTGGGAAACATTCATTAAAACCATGACACGACCCTGTTCTGCCCGGCCCTTGTCTCTCACAGCTGCCCTGGCTGCTGTCAGGGACTGAGAGACAGATTTACTGAAAAGGTTTCAGCTCTGAGCTGGCTTGCATTCTAGCTGGTCCACACCCCGTGCCCTTCCTGGAACGCTGAGATGAGCAGCTGCCCAATCCCTCGGCATTTATTCCATCCCTGCTCTTGGCGTCCAGACTCAGGTTTCCTGGCTTCCTAAACCAGCTCTTGTTTTTTTCCCCAAATTTTCGTTTGGAAAAACTCTCAAGCTTGAAGAAAATCTGAAAGAATAGTACAATAAATCCTTGTACACCTTTGCTCTACAATCACCGTAGGTTAACATTTTGCCACATTTTCTTTGTCATTCCTTATTACTAATTTTATTATTGCCATTAATATTTTTGCTGAACCATTTGAGAGTAAATCATAGGCATTTTGACCTTTTACTGCTAAACGCTTCCATTGTGCCTCCTAGGAAGACGGGCATTCTCTTGGGTAACTCCATTTCTATTATCAAATTCAGGAGATTTTACACTACATAATAATAGTATGGGGTTGCTTGATTTAGTAAATCAAAATATAGGACACCCAGTTAATTGTGGCTCTCAGATAAATGGCAAATAATTTTTTAGTATCAGTATGTCCCAAATATTTCATGGATTTGTGTTTTATCTGGCAACCCTATATTGTTGTCCAATGCACAGTCCATATTTGAGTCTTGCTGCTTGTCTGAATAATGTCATTCAGAGCAACTTTTTCTCCCATCCAGGACCACACATTGTGTTTAGTTGGTGTGTTGCTCCTGAGCCAGCTTTGGATACCTGGTATTGACCATCCTGCTTTTGCTGCCCCACCAGATCCATGTTTGTAGGATTATGGAGACCCAGCTACAGCTGTCTGAGAGAGTCCTGCCCGGGTGGGGTAACCGAGGACCATTGCATAACGAGGTCCAAGCATGGGGGGAATGGGGCCGGGTAAGGGCAGGGGGTTGGCACCATCAGCCTTTTGGGTAGGGTGATGCTGGCCATGGGTTTGTCTCCAAGACAGCACTGCCCACGGTCAGTGTGAGGTCCACCTTGCACATCTTGAGGCCTGCAAGCTGAGCAGCCCGCCCCCTAAGGAAGCCGGACCACCTAGTCTGTTCTCACTGGACAGAAGCTGCAAACATCAGTAAGCAAACTGCTTCCCAGCCCGAGCACTGAAGGGGAAACTGGTCACTGGCAGAGAGAACATGCCCCAAAGAGCAGACAGCAGTCGCCCCAGGTGAGTGACCATGGTCCTGCGGGTTTAGAGCCGCCCACCTCTGAACCGCCCTTGACAGGAGAGGAAAGAGCTGCCCTCTCCTGCAGGTCACGGACTCCCTCCAAGGCCAGCCTGTGCTTCTCACCAGCGGTGATGTGGCTGCAGGGGAGTGAGTGGGGCCATCTTCCAAGGCACCATTTGAGGGACAGCAGAGAAACTGTCCCTTCAAGTGAATGGACACCCCCTCTGAACCCACACGGCAGCCGGTTCCAGTGCAGTGTCAGGGAACAGAATCTCCTTGTGGAGTCTGTGTGTTTAACCAAGGCTGATACACCTCAGAACAAGGCCACCATCAGCATCTACGCACACACAGTAGGACACCCCTTCGCCCGACTGGCAGAAACCAAGTCTGACAATGCCCGGCGTCGGCCACAGCGTGGAGTGACGGGAATTTCCCCAGCTGGTGGTGGGAGTGTATGTTGGCACAACCAGTCTGCAAAGCAATTGGTATTACCTAGGAAAGCTAATGGGAGCATGCTTTCTGATGCATCCACCCCAGTCCTCAATACTCATCCTGGAGAACGCTTTCCTACGTACACAAGGAAACATGCAAAGGTGCTCGTACTGTAACTGTTCATAATAAAAATTAGAAACAACCCAAATAGTCATCAACCATCCAATGGATCGACAGATTAAAGGTTTACTCAGAAATAGGAAGTGCACAGCAAGGTAGGAAACTCATGGTAGCTACAGGCATCAGCGCATAGGAACCGAAAAACCAGAATATTGTGCCAGAACACAAAATTATAGAAGAATGTATTCGGCATGATTCCATTACATAAAGATCAAAGCAGGTAAAAGTGAACACATATTTAGGGATATACACGTAAGTAGCAAGACAGCAAAGAAAGACAAGGAGTAATCAGCATGCAGTTTGGAGTAACTGCCTCCGTTGGGGAGACAGGGACGCCATTATGGAGGGACACGCGGACGCTTAAAATACTGAAACGTTTTCTTTCTTAGACTAGTAGTGTGTGTATAAGAGTACATTGTATTATTCTTTAAACTATTTTTATATATTATATACACATTTTAGTGTGCTATATTTCTGGAAAGAAAGTTTAAAAAGAAAGTTCATGTTAGTAATCCTTATTAGGTGGAAACAATCTCCACGTTTCTGTCAACAGAAGCCCCCCCAAGGCCCACGCCCCATACAAACACGCAAACGCACACTCTCCAGGAGAGGAGATCATGGAAGGGACACTTGTAGCCTCCCACACTCCCTTACTCCCTCCTTCCCTTTCAGATCTGCCTGCTTGCCAATGGGAATCCTTCTAGTCAGTTCCGCCCCTCCCTGGGGCCAGGAATAGGGTGAGGGTTATTTGTCCGTCTCTGAACCAATCACTCCAGCTGGGGGCAGAGTGGGGAGAGGGGATGAAATGTGCAGATGGGCTAAGACCTGGGTCCATCGTGTCAACCCATTGTCTGCGGTCAGGGAAATTTCAAGCTCTGATGGGCCAGGCTCAGTTCGGGAGCCCAGCGTCAGGAATAGAGTGAGCTCACCTGAACCAAACAGAACGGAAGCAGGGGCCGAGAGATTCCCCACTGAAAATAGAGTTTCCTTTAGCAGAAGAAGAAATGGATGCTGGGCTGGAAAAAATAACAAGTATGCATGTGTGTTTACGAATGTCCTCCAGCGTCAGGTAACAGGAACCTCAGCTCAACTGGTTTAATCGATTATGGGATTTCTAGTCTCACAGAATGAGAAGTTGAGGCAGGGCAGCTCCAGGGTGGCTGATTCAGCCGGGCCATGACATCAGCGGGATTCTTCCTTTTTGCCCTACCATCCTTGCCATCTTCATTGTCAGCTAAGCCCCTGGTGGTCACAGGATAGCTGCAGATATTTCACCAGCTATCAGCCTCCTAGACAAATGGCCAGGGGCAGAAAAGGGGTTGCTCATCCTTGTGTCCCTCTCAAAGAACTAAGAAACCCACCCCAGAAGCACTGCCCACAGCAGACTCAGCTTCATTAGCAGAATTTCGTCACGTGTCCCGGTCACGTGTCCCTTCAAAGGCCAATCACTGGAAAGAGTGTTATCACGATTGGTTTAGATTGATCGGTTTTTATTCCCTGGGGCTGGAGTCAGGACCAGTTGTCTGAATCACAGCACCCTCACATAGAATCATGGCTTTCTGAACAAAATTGGGGTTCTGTTAGGGGGAAGGCAGTTGGCGACTGGATTAGCTCAAAATGAAGCTTTGGGATTTCTTTTTCTTTAATGTGTCTCAGCCCAAATTTGCAGCAGAGTGGATACCAAGTTCAGCATGGTTGTGCTTCTCGCATAGATAATCGTGTATCACTTATCTATTGCTGCATAACAAACCACCCCAAAACTTAGCGGCTTAAAACAACAACGATTTATACATTCTCATGATTATATGGACAAGAATGGAGCAGAGCTCAGCCAGGCTGGCTTAAGCAGCTGCATTCAGCTGGAGACGGGGCTGGGCTGGCCTGAAAGGTCTAAGAGGGCATCTCTGAACACGTCTGAGACGTTGACGCTGGTTGCTACTGGGGGGTCCAGCTTCCTCTCTATACGACCTCCCTCCCCACGTGGTGTCTCATCCTCCATGGCTCTCTCTCCATTCTCTGTGTGGCCTCTCTCTCCGTTAGGAGAGCCCGGAATTCCTTACTGCAGGGCAGCTGGGTTCCAAGTAGACAAAAATGGAAACAACCAGGCACCTTAAGAGCTAGACCTGGAGCTGGCTGGCTCGCTGACACTTCCACTGCATGTGATTGGTCAAATCAAGTCACATGACTAGACCCAGAAATAGACTCCGCCTTTTGATGGGAGGAGCTACATGCACCTCAGGGAGGGGGCAAATGGATGGTGGGCTCTTTGGAGATTCAACCACGCCTTCCTTCCCAGACATGCCAGGAGGCAGAAGGCAAGGAGGGACAACAGAATAGAGACCCAAGGGCCACAAGGTCTCTTTCTTCCCATCACGTGGGAAACCTAGATGTGCACTGAGGTCTTGCTCCTGCAAGTAGCCTTGTCCTTCCTCTTAGAAATGAGCACAGATACCTGCGTATTCTTGGAGCATCTGTGGAAGACACAAGAAACTGACAAGGCGCTGCCTCTGGGAAGGGAAACTGGGGGGCTAAGGAGCAAGGCTGGGGGCGAGATTTATTTTTCATTTTATATGCTTTGGAATTTTGTATCATGACTTTCATTACTTGGTCAAAAATATATATTTTGTAATTGACCTAACCAAGGTCACTCAGTAGCAAGAGGCAAAGAAAGGACTCAAACCAGATCTGCAGTCGTGAGCCTGAGCTCATTTCCCAAGGTACATTATGTAAATCCGCTGTTTTAACCTAAATCGATCCACTTGGGCCCTTCTGGGACATAACCGAGGCAGCTGAAGTCCGAGGGGAGACCCAGACGCCTGCATCTGCAGCGCGGAAGTGACGGTCTCAGGGCCTGCTGGGCTTCGAGCTGTTTTCAAAAGGCAGCAAAATCTCTAAGATGAGAGCATGGTGAGACTCCTCAGAGAGACTCCCTGAGCAGGTGGGATGGACACAATCCCTGGGGCACAGCCATCTGGGTCCTCATAAACTGTAGCTGTGACCCTGGAGAGGTCACCAGCCTCTCTGCGTCTCGATTCCTTCATCGGAAAAATGGAGAAGATAGTATTCCCTATCCTGTGGGTCGGCATTGTCGTGAGTCTAGCGGAGTCCCTGGGGGTGAGGTGTCAGATAGCAGGAAGCTCTTGAGATCTCCTGCCAGCTTGCTGAGGGATGGTGGCAGGTGGCTGGCTCTCTCTGTTCGATGGCAGAACACAGTGGTGAGATCAGCTCTCAGTGGGGACGCTTGGGCAGGACTCTCGAGCATGGTGGGGTCGCGTGACCTCGAGGAGTCCTTTCTCTCTTCGTCACCTGTGAAGTGAGTGGGCCTTGCAGGGCACTCTCCCAACCCCAGCGCTCCAGGACTCAGGGCCCTTCTGACTGAGTGTTCACATGTGAGCCCTTCTTCTGTACAGAGTGCTGTCCTCACCAGCAGGCTCAGTGGGAGGAGAGGCCATGGCCCCAGAGGAGGGCAGGCCCCGGGGATGGCTCCAGAGCTGGGCGGGGGCGTCCTCCGCCCCTCCTCCGTCTTCTCCGCCCTTCCCTCTGTAGACTGTGCAATCCTTGTCTGCCTCCTCTGCGTCTGTTTCAGGAATGTTGTAACCGGAGATTCTTAACGCTGAACCTGGCTCCGAAAACACAGCCCTAAGCAGAAAAACTCCGGGCCAAAGCAATTTCCCAACCTGGCAGGAAGCGGCCTGTCTGGGCAGAGATGAGAGGGCAGCTTGGACCCGCAGAAGGGTCCACAGGCTCTCCAACACAGGTGGGGCCAGGACCCCAACCCCCCTCCCTCCAGGCCCGTCCTACCTCATCGCCCTTCCGACCTTTCCTCTGGCTCCCGGCCACTGTGGGGAGGGGCGCTTCTGTTCCCTTAACCCGTCCCTCCCCCTGAGGACCTCAGCCCTCCTCTCTGCACGGCCACCTTCCCAGGCTCCCAGGCCACCCTTTCCTCCCACGCTCCTGCTTTTGCCCTGAGTCATGACCAGCTGCCCTGTCCTTAGGGTACGGCTTCTCCTCTCAACAACCCTGCGAGGTGACTATTATTACATTTCCCATTTTACAACACGGGGAACCAAGACGTAAAAAAAGTCAAATCACTTGCAGGGGGGTCACATAGCCAGGAGGCCGTGGAGGCGTGATTCCAGCCCCGGGCAGACGCGGAAGTCTCTGTCCCATGGCGCAGCACCAGCTCCTTGTGCCCCGCACGCCCGGGGAGCCCCTGTTTCACACCTGTGGCCAGAACAGAAGCCTGAGATGCAGGCATGGCTCGCTAATCGATGGTGCAGTCCTCGAGACTGAGGACCAGGCGTATTCATCTTCTCCTCCCCAGGGCCAGGCAAGGACTGGACACTCAGAAAACACTAGCTGAAGGAAACTTCCGGTGTGATCAGAAGCAACATGTGGCAAGGAAGCTGC
This sequence comes from Equus caballus, assembly GCF_041296265.1. Classification (NCBI taxonomy): domain Eukaryota; kingdom Metazoa; phylum Chordata; class Mammalia; order Perissodactyla; family Equidae; genus Equus; species Equus caballus. The sequence continues at coordinate 39,035,820 of NC_091711.1, read as the reverse complement.
TTGGCCCCCCGGGGCCATCCGGTACAGGGTCCTTGCCCCACAGCCAGGACGGGAACTCAGGCCCAGGAGCACTCTGGGTGCGGGCCTTCTGGCTCCAGCGGGCTGCAGGTCACTGTTTGTTTTTCCAGCAGCATCTCTGTGAAAACACAAGCCTCCTGCAGTGTGTTTAGAGATGTCAAGATGGATCCCTGCCTTGGTCCCCACCACGCAGTCTCCTCCTCCCCTCCTGCCTCCGCTAACCGCCAGGTAATTGGAAAAAAGGTGTAGACCATCTTAAAATATCTGATGAGGGGCTGGCCTGGTGGCACAGTGGTTAAGTTCGCATGTTCTGCTTCAGCTGCCCGGGGTTCGCCAGTTTGGATCCCGGGTGCAGACATGGTACCGCTTGGCAAGCCATGCTGTGGGAGGCATCCCACATATGAAGTAGAGGAAGGTGGGCACGGATGTTAGCTCAGGGCCAGTCTTCCTCAGCAAAAAGAGGAGGACTGGCAGCAGATGTTAGCTCAGGGCTAATCTTCCTAAAAAAAAAAAAAAAAAAAAACACTGATGAAATGGAGTGGAAGTCACTCCTGCGTCATGGAAAATAAAGGTTCTCCAAAAATCATCTCCTGGTTTCCTGTTCCTCCCCTTGTCCCCTCCTCACCCTCTGGTCTCGGTCCCAAACTTGGAGAGGGGTGGGCAGTGGCATGGGCAGGAGTGACTTGATTTGAATGGGTGGAGGAGGAAATCCTTCCTCTTGGAAACTTATCCAAAAATGCTATTAGTCTTTTTCCGGAAGACGAAGAGTGGGTGTATTAATAGAAACGGCATGTCTTTTAACAGCAGAGAATAGGCTGACAAACATCACTTAAGCACAGACTGGCATTTTGCACCTGCATTCAGCACCTTGTGCTCCACTTAGTCATGCCTGGAGTCAGGTAGCTCTAGTGTTCAAGTGCCTACTCTGCCATTTCTTGGCTGTGTGACCTTGAACAAGACACTTAACCTCTCTGAGCATCAGACTCGTCATCTGTAAAATGTCAAGAGCAGTGATTCCCTTCAATCCTCTCCAGGTATTGCTGTCAGGATCAGGTGAGATGTGAAATGAGCCTGCAGACATGCTTCATAAACGCTACAACTATGTAGGTGTCCCACTTCACATATTACCACTCTGTTGTGTAGCCCACCTTCCAGACTAATTTTCACTTGTTGTCTCCTGTTAGCTCCAATCCTAATTCTCCAGCTCTGCTCTGTTGTGCTCCCCGCCCCCTGCCCCCGTCCTCTGAATATACCCTGGTTGTTTTTTCTTCTCTGGGCCTTTACTGGTTGACAAGGGGTGAGGCATAGCCACGTCTCAGAAATTCGTCACCGTCAAGCAGAGAGCAAGGATGCTGGAGTTAGAATCCCAGCTCCACCCATCAACTGCTGCGAGTCCCTGAGCAAGGCACTCCCCTCTTGGCCTTAGTTTCCCCATCTGAAAAACAGGACAAATAGTAGTTCTTGTCCTATAGGACAGCTTCGAGAAGGGACTTCATTAATCCACACCAAGGGCTTAGAACCCTGCCTGGCCCATGGTGAGTTCTTGAGAAGCCCTTCCCCTCCTTGGCTCCTGGCTTTGATTCTGTCGGTCAGGAGGTGAGTATAGAAGAACATCCAGAAAAGCAGAGAGATGGATGTGCGATAGAATGGAGAAGGCGCTGAGGGATGGGGAGGGGCCGATGGAGCTGGAGAGGGAGGGTAAGGGGAGGAGAGGAGAAAAGCCAGCAGACTGGGTTTTGAGAAGGTGTTCAGAGTGATTTGGATGGGGAAGGAGAGGCTGGGAGCAGCGGGAGGCTACACGGTGTGAAGTGAGAGTGAGACTGATTTTGTTAGAGCTCAGTGAATATTTACTGATCACAGACAAGGTGCGGTCCTTGTTGAAAGTCCATAACCTAGGCGGAAACGTAAAGCATTCACGTGGAGAGCGAAGCCGCGATACAAGAGGGAAATGGTTTGCGGCAGCACTACACGCATCTCTCAAGCTTGTTGGTGATGGAATGTCAATGGACAATACAGGAAACAAAAAGGGAGCATTCGGAGGAGGGCAAGACCTCTGGGGACCCGGCACTAGCCACCCGCACATGGAGATTCGAGCAGAGCAGAGTCCCGGGGACGGTTAGGACTCAGCTCCCTGCTTTTCGCACCACAAACCCTGCTCTTGGCTTCACTTCTCATTTTGCTTGAAAGTGACTCTGGGTCTGGGCTCTGGCATGTTTCTAAGTGTCTTTATTTTCCCCTCTCTTAGAACTGATTTTTAGCTGGCAAAGGATTCTAAATTCTGAATACCTCCCCACAGAACTTGGAAGGGCTTGTTCCACGGTCTTTTAGAATTCAGTGTCACTGATACAACTTCTGGCCATATCAAAACTCAATTCTTGTAAGTAAACTTTGTCTTTAAGAGCTTTTTAGGATTTTCTCTCTCCCCTGGTGTTTGCAGATATCACCAGAATGAGTTGTTCTTCATTCATAGCCCCTTCAATCTGAAGATTTGTGGGGTCTTTTTTTCAATCTGGGGAGATTTTCTTCTATTATTTCTGGGATTATTTCTTCCTTTGAATTATTTCTGTTCTTCAAGACAGGACTGGAATCTCTGCATCTATCATCCACATCACTTAACTTTTCTGTCGTAGTCTCCATATCCTGCTAATTCTTTATCCATCTGTGCTCTTTATGTTATCCAGTCCAACTACTCACTTGCTTTTCCACAACTGCCTATTACTCAGGCTTAGTTTGGGTTCTCTAATAAGCAAACCCTTAGAAATGATTTGAGGTCAAGTGGCTTATTTGGGAGATGATACCAGGAACCACCTGTAGGGGAGTGGGGAACTGAGATGGGGGAGGGAAGGCAGCCAGTGAAGGGGGCGCTATGGAAGGAGTTACCACACGTGTCACAGTGGGCACCCTGGAAGCCAGGGTCACACACATGTCTGAGTCAGTCCACCCAAGGGATGAGGGAACTGCAGTGTTTATACCAACTCTCATTGGTCATTGGTTGAGGGTTGCTTCTAGCACAGGGAGAGTTCATTCCTTAGCACTTCGAGCATGCCACACAGTTGGCAAAGAGGACTTTGGAGGCCAGAAGGGAAAAAAAAAAAAAAAAACAAATCTCAGGCAAAGAAATGCAGGTGCTGGCAGTTGGGGTCAGTTCACTGTGAACCAAGGTGGGAAAGGTGAGGGGACAGGGGCAGGGCATCTTCTACGTCTTGTTTCATGGGTATAGTATTCGTCTCATATTCCTCTGAGGACATTGACCACCTCTATTAAATTTCCCTCTATTTCCTTAAATGCTGGTCCATCTTCTTTAGAATTTGGTGCTTCTCTTTAATCGTTTTCTTTTATTGACTTGAGTGAAATTTGTTGCATGACTGGGGCCAATGGTAGAGAAGAGAAAAAAAATACAAATGTGTTCTAGAAGCTGTCTTTTGGGAGTCAGGGACCTCAGGTTCCTCCTGGGTTCTGCCAGTGCCTGGGGTGCTGCCCCGTCTCTTGCTTTCCCCCCCCTAAGTCCTAGACACATCGCTCTGGTCTGGGCCAAGCACCTTTGCTGCCTGCTGCTTGGCAACGTGGGCAAAGGAAAGGGTTGATCTGCCCGCTGCTCTAGATGCTGGTACTCAACCACTCTGACCATGACCCTAAGACCTCATCTTGCTCCTCAGATCCATTGCCTCTGGTTTGGAAAACTCCCAGAAAAACTTCCACTCTTCACAGTCTTCCCCTTCTGCACATGGTTAGACCTGTGGTTCCTCCAACACATCGATTCTACATGCTCTCTGTCCTTCTGAGATTCCTCAACATTAGCGGTCCGCTAATGGCATCCAGCCCTGTTATGAGTCTACTATTTTTAAATATTTCTTTTCTGTCATTGCCAGAGATTGAGAATGAAAGCAGTAGTACAGCCTGTGCTCAGTCTGCCATCTTGATCCAACGCCCTAGAAAGATAATTTAAGGAGGGATTGCTGATTGTTACAAAATTAACTCACCCCCACCACCACTGCCCGGCCATGACATTTTATCAGGAGCCCACAGTAAGGATTTGGATAGCAGACTAGTTTTCCCTTTTAAGTGACACTTGATGAGATGCACTGGAGCGGGTTGTATTTTCCAACCATGGCTGCAACAATATCTGCCATCTCATACCCTCTGTGTAACTTTGACACTCTTCCCATTGAGTGGTAAGATCAGCGGCTTCTCCTCTTGAACTGGGGCAGACATTTGTGACTGCCTCAAGGAGAGCTCACCATGTAACTTCTGAGGCTGGATTATAAAAACGCCATGCACTTCCCCTTACTCTCTTAGGACCCTGACTCCTGAAACCCAGCCACCACGCTCTGAGGAAGCCTAAATTCACCCTTATGAAGAGACACGTGGAGAGGCCACGTGCAGCCCGGTTGACATGCCAGCTGACAGGCAGCATCAGCTGCCATACATGTGAGTCAAGACGTATCCAGATGGCTCCAGACCTCACCTGCCGAGTCACTCCCAGCTTTTGAGTCTTCCCAGATGAGACCCCAAACATTGTAGGACAGAGACAAGCTGTCCCTGCTGTGTCCTGTCCAAATTCCTGACCCACAGAATCCATGAACATAATAAAATGGTTGCTTCCCACTTCTAAATCTCAAGATAACACAACCCAAAATAGTAACTGGAACATGAGCCACAGATGGTTCAGCTTCAAGAAGACCATTCATATATTGTTCTCCCTCCCTGGAATGTTCTTTATTTTCTTCTTTACCTGGAAAATTCTTCCTCATTTTTCAAGAATTAGCCCAAGCCCCATCTCCATAAAGCCTTCCTGGACCCGTCCAGCCCATGGGGATTTCATCCTCCCTTGGAGTCTGGTGAACATCTTTCTAGTTCTCTAGAGAGAGATAGCATGGTATACTGGAAATAGGTGTGGAAATCTAGTTTTGCCATCAGAAATACCTGGGACCTAATCCAAGCTCTATCGCTTACCAGTGCTAGGATCTTGGGCAAGTTACTTCATCAGCAGAATTGTTGGGAAGATTAAATGAGATACTGGATGTTACCACCCCTCAACAATCCCAGATTGTCAACAATCATGGGCGGTCAACATATATTTATTGAATGTTGTTGTAAATATCTGGTGCTGTGTAACACTCCACCCTCAAACTTAGCAGCTTGAAATAACAAGAAGCATTTATTTTATTCTTGTCACGTCCGTTTGGGCAAAGCTCACCAGGACTGCCCATCTCTGCTCCATGTGGTGTCAGCTGGAGTGACTTGCCTGGGGCTGGAGGAATCCACTTGCAAGATGGTTTACTTACATGGCTGGCAAGATGATGTAGGCTCTTGGCTGGGGCTGTCTGCAAGGGGCCCCAGTTCCTCTACATGTGAATGTCTCGTTAGGATTACTTGGGTTCCCTTGTGGCATGGAAGCTGAGTCTTAAGAGTGAGTATTTCAAGAAACCAAAAATGAAAACTGATGATCTCTTAAGACTTGGGCCAAGAAACCAGCAAAGTGTCACTTCAACTGTATTTTATTGGTCAAAGCAGTCAAAAGACCCACCCAATCCAAGAGGAAGGAACATAGACCCCACCTCTCAATAGAAGGAGTATAAAAGAAACCGTGGCCGTGTTACATACGCCACAAACATCTCTTAGGTTTCAGGTACTCTCCTATGCTCTGTAAATACAGTGTATACAAGACAGATACAGTGCCCACTCCCACAGAACTTATACGCCATATTATTATTTGTTTTATATGCACATGCATCTTGTGTCTCCAACTAGCCTGAAAATACCTTCCAGAAGAAAGCTTTGGCTTCTTTATCTTTCTATCCTTGACACTTGACACACTGACTGGCACGTAGTTAATGAACGAGAAGTCTTGCTGAATTCAATTACACTCTGTGGGACAAGATCGTGAGAAAGCACTTTGTAAACTGCAAATCACAATTTAAATATAAAGTCTATAGTTATTCATTTAAACTTTTAAAGATTACTTACTCTGTACCAGCCACCAGCCTAGGCCTTGTTAACACAGAGATAATAAGTCAGTAGTCCTGTCTTCGAGCCACTTGTGAAGTAGATATTACTATTACCTATTTCCTTGAGAGTCAGAGAATATTACTCATAGGAAATTAGTTGAGTGACAGCTAAGGGGCTTAATGTGTTTAAAATGTATAGCCTGAGAGGTACTTCCAGAATGGCAGAGTAAGGACCTCTGAAAATCTGCTTTTCCATAAATACAATGAGAGCACTGGCAAAAAAAAAAAAAAGTCAAAAATCAACATTTTTAGAACTCTGGAAGTTGATCAGAGGCTTGTAACAATTTGATATGTGTTTATTCAAGAAAAACAGCTGAATCTCAGTAAGAACAATGAACTCTGTGCTGTTTTAACTTGTCCTATTCCTGTCTACCCCCTCCCACATCCCCGCTCCATGATAGCCTTGAAAACTAGCAGCTCATAACCACAGCAGGTGTGGAAAACAGCAGCTTAGCAGCCACTGCAGGGGGCAGAATGGGTATAAAGCTACCCAGAGAGCTGTCAGTCAGTCTAACTGGCAGCTCCAAGGAAAAGCTCTATTCCGAGAGTTTGTCTTTATGTGACCCAACTTAGAGCTCACTCAGTGAGAAAGGCTCTGTGCCATGGGAGATGGTCGTTGGAACAATCAGTGGCAATTGTTTAACATCACAGCTGCCTGGGTGGTGAGACTAGTTGGAGTAAACAAGATGTAGTCAAAAAACTTGAAAGGAAAATACGGAGAATGAGATATTTACAGGAGGTTTTGAAAAGCTCTGACATAATCTTGGGAATCTAGAAGGCCGTGGGCATGTGCAGAACTGTATGCATATGCAGAAAAGACCTGAGAAGGCCCTCCTATTGGCTGGCTGGCTTACCAAACAGAAAGTGAATGCTAAGGCAGAGTTGTGAGCTACCTGCTGGAGCATCGAGGGCACGCCCAACAGACACAGCAGAGATCCCTTCAACCAAGGGTGGGAGACTTGCTGGTTTAAAGCATTTAAGGAAATCTCTATCTAATCATTAGCTGATCATTCCTTGCTGCTGGGTTAACTACCCAGCAGAAACTTGAGTGGCTGCATATAACAAAAAATACAGTCTTTACAGAATTCATCCAGCAAAGTCACTAAATAAATAAACAGCAACAACTGCAATAAAAACAATGACAACAACACACAGTAACAACAACAAACCTTAAGGAGGGAAAGGGAATCTGATTTCCAGAACTGCCACATTATATTATATTAAATGTCCAGTTTTCAACAACAAAAACATTATGAGGCTTGCAAACAAACAAAACAACAAATAGGAAAGGATAGCTCATATACAGGGAAAAAAAGCCTTCAATAGAAACTGTCCATGAGGAAACCCAGATGTTGGAATTACTGTCAGTTTTAAATCAGCTATTATAACTGTCTTCAAAGAACTAAAGGAAACCGTGTCCAATGATTAAAGGGAAATACGAGAATGACATCGCACCCATAGAGAATATCAACTGAGGAGATAGAAATTATATTTTTAAAAGAACCAAATAGAAATTATGGAGTTGGAAAGGACAATAACTGAAATGAAAAATTCGCTAGAGAGGCTCAGCAGTAGATTTGAGAAGGTAGGAGAAATTAAGAGCATGAGTAAAATGACTACACAGGTAACTATAAGGGACAGTATATGTACTTTTAAAAAAAATATTTTATTGGGACACATTCGTTTATAATATTGTGTAAATTTCAGGTGTACATCATTATATTTTGGCTTTTGTACAGGCTGCATCGTGCTCACCTCCAAAAGTCTTGTTACCATCCGTCACCATACACCTGTGCCCCTTTACCCCTTTTGCCCTCCCCCTTCCCCTCTGATAACCACCCATCTGTTCTCCTTATCTATGTGTTGGTTTGTTTATCTTCCACATATGAGTGAAATCGTATGGTATTTGTCTTTCTCTGTCTGACTTATTTCGTTTAGCATAATACCCTCAAGGTCCATGCATGTTGTCACAAATGGAACAATTTTGTCTTTTTTATGGTTGAGTATTATTCCATTGTGTGTATATGCCACATCTTCTTTATCCATTCATCTGTTGATGGGCACTTGAGTTGCTTCCAAGTCTTAGCTATTGTGAATAACGCTGCAATGAACATAGGGGTGCATATGTCTTTTCAAATTAGTGTTTTCATGTTGTTTGGATAAATACCCAGAAATGGAATAGCTGGATCATACAGTATTTCTATTTTTAATTTTTTGAGAAATCTCCATACTGTTTTCCGTAGTGGCTGCACCAGTTCACTTTCCCATCAGCAGTGTGTGAGGGTTCCCTTTTCTCCACATCCTCTCCAATACTTGTTATTTCTTGTCTTTTTAGTAATAACCATTCTGATGAGTGTGAGGTAATATCTCATTGTGGTTTAGATTTGTATTTCCCTGATAATTAGTGATGTTGAACATCTTTTCATGTGCCTGTTGGCCATCTGTATATCTTCTTTGGAAAAATATCTGTTCATATCTTCTGCCCATTTTTTTTGGGGGGGGGCGGGGTTTGGAGAGGAAGATTGGCCCTGACCTAACATCTGTGCCAATCTTCCTCTACTTTGTATGTGGGACGCTACCACAGCATGGCTCGACGAGCAGTGTGTAGGTCTGTGCCTGGGATCTGAACCTGCTAACCCTGGGCAGCCAAAGTGGAGCACACAAACTCAACCACTATGCCACTGAGCCAGCCCCTCCTCTGCCCACTTTTTGATCAGGTTGTTCATTTTTTTTGTTGCTGAGTTGTATGAGTTCTTTATATATTTTCAAAATTAACCTTTTATTATGTTTTTTGTTTGTAACTCTTTTCTTCTCCTATCTGACTTAGAAGATAACTGCAAAAGCAATCATTATAAAACCATTTTGATAGAAGTAAATTGTATAAAGACGTATCTGTATGACAATAATAGCACAAACGAGGAGAGAGAAACAAAGCTACACTGGAGCAGTTTTGTATGCTGTTAAAATTAAGTTACTGCTAATCTGAACTAGATTGCTTTAAATTAAGATGCTAATTATAATCCTCAGAGCAAGTGCTAAGAAAATAACTTTAAAATATAGCAAAACAAAAAACTAGAAAATGGTCAAGAAGTACATGAAAAGATATTCAACATCCTTAGCCATTAGGGAAACGTAAATCAAAACCTCAGTGAGATAAGACTTCACGCCCATTAGGAAAAAAGATGAGCAATAACAAATGTTGGTGAGGATGTGGAGAAATTGGAATTCTCTTACATTGTTGATGGGAATGTAAAATGATACAGCTGCTTTGGAGAGCAGGTTGGCAGTTGTTCAAAAATTGAAACAGAGTTACCGTATGACTTACCAATTCCACTCCTGGAATTGAAATGAAATAAATTGAAAGACAAATGAAAACATTTATCTGCACAAAAACTTGTACCTGAATGTTCACAGCACCGTTACTCATAATAGCCCAAAGTGGAAACAACCCAAATGTCCATCAACTGATGAACGAATAAACAAAATGTGGTATATACATACAACAGAATATGACTTAGCCCCAAAAAGGAATGAAATTCTGACACATGCTACAATGTGGATGAACCTTGGAGGCATTATGCTAAGTGAAATAAACCAGACACGAAAGGACAGATATACATAATGTTTATTGTATGATTCCACTTGTCTGAGTTTGTGGAATAGTCAAATCCATACATCAGGGAGAACAGCGGTTACCAGAGGATGCGGGGGAGAGGAACAGCGAGTTATTGTTTAATGGGTATAGTTTCAGTACGGGAAGACGAAAAAGTTCTGGAGATGGATGGTGGTAATGGTTGCACAACAACGTAAATATACTTAATTTCACCCAGCTGTACACTTGAAAATGGCTAAAATGGTAAATGTCATGTTATGCACACTTTACCACAATAAAAAAGTTTTAAAAAGTACCCAGAAGAAAAAAGGAATGAAGTACTGATAAACGGTACAACATGGATGAACCTTAAGAACATTATGCTAAGTGAAAGAAGCCAGTCATAGAGGATTACACACTGTATAATTCCATTTACGTGAAACGTCCAGAATAGAAGAATCCAGAGACAGAAGACAGATTAGTGGTTGCAGGGGTTGGAGAAGGGGAAACGGAGAGTGACGACGAGTGGGTAGTGGGTTTCTCTGGGATGAAATGTCCTGGAGTTAGACAGCGGTGACAGTGGCACAGCTCTGTGATTGTACTAAAAACTACTGAATTGAACACCTTAAATGGATGAATTTAGGGGCCAGCCTGGCGGTGGAGTGGTTAAATTCACGTGCTCCACTTTGGCAGTCTGCGGTTCGCCAGTTCGGATCCTGGGCGCGGACCTATGCACAGCTCATCAAGCCATACTGTGGTGCCATCCCACACAGAAGAACTAGAAGGACTTACAAGTAGGATCTACAACTATGTACTGGGACTTCGGGGAGAAAAGGAGAAAAACAAAGAGGAAGATTGGCAACAGATGTTAGTTCAGGGTCAATCTTCCTCACACACAAAAAAACAAAAAACGTAACTCTCCAAAAAGGATTTTTTTAAAAGGACGAATTTTATGGTATGCGAATTATATCTCAATAAAGCTGTTATAAAAAATTTATAGCCCACGTTTATTTGCTTTACATAACTTATAACCAAAGAGACTGATTTAAAGGAAGACCAGGATGATGGGAAACGAAAGGCCTGGTATAAGCCAAAGGAGTCATCCCCAGTCCAGTGCCTTAACAATGTACTTGTAAACTATAAGAGTTGCATACAGTAACCGAAAATTATAAATAGTAAAGAGATACAACCCAAAGTCTCCTAACTCTCCGTCCTCGGAGGGCAGCACTGTTGACCTACTGTGCGCTTCTGTATCCACTACGGCGTTGGTGTTTCAAGCTCAGACACCAGCCTTGGGCGACTGCAGCCCAGTGGAGCTCACAGAGGGTGCGTTTGCTGGATTCTCACAGCTGGCGATCCAAGTTCAGAAGCTGACCTGCAGCCTCACGAGGGCTCCGCAGTCGGAAGAGGCGGCTCTGACCATTTCTCTCCAGCCGCTGACGCACTGCACCCCACATCAGAGCTCCCCAGGGCAGACGAACCCTTCTCTGAAGCGCCAGCTCGAGCCCTGACTTGAGACTGGGCAAGCACAGTTGTCCAGAACCAATCACTGCCGCTGAGAAAAGCGGGTGCTCTGATTGGCCAGGCCTGAGTCCCATGCTCCAGCCCTGGGGCCGTGGGAGTAATAGAGTCCAAGCCCAAACAGGGGGTCGGACTGCAGGGAAGAAATGTTCCCCAAAGGAGACTGTGCACTATTTCCAGAATAAGCCAGAATGAAGGTCCCTGGACGAGAAGAAGCCACTAAGCAACTAATGTCTACTATAGTATCCTGATGGATAGATAGAGAGAGAGAGAGAGAGAGATGGATAGATCGAAGATAGATATAGATAGATGATTGATAGATAGAGATATAAATATAGAGATATAGATAGATGCATGGATGGATAGATAGCTATAGATAGATAGACAGATAGGTAGGTAGATATAGATTGATAGTGATAGATAGTAGATAGAGAGAGAGTGAGAGAGAGAGATAGATAGAGATAGATGATAGATTATAGATAGATAGACATAGATAGATGATAGATAAATAGAATGAACTGGAGCTCTATGCAGATGTAAATATATAGAGATAAAATAAATACATTTGTGTATGTACACAGAAGTATCTTTATTTTACAATAATACGTCGTTCCGTAACCTACTTCGTTTCCCTCAACAACATATTGAGCACATGTTGACATGTGTCTGATGACTCAGCTGGTCCCTCCTTATCAGTGCGCACATCTCCCTCATTCTGTTTAAATACCTCCATAGTGGTCCGTTGCTCAGACGCTCCTGTCTCCTCGATCCTTCTCCTGTTGAAGGACATTGCGGTGCCTCCTGCTCTTCACGATCACGAGCACCCCTGCGGTGAGCACTCCCGCTGCACGTCCTCGCAGGCACTTGGGCAAGCAGCTCGGTGGGATGGACTCCTAGAAACGAAATCTCTGGGTGAAAGAGCATATTCCTTTTTAACTTTTGTAACCTTCCTTGGCTCTTTATACCACGCCCCTCCTTCCTTCTGCCCTTCTACGGCTACCTAGAGTTTCCAGACGAGACCAGCTCTGTGGAAGAGGATGCAGATTGGGCCGTCAGGGAATTCCAGTTTTCTCTTGCAACAAACAATCTCAAAACTTACTGGCTTACAAGAAAGCCATTTGTTATATCTCATGACATTCGGGGTCAGGAATCCTGGCAGGGCTCAGCTGGGTGACCGTTCTGTTTCACACAGCATCGACAGCGGTCGTGCAGGGGTATCCAGCGGGTGGCTGGGCTGGAGGGTCTAGCCTGGCTTCATTCACACGTCTAGCGCCTTGACCAGGGCATCCGCGTGGCTGGGCTCCGCGGAGCCCCTTTTCCTCTGTGTGGTCTCAGGGCCTCTCCATCGTGGGCTCTCCAGCAGGGCAGTCAGAGCTTCACGTGGTAACTAGTTCTCTGAGAGACCAACGCGGAGCTGCAGGTCTTAAAGGCATTGTCATGTTCTATTGGTCAGAGCAGTCACGGGCCAGGTCAGATTCAAGGGGGGCGGAAATCAACCCCACTTTTGAAGGGAAGGGGCAGGAAGCACATACAGGGAGGGAAGAAATTTATCCCATTCAGCGTGAATAACCATCTGTTTTGTTAGACGTATGCTATAATTATTGATTATGGAATACATGATATATACACTATATTGCCCTCCTAAAAACTGATCCATCCTGAATTAGGAAGCACACTTGGCCCCAAGGGCTTTAGATAAAAGGTTGTAGGCCCATGTTATTATCCCTGTTTTCCAGATCAGGAAATGGAGGCTCAAAGAGGTAAAGCGAGTTGCTTAACATCAGTTAACTTCGGGGACACTAAGCGAAGAGGAATGTCTCAGTGGCATTATTCCCACCACAGAACCTAGCATGGAGGCTAACGTCGATTAACAACAAGTGAGTGACTGTGGAATGAGCGTCACCCAGTCGGCCGGTGGCAGAGCCAGAACTCAGATCTGTGTCTTGGACTCCAGGCCCGGTGCTCTCTCCCCTGCACTGCCCGGAGTGAGTCCAGAATCAGCCGACGGCCCACCTGGCGGGGATCGTTTGTGTGCATCCTCTGAGGAGCCTCTGACTGACTCAATTCGTCCATGAAATCAGGGCAGTAGTGGCCCACCTGGGACGCAGTCCTCAAGGCCAGAGGGGAGCATCCTGTCCCAGCCTGCGTCACCAAAGGCCATCAGCATGGATTGGAATTTACACCCGTCCCAGAGGAACAAAAGGAAGCACCGTCTCTCCACCCCCCACCTCACCCTACTCCCTCACCCTGCTCTGCTTTAGGACCAAAGCTTTTTCCATAAATCACACCAAGCTTTTCTGGGGCAAGAGCCTAAACTCTAAAGAGGGGTCCACCAAGAAGGTCAGAAAACGTATAATCAGCTTGAAAGAAGGATTTCTGGTTAAACAATGTTAGCCCATCCAACTTCCAAATTCCTTTGGTCTCACCAGGGACAGGCTTGTGCCTCACGGACCCTTTCCGGAGATGCGACCGCACCGCCATGTCATACTTCCACCACGTAAACAAGGCCTTTTGCCAGATTTACCAAAAACCAAACCAAACCAAAAAACAGCAGCAAAAACCCACGATGCCCAGCTAACTTTGAATTTCAGATAAACAGCAAACAATTTTTTAGTATTAGCATGTCCAATGTAGTATTTAGGACATATTATTTACTTATAATTTAGTATGTTTTAAGTACTGCATAGGATGCATTAATACTAAAAACTTATTTGTCATTTATCTAAAATTCAAATTTAACAGGGCAAAATAATACTAAAAAATTATTTGTTACTTATCTAAAATTCACAGTTGACTGGGCATCCTGTATTTCATCTGGCCACCCTATAAAGATGTGAACAGAGGCACGAGGCGCTTCTGATTGTTCTAGAGCTGATGGTCCCCTTGGTAGGGACTCTCTTTGTCAGGATTCTGGTTTGTTTATTCCAAGGAAGATTGCTAGCAGGTCCCCAGCTCCTAATCTGGCACAGAGAGGGAGCACGGCACACATTTACAGAAGGATTCAGTCCGCCCATCTGCAGGGTGCCGGGCCCTGTGCCCACAGAGATGGGCATCTACAGGGTGGAATGGAGGGCTGTGATGGGGGGTAGCGTGGACGACAGAGCCTATGCCACCTGGGCCGGGGTGGGGAGATCAGGAAAGGCTTCTAGAATGATGTCAGACCTGGCATGGGTGGTGTGGAAGCAGAGGGAACACTTAAGCAAAGGCAAGGCGGCCAAGAAAGCTCTCTGAACTGCATGCAGTTGTGGGGCTGGCAGGAGCCGGTCAGGCCAGGAGGATGCGGGGAGGGGTACGTCCTCTGTAGGAGGTGAGGAGCAGCGGAGGAACGGACCACAGGCTCCTGGAAGCTGGAGAAGAGGAGAATGAAGTAGTAGCTGAATCCCACTGTAGGGATCATGGAATTATTTTTTCATATGCTCTGCTTTCCCAAGATAACCCTTCAAGATTGCTATACGCACATCCTTGTCTTGTCCCCACGAGGAGCAGTAGATATCCAGTCTGACAGCAGCTGCCACCTTGTGGTGATGTGTATAAAGACACCCTCAGGGAAAACCCCTGGGTTTACCTGTGATCACCAGTCTTGTTATTGCCACAGTCATAATGATGATTATTAAATATCATTTATTGAGCTCCTACAATGTACAGGATATGCTACATATATTACTTCATTGAATTTTTGCAATAATATTTCAAGGTAAGTGTTTTTGTTCCCATTTAACAGATGAGAAAACCAAGCCTCAGAGAGGTCAAGTAACTTGGTCAAGCTCACACAGCCGGGAAGACAAGGATTCAGGATTTGAACCTAGATCTCTGTGGCCGCAAAGCCCATACATTAGCCACTACACAGTGGTGCCAAATCCATTAATATGCTGCCTTACATTTAAAATAATATAAACGTATAATAACATGCATAAACAGGATAATGATGCCATTGTGATAGGACCTCTAAAATGGTCCCCAATGATCCCCGCCTCATAGCGTTTGGACCCGTGTATAGCCTTCCCTCCTCGTGTGTTGGCTAGACTTACTGACTTGCTTCTTGTAAATGAAACGCAGCCAAACTGACGCGACGTATTTCCAAGATCAGGTTATGAAAGAGATACCATTAATGAGAAACCACTTCACACCCATCGGGATGGCTGTTATTTCAAAAAAATGGAAAATAAGCGTTGGCAAAGACGTAGAGAAATTGGAACCCTTGTGCATTGCTGGTAAGAATACCAAATGGTGCTGCCCCATGGAAAGCAGTGTGGCAGGGCCTCCAGAAGTGAAATATAGAATTATTATATGACCCAGCAATTCCACTTCTAGGTACAGTCATGCATTGCTGAACAAAGGGGATATGTTCTGAGAAACGCATCATTAGGTGATTTTGGTTTTGGGTTTTCTCCTGAGGAAGATTAGCCCTGAGCTAACTACTGCCAATCCTCCTCTTTTTGCTGAGGAAGACTGGCCCTGAGCTAACATCCATGCCCATCTTCCTCTACTGTCTACGTGGGACGCCTACCACAGCATGGCTTTTGCCAAGCGGTGCCATGTCCACACCCAGGATCCGAAACGGTGAACCCCGGGCCACCAAAGCAGAACGTGCTCACTTAACTGCTATACCACCGGGCCAGCCCCATTAGGTGATTTTGTCTTGTGAACATCATAGAGGGCACTTACTCAAACCTAGACGGTATAGCCGACTCCACTCCTAGGCTATAGGGTAGAACCTACTGCTCGTGGGCTGCAAACCTGGGCAGCACGTTACCGTACTGAAGCCTGTAGGCAATTGTAACACATGGTAACTATTTCTGTATCTAAACATATCTAAACATAGAAATCGTACAGTAAAAATATGATATAAAAGACTTTTAAAAATGGCGCGCCTGTATAGGGCGCTAACCATGAAAGGACGCTGCGGGACAGGAAGCTGCTCTCTGAGTGGTGAGAGAGGGTCAGTGAGTGTGAGGGATTGGTCACCACTGCACACGACCGTAGACGTTATCAACGCTGTACACTTAGGCTACACTAGATTTATAAAAAAACATTTCTCTTCCTCAATAATAAATTAAACTTAGCTTACTGTAACTTTATGAACTTTTTAATTTTTCTAACTTTCAACTGCTGTGATAACACTTAGCTTAAAACACATCAACATTGCACAGCTGTATAAAAATGTTTTCTTTCTTTATATCCTCATTCTATAAGCTTTTCTCTATTTTTAAAATGTTTAATCTTTTTAACTTTTTAAATATTTTTGTTAAAAACTAAGACAGAAACACTCATATTAACCTAGGCCTGCGCAGGGTCAGGATCATCAATATCGCTGTCTTCCACCTCCACACCTTGTCCCACTGGAAGGTCCTCAGGGGCACTAACACACACGCAGCTGTCGTCTCCTGTGATAACAACGCCTTCTTCCGGAACGCCTCCTGAAGGACCTGCCTGAGGCTCTTCCTGAGGCGGCGTCACTCTTTTCAGAAGTGTGTCCACGGTGGCTTCCTTGTTTGCTTCTTTTTTTCATCATAGATTTGCTTGTAAGCAGATAACGTACCATGAACATTCTCCTCTATTAATAAAAACCTGTCAATGTTGTGGTCCATATTTTCAAACTTCTTAAGGAGCTTGCTGAGGTCTGCAGAAGCTCCTGCTAACCCTTCGCTGTGAATGTTCTTGGGGGTTCTTCTTCTTCTTCTTCCCCTGCAGTTTCCTTTCTCTTGCCTCTTCTTCAGCTCTGCGTTCCTGTTCCACTTCCAACAACTCCCCAGTAGTGAGTTCCTCAGGAGCCACCTCTAGGAGCTCCTCGATGTCATCCCCATGCACACCCCGGGTAGAGCTGTCTGCCGTCTGCACCACAGCCTTGCTGATTTTTGCAAACTCCACATCCTTGGTAAACCCTTTGAAGTCATGGACACACGTCTTGAGTGTCTTCTTCCAGAAGCCATTCATACACTCCTTGGTGACATCACCTCAAGCCCAAGCAAGGCTCTTGATGCAGTCATAGATGCCGTAATCTTTCCAGAATTGCATCAGTGTCTTCCTCAGCTGCAACAATACCTGGGCAAAGGTCGTCCTCAGGTGGTAGGCCTTAAAAGCTGCTGTCACTCCACTTGATCCACTGGTTGGATCAAAGAGGTGGTGTTTGGAGGCAGAAACACCACTTTGACATTGGGATGAAGATCACCAATAAAAGGAGGATGTCTGGGAGCATTACCAACAACAAGCAAAGTCTTGAAAGGTATATTATTCTCCAATCAGTACTGCTCCATGTGGCTGGCATAGAAATTCAGGAGGGCATCCTGGAAGAGGAGCTGGGTCATCCATGACTTCTTCTTGCTCCTGTAGTGCACTGGCAGTGTGTGCTTATTGACATGCGTGAAGGCCCTGGGGCTCTCACTGTGCCAGATTGCAAAGGCTCCAACTTGCAGCCTTCAGTATTGCTTCCCAAGCGAGACTGTTATCCTGTCCTTAAAAGCCTTGAAACCGGACACTGACTCGGCCTCCTTAGGGATGAAAGTCCTTTCAGGCGTCTGTTTCCAAAATCGGAAGCTTTCATCCATATTGAGTATTTGCTGGTAAGTGCTTTTCCTCCACAATCAGCTTATCTAGAATTCCCCCAAATTCCTCCCTGCCTTCACATCTGTACTTGCAGACTCACCGCTCACCTTCACGTAATGTAATGAGCAATGATTCTCGAATCGTTCAAACCACCCAGAGCTGGCGGTAAATTCAACATCGTAGTTGGGTCCAGCCTTTTCTTTCAACATCACAAATAACCTTTTTGCTTTGGCCGTGATGATCATGGTGCTGAAAGGGGTACAATTCTGAGTGTGGTCTTCAGTCCAGGTCATTAGAAGTTTCTCCATGTCTGATATAGGCCCTTCTCAAATTTTTGTTAGTTTCATTGCCTTCAATGAAGCAGATTCTTCTTTTTTAATTAATTGATTAATTGTGTGTGTGTGTGTGTATGAGGAAGATTGGTCCTGAGCTAACATCTGTGCCAATCCTCCTCTACTTTGTATATGGGAAGCCACCACAGCATGGCTTGATGAGCGGTGTGTAGGTCTGCACCCAGGATCCAAACTCGCAAAGCCTGGGCTGCCGAAGCAGAGCATGCGAACTTAACCACTACACAATTGGTCCGGCCCCAAAGCAGATTCTTTAACAGCTTCTGTCACATTGTTCTTGTTCTTCAAGTCGTGGTGGAAGGGGATGTGCCTGACTAGTGAGCAATAACCATCGCTGATTTTCCACCTTCGTAGTCCTTAATCACTTTTCATTTCATTTCATTTCCAGGCCAGTCACTCGATGAGGCCCCTTCTGGCAACATTAGCAACTTCTGTATGCTTAGGGGCCTTGATGAACAAAACAACATGAGATTAAATCAAGCACAAGAGAAAATGATGCAATCAGAGACACAGTAAACACCAGATGCTGGTGTAACATAACAGATGGTTTTACAACAAACTTTCTTTTATATAAGTTGAAAGAGTACGTTCTAAAATAATGATAAAAAAGCACGGTATAGTAAATACATAAACCAGTAACATAGTCATTTATTATCAATATCTAGTGTTACATACTGTACATAATTGTATGTGCTATACTTTCACACAACTGGCAGCACAGTAGGTTTTTCTGCACCAGCATCACCACAAACACGTGAGTAATGCATTGTGCTATGATGTTACAACGTCACCAGGAACAGGAATCTTTCAGCTCTGTTATAATCTTATGGGACCACCATTGTATATGCGCTCTATTGTTGACCAAAACATCATTATGGGCCACACGACTGTATATCCACAAGGGAATTGAAAGAAGGGACTCAAACACCTATTTGCACACCGTTGTTCATAGCAGCATCATTCACGATACCCAAAAGGTGGAAACAATTCAAATGTCCATCAATGGATGAACGGATAAACAAAATCTCGTATATACACACAACAGAATATCATTCAGCCTTAAAAATGAAGGACATTCTGATACACGTCATGACATAGATGATCCATGAATACATTATGGTAAGTGAAATAAGTCAGTCACAAAAAGACATGTATAGTATGATTCCACTTAAATGAGGGACCTGGAACAGTCAAATTCACAGAGACAGAAAGTGGAGTGGTGGTCGCCAGGAGACGGGGGGAGGGGAAAAATGGAGAGTCACTGTTTAAGGTGCAAAATGTTTTAGTTTTGCAAGATGGAAGGAGTTCTGGAGACGGGTTGCACAACAATTTGAACGTACTTGACACTAATGAACTGTGTTCTTAAAAATGGTTAAGATGGTAAATTTTATGTTGCATGCATTTTACCAGAATTTTTTTAGAAAGAAAGAAAGGAAGGAAATTCTGACTCATGCTACAACATGGTTGAACCTCAAAAATGTGACGCTAAGTGTAATGACTCAGTTACAGAGGACAAATATTGTACGATTCCACTTATATGAGGGCCCAGAGTAGTCAAATTTAGAGACAGAGAGTCAAATGGTGGTTTCCAGGGGCTGGGGGGAGAGAGGAATGAGGAGTTAGGGTTTAATGGCTGCAGAATTTCAGTTTGGGATCATGAAAAAGTTTTGGAGATGGATGATGGTGATGGTGGTGCTACATTGTGAATGTGCTTTATGCCACTGAATTGTGCCCATAAAAATGGTTAAAATGTTAAATTTTATATTGTGTGTATTTTAGCACAATCATAAAAAATGAATAATAATCTTTAGAAGCCCGTGACTCCTGTCTTGCTGACACCCTCTCGCTCTCTCCCACCTGCCCCCTTTGATGAAGCAGCTGCCATGTTGCGAGCCACCCCACAGGGACGCCCACGTGGCGAGTACCTGAGGCCCTTGGTCCCGCTGAATCGTGCCACTCAGCGAGCTTGAAAGCGGATCCTGCCCCCGGTGACAGCGGACATCTTGATGGAGACCCACTTAAGCTGCACCGAGCTTCCCGAGCCACAGGAACCAGGAGATAATGCGTGTTTGTTATTTTGGAGTAGCTTGTCGTGGAGCCAGAGGGCTAATTCACTGTTCTTGTCGTGTCTACCTCACAAATTTTGTTAGTCAGGTTAGCTGACTTTTATGAAGCTGGGCATACATGTTAGGCATGCTGGAAGGACAAAGAACGACGCAAGAAGAGTCAGTATCATGTAGCGGTTAAGAGTCCAGACTTTGGAACCAGACTATTCGGCTTTGTTTACAGGCTCTGCCACTTCCTGGCTGTGTGACTTTGGGCAAATTACTTCATCTCTCTGTGCTTATCTCCTCTGTACAATGGAGATAATGAGTATCTTCCTCACAGAATCACTTTAAGGATTATAATCACTTAGAAGGCACTTAGAACAGTGCCTGGCACATAGTTCTTTATGGCACTAGATAAATGTTATTTCACTGATTATTACTACTCTTATAATTTTGTTAAATATCTAAACCACAGCAGCAGGCTAGAAGTTGTTATTCACAGCTGTTGCTGTGATTGATAATTCTTACTTAACTCTGTGTACACACACATACATTGTTTACAGGGTAATTTGCATGATTGGGTTCCCTGATTTAGGAGGACACCCCCCACACACACATCACCAAGACACAGGATCCCCTAGAACAGCCTGTCACTCGCCCGTTACACAGCAGATACAGCAAACTGAGACATCCGGAAGAGGGAGAGAGGTCTGTCTGCCCCCACGGGCTGGAGAAATACTGTACAAATGCCTGGCATTGGTCGTCCCCTCCTTGCCCCACTTCCTGAGCCGTGGGGAAGAAGAAACCAATGTGAGCGGTCCATTCCCTAGGGAAGAGGGATGAGGCTGGTGGCTGGTCCAGTGGCTCCGGGGGCCTGGGTTTTGGGAGACTATGCTCTGCTCCCACTCCCTGTGTGACTGTGGGCGAGTCACCTTCTCTCCCTGGGCCTCAGACTCCGATTCTGTAAGGAGCAGTGACCTAGGCAATCAGCCCGTGACCCGAGATGCGGCATGGTGAGTGATTAAGCATCTGCGCATTGAGGCCCAAGGCTTGGGTTTGAATCCTGGCACTGCCACAAACCAGCTATGCGACTTCAGGCAAATTAATTCACCTACCTGTGCCTCAGTTTCCTCATCTGTAAAATGGGCATATAATAGTACCTGCCTTATAAGGTTGTTGATGGGAATAAAGGAGTAAATAGATACACCCAGTGCTGTGTCTGATACATGCTCAGTAAACGTTAGCCCTGAATCTCTCTCTTGGGCTCTTCCTGTCTTGTGTTTGCAGACTGGGTAGGAGGTGGGAAAGAGGTCAAGGTCGCGGGGATTCTCACCCAGTTGGTACCTGCCCTCTGCTCTGGCACATGATGCTTCTTCTAGACCTGGAGATGCTGCCCTCTGGAGGAGGCTCTGAGGAGCAGCGGGCACTGGGGCTGCTTCAGAGCAGCCACAGAATTAAAGGTTGCAAAACAGCAGCTCAGAAAGAGGAAGGCCTTACCAGAGGTCACACGCGAGTCAGTGGCACCCAGCCCAGAGCTACCCCAGGCCTGGAGGGCTCTGGAGTTCCTTCCCTGCCCTCTCTTGGCTTCCGGGGGCTGACCACAGGGTCTCTGCTGGGAACTGAGCAGTCCTCTGTCTTGAAAGACAGGCAGGTGTCCCCACTGGATGGGGACATCTGCGTGCAGACACCATGTAAGGTGGCCCACCTTTCAGGGAGGAAGCAAGGAGCCAGGCCGCAGCTGCCAACTAAGTGTGATCTGATTCAGGGAGGGTGGAAGAAAATGCTTTGCTGTTGTCTTCCTCTCCCCCGTGCTCACAGCAGGCCCATCCACCACCGGTGTGCGAGGCAGGGGTGGGGGTGGCTGCCCCAGCTCAGGCAGGCCTTTGAATCCCAGCCACACCTCTCAGCATGCCCTTGGGCAAGTCGTGTCTCTCTCTGAGCTTCTATTTTCCATCTTTAATTTCATAGCTTTCAGTTGTCTCGTTTGCAAATGTGAATAATATCTATTTGACAGGGTTATTTGGAGGATTAATATGTGAATAGAAATGGTTAAATATTTTAAATGAAAGAAGTAGGTTACCAAACACCATGATCTCATTTTTATTAAGATAAACATACATGTGCATGCACCAGTGTTACCACACGGAAAATACCTAAACCATTTACAAGAGGATTCCGGGACACAGCGGAGGCCGGTGATGAAAAGCATGTGCTGGAATCAGACTGGGTGCAAATCCCAGTTCAGCCCCGCCCAGCTGTGTGGATGAGCAAGGCCCCTGATTTCTCCATCCCTCAGTTTCCTCAGCTGGAAACGGGAGAGAATAAGAATAAACACCCACCTACTGACTACGGTGGCCGAGGAAATCCGTGCAACACACAGGACACCCACACACAGTGGATGCCCAGCCACCACTGCGGCTGTCTGGGCGCTGCTCAACGACGATGTCCAGGGTTTCATTAGGCCTTTGTGGAATTTCCCAAAATTTCTACATCGCACGCGTATTCCTTCCACATCTCCTGGGAGAAGTGTTATGTAAATAGGAGTACGGGGCAAGTGCCCGACGCAAAGTGACCTCTTGAGAAATAGGGTACCCTGACCCACCCGGCAAGCTCCTTCCGTTTCTGACGTCCTGGGAGGAGGGCACCCAGGGTCTGATCCGGGGCCACCGCAGCAGGCCATGGACATTTGTATGGTTGGAGAGGTGGCGACCCACAGAGAGAAAGGAGTTGGGGGCCTGCGGGTGCATGAAGGATGTGAACTGTGGGCGGAAGAAGGGGTTCTGACTGAATCCCCCCAGTGTCCTCAGGGAGGTGTGCCTGGGGGCTGTCTGCCTCAGTGGTCACCAGGGACTGAAGAGAACCGGGTGGGGGTATGGGAGCTCACTGTAAAATTAATTCAATTCTAAGATGTTAGAAAAATTATTATCCAAGGTAGAGAGAGAGAGAACGAGAATGAGAGGGGGAGAGAGAGAGGAATGGGATGAGAATGAACAGGGTCAGAGACAGACCACAGAGACCATCCATGGACTCAGGCGTGTCACACAATTTAGAGCAACTAAGTCACCTGGATGTCACGTGGCCATCCTTCTTGCTTTCCGGAAGACGAAACCTCTGGTGGCTCCAGGTAACCCAGTCAGGAACAGGGGCAACGCTCCTGTCACCGCATGGAGCTGCCTTATGTTTTGGATACAAAACAACTGTGGATTTTTCCCCAGGCATCCTCCTCGTGCAGAAAGTTCTGTGTGCCTGTGACTCACCCAGATGGGCGAAGGCCAGGGCAGGCGGGGCTGAGGGAGCTGTGGGCTGACCCTCGCAGGGCGTGGGGTGCTCATAAGCCTGAGGGGCGGCTGGCCACAAGGGATGGCCCAGCCCTCCTCCAAACAAGCCAGATGTGTGGAAACCCCCATCACGTGTTTCATGCAGAAGGATTTATTAGAAAGCCTCTCCAGAAGGGCTGAAGCCAGTTTTTGTCAGTATTGTCATATTTTAGCCTAGCACTTTCTCAGAATCCTCCTCCCCCGCCCAGCAGCAACCGATGATGGAAATAAACCCGTGCGAATTCACAACCGCAGGCACTCGAGAACTGGACACACCTGGCTTCCACCTCCGCTCTGCTTCCTGTTAGCTGGTGACATCGGACGTGACACTGGGATTCTCAGCTCCTCGGTGTCCTCATCTGTAAAATGGCGAATCACCTCCCCAGGTGTTTGGGAAGTGAACTAAGACAATGTACACAACAGGCTTAGTAGGGCGTCTCGCATGTAGAAAGCACACAGTAAATGATAGTAATGTTGCTGTTTCTGTTGCAGTGGTGCATTTATTTTATTCGTTAAACTCTTAAAGACTCATCCACTTAGCAGCTTTCGCAAGGGGCAAGTTACATCCTCTCTAAACCTCAGTTCTCTCCTCTAGAAAATAAGATGAGTATTTCCCACCTCAGAGGCAGTTGTGAGAACTTAGGGTTAACGACGTAAAACTGCCTGGCTCATGGCAGGAAGGGCAGAGAGCTGGCAGCCATTCCACCAGGCCCTCTCCTGTCCCAGGGCAGACACTGCCATTGAGCCCAGATGCTGCCTGGGCATTCTCGTCAATGCAGGAGTGCAGGTGGGAGCGGAGATGAACTCCATGTGCCTTCCTTAGCATGTGCCCAAAGAAT
The DNA here is from genome assembly GCF_041296265.1 of Equus caballus. Lineage (NCBI taxonomy): Eukaryota > Metazoa > Chordata > Mammalia > Perissodactyla > Equidae > Equus > Equus caballus. The sequence goes on along the minus strand of NC_091711.1, from coordinate 39,011,584 downwards.
ATTCACTCCCATGATCCTTCTCTAGCACCTTTCCTGCCCAAATAACTAACCTCCAGGTGTTGACGTGGTTTGGTGAGCGTTTCAACCTGGAAGAGGTTGTACTCAAATTTTAGGGTCCCATGAATTATTTAGGGCACCAAAGACCTGTTGGTACTGTGTCCCCTACCATCCAGAAGTTCTGAGCTTCGCAGAGAAAGCGATCTAGCTAGAGAAAGACTCCAGAGGGCCAGGGTTTCCCATAAGGGTAGGTGTGGGGACAGAGGTTCCAGGGGCTCCGAGTCCCTCGCATCCACAATCAGCGACCGACACTTCTCCTTCACAGCTTTACACTTTGGCCTTGTCACATTTTGAAAATGAAAACACCCCAGGAAGAGGAACTCCATAATCGATTTCAGTTATTTATTATGTTACCAGGAGCTGAGATCCGGTTTTGAAAGGCCTGAATCTACCAAGGATTGGGGAAAACAATAAAGAATGGAATTAGCTCTGAAAACAAAATCTGACTATAGAATTCTAGAACAGGTGCTGAACTTGAAGTTAGGCAGAACCGAATTCAAACTCAAGGCAGACCACAATTAGCACTGTGACCTTGGCCAAGTCCCTTAACCCCTCTGAGCCCAGATTTTCTTCTGTGTGAAATTGGAATATTAATGCCCATTATTTTTTGTTATTAAAGCTCCCTCCTCACTTTAAAATCCGCTATCAAATGAGACAATGGGTAGAAAAGTGCTTCAGAGTAAATTTCCTGCAAGAGAGTGGGTGGTTTATTACAAAGAGTCAGTTATGACAAACATCCAATTCCAACTAGCTGAAACTGTATAAAGAAATTTATTGGCTCATTCGTTGAAAACCAGAGATGGAACGGCTTCAGGCTTAGCTTGATCCAGGAGATGAAACCATATTTTCCTGGCTGTCTCATCATCTCTCTGCTTCACTCTCCACTGGTGGCATTTTCTCCTACTGCATATAATTTCTTCCACGTGGCCAGGGAAGATGGCCACCAGCTAGAATAAATAAATTTCTTCCCAACTTAACAACTCCAGGGCCAAAGAGAGTTTTTCCACCCCCATCACTCCCCAACATATATCATCATATCAATCCCATGGAAAATTCTAGATGGCACTGGTTTGGTCATAGGCCCCCCTTGGACAAATCACTGTTGTCCAGAAATGGAATACGGCGGTTGATCCAGTCTGAGTCATTACCTACTCATAACTGGAGGTGGGTAAGGTGGACAGACTTCACAATTGGCAGCTCCATGAGCCCTACAGAGCTGGGGGGACAGGGGTAAACATCCTGGACAGTCAGAACCCAGAGCTGGCCAGGCTGGGTCTCTGCAGAAGTGCCGAGAGAGACAATGTCACATGAGCTAGGGCTGTCACACAGCCCCTCAAAGAACTGAGGGAAAAAAAATGTGTGTCTGCTCTTTGTCACGTTTTCCACATGCCCACCACATTCTCAACACCTTGGTATATCTGAGAAGTTTCCAGCCTTCTGAGCCCCATGTCCCCACTGGGAGACACAGAAGTGCTGGTTTCCCAGCCTTCCTTGCGGCCAAGGCACCAGCACATGACCCGGTTCCACCAATCAAACCTGCCTGGGGACTTGGATAAGGAAGTGAGAACAGAAGGGAGAGGCCGTGTGTGGTGAGGGTGTCTTCGTGCTCAGCTTTAGGACAAGATCCTTGGTGCAGAAATGCCCTGGAGGAGCAGCAGCGCTGGGGGTGTGTCGCTTCTCCGGCTGTTTCTGTGGCGTAGATCCTGGAAGCTTAGCCTTGGGCCAGGTCCACCAGCCCCTCAACCTTCTGCGAGTTCATGTCCTTTGAACGAGCTCCTTTTCCACTCACTCCGCTGGAGAATGCTTCTGTTACTGGAAGAAAGAGCCCTGGTTAGTGGACCCCGCTGCTCCTCCCCGGCAGGGGCCGGATGGGAGAGCTCCCCCGGAGGAGCAGTTTTTCCCACTCACCAGGGAAGACCCAGTGGGGACCAGGGGGTGGGGAACTTCAGGCAGACCCAGGCAATGCTGTCAAGTCACCCACGGCCCAGCCTCAGCCCAGGGTCTGGTACCAGTTCCTAGAGAGGATGACTGACATGACAAAACTGAGCTGGCTGAAAAAGCAGTATGACCAGACGTACACGGATGACCTAGCTTGACTTATTTCTGTACGAGTGTATTTATTTCTACTGAGGCAAGATTAACATTTCAAATGTACAATTCACAACATTGTCCAACCACCATCTCTATCTAGTTCCCAACATTTTCATCATCCCTAAAGGATACCATGGACCCATTAAGCAGTCTCCCCATCTCCCTGACCCCCTCGTCCCTGGCAACCACTAATCTGCTTCCTTTCTTTATGGATTTGCCTTTTCTGGATATTTCGTATAAATGGAATCATTCGTATGTGACGTTTTGTGTTTGGCTTCTCTCGCTTAGCCTAATGCTTTTGAGGTTCATCCATGTTGTAGCATAGATCAATACTTCATTCCTTTTTGTGGTTGCATGATATTCCATTGTGTGGATAGACTACATCTTGTCCTAGTCCTGAAGCAATGACACAAGCAGCATCTTCAGCCTGGAGCAGAGACACTGACAGAGTCTAGGAGCCTTCTAGTGAGTTCTGAGGGTCATCAAAGGACACAGGAAAAATGCAGGAGGGAGAAGCGGTCTGTCGTGGTAGCTGAGGAGCATGTGAGTCTCTGGGAGCTTTGAAGGAGAGAGTGGTCTGAAGGGAGAATGCCAGTCACTTTGCCAGAGGCCAGTAGAGCATGGTCATTAAAGCATGTCTTTGGAGGCAGACGGGCCAGGCTTGAATCCTGACTGTCACTCAGGAGCCATGGAACGTCGGGGCAATCATTTCATCTTTCCAGCTTTCAGTTCCTCTTCTGTAAGTGGGGCTAATAACCATCTCTCCTTCACCAGGTTGTTGTGAGGATTAAGTTAGACAATGGAAGTAAGGCACATACCGGACACCCGATAATCTCTTACTATACGGCAGTTATTGCTCTTGTTATTATGGTTTGCTTACGGTTATCGTGTCTCTGTCCTTCTGTTGCAGCCTGAAGTAGGTAGACGGTGTTACAATGGTGTAGTGGGTGTGGATCTACTTAGCCCATATGCTTGGGAGTGCAATAACGTCTCTTTCTTCATTTTTCCATATCTGAGCTAAATTTCTTATCTCAGTCAATTTGGGACTTTCCAGCTCTCCCCACAGTGGCAGGCAGCCGTTGGAGGGGGCTCACACTGAAGCAAGTCCTGGAGGGGGTGCCTCACTCCCCCTCGCAGGCGTGGGCCTGGTGTTCGGTCATTGTATCGGAGTTCAACTGGAGAAACAGAACCAGTAGGATACAGTAAGAGCTTTATTGCAAGGAATTGCTTTACGCAGTTGTGGGAGCTGGCCAGGCAAGTCCCAAATCAGTAGGGCAGGTTGTCAGGAAGGCTGGAACTCTCCAGCACGAGCTGAAATTGCTGACCACGGGCAGAATTTCTTCTTCTCTGGGGGAGTTTCCGTTCGGCTCTTAAAGCCTTTCGACTGATTGGATCAGACCCACCCAGATGATCCAGGATAATCTCCCTTGCTTAAAGTAAACTGATTATGGTCTAATCGCATCCACAGACCTTCACAGCAACTCCTAGCGTTTGACCGAGTAACTGGGAACCATAGCCGGCCCCCATGGACACACAAAACTGACCACGAGGATCAGCGTCCCCAGTCTCTGCCGTCCTCCCCACCCCACGTCCTGGGGTGTCTCAGGCCAGTCGGCCTCCTCACAGCACAGCACACTGTGGTGGAGAAGAGCCGGCCTGTGGGGCCAGATAGGCTGGATGTGAACCCCGCTCTGCCATAAGTAGCTGCGGGGCCCTAGGCACGTTTCTTACCCTCCCCACGCCTGCCTGTGCAGTGGGGATAATAACAGTATCTACCTCACATGGTTGTTGCGAGGATCAAACGGGCAAGAACACGTAAAAAGTACTTAGAACAGTGGCTGACACAGAAGCTTCTAAATATTCTCTCTCCATCCTGCTCCCGCCCCATGCTGGATGCAGGAGCCCTGGGGTCTTCCCGCATCGTTGAGATGGCTGCTCTCAGATCTCCAACCTTAAGAGGGGGCTGTGTTATCTCCCCGCCCTGAGCGCATCTCAAGGCAAGCCCAGGGGCCCGGAGAAAAGACAGCTCGTGGGCAGCCCACCCCAATCCGGTCCTGGTCGTGCGCGCGCACCCCCCAGAGGCAGGAGAGGGGAAATCATCGTTAGGGACCGCGGCAGCCTTGGGTAGGACAGAGAGGAGCACAAAGGGAAGAGGTTTTCTTCTCCCTCTCACTTCAAAAGAGACCTTTGAAGGCACCTCCTGGGCTACCGCCGCGCTCTGAACGGAAGCGGAGGACCCTCGGCCCCTCGCGGGGGCGCGCGCCGGCAATCCCCACCTCCAGCCCCGGCCTCCAGCCCCCCGCCTCCAGCCCCCGCCTCCAGCGCCCCGCCTCCAGCCCCCCGCCTCCAGCCCCCGGCCTCCAGCCCCCCGCCTCCAGCCCCCCGCCTCCAGGGGGCGCCGCGGAGCTGCGGCTGCGCTCGGGGGCGGGCGGCGCGCGGCCGGGGCTCGGCACGTGTCCGCGCCCTGCGCGCTCTGGAGCCTCCTAGGGAAACGCTGCGCTTCCTAGAATCGGCTGGGTGGGGGACCTCGGGAGGGTGTGATTCAGGGTATTACTGTGGCTGTGACTTCATTCGCTTGGGGACACCAGTCACGTGACCCTGTCTCCGCTCCCAGCGGGGCTGGAGTTCCTGGGAGCCAGGCCTGCGGGATCCCCGCCTCCCTCACGTTAGTGCCTGAATCAGCGCGTCTTTAGATTTGGTTGAACTTCTCTCTGTACCCATCCTGTGGTTAAAGGACCCTGCTGTTCCGTTACCTGGGGATCGTCCGGCCTGGCCTTCTGCTAGTGAGGTGTGATTTATGTCGCGGTGACTCACACTGGCCAGAGCAGGCTGGAGGGAAAGGAGAGGATGAGGGTAAAAAGTGACACCTCGTGGGGCTTTGTTAAAAATTCCTCTGCTTCTGCTAACTCCCCAGCCACGGTTTCTGGATCAAGCTGGTGCCCTGAAACTCCAGCCCTGCCCCTTGTCCCCTGACCCTACAGGCCTCTCAATGACTTCGTCAGGACCTCGTGCAAATCAGGCCCCAAAGGCCCCCTCCATGCGTGAAGAGAGGCAGGCTGGGGTCAGAGAAGCAGCCTAAGTTTTGCAAACAAGCAGACCTGAGAACAGGGCTGGCATCTTGTTTCTGCTGATACCACCATGACCCTGGTTAGCTCTTACGTTCTGGGGGCCTCAGTTTCCTCATCTACAAAATGGGCATCATAATACTTACCTCTTAGGGTTGAAGAAGATGCGTGTGAAATGCCTAACATGGAAGCTGGCACATAGTGCACAGCCCATAAAGACTTGTTGACTAAATGAATAATTTATTTAAATAAAAATAGGTATTTAATTTATAATATATTTATATGTAACTTTTGTGATCAATTAAGCAATCAGTATTGTAGATAAGTAGAATCTCAACATTATAGACCAGTAGAACTGGAAGCGCCTTAGAGATCATGGCCCAGCCCCTTCATACTGGATGTTTGGGATCTTCCCAGATTCTCCATCATGATGGGGTGGTAAGTGTCAGCTGTTGTATCAGGTACCATCAAGGATTGTGCCAGACTCGGAGGATCTCATCCAGACATTAGTGGTTTCCATTTTTTTTCAAATAAAAATGTATAGATGTCAAATCATTCATTCATTCATTTGTTCAACACATAAATATTGAGTGTCTGCTCTGGGCCAGGCCTCGTGTAGGTGTTGAGGATACAGACTTCGAGCATCTCTGCCATCAACGAGTGTACATGCCACTCAAGGGGAGCATGAAGTATAGAAACAAACAAACAAAAATAAATCCATCTCACGCCAGGTGGTAACAAGGGCTAAACAGAAGAGTAAAGCTGGGTAAGGGGGTTGCGGAGAGGTGCAGGGAGGACACTGTGTAGGGTTTAGGGAAGCCCTCTCTGATAAGGAGACATCGGCACAGAGATCTGAAGCAAGTGGAGAGTGAGCCTTGTGGATATCTGGGGGGAAGAGCAAGCCACACAGAGGAAATAGCCAGTGCAAAGGCCCTGAGGTAGGAGTGTGCTTAGCATGGTCAAGGGTCAGCAAGAAGCCAGCATAACTAGAGGAGGGTAGGGAAGGGAGGGGGTGGTAGAAGATGAAGTCAGAGAGGTAGCCGAGGATGGTGAGAAGTGGTTGGATGATGGAAATATTTTAAATGTGGAGCTGATAGGATTTGCTGCTGGATTTAAGGGCTCCTAGGTTTCTGGCCTAAGCAACTGGAAGAATGAGATTGTTATTTATTAAGATGGAGAAGACCGTACAGAGCAGGTTGGGTTGGGGGGAATCAGGAATCTATTCTGGGACATATTAAGCTGGGTTGAGGTTAGACAGGTCAGCCAAGACTAAAAGGAATTAAATGAGAGTGATGCTTGCAGTGGTGGGAGCAATGGATGGGATGAGGGTGGGCAGACAATCAACAAGTCTTGACATTTCCACCTCTGGAATGTTCCTTACAAAAATCCCTTCCTTTCCTATCCCCATTGCCACTTCCATTCTTTCTTCATCACTTCTCACTCCTTGACTGGGGCGCTGGCCTGCAACCTGGTTGCACTCTAGTCTGGCTTCCACGCTGCTTTTACAAGGATCTTTCTAGAACAAAATCTCTCCTCTTGTTCAAATCTGCCGCTGACGTCTCTTTGCCTGCAGCAATGGTTCTCAAGCTTTTTGGTCTCAGGACTTCTTTGCAGTCTTAAAGGTTATTGAGAACCCCGAAGAGCTTTGGATTTTGCGGGTTATATCTGTGAACATTGACTGTATTAGAAATTAAAAGTGAGAATATTTTAAATATTTATTTATTAATTAAAAAATAAAAATAGAAAGGACCAGTGCAATGGCATAGTGGTTGGGTCCATGCACTCTGCTTCACTGGAGGAAGGTTGGCACAGATATTAGCTCAGTGACGGTCTTCCTCACCAATAAAAGAATAAATAAATACACAGTAAACTCATTACCTGTGAATATTTTTGTGAAAAAATAGCTAAATTTTCCAAAACAAAAACAATCAGCGAGTGATGTGGCCTTGTTTTACAGTGTTGCAAATCTTTTCGTTGACTGGCTTAAACAGGAAACAGCTTGATTCTCGTCTTTGCTTCCACAATCAAACTGTTGCAGTATGTTGTTTTGACTGAAGTTTCTGAAAAAAATTGGACCTCACTCAAATGTGTCCTTGGGAAAAGGAAGAGTATTTTAATAGCCCTTTCAGATAATTGTGAGTATTCTTTAATACTACACCAAAACTCAACAAGTGGTAGTTTCTTAAAGGTTAGTTGCAATGCGGAATCTGAAACCATATCAGTGAAATTTTCTGACTCTCTTACATTAAAATCCATTGATCCACCTTGCATTTTCAATAGATCTTTTATCCATGCATAATTTTGTAGCATCGTGCATTGGTCCCATGGAAAATATTGGGTCACTGACTTATGCAGATCCTTGAAACACTGACCCATTTCGTTACAATAATGAAAAATCTCATTGGTTAATATCACAACCAATATCACCATTGATTTCATCAGAATATTCTTTTAGTACAGGGAAGTTGTCAGATCCGTGGTGTGAAATTTCCATTTTAATTTTTGCTCAAAAGCTTGAATTTTATCATTGGCAACAAATACTGTCAGTTGTCTTCCTCGAAGTGACAGCCTCACTGCATTCATTTGCAAGAAAATGCCTGCCAAATACCCAAATCTGGCTCACCATACTTCTTTCGGCAGTTGTTCTTTCAAGTGAGAATGATGTTCCATGAAAGATGGCTAGTTTCGCCTGCAACTCAAACACTTGCACAAGGGCTTTTCCTAGAGGTAACCATGGTAACTTGGTATTCAACAGCATTGCTTTATGCATGTACCCCATTCCATCGCACAGAATATTAGAAAGTCATGTACTCAAGGGTCAAGTGTTAATAAAAATAATAATTTTACATGTTTTATCAAGGATATTCTTAAGTAAAGCAAGCTTTTTTTTTTTAGGAAGATTAGCCCTGAGCTAGCATCCACCGTCAATCCTCCTCTTTTTGCTGAGGAAGAGTGGCCCTGAGCTAACATCTCTGCCCATCTTCCTCCATTTTATATTTGGGACACCTGCCACAGCATGGCTTGATAAGCAGCATGTAGGTCTGCACCTGGGATCCAAACCAGCGAACCCCAGGCCACCGAACCAGAGCACACAAACTTAACTGCTACACCACTGGGCCAGCCTGAAGCTTTTTTTCTTAAACTGCTAGGGCCCAGTGGCGAAGCATAGAATGACTACCTTGATTTGGTGCCTTGATTCCTGCTAAGGTGCCGGCATTTTTACTCAATATTGCTTTTGCATCATTGCACGTGTCAACAAAGTTTTGAAAAGCAAATAGTGGGTTAGCATTACTATGATAATGGGTTGACCCCTTGGACCCTTGAAAGGTTTGGGGAACCACCCTTTGAGAAATGCTCTTACAGGGTGAGACCCATACTTCTTGATGTGGCCCAGACAGCACTCCGTGACCTGCCCCTGCCAACCTCCTCAGCCCCATCTCTCATACCACCGTGTCCCTGCTGACGTTCATGCTTCAGCTAGAAAGAGCAGCTCTTCCTGTGCAGAAAGAGACCTGGCTCTGGAACCCAGACCAAGCTGCCTAGTTGCTCATTGTCTCCGTGAGCAGGAGACAGAGACATTCCTTCAGGCTTCCAACCTCTGGGCCTTTGCTTGAGCTTTTCCCTCTGCCCAGAACCCCTTTTCTTTCTGATGAGCTCCTAGTCATTCTTCAAGGTCCAGCTCAAATAGCACCTCCTCTGTGAAGCCTTCCTGTCTCCCTCCAGTCTACACCCACAGTACTTTATGCGAACTTCATATATTGTAGAGGTTCACAGGGCCTTATCAACAACTCAGAAAACCTCAAACTGAAAAATGGACTTTGGTTTGTTAAATCATTTGGTTTGAAAACCTGCCCTGGATCAATGTGAAGCTATTTATAGTATTTATTTATTCATTTATTATTTATTTACTTTTGGTAAGGAAGATTGGCCTGAGCTAACATCTGTGCCAGTCTTCTTCTATTTTGTTTTCTCTTTTTGTTTTTGTTTTTGTTTGAAGAAGATTAGCCCTGAGCTAACTGCTGCCAACCCCCCTCTTTTTGCTGAGGAAGACTGGCCCTGAGCTAACATCCATGCCCATCTTCCTCTACTTTATATGTGGGATGCCTACCACAGCATGGCATGCCAAGTGGTGCCATGTCTGCACCCGGGATCTGAACCAGTGAACCCAGGGCCACCAAAGCGGAATGTGTGTACTTAACTGGTGCACCACCAGGCCAGCCCCTCTTCCTCTATTTTGTATGTGGGTCGCTGCTACAGCATGGCTGCCGACAAGTAGTATAGGTCTATGCCCAGGAGCCAAACCCAGGCCACCAAAGCAGAGTGTGCCAAACTTAACTACAAGGCCATAGGGCCAGCCCCAATATAGGTTTTTTTTTTTGTTTTTCACCCTATTGAATGTGAATATCCATGCATTTGTCTGCAGCAGTATAAATGTGTTTGCTCTCGCGGTGTTGCTGCAGGCCCCGTTTGGGTGCTGTGAGAATAATGGTATATGCCACATATTGTCCTTCTAAAATCTGATAAATTCTGAAATCCAAAATCCATTTGACCTCCCAGGATTTGAGGTGAGGGATTGTGGACTTGGATTATGTACCCTTGAGTCTGTCCATCTCTTCTGCTTAACCGACATCTGTGAGGACAGGTACCATGTCCTAAACACATCTGTATTCCCAGATTCCAGCAGAGTTCCTGGTGTGTGGTCACATGCAGCCAAGTCTGCAGAATAAGTTGAATTGATGAATTTTCCATAACTCCATGGAGAACTCCCACATGAAATTTTATGGAGCAGATTGGAGCTCGGAAGTTGAGAGTAGTGTTCAGGTTACAACGACAGATTGGAGATGTGCATCTTGTTTTGCTCCTTCCTGAAACCCCGCTAGAACTTCTGAAAGAGGGACTTAAAAATAAATAAATAAACACGCAGAGCTGAGAGAACAGGATGGGAAACCACAGCCGCAAGAGGAGGGCCGCGGTCACTAGTTTGGCAGGCCTGGGAAGGCTGGGAGAAGCGGCCGTGGGAAGGGCTGAGCACAAACCCAATTTACACGGCAGACTCAGCCCAAGACAAAGAAACCGGCAGCACCAGGCCCCTCTGCTAGTGAAGGCGGTGAGGGTGGGTGCTAAAATAAGAAGCACTGGGAGAGCTATCTAGGAAGCAATTAGATTACAGATCTCCTCTCCCACTCCAGCTCCCCTGCAGCTGAGCCTCCCCCACGCTGGAAGAAGCCTGGAAGATTATCTCAGGAGCAGTTCAAACAGAGCTTCCCTGGATTGGGGGGCGCCAGGTACAGCGAGGACATGCGTATTGCACAGAAAATGGGGGATAAAGGAACACGTATTTTAATGCTGAATGTGGAAACACACCCCCCCCTCACTGCCCCAACTTTCACCCCTCCATTTGGTTTCTTGAGCTCTGGCCCCCAAACCCTTACCCTCCAGGGAGGCGGTTGCAAGATATCTAGCTTAAAGGAAAGACTTAAAAGCACTGACATACTGGGTTTCCTAACAAATATCCCCCCAGATCACCCAGCTGTGACTCTCCAAGCGGACAGTCCCCAAGCACTCAAAGCTTCCAGTTAGCTTTTTAGTATTTCATTGACCATAGAGCTAAGGAATACCTCACATCTGAGGAAAACCTTGAACATAGAGGAGAGAGACCAAAACAAACAGGATAAAAGCAGCCTGGAACAAACAGGTGCAGGGAATTTTTTAAAAACATTATGTCTTCAGAGAGATAAGAGAACATCATTGCATTCCTGAACTGAAACCAAAAGGAGATAACTTTAGAAAGCATTCAAAGATTTAGAAAGAGCTTTAGAAATGAAAGATATGATAGTTGGAATAAGGAAACACCTTAGAAATTAGAGCAAAAGACAAAGAGATTGAAGACAGGAAAGAAGAAAAGTAAATGGAAGTCCAGAGCAGGAGATCCAACATCAGAATAATAGGGGTTCCAGAAGAAGAGAACAGAGAAGATGGAGGGGAGGAAATTGTTCATGAAAACCTCAAGAAATCCTGCAGAATGTAAGCTTCTAAACCGAAAGGGCCAAGTGCCCCATGATGGATGAAAACAGACCTGAACAGAGGCGTATCACTGACATTTCAGAGCACTGAGGAAAAAAAGGGAAGATTCTACAATCTTCCAGAGGAAAAAAACAGAATTAGAATAGCTTCAAACTTCTCATAGCAACACTGAGGGCTAGAAGATGACCCAGGGTCTTCAAAAGTCTGAATGAAAATGAAAATGAAAATCTGGAATTCCATTCTCAGTGAAGGTATCAACCAGGTATGAAGGTTTCACAAAAACATTTTCAGATATTCCAAGATCCCAAATACTTTCCTGTGTAGCCTTTTCTCAGCAAGCTACTGAAGGATAAACTCCACTAAAACAAAGAGCGTAAGTCACTAAGTAGGAAGATGTGGGTTCAGTAAACTGGAGATCGAGTACATGAGAGAGCGTGGTTGTTCTACAGAGTCAGAGAGCAGCCAGTTCAGCCAATCCAGAGAGTCCTGGGACTCAGCATATGGACAGACATGTTTGGGGCATTATTACCAAGATTCTAGATCAAAGAAGGGAATGCCTGGATAGCAGAGCTCTGATTTTTTTCTAGATCTGACTTGCCTTGACCAGGTGCTAGTGGAGTTTCTGCTCTCCCTACGGTGCCCTGCTGTTGTTTCAGCTCCATAGAAGTGTGCAGCTTTGACCCATTCCGGAGACCTGGAGACAGGTCATGAAGCAAAAACAAAAGCAATACAGAGTCGCCCTCTCCTATGACTGTATTTCTGCCGTGCGGTACCTGGCTCACCCTACAGCCCTCTCAGATGCCCTGATAACACCCACTGACTTCCGTACAAGCAGCTCTTGTAAACAGCTGGAGCCACACTGTGATCCCACACTCCGTCCAGTTCCCTTTCTCCTGGGAGACTTCATCTGTTAGGAGCAATAGTGCCTCTTCCTTACAATGGTTTGAGCTTGCGTCTCAGTTTTCCAAAATGAAACAATGCACTGTTTATGGATACATGCATATCCATGTGCAGATGGCAACACTGCAAAGAAGTGCAGGGGACTACTTAACTCAAAATTCAGCCTACAGTTGGAGGGCTCACAGTGGAATTTTTTTTTGAGGAAGATTAGCCCTGAGCTAACATCTGCTGCCAATCCTCCTCTTTTTGCTGAGGAAGACTGGCCCTGAGCTAACATCAGTGCCCATCTTCCTCCACTTTATATGTGGGACGCCCACCACAGCATGGCTTGCCAAGCGGTGCCGTGTCCTCACCTGGGATCCGAACTGGTGAACCCCAGGCCGCCGAGAAGCATAACATGCAAACTTAACCGCTGCGCCACTGGGCCGGCCCCTCACAGTGGCATTTTTAAGCTGTCAGAAATAATCTTATTTCTTAACCACTTTGTTTAAACGGTACACACAAAATTATAGATTCTTATATATTTATGATTCAGTTCACAATAAAATTTTTAAATATAGGATAAATTAGGAGATTTTAAATGGCAACTCAGAGATATCAGATATTTGATTTGTGGGTTTATTTCTCAATGAGGCCAAATTTGTATCACCCCGTTTGATACCGTGAGCTGCCCCTCCGCTCCCCTGCATCCATCGCCTGCCCCCCATTCTCAGACCCTTCCAGTCCCTCTTATCCCTTGCTACTTTTTGGTTTTTTCATGGTATTTATTAGCGTCTTACTTCCTCTAGAATACTGGATCTCGAAATATTGGGTTCTGAGACCCCTTTTACACTCTTAAATATAGTTCTTAAATAAGACTTCAAAAACTTGTTACATGGGTGTATCTATTGATATTTACCATATCCGAAATTAAAACTGAGAAAATTTCAAAACACAAGAATCACAAGCACACATTCCCTAAGCTGACAGACATCACGTAGCCTCTGGAAAACCCCACTGTACGCTCATGAGTGAGAAGAGAGAAAAGGGTAAAACCATTCGGTAATGTTGTGAAAATAATTTTCACCTTGAGGACCCCTGGAAGGGCCTCAGGAGGCTCCAGGAGTACCCGGGACTGTACCTTGAGAACCACTGTTTATTTTTTATTTTTTAATTTTTTTTGTGAGGAAGATGGTCCCTGAGCTAACATGCGTTGCCAGTCTTCCTCTCCTTTGTTTCTGGGACGCTGCCTCAGCGTGGCTTGGTGAATAGTGGGTAGGTCCACGCCCAGGATCTGAACCCGGGAACCTCCGGGCTGCTGAAGCAGAGTGCGTGAACTTAACCACTACGCCACCAGGCCGGCCCTGAGAACCACTGTTTAGAACAATGCCCAGCACTTAGTAGGCACTACTGGACAGGTACATACTTAGTGTCTGCTACACAGAAAGCCTCTGCTGAGTGCTATTGGCAAACAAAATAGGAAAGACCCAATCCCTGCCTTCGAATCACAGCTCCCAGAAGCCCCTAACCGTAGTTCTCTGTTTGTCAAGAAACCCTTTCAGGGCAGCAGTCCTGGTGTTAGCACAAGAGGGGTCCACAGCCAGCCCACACTGTTAACCTGTCCGCAGGCTTTATGACCTATGTGGGTGATTCTCGAAAAGACTGGTCCCTGCCTTAGAAATGGTGGGAGATGAGTACATATGGCTCCCTTCTGAGCAGAGTCAAAGAAAGCAGTGAGAGGAGGAGAGATGGGTGGGGCCCAAGAATCACGTGAGGGGGTCACTTGCCAAATCAGTTTCTTCCTCTGCTACTTGAGTTATGCAACTAGAGGCTAGTCCCCAGGTCATGGCTAAGAGTGCCTCCAGTGTTGACAGGCTACGATTCTACCAACGTCAGTGCAACGTTTCTGGATTCTGAGCGTTTCGTCATGAGTCATCTGTCTGATTAGTGTGTGAACCCAGCAGAGCCACCGTGGAAATGAGCCTGCTCTGAAGACATTTGATCTCCTTCCCAGAAAACCCCAGGGCCACTGGAGTCATTTGGGATAGTGGAGCAACAAAGAAAACAAACTGGAATCCCATTACGTGATGTCACAAAGAAAACTGAGTCCATCCTACGTTTCACCTGGAATCCAATTTTAATGAAGGCAAATGATGGCGAATTAAGTCTTAGATGGACTCCAGTGAGAAGAGCTGACTTGATTAATTCCCATAAAGGTTATTTGTTTTATTTATTCATTCATTCAACAAATAGTATTGAGCAGCTATTATTTGTCATTCATTGTGTGAGATACTGAGAATACCGTTACGAATAAAACTCACTTATGATGCATTCTATTTATTTTTTTAACAATTAGTGGCTCACTAGTTACTTGTTACTATTTCTTTTTTTTCTTAAAGATTGGCACCTGAGCTATCTGTTGCCAATCTTCTGGGGTTTTTTTCTGCTTTTTCTCCCCAAATCCCCCCAGTATACCGTTGTATATTTTTGTTGTTGTGGGTCCTTCTAGTTGGCATGTGGGATGCTACCTCAGCATGGCCTGATGAGAGGTGCCATGTCCACACCCAGGATCTGAACCAGTGGAACTCTGGGCCACCGAAGCGGAGGGCGCGAACATAACCACTCGGCCATGGGGCCGGCCCCTGATGCATTTTATTTTAAATGCATTTAAAATACACATGAGGACTCATTTAACTTTTTTTTTTTTAAAGATTGGCACCTGAGCTAACATCTGTTGCCAATCTTTTTTTTTTTCCCCCTTCTTCTTCTCCCCAAAGCCCCCCAGTACATAGTTGTATATTCTAGTTGTAGGTCCTTCTGGTTGTACTATGTGGGATGCTGCCTCAGCATGGCTGGATGAGCAGTGCCATGTCTGCGCCCAGGATCGGAACCAGCAAAACCCTGGGCCACCAAAGCGGAGTGCGCAAACTTAACCACTCAGCCTCGGGGCTGGTGCCTCATTTAAATTTTCCAAATAATTAACTGCCAACATTTAAATATCTGGAGATATCACCTAAAAATCCAACTTTCCAGAATTACATGAAAATTAGTTTGCCTTCACTTGCTACAGGCATGTGTCTTCCCTGCCTGGTCCGTGTGGGCATCTGAATTTGCCGCCCTTGGTGTACGGTTGGAGGGGAAGGTAGACATGTTAAGAAGTAGCAATGTGTTAAATACTTCACTGGAACTGTTGCAAAGTGCTAAGGGAGCGTGCTTAGCACATCTACTGTGTGTCCTACACTTTCCTGAAGGCTAGAGGGGAGGAGAGAGAGAAGGAAAGAGAGAGGGAGGGAGAGAGAGCGAGCGAGATTCCAGCTCCGTTGGAGCCCCTAGTCTAGGGGGGAGGCAGAGAGCTGAGGCAGAATTCCAGTACCATGTGGTGGACGTGCTAGAGTGCCACAGTGGGATATTGAAGAAGCAGTTCATTTCACCAAGGTTGAGAGTGGGCGCAGATTCCAGAGTCCAAGCAGTGTTGAGAGGGAATGAGCTAAAATAGGAGGGGCGTGAGGAGGGGTTGTGAGGGAGATCAAGCTGGGAGCCCACCCTCTTTGTTTTGACTCCTCAAAGCACAGGACCCAGTGTGGCCTGCCTGTAATAATTGTGTACCACCTGAAGGCAAGTGTCATTGTCAATACCCTCCTGGTTTTATCTCCTCATGCCAGTACTCTCTTTAGGGCCTTCCTTGTGTGCTCTCTCTGCGTGGAATGTTCTTCCCCCATAGCTTTTGATGGCTGGCACCTTCTTGTTATCTAGCTCTTAGCTTAAAAGTGACCCTCAGAGCAGAAGCCTTCTCTGGTCTCTCAGTGAAAAATGGCCACTCAGTCCTCCTCAATCCCCTCGCCCTCTTCTGGTTCTCCGAGCAGCGCTATCACTAACCAGCATTTGTCTTGCTTATTGTTCCTCTCTCCTCACCAGAAAATACGCTCTCTGAGAGCAAGAACCTGATCTGTCTTCTCCACCGTCATGTTCCCCGAGCTTCCAACAATCCCGCCACTTAGGAGCCGCTCGACATTTGCTGAATGTGAATGAACTGTGTGTGAGGCATGACGATGGACATAAAGGGACAGTTGAGAAATCCTAAATTACAGGCTGGGAAGAAAGAGAGGCACCGAGATGTCTAAGGGGGAGGCCGGCTCACACCAGTAGCAATGGCCGCAAAGTCAAGGTGGTTTGACAAGAAGCCAGAAGCCTCCCCACGAGTGTGGGGGAGCTGGTACTACATGGCCAGAGGCCTCAGCACCTGGAAGAGATGCCTCTCTGAGCCTCAGTTTCGTCATCCACGAAATGGGGATGATGATATCAACCTCAAACATTTATTCTGAGAATTAAATAGTGAGGTTCAGTATAGGAAAGTGCTTAGCACATAAATGTTAGTTACTTTATTTATTTTTTACAATCCAGAGGCCTGTTATTTATTTGTTTGTTTATTTATTTTACGCCTGTGATGCCTTGAATTCATAGAGAATGGGTTCCAGCAGCTCAGGCTCCTTTTCACCAGTTCTCACGAAGTTTCCTTCTCTGGAAGAGCAGGCT
This sequence comes from Equus caballus, assembly GCF_041296265.1. NCBI lineage: Eukaryota > Metazoa > Chordata > Mammalia > Perissodactyla > Equidae > Equus > Equus caballus. The sequence continues at coordinate 38,994,935 of NC_091711.1, read as the reverse complement.
GGTGGTTCAGTTGATCCACGTACTTTCTCTTTGGCTTCCTTCTTTTTCAGATCATTTTCCCTCACATGTTTCAGGGAGCTATCTCAGTCTTAGAGTGCTTAATATGCTTCATGTGCAAAACGCACATTAATTCTCTGGGCAAGACTCTTGCCCTTACCTCGTTTGATGACTACACTGCCAACAGCATGCTGGGTAACATCGTGGACTCTTCCTATTTCGCATGGTAACATTTGTGGGGCATTCCTGTTTGAACAGCGCCTGTTCCCTTGATGTCTACAACATCATTCTTGTAGACTTGCATGTATGTGGTCAAAGGAACAACTCCACGTTTTCTAAAAGGCCTAGAGAACGCATAGAGGGTCCTTCTCCTCTTTCTCCTTGTGTTGGTCATTTTGGTGAATTACTAGAACATGGCGGTTCCCACTGAAAGGAAGGTGCTGCTGATTGCTTGATTAATTTTGCGCCCACACTGTCTGTTTTGTGCTGTGAGTCTGAGTAGGCAGAAGTAGAATTGCTGGAGAATGATGAGAGATTAGGAAATAGGTCTTTGACGGGAGACTCTTCCATCCTTGCTGTGGTTGGGTTTCGTCAACACAGACCCTGATCCAGAAACATGGGTGCAGTGGTTGATTTGAGTCATGATCTCAGGAAGCACAGTGAGGCAGTGGGGACAGAAGACAGGAAAGGAAGGAAAGAGAGGAAAAGGTACACTCATGAGCCAGTTACCACTGTGGGCAACTGGGGCTCAGTCTCATTGTGGATCCCCTGACCGATGGTGTAGAAATACCTTGTAATTGTCCTACCGAGAGGTGAGGAAGATGGGAACCTTATACACCAACTTCTGTGGCTCCTTGGTGAAGGGGTTCCCTGGAGGTGCTCCTGGAACCCTTGGCTCCATGGCTCAAGGATGCTCCTGCAGCCAGAGAAAGCCCTTCTGGCAGGTGTCCGAGTTAGGAAGCAGGTGACACTGTGAGAAGTGTCTGCGGAACCCACAGGTGAATCCCATGGTAGGCCAAGGGGACATGTGTGTGACAACAACAGCATCTGCTACTTCTCCTTTGGCCTTTGGGTACAGATTGGGAAAAGTGAATCCCACGTCTTCATTTCCCCCCTGGGAGAAGGAGTGTAGTAGGTTGTATTATTATTTTAAAATATGCATTGCCTCTCCCTCAGGAGGATTAAACATCCCCACCCCATTGAAGGCAGGCTTGGCCATGTAACTTGCTTTGGCCAACGGAATGAGAAGAGAATACAGGTATGTCCCTTCCATCATATGGTCCACCACTCTCCCTCCTTTCCTTCTGCCACAGACCAGTAATGACCAAGATATGGACCAATCCATTGGCCTTGGTCCCAGAGTGAAGATGACATACAGCTAACCCACAATGGATATGTGAACAAGAAATCTTTGTGGTTGTAAGCCACTGAGTGAGAACTTAGAGGTGTTTGTTCCTGCCACGTCCCTTAGCCAAAGCTGACTGACAGAAGGCGAGATTTATCTGATGGGTGATTTGGGAAGAAGAACTAGACATGCGTTGGCACAGCTCCTTCCTTACTCTTCCTTCAAGTGTGCTTGACTCTGAGGGGCGGATTTCTGGTTAGCTTTCTGCCATGCAGGAAGGAGCCTCTCCCTGTTGGGGGCAGCTTGCGGTTTCCCAGCTATGCCCGTGGCTTGGTGGTTGAGTCTGTCTAATTCAGCACATCCATTTGGCTGCACATTCAAACTTCATGTTTATCAGTAATAAATTAAACATTTTTATGTCCTCTCTATGCCTCTTGTATCTGTCTCTAAATTGTTTCCTGACTTGATAGGGAAGAGAAGCGCTATTTATTAAACCCCTTGAAGCCCCCAAAGTCTTCATGATTCCAAGTCTTAGGGACAGAATGGCTTTTTCCAACTTATTGGCTTCTGCCTACCTCTCTTGGTGGCATTTTCCATGCTCAGTTTCATTTTGTATGTTAATGCCAATAGTAAACAGGAATTGAAATCTTACATTTGTGCGTTGGTAAGCATGTAGAGCACAAAATTACAGGGGTTCTGGCTGATAAGCTCTGTTTTAAGTCATAAAGGTGGGAATGGAGAAGGATGCACGTCTACTGGAAAATTGTTTCCACCTTGCCTTCTCACCATTCCCTACTTCCTTTTTTCCTCTTCTCTATTCTTCATCTCTGCCTCTTTTGCTCTTCCCTGTAAAACCTAAAATAGTAAATGTCTTGGGTTTAATCAGAGTTGATAGGTTAATGGATTTTTCATTCATTCAATCATTACTTATCAAGCATCTCAGTATGCCAGGTATTATGCCAGGGTGGTTGAAAGAAGAGATTGGAGACATCATTCTTCTTTTCTTTCCCATCATTCTCCTTCCACATCAAGCTCTGAATACTGTGCAAAGCTACTACTTAATCTTTTCTTAGAATTGGTGTCATTTTATGCATCTTCAGTTTCATAGATTTTAACGGTCAAGCTTTTGATTCCCAATCTCTGATCTTTTAATTTGTTGATGATGGGGTAGAACAATATGTAGGTATTTCATTCATCAGAGTAAGGAATGTAAGCTGCTGTACGCCACCACCCACACCATCCCTACCCCCCAAACCTCAGTGGCTCAACACAATGAAGTTTCATTTCTCATGCAGCTCTCCTCCAACCGATGACTCAGGTACCCAGGCCCAGTTCCTCTTGTGCTGTTACTGTTTTTAGCTCACAGGTCTCCACAGCTGCTGCAGGGAGGAAAGAGAGGGCTACAGGATGGGCGGGGATGCTTTTAGGGGCCAGGCCTGAAAGTGGCCTCTGCCACTTTTAGCCACATTCCATTGGCCAGAACGTTGTCATACGTCCCCATCCTGACTGCAAAGCAGGTGGAGAACGGTGTCCCTGTGTTCGCAGGAGGAAGAATGGGTGTAGAGACTGTCTTTGCCACAGAAATATTAACTTAGGTTCTGTCGTCCCCCCGCTCCCAGGTATCTTCCACAATTCCCACTCTCCCTCTCTTTCAAGAATAAAGCTGTTACAGTGGAAATGCAAAGAGAAAGGAGAGCCAGGACTCAGATTTTGAATTTCAAAATAGACTTTTGAAATGCGTTGGCTTGAGAGAAAAATTTCTGTGTTTTGAAAGCTTGGTATTTTTGACTCCCAAAGTCTAAACTCTGTATGACTCTGGTCATGAAATCTACGCCCTACAAAACTTAGAGATTTTTTTCCAGAAATAGAATCAGCCAGGACCAGTCTCGGCCCCCACCCAGGAGAGGTAGATGTGGCAAGGGCTGAGGGAGAGAGAGGGCGGCACAGAGGAGAACAACAGAGCTGCAGTCTCCTATGGGTCTCTGGGGGACCCCTGCCTCCTGCCTCCTCCCAGATGGAGCGTTGGGGAAGACAGAGGGAGAAACAGAGCTCCAGGTGGGGGTGGCACCTGGAGGGAGAAGAGATCAGAGCCTCGCCTCCCGTAGGCAGGCCTGCTGAGGGCATATTTGCACTGTTCCCCTCCTGCAAGGGTATGAGGAGTATGGATGCCTCCTCATGTGTCTACGCAGCAGGGGCCCAAGGCAGCCTCTTGGAGACTCCCAAGGCCCCGGAGCAGTGTAGGAGCAGCCAGGGTTTCCCCATGCCCGTGGCAGAGGTGTGAAGCCGACAAGACAGAGCCTTTCCTGGAGAGGCCCTGATAAGCTGCACCCTGGGTGGATCAGTGACTGAGGAGCAGACAGGACAGCTCAGGGGAGGCCAGCTGGGATGGATATCGACAGCCAGTCAGGGACCCAGAGGAAGATATCTGAGCAGGTGCCAGTAGGGACAATAAAGACCCAATGCCTCGATGCAGCAAAGGTCCAGGGGCTGATGCCCCAGGTGGAATGTACGATCAAGACAGTTCTGTTCTAAAGTTAAACTGTTTTTGTTCCCCCTTCCCCATGAGATTTGGATCCTCCCCTCAAACTAAAACACCCTACAAAGTCCCCAAGGACAGGGTGAGGCGCAAAGGGGCAGTGGACCTGGAGTAGGGAGATAAGAGTTCCTTTGTCAGTAACCATCTGTGTGACCTTGATCCTGTCGTGTCACCTCTCTGGATCTCAGTTTTCTCATCTGTAAAATGAGATGTAACATTACCTGCTTTGCAGACATATTGTGAGGATTAAATGCAAAAAAAAAGCTCCTAGTTCTGGGCCTGGCATGCATTAGGGGCTCAGTGGCTATCTGAACCTTCCTGGCCTTTCCCTTCTGAGGTCATTTCTAATTTAAAACATGATTCTTCTCAGGAAAGATGGATACACAAGGTTATGTATACTGGAGCATGGAAAATAAAATAAAATAAAATGCCTTCCCCCACTCTGTAAGGAAGCAATAAAAACCGAGGGCAAGGCACAAAACAGACAATGAAAACCTGACTTGAGAGCGGGGTGGGGGCTCGGGGGCAGGGTGAGGGCGGTGACGGCACTAAATGAAAAACAACAACTCAATACCCTGCTATCATCCTTCATCAAACTACAGAAATAGAAACCAGACAAACACATTATGTGAAGGGCAAAAGGGTTGGCAAGGTTCTGGCCTATAGGAAAAACCCAGGTTCAATAATGCCACGAGCAGAGGGAGGTAGGGAAGTGAGGTCAAAGTCAATAGCGGGGTTTGTGTCCTGACGGCTGGCTTTACAGTCCTAATGAGGCCTAAACATCACACAGTCCTTTTTGGCTGAACTCAGTTTCTCATGAGGCTCTGTATCTGCTCTGGCAAAAGCCGGCCACATGGCAGGAGTGGTTTCCACTTCCTCTGGCCGATGAATTATCAAGGGTATTCTCTGACTTTCTTTTTTGGGAAAAGAAAGCTTTGGAGTAGAAAATGCTCTCTTCTATTTATATCTACTCTTCTCTCTCTGATCAGAGAGATGATACATTTTGGGGAAGGACTCAGGCCCCCAGTGCTCTGTCTTTATTTAGAAGGGGGCATGGTTAAGATGGCATTTCTAAGATCATCCGCTCTGCTCTCGGTCTTTATCTGGTCTTTCAGGGAGGGTGTGAGATCTAGGGTTGTCTTTTTGAATGTTTTCAGGATTGTTGGAATAGCCACACATTTTGTGTCAAGCTCTGTGCTCGGTGCTAGGGACACAGAAATCCAGTAAGGGATTAAGAAAGTGCTCATGTTCTCAAAGAGCTTATAAATACAGAGATTTGTACCACCAGCTTGTCTGACGGCTGTCGGTAACCAGAGTACGGGGTTAAGAATAACTGGCTTTTGACTAGATCTTTCATACGATTATATCCTATGGGCCCACAATCGCCCTGTGGCTAGGTGCTCGGGCACCCACTCACCTCTCAGCCTCAGTGTGAGGACCACAGCTGGTCCAGTTCCAGTCCTCTGGCTCCAAGCCCTGTGCCAGCACCTCCTTATTGGAGTTTTCTCCTGGTGAATAGTGCTGGCCTCCTCCTAAGCCTTCTCAGGCACACAAGAATTTGCTCATTTTTTATCAGAAACTATATCCTGCTCCCATTTCCTGCTCTTGCTCATTTTTAAAGACCCAGATCAAACACAACATCCTTGGTGAAGCTTGTCCTGTCTCCCCCAGGCATGGGGAGCTCCATCTTCCTATAGCTCCTCTAGCTTTTGGCATATAGAATAGTCATATTAATAAGGATAATAGGAGTAACGTAGTAAAAAGGTCTAAGTTACCATTTATTGAGTGTGTCTATGAGCCAGGTGTCATGCTAAGTGCCTTACATGCATTATTCAATGCTCAAAAGAACCCGCGGGAGATACTGTGATTATCCTCGGTTTACAGATTCTATCAGGTAGGAGTTGCGTTTGGCTGTGTGTAGCAAACTGTCCACAGTGGCTTCACCAAATGGGAACTTATTTTGCTCAAATAACAATAAATTAGAGGTAGATGGGCTAGGCTGCTGTGATGGGTCCGCAGTACCACCCCTAGCATGTAGCTTTTGTTACTGTGGACACAAGATATCGGCTGTTTTTCCAATCTGTGTTCCAGTCAGGAGGAGGGGTAAAGGACAAAGGGCAAAGGATGAAAGAGCCTTTTCTTCCTGCGGTTTTCTCTTAATCGTTGGGAAGGGACGCTATCCCCTACCTATATCTCCCTGGCCAGACTGTGTCATGTGGCCACGCTTAGCAGCCAGGGAGCCTGAGAATTCTCTTTTTCCTCCTTTCTCTTTTTAAAGCTGGGCAGATTTGTGCCCTGAACAAAAATGGGGTTCTGCTGGTAAGGAATAAGAGGAGAATGGATATTGGGTTGGGAACTACCAACGCTTGTCATACAAATGAAGAAACTGGGCCTTAGAGACGCTAAGGATCTTGTCCAAGTTCAGAGATATGGCCAAGTCAGGCTCAACCCCACATCTGTTTGACACCAGAGGCCATGTTCTCCTCCACAATGAGAGATGACGTCCTTATCATGGTGCATTACAGTTGTCTTTTTATTTGTTCATCCCTGCTGCCCTAGACTGTGAACTCCTTGGTACCAGGAATCAATTTTATTCATCTTGGTATCCCGCACTTTTGCTCACAGTTTGTCAAAGGGAGAAATGAATAAATATTAGGACTTCAGTAGTTTCTGCAGCTAAAAATTCTCTCAAGGAAAACATTCTTCAATTGTCCTCTTCCTTTGTAGTGTTTTATAATCACCTGTTCCCAAACAGGTAGCTGCAGATGTATATGAAAGAAATGATCCTGGTCTTTGCGCCATGGGCACATTGGGCCGCTTCGACTATTTATAGGCTTCTCATCTCTCTCTCCCTGAGTGCTTAAGGCTTGTTTACAGGGCAGGGTCCAGTTTCTCTTTGTTCTGCCTGGTCATTCAAACATTCCTATCCCGCATTGCTCTATTTCTTGGGGAAATGTGTGCTACTTGAATAACAATAATTTGAGTCACAAGCAGTCCTGATCCCAAATATCATTACTTGCTGGGTCATGGAGCAGCCCAGAAAGGGCCCAGCGTCATTTTGATTTCAGTATTTTGGCAAGGCAGGTGGAAAGGAGAGGAGGATTCTTAAGATACTAGTTTAGAAAGTCAAATTTTCTGAAAACCAACCACTGAGGTCCCTAGGTTAAAAAAAAAAAAATGCCATTGTTGTTTCATAGGCTGCTAGGAAACATTCTGATTTTTCTTCAAAGCCATAATGCTCTGAACAGGATCAAGGCCCATCTGCTGTGGGGTACTGCCAGCTGGGACCCTTGAGTTAGGCTGGGGCTGCCTAATTCAGCTCAAGAACAAGCTTGCAAGCACTTGGACTTCCCACTTAATGGTCCAAACAGCTGATTAAGAGATGTCTGGGCTTCTCTTTCCAACCTCATGGACCCCCATCAGTAGCTTGCTATCACTAAACACAGGAGATGATAAATATTTAGCATGTATTAAGCAGTTCCTATATGTTAGGCTCTGTGCTAAGTGCTTTATTTTGTCTCATTTCATCCTGAGAACTATACTGGACTATTATTGTTATCTTAACAACAAGGAATGCAAGGCTTAGTGAAAATAAACGATTTGCCCAACACAGTGGTTGCACCAAGGGGTGACTTGGGGAGCATTGTCTGCCCATTCTAATCTCTCGCGGCCCCACTGAAACCACCTTATGCAACTTAAAAAACCCAATGGTAGTGATAATGATATCCTTTGATATCTCAGCAATAATCTTTTCAGGAAGGTAGTATTATTCTCCTAATTTTCAGATGAAGAAACTGAGGCACAGAGAGGCTAAGTAGCTTTTACAAGACACCATGACTTGTAAGTGGCAGAGCTAAAACTTGGGTACCTTTATTGATCTATAACACAGCCTAGGTAGAAACAATGTGTTCGCTACGAAAACTCTAGTCTTCCCTTCCAACCGGTCTGTAGGCCCTAAACCCCTTCTAGGCAGAAATTCATGTCATCACTGGTCCAACATCACATGGGCAAAGCCTGGATTCAAACCTGGGTTGGTCTGACTCCCACACAGGGATCGATCGTTACCACTGTGCTGTTCCAGCAATTGCCAGGTTAAACCCAAGTTCAAAGGACAAATCACGGACCCATCTGGAAACGACTTTAGAAATCATCTAACCCAGGTTTCTCAACCTCAGCACTGCTGACATTTTGCGCTGGACAACTATTGTGGGGACTGTCCTGTTTATCATAGGATAGCGAACAACATTCCTGGCCTCTAATCACTAGATGCCAGCAGCAGCCCCCAGTTTAACAACCAAAAAAGTCTCCAGATGTTGACAAATGTCCTGCCGGAGAGGGAAAGGGGCAAAATCACCCCTGGTTACCAACCGCTGATCTAAACCACCTCATTTTACATGTGATGGAGTCGGGGTCCAAAGAGATGAAGTAACTTGTTTAAGCTAGCTAGTAGAATCCAGGTGGTTCATGCAACATCATTGTCTCCCTCTAACGTACAGGGCACAATATGGACCCAGAGAAAATAGATGCCCTCGTGTCCGGTACGAAAGAGAAACTATTACACGAATATCTCTAATTGCACGAAGTTGGTAAGCAACAAGGTGTTACACAGGCAGCAAAGTGTAAAGAAAGGGAATATGATCTGGTGTCCTGAGATGTGGATCTGCCACTTTTTCGCTGCAGGACTTAACCAATCTTCAGGTTCATCATTAATGAAACAGAGATCCTGGGATCTGCTCTGCCTACACCATCAGCTTCAAAACGGGTCTGTGAACGCATTGTGTAAACTGTAAAGCTCTTAAAAAGAGCAGATATTATTAAGATGATCAGGAATGTGATAATAATTACGATCAGAGTAAAAACTTTGAGAACTGAGGAGAGCCATAGAGTGGTGGCTTCACTCCTGAACCTTCCAACTGGAGATCCCCATTCTCCTGCGGGAGAGTGAGCAGACCGAGTCCCCTCCCACAGAGCGCCTCTCCCACCGCCTGAAACCAACGTGGCCAGAAGGGCGAACCCTGCACAGCTCTTCGGCCCGGCGCCCGGGCCTCTCAAGCTCCGCCTACTCGAGGCTGTGGCCCCGCCCTCAAAGGAAACAGACTCCGCCCCCTCCGTGCTGGCTGGAACTCCAGCGACTCGGCGCCTCCAGGACCATCCCTCGCCCGTGCCGGAGATTCCCGAACTTCCCCGATCTCTTCCCGGCCTCTTTCGGGCGCCCGGAGCGACGGCGGCGGAGATCGCCGAGGGGCACTGGCCCCGCCCCCTCCGCCGGCTCGGCCACCGCCCCCTCCGTTTCCCCCGCCCCGCCCCCTCCTCCCGCGCGGGCTGGAGTCCCAGATCCCGGTCCCTCCCTCCTCCTTTCTCTCTCCCCGCCTTCCCGGGGCTGCCACAGTGGCGGGTCGGCGGATCCCGGCCAGTCAGCTCGTTCCTGCCTCGGGCCCCTCCTCCCCCCAAATCGGCACCCCTCCCCACGCCTCGGGAGCCGGACCGCCCCCTTCCTCCCTCGGCCGGCGTGGGGTGAGGGCCGGTGTGAGGGAGCGAGCGCGGGCCGGCGGGCGGGCGCCGCGAGGGCGAGAGGCGGGCGGGGCGCGCAGCGGGCCGGGCCGGGGGCGGCGTGTGCGCGGGGGGGCGCGAGCGAGTGCCCGTCGCGACCCGCCGGCGGCCCCGAGCAGCGCAGCCGGCGAGCGACGCGCGGCGAGCGCCAGGCGCGGAGGGGCGGCCGGCCCGCGCGCGCGCACGCACGCACGCAGGCGGGGGCGGGGGCAGGCGCGCGGCCGCCTGTCGCGACAGTCGGGGCCGAGGCCCAGGGGGAGGTGGCCTGTCGCGGGTCGCCCGGCTCCCGGAGGCGAGGGGGGCGCGGGCGGATGGCGGAAGGCGCCCAGCCGCAGCAGCCGCCTCAGCTCGGGCCCGGCGCCGCCGCCCGGGGGATGAAGCGGGAGTCGGAGCTGGAGCTGCCGGTGCCCGGAGCGGGAGGAGACGGAGCCGAGCCCGGCCTGAGCAAGCGGCCGCGCACCGAGGAGGCGGCGGCCGACGGCGGCGGCGGGATGCAGGTGACCGCGCGGGACGGGCGCCGGTGGCCGCGGGGGCGGCCCGGGGCTCCCGGGCTGGAGGGGCGGGCTTCCAGGGGTCCCGGCTGGGCGGTGGGAGGGGCGGGTCGGGGCCTGGTTGGGAGGTGGGGCGCTCCGGCCTGGAGGCGAAGGGTGCGGGAACCCCTGTGTGCCCACGAGGGTCCTGATTCCAGAGGGGACCAGGGGGCACGACGCGTGACTAGGTTTTGGGGGGAAATCGAACATGGTTGAGATGGATTCCATTTCTCCCAGCCCTTCCTTGGTTCCTTGGGGGGGAGTGGGAGCCGGGAGATCCTGGGTCTGTTGCCCAGAGAGCAGCTGGACCGAGTCGAGGACGGGGGGACAGTGGTGGGAAACCTCCCAAGAGGGAGGAGTACCTTTTGGCATCCTCGACACACACTGGGATGGGGAAGCAGCGGCATATAAAGGAGAGGGGGTGGAAAGCGAGAAAACTCCTCGAGAGCCCAAAGGGGATGTGGCTTGGGTTGTGGGTTAAATCAGTTACACAAGGAGTGTGAGAAGTACAAGGAGTTGGGTAGTGTTGGGACACCGTGGTGCTCGTCTCATTAACTTTATGGAGCATGCTTATGAGTCTGAAGAGAGACGCGGGACATGCCCCTCCTGTGCTTTTGCCAATTGCATCTTGGACCAGCTCTTTAATGTCCTGGGGTATAAAAGAAAATTTATAGAGCTGTTAGAGACTGGATTCTGAGTCGTGGACTCAAGCATAAGCTGGTAGATTTGGGTAGGGAATGAGAAATGGAGCGATGATGTCACTTGACTTTGAGGAAGACCGTGAAACGTTTGTACGTTGTAGGATTTGGTTTCTCTTCAGAAAATACTTTCTATGAAATGGTGGGGCTCACCTACCAGCAATTGTTTAGCCATCTGCCTCATTCTCTTAGAATCGTAGAATGTTAGAGATAGAAGGGACCAGAGACATCATCTTTTCCAGGGCTTCTTCCTGGATAGACTTGGAAGATTCTTCTGCAAAATAGTTTATGTGCACTTTTTGGTGGGGGAAAGTCAGTAGTTTTCATCACTTTTTTGGAAGGGGATTCAAATCCCTAAATGTTTTAACCATCTCATTTTGTAGATGGGGAACCCAAAGTCCAGAGACTAGTGACTTGCCTAAGGCCACCCAGTTAGCTGGTAGTAAAGCTCAAACTAGAAGCCTCATCTTCTGATTCCTATTTCTGTGCTCTCTCCATTACACCACTCTTGGAAATCTCTGCAGCGCCAAAAGATTTCCTGTGCTCTGGTCCCTGCTCTGCACGGCTCTGCCTGACTTCCTGTGTTTGAGAGGGAGCTGTGTGGAAGCCTGGCATGTTTGCTGTGTGCTTCTTCGTCTCCTTTGCAGAGGCCACTCTGTTACTTGTGTTGATTTGGGTAAAGTGACCCTCTTGGTGTTTATTTTTGAATTCTTTTGTTTTGTTTGCCTGCTTTTGTTCTCCATTAGAACTCTGTCTGGCAGACGGATTGGGAGAAGTCAAAGCTTAGGGCCGTAGAAAAATAGAGAGGGATATGGGGAGGCTTCAGGGGAGGTGGGTTAACATTGGATGATAAGGAGAGGAGGCGGGATGTGGGTGCTGGTGAGCGTGTTCTGCTTGGTGTGTGCATATGTGTGTGTGCCTGTCTGTATTCTTTTATTGTCTCTGTCGGTTATGGTTAATAGACTCTACCTCCCTCACCCCTGCTGTCCTCCTGGGTCCCATTATTTGCTGGTTGCCTTCAAATTGGCTAAGGATAGTAGTGTTTGGGAATGGAGCGGTGTATGGGGACTTGGGAGTATGCAGAGGAAGGAGTGGATTAGGTCCTTTGGGTGCAAATGGGCACCTGAGAACTATCCCACAGAGAATGTTTTTTTCACTCTGTGTCTTTGTGGATCTTTATTTATTTTTCACTTTCTGCACTCTCATTGTTCTAGTTCCAACACACCATGTCACACAGGTATTCAAATCATCATTGATTTAGCCCCCTGCCTTCAACTAGCTGTATGGTTCTGCGAAAATCTTTTCTTTTTTTTTTTTTTTTTGAGGAAGATTAGCCCTGAGCTAACGTCTGCTGCCAATCCTCCTCTTTTTGCTGAGGAAGACCCTCAGCTAACCTGAGGCCCTGAGCTAACATCCATGCCCATCTTCCTCTACTTTATATGTAGGACACCTGCCACAGCACGGCTTGCCAAGTGGTGCCATGTCCGCACCCGGGATCCGAACCGGCGAACCCCAGGTCGCAGAGAAGCGGAACGTGCGAACTTAACTGCTGCGCCACAGGGCCGGCCCAGATCTTTTCTTTTTGGGCCTCTGCTTCCTTAGTTATAGAATAAAGTGTTTATACGGGATGATTTCTAAGTTACCTTTTAAAAAATATGTCAATTTCCTTGACCTTAAGGTACTTGGTGCTTACAATCTAGAGGGGTAAACGAAATGGGTGAAAAGTTAAAAAAAAAAAAAGTGTGTGTGTGTATAGGTGTGATTTTTTTTTTTTTTTTTGATAAGTTCCAGAGGAACAGAAGAAGAGATACTGCAGGATAGTTGCCCATCACAAAGCATTGCATAGTTTAGAGCTAAAGTATGCAGGAGGTTTGTGCCACTGGGTCCAGAACAAGGAGATGGACTTTCTCCCTGAAATGGTCCGGGAAGGCTTTACGGGGAGGTTGAAATTTGAGGTATAATCAGGAGTAGAGGAGAAATAGTGTTCATGAAAAGATAAAATTGAAGCGTAGGTGACCTACACCTGTAGGACTTTGCTGTATCATTCTGATAATAATGATAGAATATTTCATAGTCGTTTAAGTAATGTTTATTGAGCAGCTGCTATGTGCCAGGCACTGTTTTAGAGCCTGGAGATATGATAGTGAACAAGACAAAGAATGCTCTCATGGAACTAGTATTCTCATTGAAAGAGGCAGATAGTAAAGAAATTAATGGCCATTATTCCGTGGTGGTAAGTGCTAAGAAGAAAAATAAAGCAGAGGAAGGACAGAGAGTGATGGAGAAGGTGGCCAGGGAAGGCCTCCCTGATGGGTGACCTTGGAGGGAAGTGAGGGAATGCCCTTCAGATATTTGAGGGAAGAGGGTTCAGGTGGAGGAACTGTGGGTGCAGGGGCACTGAGACAGAAGTGCGCTTGATGTGTCTGAGAGCAAGAGAGCAGTGTGGCTGGAGCAGACCCAGCAGGGGTGAGGCCGTCTAAGGAGATCGTATCAGTGGGGTAGAAGTGCCTGTATGCCCTGTGTAAATATACACTTTAAAAAACTGGAGTAGCCACCTCTTTGGTGTGTGGGTTTGGCTTAAAACTGGTTTTTTCTTACGTCGTAACACACATGGAGTTTTCCTGAGGTCCCAGCTCCTTCCAGGAAGCCTCCCCTGACTGGTTAGTTCGCACCAGTCAGACCCTCCGCCTGCCTCCTGTGGTGTCGATGCTTAATTATACATCATTTGTGTTGTCCCTGCATCGGCTTATTGTCTTTGTTTCCCTAGTGAGACTGTAAGCTCCTGGAAGACGGGAGCTATATTTTCTTTGTACTTATTCTAATGGTTAGGATGCTGTTCATAATATCTAACAGTTTTGGGTACATAGTAAGTGTTCAATGCTTGTTAAGTTCAAGTTGAAATTTACCTTTTACAAAGCTATAAAAAATCATGAAATTCAGGGGTGAGAGCACCTTCATGAAATTCCCTGATCTTTTGAGTGTCAAAGGCTTACCCTTTTTTACAGGAGAAAGTAATTTCCTGGGGTGAGTTTCCTAAGGCTACTTACTAAATGGAGCTGCAGCTCTAAACTGGGGATTCTAAAGCTGGGCCCTGTGGAGTTAGCTGCTAAGCTTTTGGAGTAAGTCATTCATTTTACTTTAAGCAAGTCTGGTATATATGAAAACTGGGCTTTATAAAACATATTAGGAATGAATTCTTTTGGTCAGCTTTTCTAGTGCATATATACAATTTAACAGAAATTCAATTTCTGTGCAACTCTCTGGGAATGTAGCTGCTGTATAAGGCGGGATGCACCTTAATTATTACCTATAGCTTTCAGCAAAATTCTTTATGGGAACGAAGTGTTGGTATGTGATTCTTACATAGCTGACCAACTGCCGTGAATCCAGGCCAGCTAAGTGGACGCAGCAGCTCTTTGTATTGGCTGTTGATTCTAGAAGTAGGAAGACTTTCTCCCTGGTCTCAGGGAAGGGGCTCCAGTAGCTTGTAAGTGCTGTGTGGGTGCTGTATTTCTTGAAGTAGTTTATCTTCTCATTTGCTTTTTTGGGGTTTCTTTCCTCCTGGGTGGATGTCTCTTTGGACTCTGATTTGGGTCTTTAGTGCTGTCATTTGGGTAGCATTGTAAAAATAATGTGCTTTCCTTCTAAGTAATTTCATGAGCAGTATCTCACTAAAATTATTGAATTTTTCACTTCTATCTGTCTTAGTCTGCATGAGCTGCCATAACAAGAAAGCCTTGACTGGTGGCTTAAACAACAGAAATTTATTTCTCATGGTTCTGGAGCCTGGAAGTCCCAAGGTCAAGGTGCTGGCAGATTGGGTGTCCGGTGAGGGCTCTCTCCCTGGCTTATAGACAGCTGCCTTCTGGCTGTGTGCTCACATGGCCTTCCCAGGGTGCCAGCAGCTGGGGGGCGGGGCGAGAGAGAGAGCGAGCGAGCGAGTGAGCTTCCCTTTCTTCTCTGGGTGCTAATCCCATCCTGAGGGTCCTACCTTGGTGACCTAATCTAAACCTAATTACCTCCCAAAGGCCCCACCTCCAAAGACCATCACGTTGTGGGCTAGGGCTTCAACACACGAATTTGGGGGCCAGGGGGACACAGACGTTCAGCCTATAACACTACCAGAGTGGTAAATATTGTAGATGGAGAAACTGAGGCAGAGTCACAATAAAAATCACACATTTTTGTCAAGCCTTGCAGGGAAGACTACGAATGTAAAACGTTTTTGTAAAATGTGTTTGAGAAGGAGAAAGTAAGATCTGAATTCACAGTCGCGTTATTCTTGTGGGTGACTCAAGGGAGTAGCCTGAGTTGAATTTGTCTCCAACTCCCTCTGCCATTTTCTAGCCACCTTGTTGTTTTTTTCGCTGTCACACTAACATGTGAACACAGAAGATGCTAACTAGAGATTTAACTTTCATTTTGATAGACAGCAGACCGGTGCAGACAGGCCTCAAGATTGGAGGGCCGCGGAGAAAGACATTCACGGTGCTCAGTGTGAACCAGAGTGTTGCTGGCGGACCTCCCCTTTGACATCTCTTAGGCCACCACTTCGATGTCAGGCTTTAGTAGTGCTGGAGACAGTAAAGAGGGTCCTTTTAGTGAGCGGGTTGGTTTGCGTGTTTGCTGATGCATTTGTAAAATGTAGTAAATGTCTTTATTCTGGGGCAAACGTACACTTCCTTCAGAGACAGGAGGGAAGAGCATCAGAGATGATGGAAAGGAAATGGCAGTAATTGGAGCATGAGCAAACAGATGGAGCGAGGAAGGCGAGTGCGTTTGCTGCTTTAGGTGGCCCCTAGGAGTATTGAGTTTCTTCTTCTTCTCTCCTCCAGCCCCAATACAAGCAGGCAGCTTACACGGCTAAGGTTTCATTGTCTAATCCATCATAGATCAGCTCGAATAAACCCATTGGCTGGCACTGATCTAGTTAGGAGGGTGGTGCAAAGCTGCTTGAGCCAGGATTGGGGCAAATCGGATCAGAACTGCCATGTGAATCCCCGACATATTTCTGTAATTTGGGTGGGGGGTGGGTAAAGTAGTTTGGGAAATCACTTACAAGAGACAGAGAGAGAGCATGCGCATGAGAGAGTAAGCGAGCAAGCAATCAGCCATGAGTTTTTTCAAACACTGTCTCAGGGACTCTGAGGGGAAAGTGTGTGGAGGATTTGATACATTTCCCTGGAGTGTAGCCAGATTGCTTTAATGACCTGAGTCTAAACATTTTTTGGTCACTAATGCTCAGGAATGGCTATTTTTATTAGTATTTGGATATTCCGGTTGTGATCACTCAATTGTGATGTCTGAGTAATCCCTTAATTCGAGATTGTACAATATGGGGTCCCTCTTAATTTTTAAAGGGGAGATAGTGTTATTATTACTATTATTATTAGCAGCTTTAATCTGTAATTATATTTATCTGTATATACTTGAAGTATGGTGTAGTAAAAGAAGCACTTTTTAGAGTTCCTCATAATTGGGTTTGAATCCTGGCTCCTCCACTTACCACCCGAATGACCTTTGGCAAGATATTTCACATCTAAGCTCCTGCTTACACATCTGTGAACTGGGAGAATTAATCCATACTCTAATGAGCTGCCCTCATGAGTAACTGAGATTATTTAAAGTGCCTATCATGGAACCCAGCAGTAAATGTTTATTTCTTGCCTTCCTCATAACCTGCTAAACAGCATTCAATGAATTCCTTCTTACTGCTTGATCAGCATGGAGTGGTTGACAGGTTTCTGATTGATCAAGTGCCAGAGTTGTGAACTCCTGGAGATGAGCAGTGTGTTCAAGCGGGAAACCTAATTTGCTCGTCATCTGGGTGGAGGAGGTGATCGGACGTGGTCATTGTGGTCTCTCTAGTTAGAGGAAGAGGAGACATTTACTTCTGTGCTAAGGACTAAAAGGACTGCGGAAGTATCACGGTCCCTGCATGGAGCAGGTGGGCGTTTCATGGACCCTGTGGGATCTCTCCTGGGAGTGTGGGTGACAGATGCACTGGCTCTTATAGTGGTATACGGATGCAGGAACTGTGAAAATGTCGTTTGTGTTTCAAATTTTATCAGGTTTGTTGGTTACATATATTGCATCAAATAGATGGCACTTTTTCTTCTCATTTTGGTTTGTGGAAATTGAGCTGGGTTGCCTCCATCTCCTGTGGTCTCTTTCCAGTCTCTTCACACCCGCCCGCCAGACTACTAACAGAGTCATCTATCTAACAGAGCTTAAAATCATTTGATAGCTTGTCTTTGACTTCCAGATAAAGTCCATTCTCTTCTTTGGCCTACCGGGTCCTCTGGCCTGGCTTCTGTCTGCCTTTCTTGCCTCATCTCTTTCTACACTCCACCTCCAAGTCCATGTTAAGGGGCTTGTAGCTTCCTGAGCGTATTGTGCCACCCAGGCTCTGTCATCCCTCTGCGCTTTTCTTTCTGTTCCTTCTACCTGACATTCCTGCCTACGTCACCCTCACATTTGTAAGGCTCAGTCTTCAGGAATCAGTTGCGATCCTGATTCCTCCTGGATGCCTTTTGTGTCTGCTCCCATCCCTCTCACATTTCTGCTGGTGTCCAAAACATTATGCCCATAGCTCTGTCTTAGGACTTTTTAGATTAACATTTGTTCAAATGTCCGCCCTTCCACCGCTACCCAGACTATGAGATCAGGGGCTCCTTTGGGATCCAAAGGATTTAGCACTGTGCCTGGGTCCGAGTAGTTAAGAAACCGTCATTCTTATTGAATTGAACTTTGTCTTCCCGCTCCTCACTTGGGGCTTGCACATGGCTGTAATTGTTTCTCCAGATTTTCCCTGGGGGGGTCTGGCCCTGGGTCTGCTGTCCAGCTCCTGTGAAGACTGGGTGTTGTGCGATTTGTGAATGGTACCTGATCTTTCCATTGATATCAGGGTTAAAGGTGAGAGAGGGGTCTTTGAAAACAGAAGCTGGGGTGGAACTCAACTGCCAAATGTGTTGGGTGGGCATGGCAACCTGATGTTTAGTTTCCTGTGCTCAGATATTAATTGAGTGCACGTGTGTAAGTGTAAAAAGCGCCTTTGTGATGGTGTAGTTAAGGAAAATAGAGGAACCGCACAAGTAAGGAGCAATTAGAGCTGACCTGTCCCAGTTCATTGGAGCAGTGTGTTGCTCTGCCTTTTACAGTGCTGCCGAGGGATTCTGGAGTGTTGCAGTTCAGATATGTTACCACCATTGGAGACTAAACCTGTTTGATCAACTGTGGACCTTAATTTCCTAACCAATGAATTTCATAAGCTTTTATAGTGTAGCTCGTTTTAATGGATGCAGGAAAAATACCGAACTGAGACACCTCGCAAAATACATGTTGTTTTCAGATCTCTCATTGATATGCTTGAAAATGGGGAAGCTTGATACAGTTCTTTTAAGTCTCAGCTTTGGAGTTGGAGTCATAGAAGTGTTTTGCGGGAACCGTCTCTCCCTGGCCCTCCTTCTCCCTGCCGCCTTCCCTTTCAGCTTCTGATTCGTGCTCCTGTGTAATCCTTGCCTGTTTGCCAGCCTCAAGACTCCCCTTGCTAGTTTAGGGGCCTCTGTAAAGGTGAATGTGTATACTTGGTAGTGGCTCTGGCTTTTTGGATTCTGAATGGATAAAGCGGGTTCTAAGAAGGGAATGAGAGAGAGAGCAGCCAGTAATATCACTTCCTTCTGGCGTGTCCTGCACATACGTGGCGTTTAGAAATTCAGCTGAGGATTCAAAGCACAGGACACATGATAAATACCACTTATGAAGTAGATGACAATTTTGAATTGCCAAATGATAATGGTTGAGTAACTGCTTAAAACCTATTTTCCCAAGGGTGGAAACTGAGCCTTTGAAGTTTAGACTTCTACATGGGTGTGCTCAACCATAATACTTGGTTTTTTAGGGACCTAAGTCCCCAGAAAATACCCTGGTATGTGGGATTTTTCCCGTGAGAAGGCTGGTTCCTTGGTTTCTCCTTTGCTGAGGGAGGTTTTGCACTGAGCATTGGCTATTTTATTCCAATAATGTGGTTTTTGAGGAGGTACCCTGTTTATTTTTCTTTTTGGCTGCATTGATTTTGTCGGATCCTTCTTGTAAATACCACGAGCAAAGCATACTTTGTTGGGAGGGATGGTGGGGGTAGCTGGGATTCTCAGCTCTGGGATTTGGGTTGGGGGCAGAACTAGTGTAACTGCAGACATAGTCTGGGGACATGGTGGGGTTTGAATGTGGGCTCCAGCTCCTGCTTGAGTTGGAACACTTTTGGAACAGAGGCTCATGGGAAGTTCTTCCAACTGCTTTATTTTGAGCAGCTTTTTCCTCTGCAAATGGGCAGCCGTTTGGAGGAGGGGGAGTTAATTGCTGTCAGCCAGAATGATTTCCACAGCAGACCTATATGGATTTGATTTAGAGATTTATTTCAGGGGTATGTGGTTTGTCCTGAGTCAAGAGGACTTTGGTTCCATTTTCCTGGAAGTTGGTGGGCTTCTCTGCGCCTGCTCTATTTCTCTTGGACTGTTAGGCAAGTAGAAAAGCAGCTGCATAGTTAGCCCTTGTTGCATGGGGCTTAGTTTCATAGGTCATCCTCTCTTGGGGATTTTTATACAGTCACATTTACAGCCTAAAGTTTTCTTTTCCGTTTTTTTTTTCTTCCGCAGTTCAGTGCTCCACAAAAATTCTGAGGATGGTGGTAATAATTTTGGGTAGAAGGCAGGATTGTTTAGCTCCCTCCCCTACTTTCTTACTACTCAACCCCGCCCCCCCATCCTTTGCAAAAGAATCTGCAAGGTTGCTTATCCCCTAATCAGCCTGGCTTGTGCCCTCATCAGTCTGAATACGTGCCTTTGACAGCTTTCACCTGCTACTTCTTAGTTTCTAGGGAATGGGGTTGTGGGATTGTGTGATTTCAAAGCAAGAACTGGCAAAATTGGGAGATGCTTTGTGGTGGCTCCCAGCACCCACAAAGCTTAGCTCATTGGTTTGCACCTCATACAAATTTCCAGGAACACTGTCCCTGTCAGCGGCTGGCACAGTGGGTTTTGAGGACTTTGTTGGCGCTTTGGGAAGTCTCCACGCTGGCTGCCTCTCCCAGTGGGAGCTTTGGCAGAGCTTACAGCGAGTTGGTAGTGCTTGCTTTGACGCGGGTCTCTGGTCTTCTGCTGTCCGTGTCGGCAGAGGCCGAGGCAGCCTTGTTTACAGAATGGAGAGTGGTGCCGTGCAGCCGTCGCTGTGTGGGCCGCTTCACATGCGTCTGTGTTTGCTCTGCTCACACACACATTTGCTGGGTGTCCTCTCTGTTGTGTTCATACTTGAAGCCATGGTCTGGCTCGTTTCTTTCAGTAAGCTGATCTGGCTAATTTTGGTATCATCTCGGACTTTGAAGTGATGCTGGTCATATTTAAAAGGTCTCTGTCGGGGCTTAGAAGTGAATATTTCTGTTGGCTGCTCCTCCCTGTCCCCAGCTACTGCTCATTATGCATTATAGACACATCTTTTGTCCCTCTCCTTTGTGTTAAAGGTCTTTAGTGGCTTGTTGTGATATTAACTAGATCCTTTTGGTACAGCGTTTTGGCTTCAAGCTTTCTGTGTCTTACAGTGTTGGAGATCAATTGGTTAACTTTTGCATGTTGCATACATACAGCAGAAGCCTTTCAGAAAGGTGCTTATCACAGATTGTGATTTTTGTCAGTTGCATAAAAATGCCGTGATTAACAGACACCCACGTGTCTGTGTGTACGTACAGTTTTCATTTATGCTTACTTGGCATCTCTCCCTCTAGGAGTTTAGAGTGTTACTCTGTAGGCTTTGCTTTTTAATCCTGGGCCGCCTGATTGAAGAAAGCTTTATAAGATTGCATTTTCCTGAGCTTGGTGTAGGAATCATTTACCTTTATTGGATTTTAGCTTCACTGTGAATTGTTTTCTGCAGTGTTAGTTTTAGGCAAATAGTAAATACTTGTTTGGTTTAACAGTATCCAAGATGTTTGAAGAAACCTAAAAAATTTGACTGGTCCAGCCTCCTGTTTTAAGCAGTTGTCTAATTCAGAGTATTTGAAGCTGTTTTCCGTCGATTGCTCTTTGAGAAATTATAATAGGTATCATTCTGCCAAAAAAAAAAAGTCAAGTAACTTTGAAATAGAGGTAAACAAAATTTGAACTATTGCATTTTACTTTCCATAAGCAAATGTTGTGACTCTAAATTAATAAAAATGTATTTAGTGAATCGTCCTCCTCTTACCCCTGTTACTCATCTGCCCTATACCTGCTTCACCGAACAACTAACCCCTGTTGTTAGACTCTGGTATTATTCTCGGTGCCCCTCTCCCACCCCCCCCCCGTTTTTTTAGGTGAGGAAGATTGGCCCTGAGCTAACATTCGTGCCAGTCTTCCTCTATTTTGTATATGGGATGCTGCCACATTGTGGCTTGATGAGTGGTGTATGGGTCTGTGCCTGGGATCTGAACCCATGAACCCCAGGCTGCTGAAGCAGAGCACATGAACTTAACCACTACACAGTGCCACTGGGCCAGCCCCTGCCCCCTTTTTTTTTACAGAAACACTAGCATGCTCTCCATATTCTTTTGCACTTTGCTTTTTCATTTACTATATTGGAGGTTAATTTTTTAAAAAATGTAGCAGGGTCTATTACTGTTTTCATTAATGGTTTCTGTTTTTTTGTGTCGTGCTTAGAAAAGTTTTTCCCACTCAAGATTATAAAATATAGAGAATGGGCTTGCAGGGGCCGTCCTGGAGGTTAAGTTTTTATGCTCCACTTCAGTGGCCCAGGGTTTGTGGGTTTGGATCCTGGGTGTGGACTTACACACCGCTCATCAAGCCATGCTGTGGTAGCATACCACATAAAAAAATAGAGGAGGATGGGCACAGGTGTTGGCTCAGGCCAATCTTCCTCAAGCAAAAAGAGAAAGATTGGCAGAGGATAGCTCAGGGCCAGTCTTTTTCACAAAAACAAAAAAGAAAGAAAAAGAAAAAATAGAATGGGCTTGCAGACAGACTTGAGTTGGAGTCCTAGCTTTTCCACATCATAGCTGTGTGATCTTGGTTGTCACTTAACCTTTCTAAGCCTGAGCTTCTTCCCTTGTAAAACATATTATAGGACTCGTGTAAGAATTAGAAGAAGTAATATGTGTAATGTGCTCAGTTCAGGGCCTGACACATGGTAGGTGTTCAATATATAATAGCTCTTTTATTGTAATTCCAAGCTCTCTTGCCTTGTATCCCACTGCTTTTTACTTCCTTAAAGGCAAGAGCACTCTTAATTTTTGTATGCTTGGCTCCTCCATCAGTGCCAGGGATATATTATAATAAGAACTCAGGAAATGTTTGTTGAAAAAAATGTCAACCTTTATACAGTCTGTTTTTTAAAATCTTCTTAAAAATTTTTGTTGCTTTTTCTCTAATCACCGTCTCTGGGTTTGAAGCATGGTGACTCAAATTGCACATAATACTCAATACTTAAATTTAAACTGTTTCATAGTTTAGAAAATGCTTTGACGCAGGTCTTTATTTATTCCCTACAACAACCCCAAAGAGCGGCGATTCTCCCCATTTTTCCCTTGGTGGAAATACGCTTCTCTAAGCCTCCTGACTGGGAAGTGGCAAAGCCAATGCTTCTACCCGGATCTCGTGACTCTTTATCCAGGGCCGTTCCCTTTGGGTCTCTTGCCCCTGTGCCCATAGGGCGTGACTGTAGGGAATGGAGGGAGTTCGTGCTTCATTGTCTTTGCACGCCGTCTGTTTAGTGTTGGGAACACTTTACTGTAGCCTGACTGTTGATTTGTGTAGAACTTGAAGTTAACATGAACCGCAGTTTCCTTCGTCAGTTATTTGCATCTGGCCAGCGTTTTGAATTGGGAGTTTGCTAAGATTTATCGTGTACTTGTATGTGCCAAGCATTGTCTCAGAGACTATGGGTTTATTTCACTTCCCTGTAGTGCATGTTGGGGGAAGTTCAATGGGATAATTGGTGCTCTATGTATGGTGGTTTGTTATTGTTGTTTGTTAGTTTTTTGCCTCAAAGTTATCCCATCACGAATTTTATTATTGATCAAATAATGGATCAACAGTAGATAACTCAGTGGATTGATAGTGGAGGGTAGAATGAAATCGTGAGAGCTGAAGGCATCTAGAAGTTGTCTGGACCAGCGCTCTGCTTCGATCAGTGAAGTAGCTGATGTGCTCGTTTTTATGGATGGGTTATTTGAGGCTCCGAGAGCGTATGTGAGAGCAAGCAGTAAGCTCAAACCTTGAGGCTTCAGAGCTAAGTAGAATCTTTGAATTCTTAGTCTTTTTTTCTAGAGATTGGCACCTGAGCTAACATGTTGCCAATCTTCTTTTTTTTTCATTTCTTAGTCTTTTTTATTATTCTGGTGTGACTTCTCTGAGACTTTATTATATGGAGGTTTTTCCCCCCATTTATATTTATTTTTTAAGTGTATGATATAGTCACATGATTAATCATTCAAAATATGCAAAAGGTTGAAGAGTAAAAAGTCTCTGCTTTCTCCCAGCTGTCTAGTTTCTCTCCTCGGAGGTAACCAGTGTGCTTAGTTGTCTCGGTATCCTTGCAGAGATAGCACCTACATAAAATTGTCTCCATCCTCTTTTAAAAACTCATGCGGTAGTATTCACATGCCTGCTGTGCTATACTTGTCTTGTCTTTTCTCTGTATTTGGAGATCACTTCATATCAGTTTGTAGTTTTTTTCTCAGTTTGTTAGGTTTCTGGAATTAGGATTAAGTGTCCAAATGTCTTTGGTAGGGATGACTCTGATCAGTACAAGGTCTCGTAAAGTATGAGTCTGCGTTTTTATGGAATCCTGGAATCAGAGGGTCGGAGACTTCATCTGCATCTCTGTTCTTTCACATGAGTCCCCTACAAATCCCTGACTGATGATACCTTTTAAAGATGTTTGAGTAAAAGCTAGGCATCCTCAGCGCTCCACCTGCCCCAGACAGCTGCTCCTGGTCCTGTCTTTTTGTGCTAGTAGGGCCCGTTTTGAGTCAGATGCCCTTTTTGTCACTGAGTTAGTAAGAGTACTCAGGATCTGCCTTGAGTCATTGCACGTAGAATCGTAACTGCAGTGTGATTTTGTTCAGTGTGACATCCTCTATCCCAGACATATCCAGAATACCCAGGTTTATCCTGCTTGCATGTCACTGCTGTCAGGAGGCTCTTCAGTGAACCAAGTTTGGTGTTGAATTGTGGGAAAGGAAGGTTTAGTTCCTGATAGGTGTTTGCATCTTGGCAGCCCTAATTGCCCTTAGTTTCACTTAACCCCTGTGTTTGTGGAAAGCCCGGGATTGAGTGAATGCTCTTCATCTCTGGTGTGTGACTGGACTGCGACTGAGACTTGGTGGGAAGTAAAGGGATAGGGTTCAACAAACAGGGAATAGTCTTCTTGTGTTTGCTGAGTAGTAGTGGATTCTCATTCAGGCTTAGAATGAAGGATTTCAAGCTTAGACTTGACTCTAGCTCAGTTCACCTTGAAATACTTCTGCATTTAAACATATGAAATAAATCGTGCTTTTCAGACCTTTGTCTCCACAAGAACATTAAAGAGGAGGTAGTGTTCCAGCTATTTGGAGAATGAGGCAGGTGGGGATGTGTCCTGCACTCCAGTGAATGCTGACCTCCGCTGTATGCCGGTGCTGATCTCACCACACAGTCTTTATGGTGCCAAAGCTTTGCCGTGAGGGAATTAGGCCTCCTCGGTCTCTGTGGCCCCAAGTGGTGAATGGAAGCAGGCAGGGTACCACATGCTGCGTTGTCTCCCCTCTTGCTTCCTCCTTCACCCCCGGTATAAGGTTTCCAGGCATTTGTGCAACCTGATAGCAGAAAGCGCCTGTCTTAGCAGTGGAGAGATGGGTTGGCAAGTGGCTCAAGTTACTCTGCGCTCCTGATGAGAACCACTGATCCAGGCTGGTGACTGCTAGGGGATAGGAGCTGTACTGCTAGCGCCTTACCCACTAGGAATGGTGGCGTGGGTCTCTGTGGTGGTTCAGGACTTCAGGAATGTACCCAGGGCAGCTTGAGAGGTCTAGCCCGCAGCTCTAGGGAAGCAGCACAATATGAGAAGCAGATCTTGCCTTGGAGGAGGTGGGTCTTAGCACATGGTGGCACACAGGAGCAGAAGCACCACATACGAAGTGCAAACTCAAGGAATAGAAATGGTATTTTGTTAGTCCACCTCTTACCGAAAACCCAGTTGGAGAATTTATTGAATCCAGTAGTACTAGGCACAGTGATGCCTAAGACTTGAATTTGCAGTGGGCAGGTAGATGTGTATACAGATAATTTTAATACTGTGTGATAATTGCTCTGATGGAGGTGTACACTGAGTATATTTCAAAGCCTGTGCTTTGGTAACACGCACTCTGTGTACTGCTCTATCTGGGCAGTTACCACATTGTATTAAGATACTGGGTTAAAAGGAGGCATTCTAGTATTAGGCTGCCTGCATTCAAATTCTGTCTCTAGACTGACTTAGCTCTGTGTCCTTTGGGCAGGTTACTTAGCTCCTCTGTGCTTCAGGTTTTCATCTCTAAAATGGGGATAATAATAGTTTCTACCTCACAAGGTTGTTGTGAGTATTAAATGAGTTAATATAGGAAATACAGTGTGTTTGGAAGAGTGCGTGTTCCATGCTAAGTGCTATATAAGTGTTGTTATCTGTTGTTATAGCGAAAAGCAGGGGCACCAGAGAACATGGCAAACACATGCTGGCCAGTGGCGGTGCAGAGTTCAGTGTTTATTGTATTCATTGAAAGATTTTTAGCATTAATTATGCCAGGTACTGTACAGGAGTAGATGAATGAAATGTTAACCAACTGTGTGATTGTGTACAATACACAACCAGAGTCAGTTTTTTGGGAGGTTGTGTAAAAAGAATATTGATATGAGGGGCTTCAGTATCCCGTTTCAGAGAAGCAATCTTGCTGTTCTTTTGGGAGTTGCATTGGAGGCCCTTCAGCTTTGTTGACATTTTGAAGCTAGGTTATATCCTTACTCTAAGGTAGGACAATACTTAAGTATTTGCAGCAGGTAGGAATCTTTCCTGCTCTGTAAAAACCTCTAGGAGAAGCCATTTTAGATCACAGGCAATCCATCTATCCGTCCTTTCTTACTTCCCTATCTCCCTCCCTCTCTGAAAGGGAAAATTGCTAATATTTAAATCACTTTTATTGGTCCCTATATTAAAAGTAAACCTCTCATATGGTGCAAAATCTCTTACCCTTTTGCTTGGTCATTCATTCATTTAACAACATTTGAGTGCTTACAACGTGCTAGAGCCTGGGGTTACAGAGTTAACGGAGTGTCCTTTTGGAACCTGCGAGGTTTATTGGGGCAGGTTTCTGGAACAGCTGTACATTAGGATAAAATTTCATAACACAATGTATTGATAAGGGCGTAGGTAGAGAAATGGGTCCTCATGTTGCTGGTGGGGTGGAAAGTCGCATCACCTCCACGAAGAGCTATTCAGCAGTATCTGTTAAGATGGAAAATGTGTATGTTCTTTGAGCAGTTCCATCTCTAGAAACTCATCCTACAGATACTCTTGCGTCAGTCAGTGTGTAATAATGTACATTACAGCATTATTTGAAACAGCAAAAGGTTGAAAAAACCAAAATGCTCTTAAAATCTCTGAACTAAAATAGTTACATTCATTCATAAAATGGAATCTCACGTAGACGTTAAAAAGAATTAGCTCTGTGTGCATTAACATAGAAGACTCTAGAATACGCCAAGTGTAAAAGTCAGGATGCAGACAGGTGGATAACTTGCTATTGTTTGTGTAATGAGAAAGAGTATATATCCATGTACATCTAGATTCTTTTTGCTGAGAAATGCAAGATTCTGGTCATAGTGGTTGCCTCTGGGGAGGGATATTCAGTGATGGAGGAATAGGAGTATAGGCAAAGACTTAATTTTCGTTGTATACCTTTTGTGCCTTTTGAAGTTTGTTTGACGTGCATGTATTGTTTTAAAAGTAAGATAGTTTATTAAAATTACATAGGAATAAGTAAAGAGCTACTTTACTTATGATCCTTGAACTTGCTAATTTTCATGGAAAAATGAATAAAGTTATGTGTTAGAGCAAAAGTGTGCCAATTCTGCTTACCACAAACAAAGAAAACATAGTGCCAGTGGTGGCACATGGTCATTTTAATTTTGTCTGTCACATTGTTTATTGGTATAGAGGGTGTTTCCGGTGCTTAGGTTTATCATTAACTATGTTTTGCTATGTTTATTATTAACTGTATCTTATTCAGTGAGGGTAAAACCTGTGATTATAACAAAAATGCTGATATGAAGGGGTGAATAAATGTAGAGATGATTAAAAATGGAAGTAATGTTAGAAAATGATACATGTTGAATATGTGTGCGGGATGAATCACTCAGCAATGCAGACAGTTATAAAGGGTCAAGTGCAAAGCATAAAGTGAGTTGAGAAGAAACAAGTCAGAACCGCTACCATAAGCCTCTGCGATTGTCTTAAGAAATGTTCCCTCACTAGATATGCAGCCATGGGTTACTGGGATCTTTTCACATTGGAATTTTATGACCTAATGGACTTAGGAGGAGCCTTTCATTCCAGACCTAACCTGATGGTAAATAGAGGCGCTTCTGTATCCTATCAGGATAGGAATGAGTCCAGTATTTCTGTTGGAGCACAAGAGAGGGATTCTTATCCAGCTGGGGTGGGATGGGCACAGGGAGAACATTCTGCAGGAGCTATTGCTGAGTATCGAGTGAGTGAGCAGGGGTTAGGTAGGCAAAGGAGAGGGAGGGGCAGGCCATTCCAGGCAGAAGCAGCAGTCTGTACAAGGCGGGGGGCTGAGAGGACCTGCGACCAGGTCGGCGGGGTTGGAGTGGAGGGCGTGAGGGCAGGGGATTGTCCCAGAGCGCCTTTGCTGTTAGTTCATCCACAGACTGCTGACGCCTTGCCATCGGGTACCATTGTTCACGAGCTGACTGGGTGATGGTGATTGGGTTATCCTACCACTCGAGGAGCATAGCCTCTTAGTGGTAGGTGGAGTAGTGACACTGTCTTTGTTCATCAAAAAGGAAAAGAAAAGAAAAGAGTAAGAGAGAACAAAGAAAATCCATATTTGATGATGATGTGTATATGTAGTTGTGCTGCCTTCTAGCAGAATCACTGATTTTTTCCAGCCGTCTTCATCCTGGAAGCAGCTTTCCCTCTATTTAGAGTCACAGTTTGAGTGCTGCATGGAAACAACTTGGACCTTATGCTCCATTTCATTATATTTAAATTTATGTGAAGCACTGTCTACCATGCAGGCGTGCGTTTTGCTCTTCATAGCACGGAATGCTGTAACAACAATGTTTTGTCTATCAGAGGCTTTCAAAAAATTTTATGAACGTGCAAGTGCTTAACCTCCACAGTATACCAGGGTAGGTGGCAGGTAGGCAAGTGATATTTTTTCGCATATCTTGTGTATTAGCACATTTCAGTTGTTCATGCCTCTTAAGGAGAAAGTTTTTCCCTTGAGGCAGAAATGTTCTGTGCTTTGAATCCACTCAAAGACAAATTATTCTGGAAAGCTTGAACCAAACCTGGTCAGATGCTTGTGAGTTATGAGAGAGGGATTGAAATAAACTTTTTTGGCTAAAAATAATTTTGCTCACAAGTTACCAAAAATGGCTGACTAGAAATGCTTTTAAGATACTTGTCTAAGCTACCATAAGCTGAAGGTCAAGAAAAAAGTTTAGGACACGTTTTGAGAAATGATTGGCTCTATTTTGTCAAACTTCTTGTTCCATAATTACCTCATGAGACAAAAGCTGGTGGAAAGTGTTAGACCTTAGATTCAGCCGGGACCTAGAGGTCTTTAAGTGGGACGTGCGTACTTCCTGTTTCTTCTGATGGTGCGCTTGTACCTGTGGAAGACATTAGGGTTAGGTGAGAATGGGACATTTAATTCTAAAGATATTGTACAGTCGCCTGTGCTGATGAATTATTTAAAGCCCTTCTCTCCTGTTTCAGAGCAGGTTTTCTTCTCAGGGGCTGTTCTTCAGTCTCCACGGAGAGCCAGGTGAGGGGTCTTTAGCGGTGGAATTGCTGTTGACGCTCTGTCAGCCTGTTAAGGTGCTTCTCCGCGTCTCACCAACTGGTGGAGTTTAAGGTCACTCACGGGCACGGGCAGCGCTTTGACTGGCAGTATGGCTGGCTGTCGTCGGACTTCCTATTTTAAGCTGCATTCTAAAACCTCAGTGTGCTTTCATGGTTGCCCAGGGGGTCCGTTTGCACCAGCAGTGTGTGCCCTTGGTTGGTGGTGGTAGACTTGAGAAACTGGGAGGCAAGTTGACTTTCCTTAAGGTTGCTTAGTATTGTAGACTAAAATTTTGCATTAGAATGAAATTTAGAGCTTTTTTCCCCCTCTTAGAAATCTCTTTTAAAAACAGAACCAATATAAAGTCGTGATGTTTTTCCTTCCTAGATTAACACATGTTTATTGAGCACCTATTGTGTATGAGGTACTGAGAAGGGAAGTTGGCTGAGCTCATGTCAGAGGACCTCAGTGTTGCTTCACTTAGAGAAGAATAGTAGCCTGCAGGCAGGCTCCACCTTGAGGAGAGTAGAGAAGTTTTAGAAGTAGGTGTTGTTCCAGTATAATAAGGATTCATTAAAAAGTAGAATAAAAGAATTGCTAGGTCTCAGTTAAGTGCCAGCTTGGATTGCGGTGGTCCTGGTGGTTTCTTAACTTTATCAGTCTTCAGGAGCCCAGGAGGGTGGCCAAGTGCAGTTACCCTGGGCTGAGCGTTGGTAAACTGGGACAGACAGGTTCAGGTGGAATAAGGGAGTGGGAGAAGGCAGAGGACAGGAGTTTGTCATATGAGTTGGAGATCTTGACATTGGAAGAGTTTGAGTGGTCATGAGCCCTAAGGAAGAGTTATCAGTTGGATGATTGTGGTAAAGGTAAAGCGCTCTGGAAATAAGGAGGTTGAAGAACTCGGAGGCTTGGGAAGGAAGGGTCGTCAAATTGAGTGTGACATAATTGAGGACTAAGCACTGAAATCATTGGGCAAGTGGAGAGAAAGTCGTGGGCTTGAGGAGGCGCAGAGAATGATGTATAAGCATTAATTCAGTGGTTCTCACCTGGGGGCAGTTTGGCCCCCCAGGGGACATCTGGCAGTGTCTGGAGACGTTTTTCATTTTCGTGACTGTGGAGATGCTGCTGGCATCTAGTAGGGAGAGACCAGGGATGCTACTTGAACCCTCTGAAGTGCATAGGGCAGCCCCTACAGGGAAGAATGAGCCAGCCCAGAGGGTCAGCGGTGTGGAGGCGGAGAAACCCTGTGTTAGCTTTAATAGGACAGGTGTTCCTAAGGCGACAGAATGTGGTTGTTCTCTCCCCTTCCATTCTGCTCTGTAGATCTCTGCACATCCATTTGTTCTTTCATTTAGTGATTATTCGTGGAGTTCCGTTTATGTGCCAGGCACCATGCTAGATAGGCATTAGGACTATAAAGATTAGTTAGACATCACCTCCTTTTTAAAGCCTATTTTTAATTATAAATTAATATGCAAATATATTCTTCCAAATAAAAATCCCCAAACTCTGAAAATGTCTATCCAGTGGCTACTTTGACTGTCACCTCCAGTCTCTGTTCCTTCCCTAAAGGGAGCCAGCGCTATCAGTTTGGTGCCTGTAGCTGAGTATTAGAAGGTGGCCTCCCTTACATCTAGTTTCTTTTCCTCTCTTAGATGCTATGCCAAGAGCTTTACTTTTCAACATTTGTCCTAGGCTGCAAATTTCTTAAAACAGACTAGGTGTTAGGTTTCTCTTTTTGACTTCTTATTATAATACATGGTATACAGTTGTAAACCAATAAATGTTTGCTGAATAAGGAATGAAATGAATTGATGGAAAAGCAGCAATGGGGAGCAGAAAGAATGCTAACTTCTCTTAATGGCCTTTAGGCTTTGAAAGGCTGTGGGATATGTTTATGGGGAAATGAGTTAATGTTAGGATGTAGAAGCAGTATTGAAAGAGTGAAGAAAAATTCAAAGCTGTAGAGGTGTAGAAAGGGGGACACCAAGGGGCGCAGTTGATAGGCTGGTAGATAGACGGAGAAGGGGTTGAGAGACGGGCCAGAGATCTTCATTGTATCGGGTTCAAGAGTTCAAGGAGAGGTATTAGGGCATGAGTCTTTTGAAGAAGCTTATTGCAGGTTAGCAGTCGGGAAGAACTTACTAATGCAGGAGCTTTTTAGAACTGAAAGAGTCCTGAAGGTGGAGTGTTGGTGCAATAGAAACCTTAGCAGTTTCTGTTATGTTCCGGAGAAATTCTGTGCATCTGTGTGCGTGTAGACATGTACCCCTTTATATACCTGAAGGCTCTTCGTTGTTTTTCCCTGACTAAAACATCTTGGGGGATATTTTGTTTCACTGTAGGCAGATCAACCTCCTTCTTTTGAAATGATCACATAGTGTTCCATAGTCAGGATTTTTTAAATCATGGTTTGTTTCAATATTTCCTGTTGCTAGACATTTGGGTCGTTTCTAGTCTTCTGCTCTTGTCAGCAGTGCTGCTTGTACGTATGTTCTTGTTCAGAGAGGTGTGCACATGAGGACAGGTTCTGAGGGTTTCTAAGGGTATGTGCATTTGATCCTTTGATGGGTATTGCCAAGCAGCCTCCAAAATTGTGGCTGAAAATTATTATGAACAGCAAAGTAAAATGACTTTTCCCTATCGTTTTCGCAAACTGTATGTTCCTTAGATTTTCACCAGTCTTTAGTGAAAAATATCATCTTGATCTTTTGTATTTCTGTCATATAAGGGGGTCTTTTTTTTAATATGTCTAAAAGTCATTTTTATTTGTCATGAACTCAGGTGTGAAAGATTTGTTTTTTTTTTAAATTATTTTTATTGAGTTATTGATAGGTTACAATCTTGTGAAATTTCAATTGTACATTAATGTTCGTCAGTCATGTTGTAGGTGCACCACTTCACCCTTTGTGCCCACCCCCCACCCCACCTTTCCCCTGGTATCCACTAAACTGTTCTTGGTCCATAGTTTTAAATTCCTCATATGAGTGGAGTCATACACAGATTAGTGAAAGATTTGTTTTTTTCTTATTGATAAGTAAGAACTTTTATAAATTAAGGAAGTTAGCCCTTGTCATTCATGTTGCGAAATTTCCCATTCAGTTTGTCGTTTGTCTTTTGAATTTGTTTGTAGTATGTAAGTGTATGTGTATGTGCTTGTGTGTGTTTTGGTGCCATACAAAACATTTTAATGTAATCAAATATATAAGGTATTTATTTTTAAACTTTTGGATCTTGTTTCTTTCTGAGAAAGACCTTCTCTGCTCTGAGATTTAAAAATAACTTCCTGTGCTTTCTTTTAGTACTTTAATGGGAAAACCTGGATTTTAGTTTGGTTCTATCGTTTATTAGTTTTGTGACATTGGGCAAATCATCTGATCTCTCAGAGCCTCAGTTTCCTAAACTGGAGGGGTTCGATCAGATGCTTTGTAACATTGTAAAGAACTTTCAGTTCCAGGATTTCTTGTTTGCTTTTGAGTAGGGTTTGCTTTTGGTGTGTGGCGATGGGGAGTCAGAGGCAGGTGGGGAGAAAGATGTAAAGAGGCAGGCAGGTGGACATGGAAGGAAGACAGGCAAAAGCACGGAGGAGCCTGGAGAGAGGAACCGGGACTCTGAACAAAACCCAAAAAGCCTGGAGAGGGTAGAGGAAAAAGAGGAGAACAGACACAAGAAAGGTCGAGACTGGGAACCGAGCGGGAAGCACTTTCCATATCACGGGAGGTAGAAAACACTTTGGGGGCCTTTGTTCATTCACTCTCCCTCCCTCTTTTCCTTTCTTCCTTCCATCCCTCCCTGTTTTTCTTCTTTCCTTTCTTTTCCTTAGAATAAAGTTAAGTGTAATACAAAGGTTGTGAATTAGCACAATCATAAAGTACAAAAGTCAGAGCTTTACAGTCCTACTCATGCTGCACGTCTATAGTATTTAAAGCCAAGGGCTTTGAACTCCTTGGACACAAGTGTGTGTTGGAATTGTTATTATGTTGATTTATTGTCTAGCAGTCCCTTCCATGTCTAAAATTCTGTGTTTAAATATAATGCATGTCTTTTAGCGTTGTTATAAGAACTATAACTTTTGCGTTTCCTGCTTTTAGATATTAAATGTGTAAAATTAATAATGCACTCCTATATGTTTTGGATTTCATGTCTAAGACAGAAGTTCTTCCCATAAATTATGCCTTTAAGAAATCTAGCTTCTGTCTGTGGACACCTTGAGTTGAGATGCTTAACTGCTTCTCTGTCTCCCTGTCTGCTAAGCATGGATGATAGGACCCGTCCAACAATGTATAGTTAACCAAAATTCTTATGTGACAAATCTCTCCAAAGTATAATGTTTAATTATTTACATCGTGTACTTTTAAAAAATTGATTTGTACTTTGCCCTTAGACCCTAATTATGATTCTTTTTTCTTGGTGCCTTGTTTGAAAAAATATCTTAAAAAAAATCCTGTGATTTCTGCCATGTACACATTTGAGTTGAATACACTCTGACCTTTTAGCTGATGGTAATTTCCACTCACAAACTCCTTTTTACCTTTTCAACCTCACAAACCCCCAGAACTGGGGTTATCTATTGGCTTCCTCAAGTTGCCCTTGGAAACAGATAACTAGACTTATTAAAATCATTGCTGGTTATCATGGCAGTGGCCGTCACTGTGGGCTACTGGAAAGGAAGTTATTGTGGGTATCAGAAATACATACTGAAGGAGGAGGAGACCGAAGTGTAAGCGGCTTTGGCTGCTTAGCCGTGTTACTGAGACATTGGCTGTGAGGGGAGATGCGGAGGCCTCAGATGTCATCTTCTCCTCAGAGTTGATCCAAAGCTTGCTTCTTCTGCATCTCTGGAGGATGGCTTCTTGGGAAAGAATCACCTTTGTTGCTTCCTCATTTTGTGCACTTTGGACCCAGTCTCTCCATCTCGTCCCTGGACTCATTTTACATAAAATAAAACCTCATCAAGAGCTGTTGTTTGAGGCTCTACTCTGCGAGGTAGCCTGGGCAGAAAGTGACTTCCAGGGGGTGTTCTGTAGAGGTTGTTGATGTGGTTGGGTAGGTGATAGACAGACTCAACCAAAATTAAATAACGGTTTAAGTTGATGATGGAAAATAGAGGAAAGGGTCATGTACCTTGCTAATTTGTCAGTGAGAAAAACTATATTTAGTACAAAGTTGTACCCCAATTGTTTTTATAGGTTTACTATACACTTGGAAAGGTGAAACATCAAGGAGGACAGAAGGGAATCCAGAAAGTACGCTGTGGCAACTGCAAATGTTTTTATGCCTTTTATATTCTTTCTGATGAAGTTGTCATTAATTATTTTAATCTTAAACCTGGGAGGCTAAGGGAACTTTCCCTCAGCCCTGGAAGCTGACTCAGACTTTCCTCTCTACTCCCTTCCCACCTCAGTTCCCTGCACTATTTGCAGGATCTCCAAAAGCTGGCTTTGGAAATTAGTTGCAAGAAGTCCTACACATGATGTAATATGGTAAATACTTACGAAAATAGTTGTGGAAGAAATAACTCAAGGTCTATAGTGAATCCGTACTCAGGAGAAGGGGTGTGCAGAGAGAGTCTTGCTGTAGGAACAGTGTTAGGATGGCAGCGGGGCACCTGGGAAAGCAGAAGGGGCTTTTGGAAGGGGCTTTTCATCGGCCTTGAAAAGTCTCTCTAGAGATTCTTCTGCAGGCAGCAGTTCTTCTGCTCTCACCGGTGGTTTGTCTGGTGAATTTGAACCATATGCTTCTACCATGTGAATGTTTAAAATGACTGAAAAAATCCAAGACTAACCACCCTGGAGTCTGTTGGTCAAAGCCATTAGAGCTGTAGGCACCGGGGTTTCGAAGGACGGCCGTCTGGGTGACTGAGACTGGGTGGAAGAGAACGCTCATTGGTTCCCTCTGGCTCATGTTTCTAGAGCCCATTCCCATTAGTTTGTGTCAGATGCCCATAAATCCCTGTTTTCCCCTCACCTATCAAACTCTGAGAAGTTCTTGCTTAGGAGAGGTATCTGTTGTTACACTGTTCGTTTGAGTGTAGAATCTGGACCAAGGGTCAGCCACTTTTTCTTCAGGCCTTCAAGGACTGATGTGTGACGACCTACATCCTTTTGGCTGGTAGGAGAGTGGATGAGAAGTCTAGAGGCTGATTGCCTTCTAGTTGTGCAGATAACCATTCTTCTGGCCCTTCTCCCGTTTTCCTTCATCAACAGTGTTTATAACATTATCATGTGAGGAACGACAGTGGAACTCCTCTTTCCCTGGGGCTGTTTCTCTGCTGGATTTCAGCAGTCTCATAGTTCCTGGTGATTTTTAAAATGTTTTAGAGTTTTATTCAAGTCAAGGTGTCTTTCCTTGACAGCTGCGTTTTGATAGTTCTTCCCTTAGCTGGTGTATTCTGGTTTGCCCTTGTTTGGGAGACGCATGGTAGAAGTGGTGTTCCACACTGGGTATCGTCTCGGGGTCTTGAGTGGTAAATCAGTTGTTGCTTCCTTCATTTGGAGAAGAATCTTAAGTAAGAGGGAGGAGAAACTTTTTGCTTGGGAGAGAAAATAAAAACCAGCTTTTCTGAGGCCAGAATGGGATCATGTGTAATAAACTGTGAATTCACCCTCTTTTTTCTCCTCCCTCCGAGTTGCAGTTGACCTCACAACAGCTGTTTCCAGCTGTCCTCTGGATTTTGCCCAGGCCCCTGGGATGGCTGCAGTGACTCACCCAACTGGGCGCTTTTCCATAACGGTCTGAAGCTGGCTTCTCAAGGAGTGGGAGCGGGAGGAGGAAAAGGCGGGTTCTGGTTGCCCCGGGTAGATTTCCTTGTTGAGCTTACTGTCTGCCACAGGCTCTGGGTCTGATTTGTCCTCCTTTAAGCAGTCGTCCTAGAAGATAACAGTGCTGGGGGATGGAGGCAGTGTGTTAGCTGGAGAACACGTTTTTGGAGAAAGCGAAATGTTTTTTACTTTGCTTTTGTTTTTTCTTCCAGACCTCCTGCTTCAGAACAAACTGCATTTATCCTTTTCAGATGGATCTAGGGTCGTGTGTGAAATGGGTAGATGAGTGAACGCTGAAGGAAACAGCAGTTACAGCTGTGGGTGATACTCTCTGCTCACGCTGATTCTTGGGGTTGCTGTTTTGCAGATAGAGTTAGTTTCTTTTCACTTATCAAAGTGGTCTCTCCTCTTCCTACCAGTGAGCACTGCCCTTTCCCTCTTTCCTTCCGTGAGGCTGCTCCTTCCCAGCTTGGGAACCTATACAAATGAGATATCTCAGTAAGGAAAAATAAAAAGGATCCTTGAGGAGCCGACCTGGTGGCGCAGTGGTTAAGTGTGCACGTTCCGCTTTGGCGGTCCGGGGTTCACCGGTTTGGATCCTGGGTGCATGCATGGCACCACTTGGCAAGCCATGCTGTGGCAGGTGTCCCACATATAAAGTAGAGGAAGATGGGCATGGATGTTAGCTCAGGGCCAGTCTTCCTCAGCAAAAAGAGGAGGATTGGCAGCAGATGTTAGCTCAGGGCTAATCTTCCTCAAAAAAAGAATAAATAAATAAAAGAATCCTTTAGGTATTTAAAAAATTCTTTACTTTTACCTCTTAACACTCGTGTTTCTAAAAGGTTAACAAGCTGCAGAAGAAATCCTCTAGACCTGCTCTGTCTAATAGGACAGCTATTAGCCAAATGAGACCGTCGAGGACTTGAAATATGACTAGTCTGAATTGAGATACTCTGAAGGTGTAAAATATACACTAGATTTTAAAGACTTAGTACAAAAAAATTTCACTGAGATTTAAAAAATATTACCTGTTTTTATAATGGCATGTTGAAATGCTAATATTTTAGATATGTTGGATTCAATAAAGTATATTATTAAAATTAATCTCACCTATTTCTTTTTACCCTTTTTAATGTGGCTACCAGGAAATTTTAAATTACATAAATGGCCCATATTTCTGGCTCTCATTGTATTTCCGTTAGACGTCACTGCTCTAAGCAGAAGAGGAAGTTACTATAGTACTGGTGTGCTCCTCTCTGGTAGTGTCTGTTTCCAGAACCTTGGCGGGCCCTTTAATGATAGTTTGGGATTCACAACCTTTTGTACCACAGCATGCTCTCTATATTAGTTATCAGTAGCTGTGTAACAAATCACCCCTATCCTTACTGACTTTACAAACGTCTATTACCTCATCATTTTTGTGGGTCAGAAATTTGGAAGCGACTTAGCTGTGTGGTTCTGGTTCAGGATCTCTTGGGAGGTTTCAGTTAAGTTGTTTCCCGGGGCTGCTGTCATCTGAAGGCTTGACTGGGGCTCCAGGCTCCGCCTCCAAGATGCCGTATTTCTTGGCTGTGGGCTTGATGTCAGTTCCTTGCTGGCTGTTGGGAGGAGGCCTCAGTTCCTTCTGACATGGACCTCTCCTTAGGCTCCTTGACTGTCCTTCTTACATGATAGTTAACTTCCCTAGACTGAGTGATCAGGTGAGAGATCAAGTGAGAGAGAGCAAGTGAAGAGGAAGCTGCAGAGCCTTTCATGATCTAGTCCCCGAAGTGTACACTGTCGTTTTTGCTGTGTCTGTTAGAAGCAAGTGTCTGAGTCTGGCTCCTCTCAAGGGAGGAGAGTTGAGCTCTACATCTTGAAGGGAGTGTATCAGAGAATTTGTGGACATGTTTTAAAACCACTACACCTACCTGTGTTTCTGCTGTTTTCCTCTCTTAGCATACCTGTATTTCCCTGACTGCCTCATATGATGGCCAGAGTCCGTTTTACCCTTAACTGCTGCTTTCGGAGTTTTATACCCTTGACTGCTACTTCAGCAGTATTACTTGAAACAGTTCTATTCATTTTGAGGATGCAAACTCTGACCTGTAATCAGAGTGGTCCTTCGTGGAGGAGGGCAAAGATGAACCGAGCTTTGCTTGAGCTTTGAATGCTGCTACGTGCCTATGTTTATGTGGATTGTGTCTGTGCCTTAGTTGATTTTTGTAATGGACTAAGGCTGATTGGACATTACATGGTAAATGTGTTACTATTTACTTGTGTACCATATTTCTCTTAATTAAGATTCAGAGCACTTCAGAACCATTTTATATCTCATTCTACCTCTGAGAGGTTTGAAAGTAAAGCAAGGTGGGGCCGCCCCATGGCCGAGTGGTTAAGTTCGCACTCTCCGCTTCGGCGGTCCAGAGCTTTGCTGGTTCAGATCCTGGCCATGGGTATGGCACCTCTCGTCAGGCCATGGTGAGGCAGCATCTCACATGCCACAACTAGAAGGACCCACAACTAAAAATATACAACTATATACTGGGGGGCTTTGGGAAGAAAAAGGAAAAAATAAAACCTTAAAAAAAAATAAAATAAAGCAAGGTATCAGTCTCTTTTCTATTCTACAAGTATGGAAATGGAAGTGAGTTCATCTCCTCATGAGGCTGAGTGAAGGTGCTGTGAGGGATAGAGAGGTGTGCTAGGTAGAAACGCTGACGGTACTCTGAGGTAGCTTAAAATGTAGTATGGAAGCTAGGATACTATGTGAGTAAGTGTGCGTAAAGCACACTGCTGAGTTTCCGAAGGTGGGCTCCTCCGTGCCTCCACTCTTTGTAGCTGTTTTGTTTTTGGCTCAGCCTCAAACTTTTAAAGTTTAGATTGAGGCAAGAGGCAAGACCTATAAATGGCCTGGTAGACATAATCAGTGAGGGCCAATTTTTGTCGCTCTTGGTCAGAATGGAGCTTTCGTACAAGGAAAGTAGGTGTACTCAGGGGAAGTGGTTGGATTAGGATGGGGTTCAAGATTGAGGAGAGCAGGTCTTCATTTCAAGCCACTTGACTGTTTTTTTCTGGTGTCTTGGTATGATTTGCTCAGGCATTTCCTAAGACATTTAACATTATCGCTTCCTTTTGAGAAGTCTCAAAGCTTAGATGAATGAGTTGTTAGAAAGTTGGTTGCCTTGGACAGAGAATTAAAAACCTGTCGAATCTAGCTATCTTCCAAATCCTTGTTATCATTGTCATCATCTTGGTACTTAAGTATAGTTTTGCCTTGTTGCTTTTCTTCTTTTTTTTTTTGTGGTTATTTCTTATCTCTCTAACCAGACTTAATTTTCTTGAGGACCATGCCTTGTGTTTCTTTGTGTTCTCCCTAATAACTATTTTGAGTTCTATATTCAAGAGGATCTATACTTGTACACATGTAGTAATGTATGTAATATGTAGGGATATTGGCACCATCCACTGGTGTGGTGAGAGTCCAGCATAGAACCCAATGGTTGACGGTTTGGGATTTGGGTCCTGCAGTTTCTGCTGCTTAATAAATTTGTAACCTTGGGCAAGTTTCTTAATTTCTCAGAGGCTCAGTTCCCTCATCTGTAAAATGTTAATAATAGTTTCCACCTCACAGAGTTGTGAAAACTAATGAGATATTGCAAGTGAAGCTCTTAGCACAGGAGCAGTTACGTCTGTGAGATTTGTAGAAAGTTAATTGTTTAGCTTATTAATTTTTTTATTAGAGACATCAAATTCTTCAGTTTGGAGCCTGTCCTTATTTATTTGACATTATTTGTCGGTCGACCAATCCTTGTTATTGGAGCTACCGGAAGCCAGAATCTGGGGCGTGTTCTTGTTGGCCTCGGTGGCTCCAGAGGTGACTGACTCTGCCCGGAGTGTTCTTGTCTGCTGCGGCAAAGCAGATGTTCTAGGCCCTGGTTTCCTCCTTGCAGAGCCTGAGGGCACCCTCTCCAGAGACCAGCGGCTGCCATTGTTGTTAATATACAGTAGGTCACGTGGAGTTCAAATAACACTGTTTTGGTCTGCAGCTTAGACTCTGACTCCTCCAGAAGCTCGCTTAAACTTGGCTGATGCTGACTCCTATCATGAGGCCCGAGTCCTTCCACACCCCTTCAGTTTTCTATTAAGGAATTGTTGGGACTCATTTCCTTTAGAAACCTTGTAGCAGCCACACAGATAGATCATGCTTTCCAGCTCTGCTCTCCTTGGTCAGCATCCAGAATGTAAGCAGCTACGGCCATCTGTATATTCCTGTGATCTCAGGTTTGTCTTTGTGCTGTTTCTCTCCTGACCTGACCTTCCAGTGGCTCCTTCCCTCACAGACTGTCCCATTTTCCCTGTTGCATAGTAAACAAACTTCTTCATCCTTAGCCTTTTAACTGTGGGTTATTTCTACCCCTTTCTCTGAGCTAAATTTGGTTTCTCTCTGAGGACGTCACATCCCCCTCCTAGTGAGTGCTTTTTGTTCTCCTCCGTTAGGGAGGTCAGTATCCTGTCCTCTCTCTTCCCTCTCCAGCACTCCTATGTGCTCTTCTACCCTTGGGTGAAATCCCCTGCTTCTTTAAAGCTCTTGTAATCTGGCTAATCTCCCCTCTTCCCTTGCTCAATGCTGGCATTTATTGATTGCCTTGCTGCTCTCCCTCATTTAAAAAAAAACAACAACAAACTTCGGTGCTTGGATCGTGGGCTTTCTTCCTGCCTTCAGTGTTGTCATGTTGTAGGAGACTCCAGCGTCTGTGCGGATCGCTGATCTAGCACCTTGGCTCGGCCCCTGTCCCTCGGTTCTTCCCTGAGTTAAGGCTCACTTTCACCACCTGTTCTAAGGATACAGCCTGGCTTTTGTCAATCTGGAACTGCTTCATTTCTGAAAATTCAGGCAGGCATCTCATTTTTCTCATTAAGACTCTTCCATTTCTCCTTCATTTACTCCACTGCATCTTTTCTCCAGTGTCATTGAGAAATCCACTGCATTGTTCCTCTCTCTCCTCTCTGCCTTTCTGTTAGCTCCTGTCTTTGCTTCCTTCCCTATCTTGTTTAGATTTCATGGTCCTTTGCTTAAACAGCTCTTTGGCCAATATCCTCTCTTTATTTTCATTTTGTTTTACTTACTTAGCAGAACCCCAGGCCTAGATCAATACAACTGTCTGCCCTCATGGTTTCCAACCTTTTCTGGACCCTTGACTCCTGCCTGGCAGTCTTACTGTTTGTAAGTGTGCTCTTTTGGGGATTTGCCACAATGGCTGTTTCAAACGTTCCTTGTTGTCCTGTGTTTACTTTCTCTTCGCTTACAGCAAGAAATCTTTTTTTTTTTCTTTAGATTGGCACCTGAGCTAACAACTGTTGCCAATCTTTTTTTTTTTCCTCCTTTTTTTCTCCCCAAATTCCCCCATTACATAGCTGCATATTTTTAGTTGTGGGTCTTTCTAGTTGTGGCATGTGGGATGCCACCTCAGCATGCCTTGATGAGTGGTGCCATGTCCGCGCCCAGGATCCAAACCTGTGAAACCCTGGGCCACCGAAGTGGAGTGGGCGAACAAGCGCGTGAACTTAACCACTTGGCCACCGGGCCGACCCCTCAGCAAGAAATCTTGACTCTTAATTTACAGATAGAATGGAAGCTACCAAATTGGAACTCTTTTAATTTCCTGGCATGAAACCTACAAATATCATTTGTTATAGTGAAAGATGTAGCTTTCTTCCTTTCTATGGGGAATCCTATTTAGATCTCTTTGCTAGATCTTTAAATCTGCCCTTCTATATTTTTTCTTATCAACTTTACACATGCTTATCTTATTAAAAATAAAATCTAACGTATTTAGTCCTTTAGTCTCTTTCACCCTCCAGCTCCATTTCACTCTTCTCTCTTCTACAAACCAGCTTCTTGCAAGTATCGTGTACATACCCTTTGAGAACCCATTGCAGTCTAGTGTCTTCCGCAACTGCAACATTGAAACTCTTTTCCCCAACATCACCAATAACCCTCTTGTGTCTAGATCCACTGAATATCCTTTTCTGTCTTCTCTGTCCTTGAAATGCCTCTCTTCCCTGGCTTCTCTGGGACCAGCCTTTAAAAATTTTTCCCTCTCTCTGCCAGTGTCCTTTCTTAGTCCCTTCCTCAGCCCACCACTTAAAAGTTACTGTTATTCAGGGTTCTGCTCTAGGCCTTTTCCCCTCTTTGTTAGACGTGCTCTTCTTGGACAAGCTCATCCATTGCTAAGACTTTATTTATCATCTATAGGCTGACAACTTCCGAACTGCTGTCTCTATCCTGCATCTCTTTCCTGTACTTCAGATGTCTGTATTCAGCTGCTTAGTGTGCATCTGTGCTTGGATGTCCCATAGTTACTGCAAACCCAGCATGTCTGAAACTGACCTCTCCTCATCTGCGCTTTCTGCAAACTCTGCCCTTGTGTAGCTCAGTGACCGGTACCACTGTTTACCCAGTGGTCTTCTGTCTTTAGTTTTGTCCCTCCCATCCCACATCACTGCACTGCAGTGGTCTTTCTTAGAATGATCCTTCTGAAACAGCTCTGATCATATCAGTGCCCTTTAGTCCCCTTAAATGACGTTGGTGATCGGCTCCTACCTCATCTCCCTAATCCTTGACCCACTCGTGCATAGATTGTGCACCTCTGCTTGAAGTTACCGCTATAGTAGTTCTCTCTCCACTTTTTATTGCACTAACCCTCATCTTTGAGATCCCTTGGATCATGATCTGTAATCCAGAATGTGAGCAAAAAGTTTCCATCTGTGTAGTTGCTGTCTCCTCTAACAGGGTCTTTGGTTTGAGTCCCTGCTGTCGTATCACACGCCTCTTCATGACGGGCTGACAGGTTAATTCCCTGGGGGCTGACCTGATGTAAGTAGGCAAATTTGGTTATTATCACCAGAAGGAGCAGGCTGTTATTGAATTACTTTTTAAAATGCTATTTCTTTTTGGCTTTTAGGGCTGAAACATCTCTTCGCTCATTTGAATTTGGGAGAAGTTGTTTGTTACTTTTGGAAACTCTGAGGAATAGGTTAATTTTTAAAATGGTTTTTACAAGTGTGCGCTCACTCTTGAGTGTACTTCTTTGTGGTAGCAGTTGCTTGATAAAATCTGTTTTCTGCTACTTAGCTAGTGTAATATTTAGGGTCTGTTATTGCGTGGAGCCCTGTATCCTCCTAGCCCGAGAAGGATTTGAGGAGTACCTCAAGTTTGTTCTCTTCCCTTGAGTTTTGTACCAACGTGATTTTAGTACTGTGGCGTTCAAAAGTTAATACGTTCTTGAAGTGTTATTTACAGTAACATTTCACAAAAGCAAGCCTGAAAGAATTACTTGTATCAGTGGGTATCAAAGTTTTGAGAGGTTTAAATGCTGAATGATTACAAACGTTTTATTCTTGTCATTAAAAAACAAAAATGGAAGAGAAAACATCAAAACTATCATGAAGACACATGAAAACAGGTTGGACTGTTTACCTTTCATTTTTTTCCCTAGGTCATTTATGTAGCAGCTTTTTTTTTTTTAAATCTACATGGAAAACCCTGGTTTTCAAAAAACTGAGAGTTTATGATGACTGATCAATGCTCAACATAGATCTGGATCTGTTTTTGGGATTACCTGTATTTAGGAATAATGTGGAACTTAGGTTAAGCAGTTGATGACTAGTTCGTAAATCGGTTATCATTGCTAGTTTAAAGATAGTTAATGTGGGTAACTTCCTTGAGCCTTGGAAGTAGGCAGGGGTTGGGAAGAGGTCTGTATACTTTTAGCTTTTTGGCTGATGCTTCTTTCTTTTACCTTCCCCATGATCTTGTTTACTTTGGCTTCGTAGACTAATGGAGGCCTTCTTAAAGAGGGTGGGCATATGAAATATGCATGTTCTTTTTCCTTTGCTGATGACAGTACGAAAACATTATCTGCTCTCAAGTTTGGTCTTCTACAATGAATTGGCTCTCAGAAAAATAACAACGTAGCCTAGGTGCAAGTTTGTCATTTCTTTCCTCTCCCACCTTCACAGCAGGCACAGTTGGCTGTCCATTCAGAGACTGGGCTCGTATTGCCTTTCAGATGAAGGAGCTCAGCCCACAAACCATAGGTCTCAGCTTGTGCTTGACAGAACTTTGT
Source organism: Equus caballus (assembly GCF_041296265.1). Taxonomy (NCBI): domain Eukaryota; kingdom Metazoa; phylum Chordata; class Mammalia; order Perissodactyla; family Equidae; genus Equus; species Equus caballus. The sequence goes on along the minus strand of NC_091711.1, from coordinate 38,951,319 downwards.
TAAGTGGATCAGGGAGTCTGAATTATTCATTCTCCTTCCGCATCCTGCTGTTCATATCAAATTCCCGCTGTGTCTTTGGGGCATCTTGCCAGTCTTCAGCATAATTGATTTCCTTGCTTTGTGGGGTGTGTGTGTGCATGCGTGCGCACGCGTGTGCATGAGTTCTGCCTCTGTTTAAGCATTTCTGATTGCCTCGGATAGGAATATTTATTAAGCACATGTAGACAGAAAGCACAACAGTTCAGCTCCAGATCACTAAAAATATAGTGGACTTGCTGCTTGTATAATCTAAAGGAGAGACTGGAATTGGTGTTTTTATTGTCCAGGATACAAACTTTTCTTTCCGGATAATGAGAAGATACTGCCTGCTGAATTGTGAAGAAGACTTCTGAGATGTGATCGGAACATTGGGGAAGGAGACTGTTCTTTTCTTGTTCTCTAATCCTGTTGTGTCTTCTTCAGTTTTCCTTTAGGAAGACGTTTCATTCTGGAGCCGTGAACTGATGGAACTCCGGAGGACTTGGAGATGGGCGCTCTAGTCCAGAGGTTGCACACTCTTGGCCTCTGGTCTGGCCCTTACACATGAGGTTTTGTTTGGCGAACACCAAATGTTTTAAAGACATTTGGATTTACCATTTAAGTACTAGGAGAGCTCGCACAAAATCCAGATTTCTAGCTTCTCTCAGTAACACTGGGCCCGCCTTCCTGTGTGCTGCACTCTGGAGCTGACTAGTGGCTGTTCCCTCGAGGAGTGGCCTGTTCTCTCCAGGACTGTGGTCTCTACCTGCCCGCTTCACTTTTTATATTGTCTCTGGTGAGCGTTACAATACTCCAGTCTGCTTATTTTATAGAAGAGAGGAGGAGAGTGGCCCCAAATCTTGTAGTAGTGGGAAAAACTTAGGGGAAGATTCATGTCTCTTGACTCTTAGTTGATTATGATGATTATTTCTACAATTTTTTTTACTTCCACCTTTTTTCTTTTGAAATCTGTTTTTTTTTTTACGTGAGTAAAATTAGTCTATAACATTGTATAAGTTTCAGGTATTCAACATTATAATTTGTCTACCTTTTTTTTACCCTTATGTTTTTTTTTTTTTTAAAGATTTTATTTTTTCCTTTTTCTCCCCAAAGCCCCCCGGTACATAGTTGTGTATTCTTCGTTGTGGGTTCTTCTAGTTGTGGCATGTGGGATGCTGCCTCAGCGTGGTCTGATGAGCAGTGCCATGTCCACGCCCAGGATTCGAACCAACGAAACACTGGGCCGCCTGCAGTGGAGCGCGCGAACTTAACCACTCGGCCACGGGGCCAGCCCCTACCCTTATGTTTTTTATTCATTCAAAATATTCACTGTGTGAGTACTAAGAGTAACTGCTGGAAACGTAAAGAGAAATATGATGAAGCCCCCATTCTTGATTTGGTCTGGAGGGACCAAATGAGTCTGCCTTTGGGGACAGTTATCACCCACCATTACTCTGTCATGTTAGGTTGTTTCATTTTATTCACAGCACTTAACCACCATCTGGAATTGTTTTAATTTGTCTCCTTGTTTACCATCTGGCTTCCCACGTGGAAAGTAAGTGCTGTGACACCAGTGACTATGTCTTGTTCAGCGTTGTACCTCCACTGCCTAGAACAATTCCTTCACTTAGTAGATTCTCAGTTTTTGGTGAATGAATGACTAAAAGAAGCAATAGGTAGAACTGGGCTTTGAAGGACGAATGTCAGCTCTGACATCTTATGTCTGTTCCATGCAGACAGAGGAAGGGTGTTCCAGACAGAGATATTGGTATGAGCAGAGGCATGGAGGCATGAAAATACGTGGTAAAGGGAATATGGCTTCTTTGGGATTGGCTGCAAAAAGCTATTTTTGATACAGAAAGACCATCTGGATTTGAAGGGCTCTGGATCTTTGGTAAAAAAGAAGTCAGAAACACATTTAGTTTCTGAGTCAGAAAACTTCAGGACAGCTTTCCCCCCGCCTCTGTAGTCTTTTAGCAGGATGCTGAGCATTCATTATAATTAATGGTTTAGAGAGCTTTACTGACATACTCACCAAAGTATTCTATGACGGATGTGAATCAAGGGTATAGGTCTAATGTGCCTTCAGTCCAGCAGCACACAGGCAGTGACTTCCTGAGGGCGTGGGGGGGGGGGTTAGGTCCCTGTGCCTAAGAGCCACCTAGGGAGCTTTAAAAATTTCATTCCTCGGCCACACCCCACTCAGACCAATTCAATCAGTAACTCTGGGGGTAGGACCCAGGAATCAGTATTTTTTTAAACTTCCCCACGTGATCCCAATATGCAGCCAAGGTTGAGAACCGTCGGTTTAGGGATACACAAGCAGGGGAAGAGCCATCGGTTGTTGGAGGTTGTGGTAAGTGGAGGTATAAGGAGGATCCCAAAGAGGACAGTCAGTAGGAAGATTGAGAAGATAATTATTAAAAGATTATCTGAGTGGAAGAGAGAGGATATTTTAGGAAGTCAGTTTAAAAGTGTCGTATGATTTTTAGAGCAGTTGGAACATAAAGAGGTTAGAAATCTTATAGACAGTGTCAGGGATAAAGGGAGCGTACCTAGTTGTTGAGGAGAGAGCGCGAGCCTGAATTCCATGAGCTGTGCTGTACACGAGTTATCATCCACAGACCCGAGCTTTCTAGTCACATGTGGTGGAGAAACACTGTACCAGAAGTAAAACGTCATGGGTCGGAGTCCTAGATTTCCCACTCATTAGTTATGTTGATTTAGTTCACTTCCCCAGAATTTTGTCAAGTGCTGAACACCATCTTGGACTCTGGAAATGACTAGATAGAATGGTTGCCATTTAGAGTCTGCCTTTCTAGGGAATTCGTTTGTGTAACTGGGTAGGTAGGTCTTGTCTGTGCCTTCCTCCATTTATCAAGTGTGGGGATATGATGAGGTTATTTCTGAGGTTTCTTTCAGCTCTGACATCTTATGATGATGATTCCGAGTAAAATCTAGTAGAAATCAACACGTCTCCAAAGTAATTATTGTAGTTTTCTTCAGTAGAAAAAAAAAATCCAAGAAAAATTATGGCTGAGGGTTTAAATGAAAACAGTCCCGGGACCTTATTAGATCCTTTCCCATCTCACCTTCTGCCAGATTCTGTTTGATTTTGACAAGTAGAGTTGGTAGGAAGATTGGAGAGCAGATATCCCTAGGGGGGGGAAGTAGCTGATGGATTGGGGCCAAGGAGGATCCTGGTGCAAACTTCACAGTTGCAGAGCTGCTGGCAGACAGAGAGTGCGCTCCCCAAGTGTGGGTTTGAGGTCTTCTGGTACTTCCAGCACCTTGTTGAGGAGTTGCTGACTACATTCCTCCCCCAGATGAAGTCTACTGTAATTGGGAACAAATCGCTGCTTCTGCCGGCAGCTCCCAGCATAAACTTAGGAGAATTGGGGAGATGTGTCTTTTTGAGGATTCTTGGGTATTACAATACATTCATTGTTTTGTTTTTGGTAGGTTGTAGCGGGAGGGGAGAGGATAAGAGGAAGTGGAAATGGTAGGCAAAAAAGCTCCCCCCCCCCCCCCCCCCCGCTGCCACCCGTCCAAAAGAAGCCCTGAAAAGCTGTTTGTTGGGCTTGGAGTTGGGTGGTGGGGCTGTGGTGGTTTCATAGGCTGCCCTTTCTGTCGCTGTTTTGCTTTGGGGGACATAACAGTGGTAATTATGGTTAGATTTCTTTTTGATGATGTTCTCGGCTTCGTCTTTTGTTCTAAGTCTATTAGTGACTATTAAAGGATGGTTTTCTTATGTAATTATTGCTCTCAAAATACTGGTCCAGTGTATAGACTGTACCGTGATTTCTAGTTAGGTATCCTGGATCCTCAGACCTCAAATTACAGTCCAACCATTTCCTTTTCCACTGCCCGCTTCCTGTTTCATTCTGCAGTTCTTGTATTCACCCAGTGAACCTTAATTCAGCACCCATATGGCCAGCACTTTGCTGGCTTTTGAGGATGTGGAGGGAAGCAGAGCGACAGTCCTTGTCCTAAGGAGCTCTCAGTGTAGTGGGGCGATGATACCGGGGAGATGTATAAGGTGGTAAATGCCGTAAGAGAAGGAGTAAATGTTGGGATTGGGGGGAGGGCACCTAATCCAGCTGGGGCTGGAACAGGAGCTCCTTCTCTGCGTTTTAGACAGTAGGAGAAGTGGCGAAGTACTGGTTTAATGGATGGAGCACAGGGTTGGGGGTTAGGACCCTTCCTCTGTGGTCTTTTGTGCTCAGAAGTACAGCAGCTTTCTTTGCTTCCCACTCGTGGCAGCGGATTGTCTATTCCTGTGGAGTTATATGGCTTAGAAAAGAATGGAGAGGAACTGGCCCACCTGCAGAGGGCGAGAGGGAGGCATTAGGGGTGTGGGTGTTTAAAAGCTCTTGGCGTGACCAGCCCTAAGTACAGATGGCTATTTGCGTTACATTATTGTAGCTGTTACGCCTGCGTTCCCTTTGGTGCGCCTCTCTGCAGGGATAATTGTGGGGTCCTAAATTCTATCTCTTCCTGCTGCCGGATAAAATAGATGCTGATGTGTTATGCATTACAGAGTATACAATGAATTCTGTGTGGGCTGCTTTCTTACTGCTGCCTTAAGCTTTTGGGGCCTCTGCAGCATAAGGGGAGAAATGTTTTATTTTTTTTGTATTGAAATCCACGTTGGTGAAAACATAAAAATGAATATACGAGGTTTTAGTAAGAGATTGACCCCTAAATGGAGCTAAAATTAACTTTGGTGACTGTTTGGATTTTGAAAGTGTTAACTACCAAGGCTGAGTATCCAGGGAAAAGGTGACTTTTCTGGCATTCCAAGGAACTAGTCATTTCTGGGTAAAACTCCGAGGGGAATGGTGCAGAAAGAGGATGAGTTTTACAGCTGAGCTGCCGTTTATTTGTTGTATGACCTTGTCCGATCCACTTAACTTTTCTGAAGCCTCAGTTTCCTCATTAGTAAACTGGAGCTAATAATAACTGCCATCGAACTGTTGTGATGCTTGAACGGTCTTGCTCCACTACTGACAGCCTTTCCCAGGCGACAAGATGGAATCACTTGCTATTCCTTTCCCCTCTTTGCTTTTGTACATATTTTTTCTCGTATTGCTTTTTACCTGCCTGCTCAGAAAATTCTCTACCAAATAAAACATAGAAACACACAAGCCTGGCAAATGTAGGTTAAAGCTCCCTTGTTCCTTAGATCTCAGCTAAATGGTGTTCCCTTTTCAAGGAAACTTTTCCCTGTTCCCGCTCCAATCTAGGAGTCCTTTCTAGATGTTCCACAGCACTCTTTTATTCATCTGTCTCCCCTGCTAAACTATAAGTTCTGTGAGGGCAGTGACCGTTCTGTGTTCTGTCATGTTAGCAGAGTAGCCTGTGCCTTCCTCCTCCCCTTCGCTTGCCCGATGCAGGGTCTGAACCCAGGCTACTTGAAGAACTCGGGATGACACCAAGAGGCGCAGCGTCCCCAGCATCCCTTCTGTCCCCAATTGATTTATAACCAGAAGAAAACCACTTAATTTGCACATAATTGATGGTAAAACCCACTTCCTCTGGGGGTGACTTTGGCTTTCAGAGGCGTTGAAGCAGGGAGCCCAGTAACCCTGCTTCTTGGGGCTTTGGTAGAGTTGCAGGCTCTGGCCGTCTCTCATACACAAGAGTTGTTTTTTTTGCTCTGAGTAGCAAACCACTCGAAAACAAGGATATGACGTCTGGCAGTTATCCAGTTTAGTAATTAGGCCAAACAGGTCTAATCCCACCACAACCACTGCTTTTTAGAAGTGGACTCCTTTGAACAAAACACAGAATACCTCTGGGGGTGATGAAAATCTAAGGAGAAGAATGGTTTGAGACTCGTCACATATACTCGTGTACCCACCCCAACCCTTTTTTTCCTTTAAGGCTGTTCGAACCTTGGAGGAGTGTGTGTGTGTGTGTGTGTGTTGATCAGACAGGGACCTTTCTCCTACATGACCTAAGTACAGTCCATTGTGGCCATTGATCTATTTGCCCTACATCTCAGAAGTTATCTTCCGCCTTCTAATGGGTCATGTTGGATTTGTGGTGGTGAGGGCCAAAGTTTCCTGCAGAAGTAAAGGCGAACCACAGCACCTCTAGCCTTACACTAATTCACAAGTCTCCATCTCTCTCAGACCGAGCTCCTTGAGGGCAGGGGCGGTCTGATTGGTTTTCCGTCCTCAGTGATCAGTAGGGACGTTGACGTGTAAGCAGTAAGCAGTGTCACCTGTGTGTTGGATGAGGCAGCATGCTGTGGAGATGCAGGCTTCAGAGTTCGACAGACCTCGGTTAGGGTGGGTCAGCCCTTGTTAGCTGGAGGACCTTGGACTAGGTTTGAACCTTTCTGAGCTTTCAGATCAGCTTTTGGTGTGAAGATAAAAGATACTGTGCCCTGCATAATTCCTGGTAGTGGATAGCTATTATTTTTTCCGCAATAATTTATTTTGAAATAATTTCACAGTTAGAGAAAAGTTGTTAGAACTAAGAGAAAAATACGCCATAACAAAAAAACCTCTAAAAACTCCCTTCATTCACATTTCCCAGTTGCTGATATTTTATTTGCTCTGTTGTCCGCTCTTTGTGTGTGTGTGTGTGTACATGCACGTACGTACTCTTTATCATTATTACTTTCCTGCAGATAAGATATCTCATCACCCCTAAACATTCCAGTGTGTATTCCTCCAAATAGGATTTTCTCATATAACCAGTGTACAGCTCTCCACTCAGGAAATCAGTATTGGTACAACATTATCATCCATCCACAGACCCCATTAATGTTTTGCCAGATGCCTCTGGAATGTCTCTTTTTCCATTTTGGTCCAAGATCCTCTCTAGGAATGTGTGTTACATTTAGTTGGATGTATCTTCAGACTCCTTCTCTGTGGAGCAGTTCCTCAGCCTTTGCCTTTCTTTCATGGCCTTGACATTTTTGAAGTGTCTAGGTCTGGGTCCATCTGTTTCTTCATGACAACAGTCATATCTTTTTTTTTTTGGTGAGGAAGATTTGCCCTCAGCTAACAGCCATTCTCAATCCTCCCTTTTTTTTTGCTTGAGGAAGATTAGCCCTGAGCTAACATCTGAGCCAGTCCTCCTCTACTTTGTATGTGGGATGCCTCCACAGCATGGCCGATGCGTGGAGTAGGTCTGCACCTGGCATCTGAACCCATAAACCCTGGGCCACAGAAGCAGAGAGCACGGAACCATAACCACTCGTCCATGGGGCTGGCCCCAACAGTCGTATCATTTTTGTCAGGAATGTCACAGAGATGTTGCTGTGCTCTTCTCAGAGCATCAGACCTGAAGGCAAATGATGTCTACCTGTGCCACCGCCAGTGTTGTTAACCTTGGTCACCTGGTTAAGTTCATGTTTACCAGGTTTCTCTACATTAAATTCACCATTTTTCCTTTTGTAATTGATTATTGTCTTGTGGAAAGATTCTGAGATTATGCCACTATCCTGTTTGTCTCCAGACCTCTCCCTAACAGCCTTAACGTCCGTTGACAACTCCTTCCTGAACCAGGCACTTCTGTGATGGTTCTGTCAGTCTGCCTCTATTTGTTAGTTGCCATTCTACTGTAAGGAGGCATTTCCCCTTTTCATTCATGTATTTATTTCTGTCAGTACGGACTCATGGATTCCTGTTTTATTCAGTGGGTTGTAATCCATTTTTGTAATTATTTTGATCCTCAAGCTGTTCCCAGTTTGGCCAGTGGGATCCGCGTTATGCTGGCGTCCTTGTTATGTTGACCTGTCTTCATCATTCATGGGACGTTTCTTGACTTTCTCTCACAAGAAGATTTTCCAGGTTTATCTTGTTCTTGTCCTGCGTTAGCCCTGGAATCAGCCATTTCCAAGGAGCCCTGGTTCTTTTAAATGGAGGATAGTAATTGGAAATCAGAATGTGGGTGCTAGGTATACACATTGCTTCTGGGGTGTCATTGCCTCTAGGCTCTCTCAGCAGGCAGAACGAGAAATGTATGTATGTATATATCTACACACACATATACACACACCATACATGTACCTCTGTAACTATTTCTGTATTTCTGTATGCAACTATTTGTGTAGATGTATGTACAAATATATGATGTTTATATGTATGTGAATATATATTTTCTATTATAAAACCATGTGTTTTATATTATAAAATCAGAGTTCATACTGATAACTTTATCTTAAATCCAGTCAACCTCTTTCCATTTTTGTAAGATATTCTCAAGTAGGGAGAAACTTAGCTCCTCTTATCCTAAGTATTATTTACTTATTTCATTTTATGCATTTGCTCAATGTAACCAATTTCCCGCCCACGCTGGCTGTCTCCTCCACCTGTGTACCCTACACCTCATGATCCGGAATCCTCAGCCAGTGGGCCCTCTGGCCTCTTCTTCCATATGGCCTCCCTCCCTCCCCACGGTCCCCCAACCTGCCTCCTAGTTCCTCAGCTCCCCCAACCACTCTGTGTCCTTGGTCTCTGCGCCTGCTGGCCGCTGCCTCCTTAGAATTCGCCAGTTCTACCCCGCCCATATCCTTACCTGTGGGGCTAACTCCTTTATGATGGAAGAGGAAGGGGGCTATTATATTTTGAGGGAGTTTATGTATTTTTATTTGTTTATTGAGGTGTAATTAACATGCAGTAAAATTCATCCTTTTAGGGTATATATTTCTATGAATTTTGACAAATGTAATGCAGTCATGTAATGACTACCACAATCAAGATGTAGAATACTTTCATTATTACAAAAAGTTCTGTTGGGTCTCTTTCTAGTGGTTCCTTCTTCCTATCCCCAATGGCTGGCAGTCACTAATCGGATTTCTGTTACTGTGGTTTTGCCTCTTCTAAAACGTCATAAAGTTAGAATCACATACTCTGTAGCTTTTTGAGTCTGGCTTTCACTTTGTGTTCTTTTGAGATTCATCTATACTGTTTTATGTATTAGTAATTTGTTCCCTTTTATTGTTGGTAGTTATTTATTTATACATGTTCCATAATTTATTTTTCTATTCACCACTTGATGGACACTTGGGTTGTTTCTAACTTTAGACTTATAAATAAGGCTACAATAAATATTTGTGTATGTGTGGACGTATGTCTTCATTTCTCTTGGGAAAATTTCTAGGAGTGGGATTGCTGGGTCCTATCTTAAGTATATGTTTAACTTTATAAGAAATTGCCAAACCATTTTCTGAAGTGGCTTACCATTTTTGCATTCCTATCAGCAGTAAAAGGCTAAGAGAGTTCTAGTTGCTCCACATCCTTTGCACTATCTGGTATTGTCAGTTATAGAAAAAAATCTCAGTCATTCCAATAGATATGTATTGGTATCTTTTTGTGGGGTTTTTTTTTTTTTTTTTTTTTTTTTTTGCTGAGGAAGATTGGCCCTGAGCTAACATCCGTGCCCATCTTCCTCTACTTTATATGTGGGCCACCTACCACAGCATAGTGTGCCAAGCCGTGCCATGTCTGTACCTGGGATCCAAACCGGCGAACCCCAGGCTGCCGAGAAGCGGAAAGTGCGAACTTAACCGCTGTACCACTGCACTGGCCCCTCTTTTTGTGGTTTTAATTGGTATTTCCCTAAATACTAATGGTGTTGAGCAGCTTTTCATTTGTGTATTTGCCGTCCATATCTGTTTGATGATGGGTCTGTTAAATCTTTAGCTCATTTTAAAAATTGGATTGTTTGTTTTCTTAATGAGTTTTGAGAGTTCTTTATATATTCTGGTTACTAGTCTTTGATCAGATATGTGTTTGCAAATATTTTCTCCCATTCTGTTTCATATTTCATCCCAATTGTAAATTATAAATGTAGCTTCTTTAGTATATAAAAATTCTGGGTTGGATTCTTTGGGGCTTTCCATAAAGCCTTTATTCTCTGAATACCCAAGAGAAATATTTGTAGGAGGATGACTCTAGGCTTGAGGGCAGGTGAAGATCTTGGAGAATCAGGTGGAATTGCCTCTCCCCAGTGACTGAAGGGTACTAGTGGAGAAACGGAAGGACTGAGGGAAAAATAAGACGGGTGAGGGTGCTGGCCAGAATCTTTGGTGGGTAAATTCAGTATAGCCAATTCAGGGACAGGAGAATGGCTGTTGAAAGTGTCTAAAATAGAAAGGTCAGGAGCATGAGAGGAGCCGGGGGGATTTGACATGGAGCATACTGGAAGTGTTGAACTGGGTGAAATCAAGCAAGGAGCTCCATTTGGTAAGTAAGAGAGAGGCCTAGAGATGGCCTGCAACTTCCTGAAGATGGTGTGGGTCATGAAGTGGCAGAGCCAGGACTTCAATTAAGATCTTTAAGAATAGTTGTGAAGAAGGGCCTCAGCAGCATATGAGAGAGAGGGAAAACTAGAATTCTAAGCTGGGGTGACATGTTTTTGTCATTCTTTATATCCTTTACATAATTTATAAATATTCTTGTATCTGCTCAATATTTAGTAAAACAATAACAAAACTGGAATGACAGTAGAATTGGTGATGGAACTGGTAAGAGTTTGACTGTAAATCAAATTGGAATGTATTTTGGGTTAAACAGAAAATAGTAGAAATCAAATGGGAATGCATTTTTGGCACCAGAAAAGATTTGGTTCTTCTTGACACCAAAAGGGAGAGGATGCTGAAGACAATAAGAGATCATAGATCTGGCTTTGCTAGTCATACTTAGCTATGGAAATACTAACTCCCGAGGTTAAGATTTATAGGAATTGGAATTGCCTTTGGATTAAAAGAGAATGATGAAAAGAAATATCTGGAACAACCTGATAAGAATAGTTATCATTTTATTGGATTCCTGGTCTAATTTGGGCACTGTGCTAGGCTCCTTGCCATTACATTTTCCTAATCCTTCCATAACCCTGCAGACTATTTAGTGATATTACATTCCTAGTTTATAAACGCAGAAATGGAGGTTCAGAAATGGACTGGTATGTTGAGAGTCGTATAACTAGTAAGTGATTGAACTGGGATTCACCCCGGGACTGTGGCGTCGGTGCTTGCTCTCTGCACTGTGCTGGGGCTCATCAGAGTGTCGTTTGTGGACTGGTGTTAGTCCACTCACTGATTTTGCCGATTCACTGCAAGATAGGTACAGAAATTGATTGTAAGCATTTAGAAACTTCTATAGCAGTTTGAAAGAGTAATTTTATGAGTGTTGAATCTAACAATGACAAGTTTGGGTTTGTATTTTGTATGTCTCTGTGTTTTTAAATTTCACTTTTTCTAGTAATTCATTTTATGGAAGTACCATTCCATGACGGATTGGAAATTTAAAAAGAAAAGAGTTGCTGTGGATCGTTTGAGAAGCCTGCGCTGTACCTTGCTGCCTTCCTACTCCTGAGATGCTTTCATCAGCGGCAGCTCACTCCAGCCTTTCAGCTGACACTGAGTTCTCAGTGGCAGCGGAGACAGGGTCAGAGAAAGGGGAAGAGGCGGTAGGAAAGGTGAGGGTCTCGGGGAAGAATCTGGGAGAAGCCTCCAGATGTTGCCCTCCAGTGACAGCAGTAAGGGTGAATCCAGCTCTCTCCTAAGAGGAGGGAGGGTTGTTTGGATTCTGGCTGCCTTTCTACAGAGTCCCAACCTGCTCTTTATTACACTCCGTGGCAGTACTGGTGTTGTTATACAGAGGAACAAATACAGGAAAAGGAATTTATAGAAATAAAGTTAACTGAAGATAGGAATTCAAAAAATCTAAACCTTCCTTTGCTCTCCTCACAGCTGCACACACATGAACGTGTACCTTGAAGGGTTTTCCCTTTAAGGCAAACGCTGCAGTCCTTTGGCAGGGCCGAGTTTTGATTGGCCCCTCTACTGCTGTTTGCCACGAAGGATCCTGACCAGTCCAGTTTTGTTCAGAGCTGGTTTGGGAGACGGCCGAGCTCTCCGTACCTAACTTGAAATGTATTAATGTTTAGGGAGGGGGCCAGGTCCCTCGGATGCACCTCCTCTGGTTCGGCTTTCCATGTTCCAGGAAGAAATGTGACCCTGCTGTTTCTGGAACCCCATGTCATAAGATTCTTCTCTCTGAATGCATTTGAAGTCTTGCCAGTTTAGGGACTAGGAAGTTTAACTCACTGAAGGGAGTATGTTTTTAGGGAGCTCGCTCAGGAAGGGATACCCTATGCAGTGGCCCAGGAAAAAGAGCCCACTCATCCTTCGCCCACTCGTCCTTCAGGTTACCTAGGATATGAGATTAAGGAAAGAGGTCTCAATTGTATAGGATTGTTTTTCTCTCTACTTCCGGATGTGAACTGGCGAAACAGGCCCTCAGAGAACTAGATTGTTGTTTGATCACTTTTAGTTATGAGGGAAACATCGATCATGTTGACCTGAGATGAAGGTGGGTATTGTGTGGTGTGCACCTCTTGCCAAAAACCTGACCGTGTGGTCTGCAGTAATTCCTGCCATTCGGGGTGTGGCAGAGGGCAAGGCTGTGGACAAGGACAGTTCTAGTCACAGATGTTTTACTTGCTCGACTGGTTCTTAATCCCCAGAACCCAGCCTCACGTCAGGAATGGGTTCCCGACTGCCGCAGGTACGACTGTTGCCACAGTTTTCAGTGCTCCTGCTCTGGTGACAGCTGCGGGTTTGGGGATGGTTTATGTAGGTCTGCCCCTCTCTCCATGGATATAAAGCACTTATTCAGCAGTTGTTGCATCCTGTGATAAATTTAGGCAGTTTATAATGCCAGCCTTTAAATTTCATGGTGAAATAATTTTGATCGTTTTCAGATTTATTAGAACCCTCTTAACGCTTTAACAGAAGGAAGAAGATAAGAGAGAAGAGAAAGAGGCACGTGGAGAAAGCAGCAGCCCGGGACCTCTCACTTTATACTTACCTCATTGTTGTCAAGTCTGGAACTAAAATTATGTTTGAGGGTCTCTGTGTCTCTCCTGTAGATGATGATTTCCTGAGGATAAGGCAGTTTATGATACTTTTTTTGTATTCTGCAGAGAATCCAGCCTTCCTGGGAGATTTCAGTAAATATTTGCTGAGATCAACTAAATAAATAAGAAGCTTCTAAACTAAGCGCAAAGGACAGTTATATTTCAGTAGTTTGTGAATTTAATTCTCCAGGTCTGCTGTCCTTCTCTGATCAGGTTGCTGGGCACAGATGACTAGCCTGGTACCTATCCTTAACCGTTTTATCCCTGCGTTGGTTACGATGTCACTAAGCAATATGAAGACAGGGAATGTGGCTTATAGAAGAGTTGTACTAGCTGACAGGCTCTGCCCATGCTCCCCTACCACACGCTTAACTCCTTTCTGCATGGTCTTTGGCGGCAATAAGAAAATTGCCTTAAAGTGATGATTCCTAGGTGAAGCTGGGGGCTGGTTGCATATGTACTCTTATTTTTTAGGTGTGTGGAATTTGAGAGGGTAGTGGTGCTGGAAATAATCTTAGAGAATGTGCCGCACCCCCACATATACCAGTGAAAAAAAACAGAGACCCAGAAAGATCAAGTAGTTTGTTTCTAGCCACATGGCTAATTAATGGCCATCCAGACTGTTTTCCAGGTCTTCTGAGTCTTTGCTCTAGGCATTTACCACGCTACTAGAGAAGTCTTGTTTTTTTATAGAAAGCAACAGTAAAAATCGATTTCCTGCAGAAACAAATATTGGCAATTTAACTTAGGAATATGAGTGGAAAATATTTTCCCTTTTGAATGCTAGGAGAACTATCCCAAAGGTTTTTTTTCCCCTGCTTTTTGCATGATTTAGAAGACAGAATAAAATGAAAAAAGTTTCATAAAGGATATGCTTCATTTAAATGCTTAAAGAAAGAAGTAGGCCACTTTGAATTTCTAAAAATAACGCTTAAAAAATCCCAAAGTTGTGTAAAAAGGGATTTTAGTTGCACGAATGCTGTAATTTTCTCGGGCTTCCTCGGCCTAGGGAGGATGCTGGCTCTCTAGATGCTTTATTTTCTTAGACAACTCTTTTGTTTCTGGTGACCCCAGAACGGGAGATGGAGAAATGTGCTCTGAAGGGTGATTTGGGGGAAGGGATGAGAAAGTTACAGGCGGGAAAGCTCAGCCTAGTGGTTTTAGAGAGTGTTTTTTTTTTTTTTTTAAGTTTTTTATTAAAGGAAAGGCCTGCTAGGAGCCTGGTCTTAACTGATTCCAGATGGGCCTGCTATAGTACAAAGGTTTTCAGTGTGCTTGGGATGGGGCAGACCAAGAGGGCCCCCTGAGCACTTCCTGTGCAGCTCTGCAATTGTGCTCACCTAATAAGAAACAGCCCTGACTGCTGGAGCTCAAGCGCAGCCATCTCGGGTTCTCTGTGTGCCTCATTCTGTGACCTGTCCTTTTCTCCTGCCTGGTTTACCTCTCCGTTCCAGTCTCCTTTCGCCTCTAATCTCTTCTCCATTTGTTTTCAGGAAATATTAAAAAATCTAAATGTGTGCATATGGATGAGACATACATATATCTCCCTATTCCTTGTGGAGTGCAATCAGGGAGGAGGATGGGGGAGGGAGGAGGGAGGAATGGCTAAATTAAAGGCAGATGCTGAAAGGCTTTTTTCCGGACCTGGGAGATACTTGCTGGAAGTGGGTACTGGGAACATGGGAATGTGAAGCAGACTTGGAAAACCAAGCCACTCTTTATTTTTTTATTTTTTTAATCTCAGCACCCTTTCCAAAGGGTTCAGAATGTTACATGGAGGTGGTTTGTTTACATTATAAACTGAGACTCTCTGGCCCTTTCTGGCTGTGTGCCAAAGGGCGAGTTTGACAGTGACTTTAACCCGATAGAGAGAGAAAGGGGTTTTGCACTCGGGTGCCACGTAGCATCGTTTCCGAGAGCGCTGTCTTCTGCGATCGGATGTAGGCTTGACTTTGGCCAGCTTCTCAACTCCTGCAGTATGTCTTAGGCTCTCTGCACGGGTTGAAAGAGGGTTTTGTGGTGATGCTCAGCTGCAGGGACTATGAATCATTCTTATGGGCCTTCCGCACTCCACCAGGGATATATTTTATGTATAAAGTTGATTTTCCATTTTGGTTCAGATTCCTGTTAGGCTGAGGGTATGCTTGGTGCTTGCATCTCAGTTTTCTGGATCTGATGATTGCAGAAACTGTGTTCCCAGGAGTTCATCTGGGTCTTTGCAATTTCATTTTGATCCATTTGGCTATTGTATTCATCTTGTTGCATAAATATGAATTATTAGGGTAGAATATGTAAAAATACTATGTAGGCATAAAGTTCTCAGCAACAAATTGGTTTGTTTTCCTGACCTGTCCATACTTTTAGTATCCTTTTGTCCTTGTCTAAGTATAATGATCACATTTTTCTTTTTTTTTTTGAGCCAAATGTGGGTTATATTGTCTGATGAAAAATTTGTGTGCTGTTTCTAGGTGGTGAGGTTGTCTGGGCGCTATAGTGTGGAAATGGGAATATTTGAATTTATGAGATATTTTGATGTTTGTGGGAATAATGGGTCAGAGTGTTTGAAATTGGAATTTCTTAAGATAGGTCATATGGTCACCCTTCTTATGAGTGAATTTTAGCAATATGGCATTGGAGCTAATGGAGAACTACCTGATATTTTTAACCATCAGCTGCTTGTAATAACGTTTTCAATTTGCCAGTAGGATCTTTTTTCTCATCTTTCTTTTTTAAAATCACGCTTTAGATGTGAGAAAGAGAAAACAGCTAAGGTGTGTGTGTGTGTGCTTGTTTGTTTTTTGAGTAGCTATTATTTGCCAAGTATCAGACTTACCCTATTCCATTTACTATGAGGCAGCCTTACTTCCCTTTGCAGGTGAGGAAGCTGTGCTTGCCCAGTGTCACACAGCTAGTAAGTCAGACAGACAGGTTCAGCCCATTATCTTCTGGATCCAAAGGTGATATATGTTCTCCCACACTCTCAGTTATATATAAATCCTAAACTCTTCTTGGAAAGAAATTCTTTTCTGAGGGGAATGTAGTGATTAAAATTTTTTTTAAGATCATTTTTAACTTATTTTTGTCATCGTCTTCCCTTTTTAGGCGTGCTAACTTCATCCCTCTGATACATGAAAAGCTGATAGTGGAGAGAAGAAGGAGGTGAATCATTTAGTTACTGTTTATAAAGAGACTTTGAGGCTCCAAAAGCTGCTTTTTTTTTAATTGAAATTTTTATTAGGACAATTGTAGATTCACATGCAGTTGTACAAAAGCTGCTTTTGAAATGGCAGGAAGGCTGGGTGAGAGGCAGACGGACACCTTTCCTTGTCTTCTAAGTCAGTGTGGAAGGAGACTGGGGGGGGTGGCTCTTGAGACCCCACAGCTCTGTGCTGTCTTTGGTGTAAGTGCTGTGCTCGAGAGGCGCCCACTTGCAGTTCCCAGCTCAAGCAGGCTGTGCCGTGACCTCTTGCTGGTTTGCTCCAGCAGGGACAGCGTCCAGGGTGTGGGGTGGATTAGGGGTGGAGACAGTAGTCGACAGTGGAAGAAATGAGTTGGGATTGATAGGGGTGAGTCAAGCAGACGTCTTTGGTTGGGATCCCTAGGAAGACTTCTTTCATTCTTTTCCCGTTAGCTTAGATGATGTCTTCCCAAGGAAGCCTTCTTTAATAAGGCCTTCTTTTAAGAAGCATTTACCCCAATTTTCTTAACATTTATTGTGACTTGTAGTTAAATATTTGCTTATTTACTTGGTATAGGGTCTTCCCAATTTGAGTAAACTTCATGAGGGCAGGGACTGTGTCTGTTTTCACATTGTATACTTAGTGCTTAGACTGTGGCAACTTTGTTGAATGAATGCATAGCATGGGAAATTATGGTTCCTGTTGAAGAGCCTAATTCTTGGCTGCTCAAGCCTTTGCCTATTATTTTGGGTCAGAGGACTAACTTTGAAAATTTTCCAGATAAAAAGAGTTTTAATCCATAGGCTTCTTTTCTTCTTGTAAACAAGTTAGTAAACTCTCTTAGCTTGAGGTCATCCCTTAAGCTCTGCTGATGGATTCTTGTGGTTTTCAGAAATGTGCTTAAGGCCTAGAAGCCCAGGCCACGAAGCATCTGGTCCACCTTGACCTCTAAAATTAGCAGACTTGTTCTTTTCCCTCGTGTTCTACATGTTTAGAAGGGTAGCACAATTCTATTTTGAGGCTTGTTACAAAATAGGAGAAGAAAGAAAATTCGATGGCTGTGTTTGGTTTAAAAGCTCCCTGCTCATCTAAATTGGTTGGGGACTGTTCTTTCCTTTAACCCTTCAGCTTCCTGCCCCAGAGCCGGCCTTCCCTAGATCTGTCGTTTAGGGAGGGGCCACATGTGTATTTGATCCTGAACTGACTGGGGACTCTTTCTTAAGCTTGGGTATTCTCTTTTTCTTCTTTTTTTCTAGATAACCTTTCTCCCCAAGATCAGGAAGAAAAGAATAAGTAATTATGGGCAAGAAAAGTGGAAAACATTTAGGAAAAAAATGTAGAGTTGTGTGGGTGTGTGAGAGTGGATGTGTGTACATGCATATTTTTTCCCTTCTCCTCCTCACTCTTCTTTAGCTAGAATGAGATTTTTTTCTTCTGGGAAAATTGCATAGTTTTGGGATTCAGCTATTTCTTTTAGGTAGTTGAGCTATAAAATACTGAATTTGTAGCTGTTACCTTATTAAGATCTTTGGTGTCCTCTTTTGAAAATTGGTAAATGATGTGGTTTTTAGATGAGAGTATTGAAGAAATAGTAGCAGGAATAAAGTAATGCCTTGTCCCGTGGTTCCTTATTGCAGTAGAAATTGGCTTGTAGAGCTGAGGATGGTGGAGGATTATTTATTAGTTTTGAGCTCTGGTATCAATATCCTCACAACTGATATTTGAGTGTCGTGCTGTCAGCTAAGGTTAATATTCACTTAGGTCAGGAGTCACCTTTTACATACCACTTTTATCTCTTGCATCACCTCACACAGTCCTGGGCACATAAGAAGTACTTAATGAATTTAATTTAGTTGATCTTGCTTATTTCACAGATTATTTGAGTTGCTTGATCTATTTGGTGGAAGAAAACTTCACTTGTTTATTTTATATACACATACACAATGTACCGGGGAATTTTAAAAATATATGTTTTAAATGGTACTTTATTAAAGTTTCTAGAATAAAACATATGAGGATATTTTCATGATGTTCTTTACTTGAACCAGACATAAATAGTAACTATGAAGGAAAAATGATAGGTTGACTATATTGAAATTAGGAATATCTGTTCAGTAAAATACACCATTAAGAAGGTAAAAAGACAAACCACAGAGAAGGATGCAATGTAAGTATCTGGCTGGTATTCAGAATATAAATAACTCTTATAAAAGAAGTCCTATGAATCAATCTTTGAACAACATAGTAAAACAGGCAAGATTTGAATAGGTACTTCACAAAAGATGATATCCAGATGCCCCCAAAGTGGTCAGCATCATTTGTCGTTAGGGTAAAGCGTGTGAGCACAGAGGCACTGCTGCCCCAACTCCAGAATGACTCAATGAGAGACAGACTTTCTCAAGTGTTAGCGAGGGGCTGCAGCGTCAGGAACCCTCATGCACTGCTCGTGGGAATGTACACTGGCACAACTTTGGAAAACTGGCAGTTGGCAGTGTCTGTCAAAGCTGAACATAAGTGTATCTTCAAACCAGCAGTTCTGCTTCGGAATATATCCAACAGAGACGTGCACATATGTGCACTGAAAGACACGTACAAGACGTACATAGCAGCTTTTTTAACAATAGCCCAAAGCTGGAAGTAACAAATGCCTTTCAACATTACTGAACTATTTTTCAATAAATCATGATATGTTTATAAAATGGAATACTTTACAGTAATGGCAGTGAAGGAACTATTGCTATACTTAAATGGATCAGTTTCACAAATATAATGTGGAGTGAAAGAAGCCAGCACGAAAGAGTACATAATGTATTATTCCATTTATATGTGGTTCAGAAACAGGCAGAATGAATCTGTGCTGCCAAAGTCATTGCTGCCAGCTGGGAGGAGTGACTGCAGATGTGTAAGATGGGCTTCTAGAGTGCTGGTAGTGTTCTGTTTTTTTACCTAGATGCTGGTCACATGAATGGGTTCATTTTGTGGAAATTCATTGAGTTGTCTACTTAGAATTTTTGCTCATTTCTGTGTATATAGTCACTTCAATAAAAGTTTGCTTAAAAATTGGATTCTGCTTTTGTCCAGTGATTGCTACAGCTGATAGCTTTTCCCCTCATACGTGTACTAATCCTTTGCCTGTCAAAGTTGGTAGGATGTGGGCATACACATACTTTTATGTGTGTATGTGTTAGGGGTGTTTTGAGTGCATGAAGATGCTTCTTTTATTAATCCTAGTTTGCATGTCAAATATTCAACACACTAAGAGTTTCAAACAGACATGAGAAAGGAAAATTGATGAATAATCTCCACTGATTACTTTTTTTTTAAAGATTGGCACCTGAGCCAACAACTGTTGCCAATTTTTTTTTTTTACTTTTTCTCCCCCAATCCCCCGGTACATAGTTGTGTATATTTTAGTTGTGGGTCCTTCTAGTTGTGGCGTGTGGGATCCCACCTCAGCATGGCCTGATGGGTGGTGCCATGTCCCGGCCTGGGATCTGAACTGGCGAAACCCCGGGTTGCCGAAGCAGAGCGCGCGAACTTAACCACTTGGCCACAGGGCCGGCCCCCACTCCTCATTTTTTAAATCAGTTCTCTGAGAAGAATAAAGAAACTGTCTCACAGGGCAGCAAATTTGGCTTTTGCTATACACATAGAAGAACCTCTTCCTTAAGGGTTCTCAGCCACTGAAGACTTCATTTTCAGAAGAGTGCACCTCTTGACCTTTATTCTTCTTTTAAAAATTGGGATACAATTGACATATAACATTATATTAGTTTCACGTGTACAACATAATGATTTGATATTTTATATGTATATTTATAGTGAGATGATCACCACAATATGTCTAGTTAAAATCCATTACCACACGTAGTTACAAATTTTCTTTTCTTGTGAGAACTTTTAAGATCTACTCTCTTAGCCACTTGCAGATGTATGATACAGTATTATTGACTATAGTCACTGTGCTGTACGTTACATCCACTTGCAGATGTATGATGCAGTATTATTGACTATAGTCACTGTGCTGTATGTTACCTCCCCTTGTTTTATTTATTTTATAGCTGGAGGTTTGTACCTTTTGACCCCCTTCACCATTTCACCCACCCCCCCACCCCCACCAGTCTGTTCTCTGTATCTGTGAGTTGATTTTAGATTCCACAGTGAACATGTGGGTGCAGATATCTTTTTGAATTAGTGTTCTTATTTCCTTTGGTTAAAATACCCAGAAGCGGAATTGCTGGGTCATATGGTATTTCTATTTTTAATTTTTGGGGGAACCTCCATACTATTTTCCATATGGTTGCCTCGCTTTCTCTCAGTTAGTCATATCTCTCAAGTGTCAGCCCGGCCTTAGTAAAATAGTTGAAAGTTCTCTGAGGTTTGCCGTGTGCCCTGCAGCCATGTCTTCGTAAGTCTTCGTTCTCTGGCCCTGGAAGTCCCTCACCTGCCTCCTTTACCTGTGTGAACTTCTGGGGCTCATTCTCCATGACACCTTCTAGAGTTAGCCCTTCCCTTTTGTGTACTCTCACTGTACCTATATACACCTCTGCTGTATCACATATTGCACTGTGTTTATTTGTCCTTCACTCCTAGCCTTTTGAGATTATCAACTGGCATGTGGTGGTAGGTGTTCAATAAATATCGAAAGACAGGATGAACAATTGGGCACATTTTCTGAAAGACAATAGCTATTTTCTAAATAATAGAAGCCTATTACAATATTTGACTTCAGTAGATACGTGTTTAGTTTTTTTTTTTTCCAGAAGAAGTGATACTTTGCATTAATTTCTTGGTAAAACCAGGGGTGTATATTTACAACAGGGTGCATATTGTGGCAGTGGGAGAAAGTGCTAACTGGTTCATGTGGGTATCAGACGTGTGACCTTGGCCTCTTTAGTATCGTCCTCTAATCAGCTGATTTAATTTTAGTGGAATCCCTGGAGAAATACTTTGAAATGCTCTGGTTCTATATGCAGAATTTAGAAATCTTAAATCTAATGTATAGATCCTGACTGCGTTAGAGTTTATAGATTAAAACCAGCAGATGAGACTGTGTAGGCATTAGGACGTGATGATTAGGCTGGTGTAGGCATTATGACAGTGATAATTTTGTTCATCTCAAATATTGTAAAATTAAATCCCAGAATCTGTTATCTGAAGTTTTGTCATTTCACTTCAGCATGTAATTTCTCAAGCCAATTTTAATTTACAAAGATCTGAATGGAATCATTGCCATTTGTCCAGAAGTTTAGAATAATAGGATTAGATTAATAAATTAATAAGTATTGAGTGCCTGCTTAGAGTTTAATACTGTTAGTCATACATAAAAGTATGACTTTGACCTTGATGTCAAGCAGCCTATACTTTGTTGATGACATAAGAAAACACAGATACAAAATGATTTCTGAATGTTTGTTTACACCCCCAACTGTCTGTAAATGGGAAGCCAAGTAGAAAAAGCACAGGCTTTGGAGTCCAAACAGGTCTGGGTTCGAATCTTGGCTTTTTGAAAAGTGAAATAATGAGTTATATAACTTTGGTCACATTGACATCTCTGGAGCTCTTTTCTCTCTGCTGCAAAGTGAGGTAAGAATGTGTACACCTTGGAGTTTTTTGGTTTTCTTTTTGAGAATGAATGACAACCCGTGTAAAATCCCTGGCACGTGTTAAGTGCACTTAATGCATGTTTGAATGAAAGGAGTAGATGAATAGAGCTTTATTTGCAGCAGTCCACTTAGTCCAGGCCATTTTTGATGGATTTCATAATGATGACGAATGTAAGTCAAGCTCAGTAATTGATTTGATGGGCAATCTTGGAAACCGTGCTTCAGTCTTTTCCTTGTCGAATGTGGTGACTGACCTTCTGTTTGTTTCTAAGAGTATGAAGGAGCTCTGTTAGAAGAGTGCCCATCAAAGTTAGCCTGTGGGACCATCTGACCCGTGGGGTACACTGGACAGGTTTCACACAAGGATTGGCTTGTTAGGAGTCCACAAGGGGGAGATAAGGAAGCACAAATCTCAGAGGTGGGCTTATCTGGCCGTGGCCCTCCTCCCTCTCCTTCCCCTGGAATGTGAGTTTCAGTTGTTTATTGGCAAATACTGCATCTTTTGCTGTTTTCCACAGCAGTTGTGAAGCTTATTCTGGATGCCTTTGTATTAACTAGTGGGGCATTTTGACTTTGCTAAATGTTCCAAATTGTTTAAATTCTGTTTGGGGCAAATGACTACTACTTGTTATACTAAATAATTTTCCTTTTATGTCTGTTTTTTTCACTGGAGAGTTGGTGCCCTGAAGCTGCAAACTGAAAATACAATTTTCCTGGGTGTGTCTTATTTTAATGCACTCCCTCTCATACTACAAGGCTCTGACCTGCTTGGAGCCTTTCCTACTTGGTTACAATTGATGCTTTGTCCTTTAGAGTCCTATAGGACTTAGCCACTGGCTTGATTTAGTATTCAGCTATCAAATATGGCTCTGAGAAAAAATTACTTCCCTAGAATGGGAAGTGGACAGCTGAGCTGGACTATGAAGCCCTGGTCCATATTCAGGCATCATTTAGGGATAGTGAGTAGCAATTTAGCAGTTTCAAAATTACATTTAGGACTAGGCAAGGGAAAAGTAGGCCCAGCTCCAAAATTGAGTACTAGTCAAAAATTCGGTGGTGTGTGAGGTTAGTATAGCTGGATTTTACTAGAAGTAGATCCCTTTTGGGGAACTGTCTATGGTTCAAGAAATTATGCATATTTTGTGGTATATCTATGATTATGAAAGGATAATTTTTTGAAAGTTCATGTTCTTCCTCTGTGGATTGTTACTTTCTGTTAATATCCACAGGACTTTCAGCACTAATGATGTCAGCTTACTCTCTATTTATTCAGTTCCTTTGGCCCAGGGACTTAAAGTACTTTACATTAATTTTGTCAGTAATTCTTATAACATCCCTTTGTGGGAGCAGGTTTTAGATGAGGGATGTGAGAACTTGCTCCAATTTACATAGCAGGTCAGTCCCTGGGATGGAAAATTGGAGCCAAGATTTGTGGTTTCAGGCTTAGTGTGTTTGGTCACTGAAGTATGCAGTCTTTCTACCTCACTTCCCTCCCCTTTTCCTCCTGCTTTTCTTCCTCTGGTGGAGGAAATAATACCAAGAGAATCGGGTGTTCTGAGAGCTCAGAGACTGTTGCGCCTTTCGGCACGGGGTCCCCATCCTTTGCTTGCTTTGGAAGGAGGCAGCAGAAGACGGATGCTCAGCACGTGAAATGTCCCAGCTGGCTTTTTGACCGGTGCTTGCTTTTATTTCTGTTCTCTTTTTTCCCTCTCTTCTTGGGAGGAGAGGTGGGGGTGAGAATTTTCCGTGTTTCAGCCTTGTATGTGTGCCAGTCCAGCTTGTTTTAATGCTCAGCAGATATTGCCACTTGCTTTTTCGTTGGGGGCTAGAGAGAAGGAGGTGAAGCAGCTTCTGTGGGGTGGGGTTGAGAGGAGGGTGGAATGTAGGAAGGAGGACATTTCTCCGTGTTTCTTAGTCATAGGACTCTGAATCCCAAGTCGCTAAATTTAGCTCAGGTTCCTGTTGAAAGCATCAGTTTTTGGGGGCGGGTCGTTGGGGGAGAACGGAAAACCTTTTTGTGTATCCTGCTCCATGAAGCCAATAGGGAAGCAGGAGGAGGTGAGGTTGCCATGGAGATGGTAGCTGTGTGCAAGGGGAGAGCAGCAGGGTTTAGAATTCCAGGAAGGAAGAGAGAGTGATGTCATCAGATTCCATGGACCAGCCCAGGAACCCCTGTGAGGTTGGTGGGGAGTTGGGTGTGCGTGGGGGGTGGTGGAGTGGGAGTTTGTGCAGGGGAATTGTGGTTTCAGTAAGGTGTGGGGAGTCCAGTTCAAGCAGAGAGGTTGGTTGTGTGGAATTGTGCTGATCTGCATTAATGCCTGCTTTTTAAAAATCTGTAAATCATTCTGAATTTGCAGAATATTTTCTTTGTTGAATAATTTT
This sequence comes from Equus caballus, assembly GCF_041296265.1. Classification (NCBI taxonomy): domain Eukaryota; kingdom Metazoa; phylum Chordata; class Mammalia; order Perissodactyla; family Equidae; genus Equus; species Equus caballus. The sequence continues at coordinate 38,927,252 of NC_091711.1, read as the reverse complement.
TCCTCTGTTTTCATTTAACAAAGGAGCTCATCTAGGTGTAGAAATATACTATCTTTTTATAGTCATATTCCCTGTAGTATTTGTGTGTGCCCTTACCACTTGTATGTGAGGGTATTTGCACGTATTTTGGATAGACACTTGCCTTTGTATGATGCCTTTTATGGTGCTGCATGCAGTTAAATGCTTCATTAATGCCTGATTATCATATTTATTTTTCAGAGAATGAGTGTGTATAAATAAGACATACTTTTTATTTAAAAAATCTGAAAGAAGCAGCAGTTGCTTTTGCAGTAGAAAGGAAAACTGCATGCTGTAAGACAGTCCTTCCGAACATATGCGTGCGTGTTCGTATTGATAGTGAAGGGCAAATGGGTTTCTTTTGGAATGACTGAGAGGCTCATTTTTTTTTTTTTAACAAATATAACAGAATCTGTGCATCCAAATGAGTACTGCCCTCTAAAACAGTCACTTTGGCTCTGGTGATAGAGCCATTGTGCACAACATAAGGAACTCGCATTTGGAATAAGCCTCAGAGATGAGTGATGAGGAAAACGTTTTTAGTACCTGACACCGAATTTTTTTATTAAAAACAAATAACTTGCTTGATTACACTGGGTTTCTTTGACTTGGCTTTTCCTGATTTGGGCTTGTCAAAAAATCAAATCTGTGTTCCAGTGATGAGCTTTCCTCCCAGTTAAAGGTATTTAAAGTCATAGGTTTAGTTTCTGAAGGCATTTTCATTTTCAGAGCAAGAGCTCTTAGATTATTTAGTGTAGCAGTGGCAATGTGTTGAATGGTCGCAGCGTCTGAGGAATAAGAGCATAGCCTTCCCAGGGCGACATCTTCAGAGGTGACCCATTTGGATTCATCTGTTCAAGTGTGTCTGTTAAAATCTGTGACATGACCATTGGGTAATGTGGGCAGCAGCATTGTGGTGCGTCTGAGAGCGCAGGCTCATCAGAGTGGCTCAGTGTGAACCCTTCTTCTGCTACCACTTGACTGACCTTGGACGACTAACAGTCTCCGGTGCGTGGATTTCCTCACGTATAAAATGGGAATGACCGTGCTGGACGCACCAGCCTATAGGGTGGTGCTGAGGGGTAAGTAAGCTAATATGTAAAGCACTTAGACATTTGCTCTGTTCTCAGTCAATGCTTGCTTTGGTTATTGTCATTAATAATTATACATTTCTTTGAATTACAGTATTGTGAGTTCCAGATACCACTGAATGTCCAGGCGGGAGGGATCCAGAATTCTCTAGTTTTTAAATGATTCCCAGATGATTCTGATGATCAGCCAGGTTTGGGAACCCCTGAATATAATCTATTTTGAGTATGGCCCAAGCACTAGAAGCTTCATCATCTCCTGGGAGCTTGTTAGAAATGCAGACTCTCAGGCACCACCCCAAACCCACTGAATCAAAACCTGCATTTTTAACAAGATACCCTACAGTGACTGTTTGCATGTTAAAATTTAAGAAACGCTGCTTGTCTTCTACCAATGGGAGTAACTGGGCGATAACTGCAGGTTAAAGATGAGTTCTGTCTCGGACATTCCCACTGGTGGAAGAGAAGCGGTCTGGTGGAGCCAGTGTGTAGATGAGCATGGACTTAACCTCCCCTGTTGTTTGGCCTGGGGAAAATGCTTTCCTGGACCGTGTATTTGTGTACCATGTAATGGGAAGAGCAGAGGTATAATTGTGGCCCTGGTTTTACCATGTGCTAGCTCTTTGGCTTTGGCCCAGTCATTTAACCTCTCTGAGTCTCAGTCTCCTTACCTGATAATGGAAATAATACCTAGACCTTGAAATAATGTGTATGAAGTATCTAGTACGTTGCAGTGTCTGCATATGTCAGTGCCTTCCCTCCCCTCCCGTTCAGCCTTTCAGTGAGGATCTGTAGAGTGGTTCTGTTCCCTCAGAAAAGGCTGCCGGTTGAGACCCAACACTATCCCGACTGTGTAGGGACCTTGGCTCTTGCCCTTCTCCCAGCTGTCTTGAGCATCTAATGTTAGTGCTACAGAAAACTCTACATATAGTTTTCTTTGCTGCCTTTTTCAAAGTACCTTTGACTCAGTGGAGACTGTTATCTGAGAGGACTGGGAGAAGAGCTGTAGGAGTTGCCTACCTGAGCTGGTGCAGGAATCGAGGTATGATGACATCTGATCAATGCAGCTCTTTCATGAATTCTTATTAGTTGACCACATGTTTAAAAAAATTGTTCTTAAAAAATTGGTGTTAAAAAAAAAGAACCATAAATGCAGATGGTTTCATTTGAAGTCTTTTTTAGACCAGTTCCAAGCAAGAATTAACATGGCAATTATCAGAAGATCACTGAATTGATAAATAATGAGCACTATCTTTTTTCTGACTGGGACACTAATACAATAAGAAGTTCAGGGACTTGTTCTGGAGACACCAGAAGTAGATGGCAGAGAGTTTAGGTCGGAGGATTGGCAAGTGAAGCCCGGAGGTGGCCATTGGAAGCAGCAGCAGGAGTAGGAAATAGAAAGGCCCATTTTCACTCAGCCATACAGATCTTAGGGGACCGAGGGATAAGGTAGGATTGTGAACTCAGAGCATATAATAAAAGTTATTTTAATGATAGCTTTCCTCTATAGGGTATACTCTTAGGTGCTTTGTATACAGTATGTCTAATCTTAACATCCCTGCAAGGTTTAGGCATAATCACGTATATTTTACAGATCAGAAGGGTTGAGTAACTTGCCTGTCACTCTGTTAATAAGCAACAGAGCTGGTTTGACATCATGTTGAATAGCAACGAGAGTGATGAGACTGTTACAAAAGCTAAATTGATATGGCTAATGTACACCAGTTAAAATTTATTTTGTCTATATTGACCTTTTTGGCAAAGGTATTAAATTAAGACACTGACATTCAACTGTTAGCCTATCTCAGAGGGATTTTTTGAGTGTTGCGGAATTATCCTTTTGGGATATATTTCCTTTATAGTCTGAGGCTAATTAAGAAGTATCTTTTTTTTTTAAAATGCCAAAGCATGTGAAGTCTTCAGTTCAGTGAAACGTCAGTTTCAATTAAATCTCACAACGCAAACTAATTTGTTGGTGGTTATCAACTGGCATATTTAGTCATAATAAGTATTCGCACAATCATGTCCATTATTCCATTCAGATCCAAATGCAGATAACTATCAATGATTGCACAGAGTGAAGTTCATATTCTTGGATAGCTTTCTAAGTTATAGTTGGAGCCCAAAACCTGCAGTTAGAAGACTAGGTTCCATGCCCCTTTTTGTTGTTTCCTGCCTGTGAGCCCTTGGACATGTCACTTGACCTCAGTAGGTCTGAACCCGACTTCTTATCTGATTGATAAAGGAATAATGTTACCTATTTAGTAGCGTTGTTATGAAAAAGAGGATGTGTTTGACACCAAGTTCTGCCGCCTCACAGGCTCCATAACTGTGAAGAAAGACCTTTACAGCCTTGTGCTGCTTTTGTTTTCTCATCTGTGAGGTCTGTGTGCATGCGTGTGTGTGAGCCTGGGGCGACGTGAGGAGAGTGCAGGTGAAGGGCTGGATTAGAATTAGATGATCTATGTGGTTCCCTCAAATCCATGATCCTATAATTGTCAGACCTGCCTGTGTTGTACGTAGTGAAGTGTTATGTACAAATGAGGCATTGTTTCTTATTATCACTGTTGTTCTTTGGCAGTGCCATCTCATTAAGGAACAGGTACTGTACAAGTCACTTTGCATGTATTACCTCGCTTATTCCTTGTAACAGCACGTAAGTGGTGTTCTCATTTAGAAGGAGAAGAATTTGAGGCTCAGAGATGAAGTAACATCCCATGATCATGGAGTTAGTAAGCGTCAGGGACATATCTCAGGTCAGTGTGATACCAACAACTGTACTTTCCTCTCATACCTCACTATGCATGGAATTATTTGTGGCATGTCAAAACTAGGAAGTATTTATGGGCTTACTATGCCCCAGACAAATTGCTTCTTAGGCCCATTATATACTAATGAGGAAATCAATTAGAATTTTTTTGAGAACCTGTGATATATCTAGTATCTTTGGGCGAATATACAAAGACACGTAAGATGTAGTTTGTGAGCTTATGATCTCTTTGGACATAGGAGGCCTAGGGATATACATAATACATTTAGAAATCAGTCTGTGGCGCAGTAAACTCAAGTGCTCAAAAAATGTTACCGTAGTTTCAAGAAGGACTTAATTAGTGTGGGCTAGAGGAGTAGTTTTGCAAGCTTTTTTGACCATATCCATTATATGTGACAACCTAGTGTATAGTTAAGTATTTATCTGTATATATGAGACTAAAACAAGTTTCATGAAATAATTCTTACTCTTACTAAATTCTTTATTATAAAAAATTCTGTTGTCGTCTAGTACAGTGATTCTTAAAGTATGGTCCATGGACTTCTCAACGAATCCAAGACCCTTTTAGGGGGTCTTCAAGGTCAAAACTATTTTCATAATAACATTAAGATGTTGTTTGCTTTTTCCACTGTGTTGAGATTTGCACTGATGTTGCATAAGCAGTGATGTACCCTAGCATGAATCAAGACAGTGGCACCAAACTGTACTAGTAGTCATTATACTCTTCACCACCACACACGTGCTGTTAGAGAAGGGGAAAAAAATGAGTAGTTTCACTTGAGAATGTCCTTGATGAAACAGTAAAAATTATTACTGTTATTCAATCTCTACCCTGATTACACATCTTTTTAATATTCTGTGTGAATAAGGCACTTCTGCATACTGAGCATGGCAGTTATCTCAAGGAAAACCACCTTTGTGGTGGTTTGAGTTGCCAGCTGAACTAGCCACTTTTTCTCATGGAGCACCATTTTTACTTGAAAAATAAACTGACAGAACATGGTTATTCATTTTAATAAAAATGAATTATTTTATTAAAAATGAACAAAGTGAGTCTGTCAAGGAAAATAATGACAATATTTGTTATCAGTGATACAATTTGAGCTTTCAAGCAAATATTAGAATTTTGGAAAATGAGTGTCCTGGACAATGGCCTTGACAGCCCCAATACTTAAAGACTTTTTTGAAGAGATTGTCAGTGATGTTAGTGAATGTGATTTTTTTTTGATAGTATGTAATAAAATATGTCAACATTTAGAAGAGCTTTATAACTTAATGAATATTTTATAGATGAACAATGTATAATATTACATAATCATGATAGGTGAAAATTCATTCAAAATGCAAGATAGACCAATGGATTTTCATATACCAGAGTATATAACAGAGTATGAAAAATTCACTGATATGGTTTCAGATGCCACATTGCAACTAACTTTTAAGAAGTCACTTTTCAAGTTTTGGTATAGTATTAAGGAATAATATCCATAGATATGTGAGAAGACTATTAAAAATCCTACCTTTCCCAAAGACATATGTATGACAGGCCAGATTTTCTTCATATACTTCAACCAAAATAACATCACAACAGATTGAATGCAGAAGCAGATGTGAGAATGGAGCCATCTTCCATTACCTTGGATTTGAAAGATAGTTGTAAAAATGTGAGACAGTAACACTGTTCTCATTAAATTTTGTGTTTGTTTTATAAAATATAGTTAATTTTTGTAAAATATTTATGTTAACATAATGCTTTATTATTGGCATTTTAAAATGAATTAATACATTAAAAAAATTACTCAGTTTAGGTTCTAATAGGCAAATATCAAAACTTATAACCTACATAAACAGAAATTCTTTGGGATCTTTAGTAATTTTTAAGAGTGAAAGGAATTCTAAGACCGCAAAGTTTAAGAACTGCTGCTCTTGTTTTTTTTTTTTAATAACGGTTGAGACCTCTTAAATAAGTCATGAGTGGGTCTTGACCCACAGTTTGAAAAAGTACTGAGCTAGCGTTACAGGGATTACATTGTGAAGGGAGGGAGGGCTTTGCTAGATTTTACTTGAGTTGCTGTGGGAGAACACCCTAAGGGTATGAAGTAAATTGAGGAAATTAGCTATTTGCAGTCATCCTCCAAGCCTCCTTCAGGTCTTGCCTCCTGTGAGTTCCCTTCTTTGTGATTTCTTCATGCCCTTCTCACTCCATTATCAGCCATGTATGCTTGTTCCCTCTGGGCCTTATATTTACATTTTATTGCATGATTCATGTTGTATTTGTTTACATGCATCTCTGTCTTACTAGATTATGAGTTCCTTAAGAGAAGAATTAGTAAGTTATTTTTCTTTCTGCTTCTGCCATAGTACCAAACACATGGAAGTCCCTTAGTGAAAGTTTCTTGAAGGAATGAATAATTGGGGAGAGAAAGGTAATGACTAGGTGAGGCCAGATTTAGGATGTTTGGAACTTGATCGTGTAAGCACTGGAGGACCCTTAGCGTGGGAGAGATAGGAGCGGTGTTTTGTAAAATTAACCCTGGTCCTCGTGAGAAGTTTGGGAAGAGGTGGCTGGAGGCTGCTGGATCAGCTAGGAAACTATTATTATAGTGGTTTCGGCTTGGCTCAGGTGACCCAGGCCTGAATGAAGGCGAATGCCTTAGCCATAGATAATGAAGGATGTACCCTGAGGAATACTCACAAAGCCCCGACTACCGAACTTTTATTGTGTACTTATGAAACCCTGAATACTGTGTTAATGGCTTTATATGTATTTCCTCATTTAATCTTCACAGCGTCCTTGAGGAGGTAGTGTTATTGTCTCCATTTTTTGATGGTTAAGTAAGGATAATACATGTTCATTGCTGAAAAATTAGAAAATACAGATGGACAAAATAAGAAAAATGTACATCACTCATAAACCCAAACTCAGCTATCTTCAAACATTTTCCAGGGTATATACTGAGATACAGCGCTTCTTAAAACCTTTAGCTATTGCAGTCACTGATGATTTTATTTCAAGCTACAAGGATCCATTCAACTAACATCAGCAAGGTTGGTCTTCTTCATTTATACCATATTGCATACTGCATTGCTTTTCAAAAATATTTTCTATTGAGATGGAATTCACATAGCATAAAACTAACCTTTTTAAAGTGAACAATTTGGTAGTATTTAGTACATTTATAGTGTTTTGCAGCCACCACACCTATCTAGTCCCAAACATTTTCATCAACCCCAAAAGAACTCCATTCCCATTAAGCAGTCACCCTCCATTTGCCCTCCCCTGCAGCCCCTGACAATCCCCAGTCTGTTTTTTGTCCCCATGAATTTACCTATTCTGGATATTTCATATAAGATGTGCCCTTTTGTGTCTGGCTTCTTTCACTTAGCATAATGTTTTCAAGGTTTATCCATGTTGTAGCATATATCAATACTTTATTCCTTTTTATAGCTGAATAATATTCCTTTGTATGTACATACCGCAATTTGTTTATTTGTTCATTTGTTGGTGGACATTTGTGTCTCCACCTTTTAGCTATCATGCATAGTGCTGTTAGGAACATGTGTGTACAAGAATTTGTTGGAGTACCCGTTTGCAATTCTCTTGGGAATCTGGGAGTGGAATTGCTGGGCCGTATGGTAGCTCTGTATTTAACTTTTTGAGGAACCGCCAAGCTGTTTCCTGTGGCAGCTGCACCATTTTATCTTCTCACCAGCAATGTACAAGGGTTTGTCAATTTATTTTTAATGAAGAACACAATAAGATGGAGAAAGAAAAGAGAAAATATGTGTGGCCTTTGAGTTTATTAGAGCTTTGTGTCTCAGATTTTGCCTGATGGACTTATTAAATATTTAGCATCACTTTAGTGCTAAGAATGAAATTTAGCTCAGGGAAATGTATCTAATCTATTTTAAGAGGTGAACAGACTAGGAAGTGAAGATCAGAGAAGTGAGGAAAGGGAAATTTAAATAGACTGTAAAATCCTTGAGGGAAAGGCCCTATTTGTCTTTGTGTCCTCTGCATTTAGTAAAATTCTTGGCATGTTGTAGTGTTGGGTCCCCAGGACTACCCTAGGTCCAATGATTGGCTTGGATTTACAGAACTCGGCGTATAGTCACACTCCTGGCTGTGAGTTATGACAGTGAAAGCATATGAAGGGAAATCAGCAGGGGGAGAAAGTGTATGGGGTGAAGTCCAGCAGAAATCAGACCCAAGCTTCCAAGAGTTCCTCCCAGGGGAGGTGCACAGGGTGTGCTTACTGCCTTCTGCAGCGCGTTGTGTCAGTGTTGTCTACCAGAGAAGCTCAGTCGAGACTCAGTGCTGAGATTTTCCCTTTTTTGGGGTGGGTAGGAGGGGTTGTTCACAGAGGCCAGCACCCTAGTTCACCCTCTGCCTAGTGTACACCAAAATTCCAGACTCCCAGAAGGAAAGCAAGTGTTCAGCATGAACCATATTGTTTGCATGCCTTAGGCCCAATGAGCCACTCTGAACAGTTTTGGGAATAGTTCCCCCCCGAAATCTAAGTTCCCAGACACTAGCCAAGGCCACCCTTGCAAGCTGCCCTTTCTAAGGATAGTAGTCAGGCCTGCTATGTTCATTCTTTTCCTGTACATGGATGTTTAGTTCCTTAAAAAGTGTTGCTAGGTTCTGTGAAGAAAAATAAATGCCATAGTAGAGAACCAGCAGGGACTTTAACGTCAGACAGACCTGGATTTGTATTATTGTAGGCAAATTACATAGCTTTCTGAGCCTCAGTTTTCTTACTATAGAGAGTTGCAGAGTTGTAGTGAGAATACAGAGTAATGATATGTAGAAAACACTAAGCATAATGTCTGTCTTGTACACAGAAGGTGGCTGTTAACATTTTGTTTCAGCTCAGCCTGTAGCAGTCTGGGGCCAATCAGGAGAGAGACTATAAGTAATATGGACAGAGAATTTAATATAAAGAGTTACTGGGGCTGGCCTGGTGGTATAGTGGTTAAGTTCATGCACTCTGCTTCGGTGTACTGGGGTTCATGGTTCAGATCCTGGGCGTGGACCTACACACCACTCATCAAGCCGTGCTGTGGCAGCGTCCCACATACACAATAGAGGAAGATTAGCACAGATGTTAGCTCAGGGCCAGTCCTCCTCACACACACACACACACAGACACAGACACAGACACAGACACAAACAGAGTTATTTACTATAACAGAAGGTTGAAGTAATGAGGGATTGGCTTTTAAGAAGTAAAGAGAACTTTAAAGAATAGCAGATGTAATATAATAGCAGGTATAATGTAATGTATAGTATGGTTGACATAAGATAAAATATCTTTAATATAATTAATATATAATAGTCACTACCCCAGAGCTGAGATAAAGCACCCAGAAGGAAACCTGTCTTCCCCTCCCTCCTTTCCCCTGCACTCTGGGCTGAGATCCAGGCCGTGTTGGAGAGGGCATGTCTGTGGCTCTCTGAGTGGCAGAGAAGTAAATCCCTGTGATGTCAGACCTGCAGAACTTGTTGCATAAAGTTGCCAAAAATCTACCCTTTAGGGTACTGGGGCAAGCTGTTGACAGGGAGTTGTGTTACAGAGGCACTCTGCTGTGTAACAGCCCAGAGAGGGTTCCTGGAGGAAGGTGCTGCCTACTGCATGCTCCTGGCTGCTGTGCACTGTAGGAACTGGGAAGGAAGGAAACCCCTTGCAGAAGCTGAGAAAGCACACTGGGACCAGGAAGCAAAACCCTGTCCTCCTAACATACACTCCTGTGCTCTCGACTGACAAAGCTTGACATGGTGCATGCTGACAAAGAAAAAATATTTAAAGGGCCCAGATCTGTTTTTCACAGAGCAGGCATAAAAGGATGAATTTGGAGCTGAGAATTAATTGATAACCAGCATATGAATAGAATGAATATTTAATTCCAAATGCTCAGAAACCGGGAAGAGGATGGCAAATAAATCTAAGGAACTTCAAATATAAATAAGACATGGGCAAAAAAACCTGAAGTTGGACCTTTAACTTACACCGTGTACAGAAATTAACTCAGAATGGATCAAAGACCTGTATATAAGAGCTGAAACTATAAAATTCTTAAAGGAAAACAGGATTAAATCTTGGTGACCTTGGATTTGGCAATGGATTCTTGGATATGACACCAAAAGCACACATAAAAGGAAGAAATAGATAAATTGAACTTCAGTTTGAAAATTAAAAACTTTTGTGCATCAAAGGATGCTATCAACAGAGTGACAGGGTAGCCCACGGATGGGAGAAGATATTTAGAAATCATGTATCTGATAAGGGATTAATATCCAAAGCATATAAAGAACTCCTACAACTCAACAACAGAAAGACAGCCTGATTAAAAACTGGTCACAAAACTTACATAGACATTTCTCCAAAGAATGGCCAAGCAGCACATGAAATGATGCTCAGCACTAATCACAGGGGAAATGCAAATGAAGACCACAGTGAGATAACACTTCATGCTCATTAGAGTGGTCATTGTACTAAACAAAAAGCAGAAAATAATAAGTGTTGGTGAGGATGTGGAGAAATTAGAACCCTTGTACATTGCTGGTGGGAATGTAAAATGCTGCATTTGCTGTGGAAAAGGGTATGGCATTGCCTCAAAAAGTTAAACATAGAATTACCAATAATCTAGCACTTCTACTTCTGGGTATATACCAGAAGAATTGAAAGCAGGGACTCCCAAAGATATTTGTACATCCATATTCATGGCAGCATTGTTCACAGTATCCAGAAAGTGGAAGCAACCTCAGTGTAAATGAACAGATGAATGCATAAATGGAAATTCTGACTCACGCTCAATGTGGATGAACCATGAAGACATTATGCTAAGTGAAATAAGCCAGTCACGAAAGGACAGATAGTGTCTGGTTCCACTTATGTGAGGCAGTACAGTAGGCACATTGGTGGAGACAGGAAGTAGAATGGCGGTTGCCAGGAGATGGGGGAAGGTGGGAATGGGGAGTTCAATGGGTGTGGAGTTTCAGTTAGAGAAAGTTGTAGAGATGGTTGGTGGTGATGGTTACACAACAGTGTGAATGTACTTAATGCCGCAGAACTGTAAACTTAAAAATGATTGAGGGGCCGGCTCCGTGGCCGAGTGGTTAAGATCGCGAGTTCCGCTGCGGCGGCCCAGGGTTCGGATCCTGGGCGCAGACATGGCACCGCTTGTCAGGCCACGTTGAGGCGGCGTCCCACATCCACAACTAGAACGACCTGCAACTAAGATATACAACTATGTATCAGGGGAGTTTGGGAAATAAAGCAGAAAAAAAAAAAAAAGATTGGCAACAGTTGTCAGCCCAAGTGCCAATCCTTCAAAAAAAAAAAAAAAAGGAAGATTGGCAACAGTTGTTAGCCTAGGTGCCAATCTTTAAAAAAAAAAAAAATGATTGAAATGGCAAATTTTATGTTATTTATCTGTAACCACAGTTTTTAAAAGAAAAAAATAAAAGGAAACTGCTGAAGAATATTTATAGTATGTATGCTCTCAAACCTTAATATTGGAAAGGATAGATTGAAGGAGAATTTTATGTATTATTTATGTACTTAAATAGAATATTGTTATCATGATTCAATGTTAATTAAAAAAATAAATGAGAACAGAATGGATTTGTAAAGGAAATTTAAAGAACTGGAAATGTTAGCCAGTTAGGAATTGATCCCCGCAGAGTGGGCTGCTTAGCTGTATGAAGCATGCATATGTCACAAAAGGCAAAGTTGCTTTGGTCACCTTAGAGGTAATCTCCTTCATTCTCTCATTGAATGATGGAATCAATTTACATCGTCACTAATTTTTATCTGGTTTTTGAACTCTTCAGTGAGGCTGGATGGCCGTTTGGCACATGTTCCTAGAGAACTGATGTTAGAGCAAACTAAGAAAAGTTGAAGCTTCGTTATTTGGAAATGTGTTACTTTGTGGGAGTGAGTCCTGCAGACTGATTCAATTTCCCTCTAAGTTATTTGCAACTGGTAAGCCATGGGGGTGGGGAAGGAATTCTTGTGGAGCTTCTCCTGTATGTCCACTACTGTGCTGGGTAGGCTTCACCTGAATTACCTCATTTAATCATCAGAACTTTACGAGGGAGAGATTATCTGTTACACAGCTGAGAAAATTGAGGCTCGCAGAAATGAAGTGATTTGACCAGAGTCTCATAGTTAGAAATTGACCCAGCCAGTGTTTGAGTCTGTGTCTCTTTGACTGCCAAAGTCCACGCTTTCTCTGTTGCATCGTGAAAGGAGCGAGTTAGATCTGCAATTAGCAGAGTCTGGGACATGAAAAGCTTACATGATTTGAGCGTCGAGAGTTCTCCATTCTAAGTCCTCATTTATTTGGTTGAATGACTATGGACAGAGCACTTCTCTGACTCTTGAGGTTCCTCACCTATAAAGAAAAAAGGTTTGATTGGTTATCTCTTAGAAACCTGTGACTGCTATTGAAAAGAGGAAATTTTAGTGTGTTTCAGGTGGGCTGGGAGGACTCAATCCCTGTGTCAGATTTTAACATAAAACGTACTGCTTACACTAGGGCATTTTTATTCTTTTTTTCTTTTTTTCCTGAGGAAGATTAGCTCTGAGCTAACTGCTGCCAATCCTCCTTTTTGCTGAGGAAAGCTGGCCCTGAGCTAACATCCATGCCCATCTTCCTCTGCTTTATATATGGGACGCCTACCACAGCATGGTGTGCCAAGTGGTGCCATGTGCGCACCCAGGTTCCAAACTGGCGAACCCTGGTCCGCCACAGCAAAAAGTGCGCACTTAACCACTGTGCCACTGGGCTGACCCCTAGAGCATTTTTAACTTAAAACAGGGTGTTTGGAGTGGTGAATATAACAAAGAACTACCATCAGTTGTCTTGATGGGGAGGTGGAATGAATTATGTTTTATTTTATTGTAGCATGAAAGCTTAGTTTACCAGTTCCCAGTTGGATCTTATGTTAGAGCCATGTTGTTAGTTACTACCAGGTTCCTATCTATTATAAGCTGTCACCTTATCTTTGGGTACCTTGGATCCTGTATGTGAGCAGGGTGGTACCCTGTGGTATCACTCTCTCTTCCTGAGCAAAGGTACTGGTTGCTGGGATTGGTCTTTGCACATAAAGCATTTGAAACTTAGGTGCATGTTCAGTTCCGGTGGTGTTCCCTTCCGTGTCCCATTTCAAAAATAGGCTTAATACTTGAGAAACAGTAACTTTGGCTGCCAAACAAGGTTCTGACATATCCTGGGAAGCCTGAATTTTTTTCCCCAGCCAGTATGGTCTAAATCAGTCTTTCTCTCCATTGTTAAATGTGTGTAAGGGAATGTGAAATGCATTTTCAACAGAGAGTGAGTCAAATGCAAATCTGGGCTTGTACTATTACCCAAGTTTTGCTTGTAGAGGATAGCTTTATTTCTTACTTTCCTTTGCTTCTTTTTATTTTCCTCTCCCCAAAATTGCTTGGCAGCAAGAGTTTATTTTGTTCCATTCTCAATATTTTCTTCCCCTTCCATTTTGTGAAACGGGTTTGATTTGTTAAACACAAAAGACAACAGGATGTTTTTTTCTTTTTTATTGAGGTCATAATGGTTTACAACGTTGTGAAATTGCAGGTGTACATTATTATTTATCAGTATTCTGTATAGACTACATTGTGCTCCCCACCAGTAGTCTAGTTTTTTCTTTTTTTTTTTTGGTGAAGAAGGTGGGCTCTGAGCTAACATCTGTTGCTAGTCGTCGTATTTTGCTTGAGGAAGATTGGCCCTGAGCTAACGTCTGTGCCAATCTTCCTCTAATTTTTTGTGTGTAAGATGCTGCCACAGCATGGCTTGATGAGTGGTGTGTAGGTCTTTGTCTGGGATCTGAACCTGTGAACCCCGGGCCACTGAAGTGGAGCGTGCAAACTTAACCACTATAACACCAGGCTGGCTCCGCCAATAATCTAATTTGTGTCCATCACCATTTATATGAGCCCATTTACCCCTTTCACCCACCCCTCAACCCACTTTCCCTCTAGTAACCACTAATCTGTTATCTTTGTCCGTGTATTTGTTTATCTTCCACATATGAGCCGAGCCAAAGCATGTGGTGGCTGTCCTTCTCTGTTCGGGCTATTTCCCTTAACATAGTACCCCAAAGTTGCATTCATGTTGTTGCAAATGGGATGATTTTGTCTTTTTTTGTGGCTAAGTATTCCATTCATATATATATCACATCTTCTTTATCCATTCATCAGTTGTTGGGAACTTGGGTTGCTTCCACTTCTTGGCTATTGTCAATAATGCTGCAATGAACATAGGGGTACGTAAGTCTCTTTGAAGTGTTGATTTCAGGTTCTTTGGATAAATACCAAGTAGTGGGATAGCTGGATTGTATGGTATTTCTATTTTAAATTTTTTCAGAAATCTCCATACTGTTTTCCTTAGTGCCTGCACTAGTTTGCATTCCCATCAGCAGTGTATGAGGGTTCCCTTTTCTCCACATCCTCTCCAACACTTGTCATCTTCTGTCTTGGTGATTATAGCCATTCTAAGGGATGCAAGGTGACATCTCATTGTAGTTTTGATTTACATTTCTCTAATGATTAGTGCCTGTTGATCATCTGTGTCTCTTCTTTGGAAAAATGTTGGTTCGTATTCTCTGCCCATTTTTTGATCAGGTTGTTTGATTTTTTGTTGTTGAGTTGTATGAGTTCTCTATATATCTTGGATATTAACCCCTTGTCAGATAGATGATTTGCAAATATTTTCTCCCAGTTGGTGGGTTATCTTTTCATTTTGTTCATGGTCTCCTTTGCCTTGCAGAAGCCCTTTCTGATGAAGTCCGGTTTGTTCATTTTTTCTTTTGTTTCCCGTGCCTGAGTAGACATGGTATTCCAAAAGATGCTGCTGAGACTGCTGTCAAAGAGTGTACTGCCTATATTTTCTTATAGGAGTTTTATGGTTTCAGGTCTTACCTTCAGGTCTTTAATCCATTTTGAGTTAATTTTTGTGTACAGCTAAAGATAACGGTCTACTTTGATTCTTTGGCATGTGGCTGTCCAGTTTCCCCAACACCGTTTATTAAAGAGACTTTCGCTTCTCCATTGTGTGTTCTGGCTCTTTTGTTGGAGATTAGCTGTCCACAGCTGTGTGGTTTTATTTCTGGGCTTTCAGTTCTGTTCTCTTGGTCTGTGTGTCTGTTTTTGTGCCAGTGCCATGCTGTTTTGATTACTATAGCTGTGTATATTTTGAAGGCGGGGATTGTGATGCCTTCAACTTTGTTCTTTTTTTTCAAGGTTGCCTTCACTATTCGGAGTCTTGTTGTTCCATATAAATTTTAGGATTCTTTGTTCTATTTCCATGAAGAATGTCATTGGGATTCTGATTGGGATTGCATTGAATCTGTAGATTGCTTTGGGTAATATGGACATTCTAACTATGTTTATTCTTCCAGTCTGTGTGCATGGAATATCTTTCCATTTCTTTATGTCATCTTTGATTTCTTTCAATAGTGTCTTAAAATTTTCAGTATATAGCTCTTTCACCTGTTTGGTTAAATTTATTTCTATATATTTTATTCTTTTTTTTGTGATTGTATGTGGGATTGTATTCTTGAGTTCTCTTTCTGCTAGTTTTTTATGAGAGTATAGAAATGCAACTGATTTTTGTTAGTGATTTTGTACCCTGCAACTTTGCTGTAGTTGTTGATTATTTCTCATACTTTTCTGATGCATTCTTTAGGGTTTTCTGTGTATAGAATCATGTCATCGGCAAACAGCAAGAGTTTCACTTCTTCCTTTCCAATTTGGATTCCTTTTCTTTCTTTTTCTTTCCTAATTGCTCTGGCCCAAACCTCCAGGACTATGTTGAATAAGAGTGGCGAGAGTGGGCACCCTTGTCTTGTTCCTTTTCTCAGAGGGATGGCTTTCTGTTTTTCACTGTTGAGTATGATGTTGGTTGTGGGTTTGTCATATATGGCCTTTATTATGTTGAGGTACTTCCCTTCTATACCCATTTTATTGAGAGTTTTTATCATAGATGGGTGTTGGATCTTGTCAAATGCTTTCTCTGCGTCTATTGATGATCATGTGACTTTTATTCATTTTGTTACTGTGGTGTATCACATTGATTGATTTGCAGATGTTGAATCATCCCTGTGTCCCTGGTATAAATCCCACTTGATTGTGGTGTATGATCCTGTTAATATATTGCTGTAGCAGGGTGGGTTTTTAAATTTGTTTCTTTGGTTGCTTGGTCTAACTTCATCGTACATTTCCAGGGTTCTGCACTCTGCTCCTAGACAACCCTTTTCAGTGATAGCAGCAGTAAGAGATACTCTTGTAATAAATCTCTGGGTGGTGAGCACATGATCTGTTAAGCAGGTGTAACCAGGGGAGATTGGCAGAGTGGTGTCTTCCTTAGGCTCCTCAGTTAGTGCTTTATTGATCGTTGCTTAGGGTTTATGGCTAGTATATTACGTCACTGCTGTATTTCCGAACAGAAAGCAGGGCTTTTTTGATCTTCTGTGTTGGTAAGTCCTCTTAGCACCTCTCTTTTAACTGTATTTTACAAATGCTGAGGAAATAGTGCTTTTGTTTTTCCTCTCAGGTGCAGTATTCTGGGTAATTTTTTTAAAAATATTTTATTTTTTTCCTCTTTCTCCCCAAAGCCCCCCAGTACATAGTTGTATATTCTTCGTTGTGGGTCCTTCTAGTTGTGGCATGTGGGACGCTGCCTCAGCGTGGTTTGATGAGCAGTGCCATGTCTGCGCCCAGGATTCGAACCGACGAAACACTGGGCCGCCTGCAGCGGAGTGCACGAACTTAACCACTCGGCCACGGGGCCAGCCCCATATTCTGGGTAATTTTAATTTGGAATGAGCGAACATATTGGCTAATCATTCATAAATGATATTGATGATTTTCAGAATGAATTGAGAAAAGTGGCTTTAGAAACCATTGTGTCTTTTCAGCATGCGTCGGTCCGTCACGGTACTGGAGGTCTTGTCCTCCAGTAAGAGGTTAGAGGCATTATCCATCCCCTACGCCTGCACACAGTTTTCCAGAAGATCTTCTGGAGTCCTTTAGTTCTTTTTATAGATATTAGTTATGGTATCAGTCACAGTATCTTGTACTCATTGTGCTTCTGAACTTCTCAAGGGCGAGGATACCAGCACTGCACTTGTCATAAAACAATTGTCCAGTCCACTCCTACTGAATAAATGAAGGATTCTTCTCCTTAAATGGATTTTCCAAACATAGGTGCGTGTGGGAGCTTCTCAGCAGCCGCTGAAGAATACAGAAGTCAGGTGGTGTTTCTCTTCACTTCTCTCAGTGTCCACTATACCTGCACAATCCATCGTAGATGCTCCATTTGACAGTTACTTAAGGATTTTTCTGTTACTCTTTCACATGTCCACTAACCAGAAGCTTCTAAATAGGTTTAATTGCTGACCTCTGTAGTCAGTAAGGATTCATGTGGTTGATATTTTATTTCTTACGTATTCTTTGTATTTTGAGCAGCCTCTGTGCCTAGGCAGAGTCAGGTTCTGAGTCTTTCAGTCTTACTGGGCCAATAGCTCTTGCTCATATGCGCTTAGCTGCTAAAGTGCTTCCCCTTTGGAGTTTATCCCATCGGATTTCTGTCCCATCTGTTCCATTGGCTTGTAATGGAATTAGCCTGTAATTCCATCTTTGCTTTAAGTATCAGTTATTATTTTACACTGATTAAAAACTCAGGTCTGCCAGTCTTTAGACAATTAGAATCGTCCTCACCAGGACCCGAGGAGTGTTTGTTACTGGTTGTCACGAAGTAACAGAAGACTGGGCGTGGAGTTAAGACTGAGTCTCAGGGCAGCCCAGTCACTCTCAGTGGGTATTTGGCCTCAAGCAAATCACTTAATTTTTCTGAAATTCAGTTTGTCATCTGTAAAATGAGAGTTATAAAATCTATTTTCTGCATTGTGAGGTGTTTTTATAAGTTATAAAACACTATGAAACACTGGTAATAGTGATTTTTTTTTCTTGGTTCTTTTCAATACTCTAAGTAATACATGAATTTTACATTTTGTAAAATTCAAACAATTCAGATAAAACATGCTCTTTTGACCTTCCACAAATCTTATTCTTCTCCCTAGAGTCAGCACCGTTAGAAGTTTGTTGTGTATCCTTCTAGATCTTCTCTGTGTATTTCTTTACATTTTTTTGCATGTAGCACTACCTCTTTTTGTATTGTGATATAAAAAAAATAGCACACTGACTATTCTGCTATGATTTAATATGATTGGAGATAGTTTGTAGAAATTTTAACTTTTTAAAAACTTGCACAGAGGATGCCAAAATAATACAGTAGTTGATAAGACTCTTCCCCTGTTACTGCTGGAGGCTGAGGTTCTTTCTGGGTTTTCACTATTACAAACAGTGCCTTGAAAATCTTTCCACTTGCTGCTTTGAGCACCTGTGCAGGTGGTTCTCTAGAGTGGATACAGAGATCAGAGATGGGAAATTACAAAAAGGTATGTGCATTTAATATGTTAATAATTCCTGTCAATTTGCTTTCCCAAACTGGTCCCAGTATGCTTATATTCCTACTATTAGATGTGAAGGTATCCGTTTACTCTTCTTCTTGCCAACTTGTGATATCTTCATTTTCATTTTTGCCAATCTCATGAATGAAAAATGGTGTCTCAAATCTAGAAGAATGTTCACGGGCAACATGGTTTGAGAGCACAAACAAAAAGCATAACCGGAAACAATTTAAATGTCTATTAACAGGAAAATAAGACAAATTGTGCTGTATTCATAAGTAGAATACTAAACAGTAGTCAGCTTAGTGAAATAGAAGTGGAGATGAACCTCATAGTATCAAGCAAAAAAAGGAGATTGCTAAAGAGTATGTACAATAGGATCCATTTCTATAAAATCCAAAAACAAGGGGCCGGCCTGTGGCCGAGTAGTTAAGTTCACACGCTCCGCTTCGGCGGCCCAGGGTTTCGCTGGTTTGGATCCTGGGCCTGGACATGGCACCGCTCGTCAAGCCATGCTGAGGCAGCGTCCCACATGCCACAACTAGAAGGACCCACAACTAAAAATATACAACTGTGTACCTGGCAGCTTCAGGGAGAATAAGGAAAAATAAAATCTTAAAAAGAAAAATCCAAAAACATGCAGAGTTAATGCATTTTGAAGGGACACATATGTACATAGTAAAATTAAAAAGGAAAGCAAGCCTTTGTCACTAAGTATAGGCCACTTTCAGAGAGGTAGGGAGTTTCTGAGGACTGGAGAGTTCCAAATAGCCTTATCTGAGAGATGGGGAAGAACAAAGAATATGGCTTTGCTAAGGCAGGTGGAGGAGTAAATCCATTTCTTCTGACACATCTCTGTGCAGCCTGTTACATCTGTCTTTGCTGTTAAAGTTTTTGAAGATACTGGCTTGTAGGAATGTGCTTTCTTTTTCTTGCTGAGGAAGATTGGCCCTGAGCTAACACTTGCTGCCTATCTTCCTCTTTTTGCTTGAGGAAGATTGGCCCTGAGCTAACGTCTGTGCCAGTCTTCCTCTATTTTGTATGTGGGATGCCTCCACAGCGTGGCTGATGAGTGGAGCAGATCCACACCCGAGATCTGAACCTGTGAACCTGGGTTGCCAAAGCAGAGCACATGGAACTTTAACCACTTGGCCACAGGACCAGCCCCCCTGATTACTTTCTTAATCATATAATTCCTTTCCCAGACACTCTTGAAATATTCGCTCTAATACTGAATGGTTATTAGAATTGTTGTGAGAGAAGAGAACTTGATAAAATGGAAAGAACGGGGGCTTTGGAGTCCAACAGACCCGTGTTGAAACTTGGACTTTCCACCTAATACCTATGCTTTCTTATCTCCTTCTTTTTGCTGCTTTCTCTTCCTCCTTCCCTCCGTCCTGAAACTATACCCGATTAGTTGCTCAGTATCGAGTGTTTATCATCATCATTGTTAAAATCTGTACGGAATGGTGTTGAAATAAATTTGTAGAATCCAAAACAAACGCGGACTTGTGGGTTTCAGAAGGAGTCCTGTTCTTTGGGTATAGTCTAAGCTGTATATGTGTCCCATGTAAAAATTAGTGTGAAAATAGCCAACATTGCTTGTAGTTATTATTATTTTTAAATAACAGGTTTATTGACATAAAATTCACAGACCAAAGCATACCTTTTTAAAGGGTTTTTGATGGTTTTTAGTATAATCATAGAATTGTGCAACCATCATCACTATCTAATTCCAGAACATTTCATCACCAAAAATAAACCCAGTACCCATTAGGAGTCACTCCTTATTTCTCCCCTTTAGTCCCTGGAGCTACTCATTGACTTTCTTTCCCTATGGATTTGCGCATTCTGGATATTTTATATAAATGGAATTATACAATTTGTGGCCTTTCGTTTGTGGCTTTTTTACTTACCATAATGTTTTCAAGATTTATCCATGTTGTATCACTGGTTCATTCCTTTTATTGCCGAATGATGTTCAATTTTGGATATACGACACTTTCTTTATCCATTCATCAATTAATGGACATTTGGAGTGTTTCTACTGTTTGGCTATTAGGTGTTAACCTGAAAATAGAGAGCCAAAATGAGAGGTAGAGAGGCATTTATTTTGGGATCAAAGAATTGCATTTTGGGGAGCACAGATTCAGATAGAAACACAAATAGTGTCCCGATTACAGGAGAGGGGCTCATGATTTTTTTTTGGGAAAAAGGGAAGAAAGTGAGTTAAGTTGTGTTTAAGAAGAGTTCGCTGATACTAGGTGAGGTAAGGCTCGCCTTGTCCTTCATCATTGATTGGTTAGCAATTCGGTCATCAGCAAAGTCCAGTTTCATCAGGCCTTACAGACAGGCTGTTCTTGTCCTTACTGCCTTCTTGGAATGTTGGCGGTTTGGTCCAGTTTGGAAGATCAAGAAAACAAGACATGCAAGGCACTTCCTCTGAAATGGCTGCTCTGACTCTGTTTTAATACGGCTCTACTCATGTCATCTTTCACATATCAAATAATGCTGCTATCAACATTCATGTACAAGGTTTTGTGTGGGCATGTGTTTTCAGTTTTCTTGATTATATTTAGGTGTGGAATTGCTGGGTCATATGGTAACTTTTCTTGTGTGTGTGTGAGGAAGATTGGCCCTGAGCTAACATCTATTGCCAGTCTTACTCCATTTTATGTGAGATGCCGCCACAGCATGGCTTGACAAGCGGTGCTAGGTCCAAACCTGGGATCCAAACCTGTGAACCCTGGGCTGCGGAAGTGGAGTACTCGAACTTAACCACTATACCACTGGGCTGGCCCCTGGTAACTCTTTTTTAACATTTTGAGGGACTGCCAAACTGTTTCCAAAGTGGCTGTATCATTTTATATTCCCACCAGCAATGTACAAGATTCCGGTTTCTCCACATCCTTGCCAATGCTTGTTATTGTTTGACCTTTTGATTATAGCTATCCCAGTGGATGTGAAGTGTTATCTCATTTGGATTTGGTTTGGATTTGCCTAATGATGTTGAGCATCTTTTCATGTGCTTACAGGCCATTTGTATATCTTCTTAGGAGAACTCCCTCTTCAAATTCTTTGTCCATTTTAAAATTTGGGTTATTTGTCTTTTTGTTGTTGAGTTGTAAGAGTCTTTTCAATATTCTGAATCCAAGTCCCTTATCAGACATAAGATTTGCAAATATTTTCTCCTGTTTTCTGGGTTGTCTTTTCAGTAACTTGATGGTGTCTTTTCCACCCCAGCTTTATTGAGATATAATTGACATAAACGACTGTGCAGGTTTAAGGCGTACAAGTTGATTTGATACACTTATATATTTCAAAGTGATTACCACCGTAGTGTTAGCTAACACCTGCATCATGTCACAAAAATTACCTTTTCTTTTTTTGTAGTGAGAACATTTAAGATCTGCTCTCTTAGCGGCTTTCACATGTATGACCCAGTGTTATTAACGGTAGGAACTGTGCTGTGCATTAGCTCCCCAGAATTGGTGGTGTCCTTTGAAGCATGAAAGCTTTTAATTTTGATGGAGTCCAGTTTATCTTTTTCCTTTATTACTTGTGTCTGGATGTCATATTGAAGAAAGTATTACCTATCCAGGTCATGAAGATTTACTCCTATCTTTTCTTCTAAGAGTTATGGCTTTAGGTGTATGACCTATTTTGAGTTAATTTTGTATGGGATGTAAGACAGTTCCAACTTCCTTCTTTTACGTGCCGCACACCCAGTTTTCCCAGCTCTATGTGTTGAAAAGGCAGTTCTTTCCCCCATTGATTTTCTTAGCACCTTTTCAAAACTCAGTTGATCATAACTGTAAGGATTTACTTGTGGACTCTCAATTGTATTGCATTGACCTATGTGTCTGTCGTTAGGCCAGTATTACGCTATCTTGATTACTGTAGCTTTGTAGTAAACTTTGAAATCAGGAAGTATAGGTCCTTCAGCTTTGTTCTTCTTTCTCAAGATTGTTTCGGCACCTATAAGTTTTTAAGGCAATTGTCTTTGGTGTGCTTTCTTTGAGTGACTTAATTTGTGAAATGTCCAAAATAGAGACTTAGGAATAAAAAAAGGAGAAGTTGGATTGTCTGTGATTGAGTCACTGACTCAATGCCTAAAGAATTTCTGGTTATCGAACTCCAGTTATTCATTTACACATTGTTTTGGGTGTCCACCATATGTTAACGCTGTGCTAGGTTGCGGGGAAAGCATGAGAAATAAGATACAGGGTCTCTGCACTGAGCGTAAGTTGACTCCTGGCTTTTGTGGTTTTGAAAGGAGTGTGGATTTTTGATTATTAAAGATATGGATATAATCAAAGCAGATATTATCATCAGGTGGAAAGTTTACTCTCACCTAGGATGTGAAAGTCCTATCAGTGAAAATTCTTTTTAACTTGTTATTCTGCTAGTAGGAATGAAAGTGCAAATGGGTGGAAGAAGAGGATGAATGTCTCTCAGGTAGCGCTGTTGAGCACTTTGAAAGGATCACAGAATCACCTTGTGTTCTCATTTACACTTTTGTGTGCACGTATATTTCCTCCCATTTAAAAGTTCCCTTGAAGGCAAGGGCCTTGTTTTATTCATCTTTCTTACTCTGTCATTCATCTACCAGTACTTTGAAAATATTAGGTATTCAATATATGTTGATTGAATGATTGAATGAGTGAAGTAATCCATAAATGAGCTTGTATTGTGTGACCTCATACTAAATTAGGGTTTGCATAGCCTTTATTAGCTATCATTCTTGTCCTCAAGGATGTTGATTTAATGATTAATGTGAAGTGAGACACTCAATATGATTCACCTTTACAAAAAAAAGATTGATTGAGTCATAAGTAATGTGAAAAGTAAATTGTACCAACAACTTAAGTAAGTTTTAACCTATGTCTGTGTTAGGAATTACTGGAGTCCGTAGGATGATGCGGGGTGGTTGAGGAAGTCTGGAACAGAGATAGACTTTCATCTAGGTTAGGAGAAATGAAGGAAAGCGGATTGATAGAGGGAAGGGGCTAAAACTTCTCCAGGTCAGGAGGAGGTTCTCAGTAGGGGTAGTACTGTCCCCTTTCCAGTCAGGGGACTTTTAGAAATGTGCGGATGTTCTTGGTGGCTCTAGTGTTGAGGAGTGCTATGGGCTTTTAGTGGCTGGGGCCTGCAGTGCTAAAGGTCTACAGTGCCAAGTTAAATTCTTCTGCCCCAAATCCCAGTAACTCCCTGTTTGAGATATACTGGGAAGGAGACAGATTTAGTTGTACAAAGAGGAAAACAGTGTTTATGAATAGTATTCCTAAGCGGACGGTTTTTGTTTGTTTTTGGTTTTTGCCATTGTAGAGGCTGGACTGGAAGATTGATGTAGTTAGGTAGAGTGGAATATAACCATGGGACATCTTCGGAACTGGGCAGGAATTTCTATTTGATCAATTTGGATGATTTTGATTATTCTTAACATTTTCTTTTGTCTTATAGTTTGATTTTCTTTTCTTTCTCTTAGAACGAGCCTCTGACCCCAGGTTATCATGGATTCCCAGCACGGGACAGCCAGGTTGGTATCTGCTGTTTGTAACTCAGATGATGTGTGAGTGTGTCTATGTGTATGTGTGTTTTACCTAAGGATGCTATGATAGACAACATTTCCTGAAATTATTTATTTTGGAGAGTGAAATGGTTAGTTTCAGCAATGAATTTACACTTAGAGATATAAATAAAATATATTTCTTAATCCGAAAAGTATTATAATCACATTATTGAAATTGTGGATATTATAGTGGAAAAAAATCACTCAAGCACAGTCATAATTGCTTTTGTTTTTGCTTCTCCAGGCTATATAATAGTTTTTAAACTGGGTTTTCTTGATGCCTCATAATTCTAAATGCTGGACTTGTCTCTTTATTCTCTGCCACTGAGGCCCTGCTTGCAGAGATTTTTTGAGTCCTACAATAATCTGCAACAAGAAAATTCCATTCTCCTCCCTGGGGGAATTCAGTCTTATGGTTTTAATCAGGGAAGGCTTGCTTGAGAGAGGGAAGTTTCTGCTGTCTGTCTTTGTTAGATAGGGTGGACGACTGAAAAAACCCCAGACCCTGTGGTGGCTTAGCGCAGGACTGCTTCCTACGAGACAGCCTCTGTGTGGTTTAGGTGAGAGTATAAAATGCCTCCCTGTCCTTTTGCTGTTTGAAGCCTTAAGCAGGTGAGGCTGGAGCAGTTAGAGTAGGAGAACAGGTCAGGCTGCCTCAGAGAAATGGTGTGGCACAAGCACCTCGCCTCTGGAATTTACCTCCTTGCTGGCTGAGAATTGTGACATTCTTCAGAGGATGTGAAAGGGTAGCTCCTAGAAATGTCTTGCTTGCCTATTCACCATTCCTTATAGGAAAACAAAAAGGTTACCATTATTAGACTTGTCTGAGGGATATGTGCCATCACGGTGCTAAACCAGAGGTTTGACGTCGTTCCCTTTTCCTGAAATTAACGGAATCTCATCAAAGCCCGTGAAACTGATCTTAAAAACTAGCATGGCCCTGTAATCAATACCCACCTGTTTGGAGGCCTTCCAGATTTGAGAGTATTTGCCCAATTCTTGCACTTTTGGTGCTGGGTTGACATCAGACTGGCCCCAGGTAGGGTATGGAGAAAAAGGGAGAGAAAAAGTCTTGTTTGTCTCCCAGTGGGATAGTCAGCATTGGAATTGAAGATTGTCCCTATAGAAGCTTTTGGTAAAAGATATGGTCATTTACCCCAAATCTAAAGAGAATACGAAGGACTTTTTTCTTTCTTTCTGGTTTGGGTATGCCCTAGAGCTTCTGTAAGCTGTGAAATTTGTGCCCTTTGACAGTAGCTCTATGACCTGGCCATACATCAGAAAAAATACTGTTGCGTGGAGGGCTATCCCCCGTCCTTGATTCTGATTGAGTAGCTTTAAGATTGGGTTTAGCCAGTCAAATATTTAGAAATCCCAACACATGATTCTGTGGTGCAGGCAAGGTCGAGAACTGCAACCATCCTATGGGCTGCTTTAGAAGGAGTGACATTTTCTGTTTCACCTTGTACTTTTCACCTAGGACCCTTGCGATATAAGGGGTCGTGGTCAGTCTCTTAATCTAGTCTTGCATAGTAATGCAAATATTTATTTATAAAATGCTGCTTATTTTGGTTATAGGCTTATTTTAGATATAGGAAGGTAAAACTAATTGAAGTAAAGCATGGGAATAGACTTACTGAATTTAAAAGACTCTGAAAGGATACCATATAATGCTGTGTTCTTCCTTTGGGGATTATAGATCAATAAGGAACTAAAGCAAAAAGAATTAGGAGGAATTTGTTAAAGCACGCAAAGTAGTCTTTTTGCTTGGAACTACTTTATTTTTCCCTTCTTTTGTAGAAGGGACCCACTTCTGCAACCTGCACGTTTATTACTCACACTCTCTCTGCTGTAGGCCTATGTAGACCCTTTGCCGTGGTTTCAAGCTGCTAATTTACTTTGAGGCACATTCTGATGGTGACAGGTTTATTTTAGTTTATTTTCTTGGGCTTTGTTTTGTTCTCTGGCTGGATCTTTGAATTAAAGATCTTAGAGAAGTGCAAATAGGCAAATATTGAATAGCTGCTTGTTGTATTTGGTGAATACGGAATCCAAATGAGTGCTGCTAATTAATGCGCCTAACCTTGTGAACTCTCACTTTGTGCTTTGAGATTTGGGAGGCATTTATCGGTGTGAAACACTGGTCACTGAGCAGCCTGAGCTGGGCAGAAACTGAACTTGTGCTCTTTACATCTGCCTAGAGTGGTTTAGCTTGGCAAATCCAGGAGCCGGGGAATGGGGTGAAGGTGAATTTTAATTGTGTCTTTATTTGCTTTCCTTATTCTTTTTCTGTTCCTTTTTAAATAGATAGGAACCAACCCCAAACAGGATTTTTACCAGCATTTAATGGTGATTTTAAAAGAGATACAAATTACAGTCTTTTGGCTGTTGCAGAGTACTTTCATCAATGCTTTCTCATCTCATCCTCACAAGCACCTTTTGAAGCAGATAAGGCAGATACTCCCTTTGGAAAGATAAGGATACTGAGGCGCACAGTGACTTGTCCAAGGTGACAGTACAATTTAGTAGCTGAATAAGAACTGGAATTTGTCTTCTGTTTGTTGAGGGCCCTTTCCTCTGTATTGACTCACCCAAGGGAAAATGTGGGCATGTGCGTGTGTGCCTGCTCACTCACCTTACTTTATGTACCTTTTGGGGGCTTCATAGACCCCTTAAAGCTCAGCTGTAATTCTAGGAGTCCATGCCCCTGGTTAAGGTTTATCACAACCAAGTTCCTTAGCACTAAGTGGAGCAGCATGGCACTGTTTTAGTGACCCTTTCATCCTGTTCTGTAAGCCTCCGGCAGCATGTTTGAATTAAAAACCTGTGAGGGAGAGGAGGAAAAGAACACCTGCCACCTTGTAGAGGTTTTACTTTTTATGCCAGGTCGCCTCAGCCTCCATTCCCACTCAGTTAACAAGCTTTCTGGGATGGCAGTCCGTTGCTTCTATGAAGCACTCTGAGCACTTCTCTGTGCTCGCTCGTGTGGTCTCTCTCTGCAAGTGGAGGAGACAAACCCTGTTCCAGATTTACAGAGGTGAAGCCAGCTCAGAAGGGCTGGCTGTTCCATCTCAGGCCATGTGGGGTTTTAGGAGGATGATACTGTGCGGTGGTTTAGATTCCTAGCTCACTGTTTCTCTGTGATTGCTGTGTATGTTCATGTGATTATGCAAGTTCCTGAGTGTTGACTAAGGCTGGAGTGTTTGTAGGTTTGTCATGTTTTAGATGGGAAAATATTCGTGTGCGTAACCTCCAGAGCATTTAGATGGGGGCTTGGGAGCAGCGAGCAGTTAGAAGGGCTTCGCTCTGCACGGTAAGCTTGCTGTTGGTGCTAGCATTGTTTGTTTGGGATGGCCTTCAGTTGGCTCCTGGAAAGTACAGTGGGAGTCCTAAGGCCAGCCGCTTGCCACCTCTTGGTGCCACAACTTTATGTCTGCTGTAATTAGGGTGACCAGATAATTTATTATTCAAGTTGGGGCACTGTTGAGAGTGAAAAGGGATGCTAATGTTGAAACAGTCCCAGGCAAACCAGGATGAATGGGATGTCTGGTCATCCTGGCTACAATGAAGGAAATCCAGTGGATGTCCTCTTCCCTGATGTGGTAAGGATTTGGGATTATGACACAGTGCATTGCCTAACACTTGACCTGTGTGGGAATGAAACACTGCCAGGCACGTTTGAGAAGGGAGAGCACAGACTCCTGGCTGGCTCAGGTGTTGAGTCAGCTATGGAACTGGGCATCTTAGTAAATTATAAAAACTCATGTTTGTAAAGTACTTTGCAGTTTACTCTGTGCTTCCATGTATATTCAGTTTTGATCTTCACAGTAGCTCTGCCAGGTAGGTTGGGCTTTATTATCTGTATTTTATAGATAAGAAAACCAAAGCAGAGATTTTAAATGCATTTCCCAATTTCACATAGATAGGAAGTGGCACAATTGGAGTTGAACCTTGGGTTTCCAGCCTCATGTCTTCTTCTGTGTTCTTGTGTCAGTGTTCTCTCTTTGAACGTGGATGTTCTTTTGCTAGTGTGACGAGATAAGATTATGGAATCTTCGGAGTATTTTGTGTAGCAGCACGAAAAGTCTTCATATGACCTGAAGGTCCCTTGAATAACTTATTTCTGTCAAGTTTTCTGCCTGTCTTATTTGTTAAAATAACGTATGGTCCACAATTATCTTTTTGTATTTTAAATATAAAGAAAAAATTAATGTCACGGTCAGGCTCTTTATCTGATGTTTTAAATGCTAGCCAGTGGCTTCTTAAAATGATTTTTCCTTCAATTTTTAAAAATTCTGTTGAAAAGCCTATGGACATGTTCAGATGATTCGCAGAAACAAAGTGGGATATCAAAGGAGATGTTTAAGTGGACGAGTGTGACTTAGAAATTAGAGATTTAGATTCGGAGCCTTACTTTTAATTTAGAGGATAGATTAAAAATGACTTAAGGGATTTTTTTTTTCCTAAAGTATTTTCTTCTCAAGAATTTTTTTTTTTTTAATCTCTTTTTCCTAACCAGTTCTCCCTTTTATCCCTGGAATGGACTTTATTTTAGGTCAGTTCTTTGCAAATGAACTTTTAGAGCTGTTAATTATTTTGATTGGGAGCCGTGGACAATAGCATGTGCATTTTCTGTCGTGCTCATTTGGTTTGGTGGCAAAGAAATGATGGCTACTTTTCCTCCCTTGGAGAGGGCTGGAACGGAGGACATAGTGAAGATGTTCAAGTTCTAGCTCAGTGCTTTGCAGCGTAAACAAAGATGGCAACCCCTGGTAAGCGGTACCCTCCTCATTGTGACCCAGTAGTCACACACCCGCCCATACGTGTGTGAATATAACTTAGAATTAGTCTTATCAAATACTGCTTATCCTTCCTAGGTTCTAAGCACTGTGATATTTTCCATTTTATTTCATTCCATTCAAAAAATTTTTGGTTATGATCAACAACTGATTGACCAAAGCTGATTTCCTGGACCTACTAATGGATTGCAATGTGTAGTTTTGAATAGCAAAATTCTAATAATTGTTGTCCTTAAAAATGCAGCCTTAAAGAAACTCTCTACCCTTTACCCTATTCCCTATTCCTCCATCCCAGCCCTGAGCCACCACTAATCTACTTTCCGTCTCTGTGGATTTGCCTATTCTGACGTTTCATATAAATGGAATCATACGATATCTGGTCTTTTGTGACGGACTTCTTTCACTTGGCATAAAGTTTTCAAGGTTCATCCAATTGTGGCATGTGTGAGTGCTAAATTTCTTTTTGTGGTGAAATAATATCCCATTGTATGGATATAGGAGTATTCTTACAGGCGCCTACTTCCTTCCTCTGTAATTCCGGCTCTTCCAGCTCTTTACTTCAAATTGGCTTCAGCCTCCTTGGCCATTGTTTCCATTCTTGAACTCATCAAGCGGGATCCCAGCCTCAGGCCTGTGGAGTCACTGTGTCCTCCCCCCTCACAGCTGCTGTGCCCTTCACCCAGATCCTTACCTCCTCCTCATGCAGGTCGTAGGCACAAAGTGCTTCTCAGTGCCTTCCCTGACCACAACGGTCCAACTGTATTATCCTCATACATGGCCTGACCGTTCCTTCTTCAGATCTCTCATCATTGTCTGAAATTATCTAGTGCGTGTACTTTATTGTCTGTCTCTCCCACCGAGATCCAAGTTTCGTGCAAGCTGTGACCTTGCTTAGAGCAGACCTGTAGGAGGAGATCAATAAATATTTGTTGAATGAATAAATGAAAATTAGCCTGAATTTAATGTGAAGCCTTTGAAAGATTTTAAACAAGGAAGTGACATGATCTATTTTACATTTTTAAAAACAACATTCTGGTTGCTGTGAAGAATGAATTTTAGGGGAACCAAAAGAAAAAAATGCAAACTTAAAACTGTTTAGGCAACAGTTTTCTCCTTTGCTATGTTTAATAGCAATTCTAGCTAGTACTTATTTGTTGAATGAGAAATTCTACCCCACCCTCCCTCTTCCAGCTGGAGACTGGATTCACACGACTGGTTCAGAAGGAAAATATTTCATTCCCCTTCTGTATCTCACAATCTGTAATTTTCTTACTGGCTCTGTTTTAACTAAAAATACTTCTGCTTTGCTTTTAAATTATGGGAAGTATGAAATCGCTTTCTTTTCTTCCCACTAGGTTATCTAGATCCCCACTTTCAGCCTTTGTGCAAGTTTGTTCAGATGGTTGCTTCTCCCCGGAGTCTGACATGAGGTCACCCATCAGTGGCTGAGGTCCTTCTGTGCTGTTGCCTTACACCCTCTAGTGGACGAAGGGCTGGTCGATGTTGCAGCATCTAGTGTTCTTGGAGCACTTTGCTCAAACTGTGTAATCAACTTCAGACTTACTATTGCAATTTAGGCCATTTCATTCTGCAAATAGTTCATAAGCTTTTCCCTCCTGGGAAAGACCATTTTATTTCTTCTGCTGCTTACTGCTGTGTCTCTAAATAACATGCTTGTTTTTCTCTTTCTCGACTTACCAGTTTTAGACATTATCCTTTGGCTTCCTACTGTTGAAGATAAGAAGTTAACAGTTTGATAGACACACTCTATTTTCTTCTAATAAAGCCATTTTTTTGTTAAATCAATGTTCATTATTGATTTATGATTACATATTGATTACATTATTATGACTGTGTAAATATGGCCAAATCATAAAATATTATGATTACGTTCCCTTTGTTATATACTTTTTTTCCCCTCTGGAGTTATTAAATATATACATAAATATATATATAGGAAATAAATGTATATATTTAGTAATTACTTTAAAAAAGCACTATTGAGATATAATTTCCATACCATAAAATTCACTCAATATAAGTGTGCTTGTTCAGTGATTTTATTAAATTTATAGAGTTGTGCTAGCAACACCACAGTTCGGCTTTAGAATATTTCCATCATCTGCCAAAATTCTCTTGAATTCTTTTGTAGTCACTCCCCATTCCCACTCCAGCACCAGGCGACGACTGTTCTGCTTTCTGACTCTATAAAATTGTCTTTTCTGGACATTTCATATAAATGGAATCATGTGCCATGTATGTGGTCTTTTGTGTATGACTTCTTCCATTCAACATAATGGTTTTGTTCCACTTTTATTGAGACATAATTGACATACATCACTGTATATAGCATAATGGTTTTACTTAGGTTACATATATTGTGAAATGATTACTGCAGTAAGTTTAGTCAGCATCTGTCATCTCAAATAGATACAATAAAAAGAAGAAAAAAATAAAAGAAAATCTTTTCCTTGTGATGAGAACTCTTAGGATTTATTCTCTGAACAACTTTCGTTTATACTATGTAGCAGTGTCAACTGTAGTCATTATGCTGTGCATTACATCCCTAGTACTTATGTATCTTCTAACTGGAAGTTTGTACCTTTCGACTACCTTTCTTCCATTCTCCTCTTCCCCTCCTCCCACCCCCGGGAACCAGAAATCTGATCTCTTTTTCTATGAGTTGTTTTTTTTTAAATCCACCTGTAAGTAAGATCATATGGTATTTGTCTTTCTCCGTCTGACATTCCACTTAGCATAACGCACCCACAGTCCATCCATGTCCCAAATGGCAGCATTTCTTTGTTCTTTATGGCTGAATAGTATTCCATTGTATGTATATACCACAGCTTCTCTATCCATTCGTCAGTCAAAGGACAGTTAGGTGGTTTTCATGTTTTGGCTATTGTAAATAATAGTGTACTGTTTTTGAGGTTCGTCCATGTAGTATATATTACTATATCATTACTTTTCCTTGCTGAATAATATTCCATTGTATGGATATACCACATTATGTTGATCCATTTATCAGTTGATAGATACTTGGATTGTTTCCAGTTTGGCTGCTATGAATAATGCTGTTATGAACGTTCACATGCAAGTCTTTGTGTGGATATATGTTTTAATTTCTTTTGGGTAGATTTCTAGGAGTGGAGTTGCTGGGTTTTATGGTAAGCTCATGCTTAACTTTTTAAGAAACTACTAAATTGTTTTCTGAAATGGCTTGATTTTATCCACCTTTTGGATTCTACTGGGTGTGTGTTGGTGTCTTGTTGTAGTTTTAGTTTGTATTTCCCTAATGATTAACGATGTGAAGTACCTTTTCATGTGCTTATTAGTTATTCATGTGTCTTCCTTGTTGAGATGTCTGTTCTGTTGCCCACTTTTTATTTGATTTGTTTGTCCTCTTATTATTGAATTGTAAGAGTTCTTTATATATTCTGGATACAAGGTCTTTGTCAGATTTACAGTTTGCAATTTTTTCTCAGTTATGAAATTTCACAAGACGAATCTTCCCCCTCCACCTAATAAAACTAGGTTTTCATCCTTATTTGCTAAGTTTAGATAAACTTCAGGTAACTATCATATGAAAGAGACTGTGAAAACGGGCATTTGACTGTCTCTGTTCAGGCCTGGTGATTGGTCCAAGGAAGGTCGTCAGGTTTACGGTGGCTTTGTGTTTGGCTGACACAGCCTTTTCCAGATCCTTAGTGGCAGGCATGTTTGGGCAAAGAAGCTCTTCATGTAGTGAAGAGAAATGATGCTGCTTTCTGAATGTCCTAAGGGATGTGGTATGGTAGAGGAGCAGCCAGGTTCATTGGCTTTTTTTTTCTTTAACCAAGACACTGTAGCTTCTGTGCAAGGCTGTTTCATGAAAATTTCTCTGCAGACACACAAGCCACACTCTGGCTTTGGGTTTATATGTCACTCTGCCATGGCAGGCTGTATGACTTTGGGCAAGTTTTTTCCTTCTCTAGCCTCAATTTCTTCACCTTAAAATAGGGGTAGCATCTACTCTGAAAGGTGGTTGTAGGATTAGACATAGTAAATTTCCTGGCGTGTAATAGGGTCAGTAAATCATTTTTCTCATTTATTTTATAGAAAAGAGGCCTTATGGAATCTTTATAAGGAAATGATTAGTTCTCAGTCTCTAATTTAAGTCTCTTTTCTCATTTTCTTTTTGATTCTTAGCTATTCACTATGTGAAATGAGTTATGTCTGTAGATTTGAAATTTCTAGCTCAGGAACATAGCTTCGCCATATTTCCAAGAAAAATGTCTGTGTGAAGGAAATGAAATCTGTCTAAGTTATTTGCCTGACTCATTATAATGGGTCTTGGCAGTGTCAGTATTAGGAGGGAGTCCTTTTTGAGACTTTTATGACTTGAACAAAATCTGGTCCAAACTGAGCCAGAATTCAAGGCTCCCTGCACCATCTTGCTCATTGTTGTCCTGCCCACGGGGTCTTCCGCTCTTTGTCTCCTCACGGTCCTGCAAATAGCTGTCTTGGTTATTTCTTTCTTCCTAGTGCCTGTTGCTTGAAATGTTTCTCCTTTTTCCAGCAGCGTCCTAAGTATCCTTCAAGATCCCTTGCCACAACTTAACCTCCTTAATGAAATTTTTCCTAATTGCCTCTAATCGCTTCTACTCATTTAACACATTATCTCCATGAGCATTTCCATAAGGTTCAGATCAAGTAAGTTTGAGAAATATTGTGAAGACTGTGAGCAAATTAGTTAGCTTCTCTGAGGCTCAGTTTTCTCATCTGTGAAAGTGCAGACAATAGGACCTACTTCTCTAAGTGGTTGTAAGGATTAAATGCTTTAAAATTTCCTGGGTCAAGAGTGACTTGATGTTGATCTTGTGATGTTGCAATGTTGCACTCCTCTCTGCCTTTAGCTTTCTCTAGCTTTTCTGGTTTACCATGTAATCTGGAAAGTTTCTTCTCATCTCTGGGCCCAGGTTTCTTCTTTTTCCTTCAAGGGCTATTTTGGGTCTGATGGGTTTGAGTTTGTGGTTCTTGGGAGTGTCACTCTGTTGTGGCAATGATGAGAGCTTTTATCACTTAACTTCTGAATCCAGCAGAGCTGCTGTGGATCTGTGGATAGATGAGGAACTGAGCCAGAAGCATGGAAAGTATGGCCGGCTTTTCTTCTCATTTCCCTTGTGTACCTCGTTTCTTTGTCACATCCTATCTCTTATTCCACAGTTTGACTTCTTTCCCCAACTTGACCTCTTTTTGCTCTTTAGGATTGCTGTGATTTTAGGCTGTCAGAACAGTTTGTGTTCGACTCTTGATGCAGTTGCTTACTCAGTCTTTTGTAAGTGGATAACTCATAACTGCACTGCTTGACTTGCTAGTTGGTTGACCTAATACTTTGTATGTAGGCAGTTGATTTGTATTGAAATGAGAGGTTTAAGGTAGCCATCAAAAAGAATTATCTGACTAAAGATTATGGATCACTGGGGCCATTTCCAAAGGAAAATTATAGAATTTCCTTTATTAGCCACTTTCAAAATTAGGAAATTCATGAGTCTCGAGTTCCTTCGGGCAGCCAAGTGGTCCGTAGGCGTATTCTTGCTGTGGTGCTTAGTGCCGTCCAGCAGCAGCCCTGCTTCTCACAGCCAGCCCTGGCTACCATTGTGTGAGTTATTTTTAAGAGCCTTGAGATATCTCCTCAAACCTTTGTTCTTCAACAGACAACTGCTGGCAAATGATTTAGAGTGAGACCAGCTAGTTAGGTATAGGATAAGGCAAAAGGCCTCATAGTTGGTAGACAACATAGTTATGTGTTTCAGTTATGGATTAAATATTTCCCTTTTCTTAGTAACGGTAGCTGTACACCCTTATCCTGAGCTGATTTAGGTTCACTGAGAGAGGCAGGAGAGTACGCCAGATGACTTAAGGCCTTACGTCAGAAAAGTGGATGCCACCGAAAAGTCATTTCAGCAAGCCTGTGTGATCGTGCAGTTAGACGAAGGCACGGCTCTGGTCTCACTGGGGTCTCGTGACTCTGCTTAGCTGCTGAAGACCCTTTAGTGGATGTTCTGGGCCTTCCATGATCTGGACCCAGTCGTTTTCCTTCTGTGTCGTGTGAGGTACTCTTTCAGTTACACTCCGGGGTGGAGTAGCGGAGCTCTGAAATCAGATACGGGGTTTAATTCTGATTTCTTGACTTACGGTATTTTCCTGTTTACGTACAGTCCATCCATTATATCCCTCTTGAGATGCTTCCTCGTCCATGAGCTCTTGCCTGATGCACTTGTTTGGGAACGGACTTGTAATGTCCACTGCACTCCCAAGGCACATTCTTTCTACTGTGTAATGGCATTCTCTTACCGCCAACCCTGTTATTTATGGTGAACAGGTTTGATGATCCATACAGTTCTGTGAGAGCAAGGACCCTATCGTTCTTCTTGATATTCCTGAATACTTTGCACAAAGTAAGTGCCCAGAAAGAATTTGGTAAAGGGATAAATTAAAAAGTAAACTCATCTTTTGCTTTCTTGATATAGAGAGACCAGTCTGCTGGGATTTTTTCCTATGGACAAAGGAAAAAAAGCAACTTGGTTGAGACTTCCACTAGGTTTTTATTGCCTTTGCCTTGCCAGAGCGATATGAAAAATTAATACTTAAGAAGCTAGATATCTGATCTTCAGCAAGAGAGTGCCTCTTAGAAGTTTAATGGGTTTGGGCAAGTGGGTATTAAATGTAAATCTGTCATTTTATGGAGCCATCAAAGGCTCTTAAAACACTCAATAAATATTCTTATTGAATTAGTAGAACTTTTCAACAGGAGACTGTCTGTGTATCTCCTATTATTAGGATCTTTCTTTGTTCCTTTCGAGCGCCTTCAGCCTGTGCTCTCACGAGCTTTGTGGTGCCGTGTGGATCAGAGAGTCATCTCAGCTAAAGATGCTTCTGGCTCCTTAATTCTGTTATTTCATTATTGGTACAGGGAACCCATACATTAATTCTAGCAGGTGTGTCTTAATTTCAGAATAACAAGTAGGGGGTCCCCGTGAAAAGAGAGCTAACATATGTGGAATACTGCTTATGTACAGGCCCTGTAAAGCATTTAGCAAATATTATTTTATTTCCTCTCATTTATGGGTGAGGACACCGAAGTTCAATGAGATTTAAGTCGTTGCCCGAGGCTGTGTAGCTGTTAATTAGTGAAGCTGAGTTTTAAATCTAAATGTGTTAGATTTCGAAGTTTATGATATTTCTCCTGTGCACGTATCTTTTCCTTATTTACTTCTACTTCACTGTTTATCTTTTTGCATTTTACTTTTCTTTGGTCAGCAGCAAACGTTGTGATTTGCCTCCTTGCTGCTCCCCCCGCCCTTTCCTGAGGAGATGGTAGTGCTGTGTTATATTTCTGTAGTCCTGTGTGGCTTACATATCACTTTCATAGCCATTCTCACTTGGTCTTGGTGAGACTCCGGTGAGGTCTGCATGCAGCGGGGCATGGTTTTAATCTCCACTGGCAGATAAGGAAACTAAAATTGCTATTTTGTGAGAGATTTGCCAAAGTGCTGGGAATAAGTGACATAGAACTTAGCTTTTGTTTTGAAGAGGTACACTGATCTTCAGACTAAATGTTTTTAGGAGCAAATTCTCTTTTCCAAACAAATTACATGGACACAATATATAAAAAATGTAAGCGGGTGGTCCTAGAAAAGATATGGGAGGCCTGGAGCCCTACCCTCTGAGCTTCCTTCTGCCTGTGTGGCCCCCGAGCTGACTGCAACAGAGTTTGAAAGCCACTGGGGAATGACCAGAGAACTTTGCTGTCTGATCTGGATTCAGTCTAGTTTGGGCCTGATATTTAACCTCTTAGGCTTGGTTCCTTATTTGTAAAATGAGTATGCTTTTATAGGATTGCTGATAAATATTGACTAAAAAACATGCCAAAGCCTAGCGCAGTGCCCTCGGCTTCTCTGGAGGAGAGGTCAAGTTCTCGGGCAGTGTAGGTTGGCCACTCACCCTGTGCAGGACTCCTGCTAAATGATGTCAGGAGCTCACTACTGAGGCTGGGCCTCCAGAGAACTTAGAACCTTGTATAGTCATGTGTCACTTAACAACATGAACACCTTCTGAGAACTGTGTTGTTTGGGGATTTATCGTTGTGTGAACATCATAGAGTGCATTTACACAAACCTAGATGGTATAGCCTACTCCACATCTAGGCCAGATGGTACTAATTTTATGGAACCCCTGTCATGTATGCAGTCCATTGTTGACTGAAATGTCATTATGTGGTGCATTACTCTACTTTGTACTTGACTAAAGCTTTATACATCACATTCGTCAAGTTTAGAACAGGGATGGGCAAACGTTTTCTGTAAAGGATCAGAGAATAAATATTTCAGGCTTTTTGGGCCGTACAGTCTCTGTTGCAGCTACTCATCTTTGCTGCTGTAGCCCATAAGCAGCCAGAGATAATCTGTAAACAAATGAGCTTGACTGTATTCTAATAAAACTTTATTTGTGGGCACTGAAACTTGAATTTTTTGTGGTTTTCACGTCATGAAATATTATGCTGCTTTTGATTTTTCAACTATTGAAAGAAGGTGAAAGCTCTCTTACCTCGAGGTCTGTGCGTGGCTGACACGAAACAAGCAGCAGGCTGAGTTTGGCCGCAGACCGTGGCTTGCTGGCTGCTCGTTTAGGCATTGCTTGTTGGCAATCAGTGTAGTTTTCGACCCTGTGAAGAATAGTTTAATTTAAAAATGACTGCTATTAAGGAAGTATTGATATTATTAGGAAAGCCTTAGTTTTCACAATAGGAAAAGATGGGATTTTTTTCCTTACTCTCTTCTCAGGAGTTGTTACACGTTTGCTAGTTTCTTTACCCTCTACGAAGTGGTTAAAATGCGTTAGTCCTTGTCCTGGTAATGACTAAATGAAAAAAGTTTCTAAATAAAGGCTGTATATAGTGGAAAGACCATGAGTCATGAGAAAGTCAGGAAACTTGGCTTTGTCACTAATTTTGTGACTTTGTATATGTCACTTTGCATCTTTGAGTCCTTCTGTTTCTCTATACAAATGAGGAAGTTGGAAACAATATTAGAGATCTTTGCAGTTCTAAAATTCTGTCGTTCTACTTTTAGTTGTCTGGAGTGGTGCTGTTAAGCAATTTTCATCTATAGAAACTCCTAAGTACTTCACCAGTTAGTATTTTTTTTAAATACCAACGAGATTTCACATTGTATTGGAGACTTCAAAAGCAGTTTATTCCCACTGTGCTAATGCTAGCCATTTCTGAAGTGAAATGCGATGTAGTTTAAATTCCACATGCCATTCTGATAAATGCTGTTCACTTCTTGTTCTGCCATCGGGAAGCAGTTAACCTGTGTGAAGACAGGCTGCAGGTGCAAAGAGAAGGAGACCGGGAAAACTGGGAGAAGAGGGCTATCCTGACTGTGTATGGGCTCCGGAAAATCTCCTAGCTGGAAACCTCCTCAAGTCTGACTCACACTGGAAGGACTCCTGGCTCTCTTGGGGTGGGAGGAGAGAAAGGAGGGAGCCACAGAGCAAGTGGCTATGTTGGTTTTTGTCAACAGAGGGCACCCAGAGCAAAGCAAGTGCTCTGTGACACACTGAAGACTCTGCTTTTCTCCCCAGACAGGCACAGGGCAATGTGCAGTGGATTCACAGTGTCGTCTCTTGAACTTGATCGTTTTCCACATTCTCAGACATGTGCTCTCATGCTGAAGTCAGATATTTTAAATGCAGTCCTACTAATCATTATTTGCTTCCACTTTTAGTGGAAAACCAGTTCCCTCAATGTCTTGGAGTGAATGATCCCATGTTATAAAGCCTGGGCTTTTGGGTGAATGTGCAGTATTCGGCTCTAATATAATTCAGTGAGCAAATATTCCTCAAGTATTACTGTTCTGAGAGAGCACTTAATATCTGTGTAGCATATTGTAAGAGTCTTACTACCTAGAACAGTGGTCCTTGAGGTGTAGTTCCTGGACCAGCAGCAGCAGCATCAGTACCAGGGAACTTAGGCAATTCACAATCCTCCCCTCCCCCCAGACCTCCTGATTCAGAAACTCGGGATGGGGCCCAGCCACCTGTTTCAGCAGGCTCTGCAGGTGATTCTGATGCACACTCAGCTGGAGAACCACTGCCAGAGAGTAAGGACACTGAGACTGAGGACCATGTGCCAAGCACTCCGCTAGGATGTTCATCTTCATTTTCCATATGAGAACACCAAGCCTAAAAGGTTTCACTGACTGCCAAAGTCATAGTGGTAGAGGTGGGATTTGAATCCTGGTCTTTTTGACTCCAGAGTCTGCTAAGAAAATGCTAAGAGGCTTTGTATTATTTAAATTCCTTTTTTTTAAGTTCTTAAAATCTTTTTCTCAAAAGTAATGGACATTCAACAAAAAAAATTTAGAAAATACTGCAGCCAAAAGAATAGAATAAAAATTGCCTTAATATATTTAACTTTATCTTAACTTTTTATTGTTTGTTGCTTTAATCTTGTTTCTCTTCAGCTGTTTTTGCATATACACAGTTTTTGTTTTTGTTTTTTGCTGAGGAAGATTCACCCTGAACTGACATCTGTCTGTTGCTAGTCGTCTTCTTTTTTGCTTGAGGAAGATTCACCCTGAGCTAACAGGCTGTGCCAGTCTTCCTCTATTTTGTATGTGGGTTGCCACCACAACATGGATGCTGACGAGTGGTGTAGGTCCGTGCCCAGGAACTGAACCTGAGCCGCCAAAACAGAGCATGCTGAACTTAACCACTGTGCCGCCGGGCCTGCCCTCCACACATTTTTAAATTCCTTACACAATGTTATCAAATGGTATAAACTTTTGTAATATGCTTCCAGCTCTTTCCTACTCTATTGTAAACATCTTTTCATGCCATTAACTGTTTCTTTTTTTTTTTTTGAGGAAGATTAGCCCTGAGCTAACATCTGCTGCCAATCCTCCTCTTTTTGCTGAGGAAGACTGGCCCTGAGCTGACATCCGTGCCCATCTTCCTCTGCTTTATACGTGGGATGCCTAACACAACATGGCTTGCCAAGTGGTGCCATGTCCCCACCTGGGATCCGAACCAGCGAACCCCAGGCCGCTGAAGCGGAATGTGCGAACTTAACCACTGCGCCACCAGGCCGGCCCCAAACTGTTTCTGTAGCATCATTTTTCATGGCTGCTTAGTGTTCCATTGTAAGGTTCCTTCATAATTCTTCCTAAAGTCTATCTTAAGTTGTTTTGATTCCGTGATGACTTTTAGGAGGAATAGGATTCTGAATGCTGTGCCACTCTGGGTAAACAGTTTACCCTTAGTAGCTTAAAGTATTATAATTAAGGTGATAAATACAGATGGTTGAGGAGGGAATATGGAGCTGGAGAGGTAATACTAAGCCTCATTTTTGAGGTGAAAGTGAGTCCAGACACAGGAAAACGAAATTGAACTAAAATATCCAGAAGTATTAGGAATAGACTAGGGATCTGTGAGTGAGCTAGGTTAAAACAAATAAGTCAGAAAAGCTATTATAAATAATTTTATGGTGCCAGTGGCGTGCTTTTATTGCTGCCTTTTTGACATAGAGGTTTATCTGCTGGATGACAGCATGAAGAAACTGAGCATGAGACTTCTATAAATAATGGTTATTATTTATTGAGTACCTTCTGTGTGCCAGGCATCAGATTAATCATTGATTTTCCGATTTAATTTTTATAATAACCAGGTGCATTAGATGGTGTTTTCCCCATTTTACGGAAGTGGAAACTGAGAGACTTAAAGGAACTTGTTTAAGTGTTTGATTAGAGTTCAGATTTGTTGGAACTCCCAAACTTGTATATTTGTAGTATCATTTATCTTTATTCCTTTCTCATGGTGTGGCAGGTCGTTAGCCACTGCTGAGGGATGGGGGGTGATTTTAGGATCTCTTCAGGGACAGAGGGAAGCTAGATGTGGAAGGAAGGTTACTAAAGTCAAGGTAGAGAGGGGTGAGCTTAAGACCCCACAAAGCTGCCATCCAGCCCAGTGTCTGGGGGAGCTGCAAGCCTGTGCCGGGTGCTGCAGCGGAGCAGAGGACGACACAGCAAACGAGTCGTTGAGAGGCCGGAGCGAGGGCCGGCGTCTGGAAACAGGGGATGGCTGGAAGAGTCAGATCGTCCTGGTTCAATTTCCCCTCCTAAACGAGGCTGGAATTCCTTTGAGGCATTTTCTTTTTACAGCTTCACTGAGGTATGATTTGATGCTATACCATTCACCCATTTAAAATATATATTTCAGTGGCTTGTAGTATGTTCACAGAGTTGTTCCACCATCACCACAGTCAATTTTAGAACATTTTCATCACTCCAGAAGGAAAGCACATATCCCTTAGTCATCATTTCCCAGTTCCTCCATTCCCCCTGGCCCCCAAGCCCTGGGCAACGACTAGTCTCCTTGTTGTCTCTACATACTTGCCTATTCTGGATATGTCATATAAAGGGGCGCAGAGTAATGTGTGTGTCCTGTGTGTCTAGCTTCTTTCACTTAGCATGATGTTTTCAGGTTTCCTCCATGTTGTAGCGTGTGTCAGTTCTTCACTCTTTTTTGTTGCTAAATAATGTTCCATTGTATGGACACACCACACCTTACTTATGTTTTTATGTTGGGAAGAGAAACGTAAAGGGAATGGGACAATAACTAAGACCTCTTCTTCCTAATTTACAATGGGCGGAATGGGCGGCTACTGTGAGGAACAAACCTATCAGGCTCCCTTGAGGAATGGTAACCAGATGCGTAGGTAAATAGGACACTTGGCATCTACTGCTTCGTGCGTTGTTTGCAGCAAAGCGGCAGCTCTTCTGACCTGGACACGTGTGGCATTCAGGGAGCTCGTTGTGAAAATCTGGTGTGTTGGCCAGGGCCAGTGCCCCTGCGATAGCTCGTGTGGAACTGGAGAGGCCTCTGCCGATTTAACCTGGATACATGTCCCTTGGTTACTGCAGCTCTCGGTCCCCAGAGAGCCCTCTTTAAAGAGCTGCCCGTTTGTTGAGTGCTGGCAGTTGTGAGATTTTTTTCTGACTGTGATTTGTTCCGTGGAGATTGCGCCCATCCTTCAGGTCCTGCCCCATTGGCTAGAAAGAGCAGCTGTCGCTCCCGTATATTTGGAATGAGTGCTTCCTCTCAGGCCCCTGCATGTCCTCTCAGGGTAGTGCTGGAGGGCTCCTTTAGTAAGCAAACTGAGTGCCCTTCCAGGTGCCAGTGGACTTTACTGTTGTCTCGTTGCTTTCTTTCCTGGTTTACTGTCCAGGGAACAGAGAGTCCTGACCTTCATAAAATGAATGATCTGGGCCAAGACTCTTAAGTCCCAAAACCTTTTAGTTTGTGTTCCAGAAATGTTGTGGCTGGCTTTCTACTGTCCCTGAACTTTTGGTCCAGTTTAAAGAGTGAATTG
The DNA here is from genome assembly GCF_041296265.1 of Equus caballus. Taxonomy (NCBI): domain Eukaryota; kingdom Metazoa; phylum Chordata; class Mammalia; order Perissodactyla; family Equidae; genus Equus; species Equus caballus. The sequence continues at coordinate 38,885,085 of NC_091711.1, read as the reverse complement.
TAATCACTTGTCTTAATACCCTGGCTCTTCTATGGCATGTCTGCCCTAACATTGACACGAGAACCAGCGCAGGGAACGTCAGCTTGGCCCTCAGGTCCTAAATCGTTGAGTGTCAGAGCTGGATTTCATCACCTCGCCCTTGTTCTGCAGATGAGGAGACTGAGTCTCAGAGGTTAGATGACTTACCCAAGGCCACAGTCTGATATTCTTAGAGTTCTTGCTAGTGGGGGAGCGGGGTCTGTAGGATAGAGCCCTCATTCTCAGTTCAGTGCTTTGCGCCCAGTGTAATGCCGTTTCCTGCTGGCCACGTGCTCTCATGACCAAGGAGTGGCCTAGCCCTGCTCCACCCGTCAGCAGTGCAGGCTTTAAGGTGTCTGTGAGAGACTTTGACAGACTGGGATTGTGAGGGTGAACATTTGTCAGACAGAAGAGAGCAAGAGCACACTGGTTGTGAGTTTGGGTGCCCCTGACTCTCAGAACCCAGCCCCTTCTGGCCTTCCCCAGTGCACGGTTTCCAGTGAGTACACGTGTGTTGATTACTCAGTTGTAATTGCTTGAGGAGCCCATGTCTACTTGCTAAAAAATATCTATGTGCTGCTGCGCTAACCCGACAAGCAGTAATCTTGTAATACCTGCCGAAAAATGTCTGGTCGTGATTGCCAGCTCCATGCTTGGTATAATTTTTGCCTGGTATAACATGAAAAGACCAAAGTCTTTCTCCCACTGTACATGTTGCCACTCTCCTCTCCTCTCACTTAACGTGTAGAACTCCAGCGTGGGCTTCGCTCTCTGGTGCTCCTCTGCCCCATGACCCTCATAGATCTATTTGGCATGATCCTAACAGCTGGGGCTAGACTTAGAAGGAACCCCTTCCCGGTGGAACCCGTAAGCTGAGTAGTAGTTCCACACTGAGACCGTCCCTTCCTCCTCATTACTTCCCTTCCGTTGTGTCTTCCCTCCCCAGCGTGAGCCACTTTACAGGGAGAGGTTATGTCCTTTGCTCTCCCCCCCCATCACCTAGCGCATTGCTCAGTAGATAGTCAGTAAGTGATCTTTGGCATTCTTGTGCTGTTTACCACTCTGATGGGATGGGTAAGGCGCAGGAATGCTAATACAGTTGTCTGCTGGTGGCGTTATTTCTTTATAGAAGTTGTTTTATAGTCCTCAGTTATAATTTGTAGTGACAGCTACTATTTATTGAATGCTTACTGTGCATCAAGTACTGTGCTAAGTAAATACCCCCTGCCCCCCCCCCCCCAATTCCTCATTATTATTAACACTCTCCCTATAAGGTAGATGGTGGAAGCCATATATGACAGATGAAGAAACTGAGCTTTGGAGAGGTTTAGGTCACAGAGCTGAGAAGTGGTGGAACAGGTACTTAGACCGAGGCGTGTCTGACACGGAAGCCTGTGTTTATAGTAGCCATGCGGAACTCCTCGAGTAGTTAATTTGCTAAACATTCCTGCAAGAGAGAGCGGAGTCAGTTATGTTCCCTGGGATTTATAGATGAGACCTCTTTGTTAGCAAAGGGCATTAGCAGCATAGTTTAGATTAAATTTGGCTTTGGGATTACAGAGCAGAAACAAAGGGGAGACATAAGGAGCCTCCGCCACTTCCTGAAGCTGATTTGCCTTTGGCTCAGTGTTGGGGAATCCTTGCTCTTTGAGTCCATGGTAGTTTCAGGTCTTTCCTAGTGTACGCAATTCCAAGAGATAGGGCTGCCCAGCAGTTGCGGATTCTTTAGGGTGGGTCTGGGCCACACTGAGGCGGGTTCAAGTTGGTCCCTGGATTGACTTGATTTCTTTCTTTTTTTTTTTGAGGAAGATTAGCCCTGAGCTAACATCTGCTGCCAATCCTCCTCTTTTTCTGCTGAGGAAGACTGGCCCTGAGCTAACATCTGTGCCCATCTTCCTCTACTTTATATGTAGGCTGCCCCGCCACAGCATGGCTTGACAAGCGGTGCGTAGGTCTGCACCCGGGATCCGAACCAGTAAACCCCGTGCTGCTGAAGCGGAATGTGCAAACCTAACCGCTGCGCCACTGGGCTGGCCCCTAACTTGGTTTCTTAAGGGTCCGCAGGTTTTAGTCATTCCGTAGGAGCCTTTCTCTTCAGTTTTACTTTGGTTTTTCCCCTTGACCCTGGATTTCAACTATTGGGACTTTAGAATTTGGTTGTGTTCTTACCTAGGAACAAAGAGAATGCAGTTTTCGGTGGCTCTTTACTGATCAGTCTTGAGGAGGCCCCGTAGTCTATTCGAGAGGAGGGGCTGACTCGCTGATTCCCTACTCAGAACTGAAATATTTTGTGTCTGTCTTTGAAATGAGAGAGAGAAACTTCTAGGAAGAAAGAGTTGTTGGGGGTAATAAGATTTTGAGGAGACACCCCCTTTCTGCATTCTCCCCTGGGGGAAAGAATGTAGCCAGGATTGAAGGGCATTACCTCAACGAATTCATTTAAGTGGTCCCGTCCTGGATTAATAACTTGGGCAGACTTCCCAATGGATTTGGCAAGATATTGGGTTTCTGTCTCTCCAGACCCTCCCTTCTCTCTGCTTGCACATGTGTGCTAACATAATTACAGAGAGGTTGCATCTTGCAATAAGATATCCTTTTTAAAAAGGAGGGGCTCCTCTCAAAGAGGATGGAGAGAAATTCAGAGGAGGGAATGTGATTGTGTAGTCTCGTCTGGTTTTTGAAATGGCAGAGTTTGAGAAAAATGGTAGAGTAGAAGCGAGCAGGCTGGTTCCTCTCTAATGGCAAGGGCGGGTGGAGGGATGGTGGCGGTGTTGATTTCAAGCCCCTAGAGGATGAGCGTTTGGTACTAATGTTGTGCTAGAGAAATATTAAACTGACTTTTTGCGTTCGTTCGTCCAGATTGTATTACTAAGTAGCTGGTGATTACAGAACACGGCTCTCTTGTTCGTGAAGGTCAGAGGTTACAGTCTTCTGAGTTTGGTGGTCAAGTGTTCAGAAATATTTTACAGATTTAGTTGAAAACCTGAGCAGATGCTCCTGCTGTTGTTTACCCGTAGTGATCGGGTGACATTCTTCTCCCTTTTCCTCTTCCCCACCCCTTTGGAAACAACCAATCACGCCGCGGAATGGATTTCAGTGCCTCTCTGCCCAACTGCAGCTCTCCAGCTCCGGGAGCCTTGGCTGAGGCTGGGTGTTTAACTCTTGGGTGTCTGAATCGCAGGGAGCTGCTGACATTGCAGTTAGCGTGCTCCCTTGTTCACATTGATTCTCTGAGCCCATATCACGTTAAACTAAGCTTGCTGTGTCCCCAAGGGAGTGGTTCTAATGAGGCAAGGTCCAATGCATTGAGCTTGAAGAAACGGATTTTAAGGCCTAATTCTGTCAATAACCAGCAGTGTAACCTTGGGAAAGTTACTTTCCCTACTTGGACTTGATTCCCTTTCTGCTAAGTTAGAGGGAAAGGAAAGGGAGAGAATGAACATTTTTGATAGAGATGTATATGCCAGCCAGCAGCATTTGATGTGTGGCTAGCCTGAGGTTTGGGGAAAAGCATTTAACCTGTATTTAGTACCTATTCTGAAGCAGTGTGCTTTTTACAGTTTGCCCTCTGCAGGGCAAATGCTGTTCATCCAATTTTCTAGATGAGAAGAGTGAAGGCTAGAGGGGCTGTCCAACTTGCGCAAGGTCACATAGCTGGGAAGGCCCATCTGGCTCTAATGCCCGCACTTTCTTCCATTCCACTGGGCTGGCTAGAAAAGCCCTAAAAGTCCTTCCAGCATTTTCATTCTAATACTCTGAAAGCTTTAACTCCTTAGTAGCTTTTAGTCCTGGCCTGTAGAAGGGCCAGACATGACTGTCTTCCCTCTCACGGCCCTGTTACTAGAGCAGGTGCATGCCTTAGACATTCCTGCCATCTCCTGAAAGCAGCAGCAGAAGGCGGTGCAGCAGCCAGTTTCCTCTTTGCTCCACAGAGAAATTCTCATCCTTTCCAGCCAGCATCTCCCCCTTCCTCAGTGTCGCCCTTTCCTCGTGCAGGTGCAGGTGTTTCCTTTCCTCTTTGCCTTGTGTTTGTGATAGTCGAGTATCTCTGGTTTAAGGGAGGAGTGGAATTTTGAGGAGATTAAAAAAAAAAAATCTCCTTTACTCGAAGCTTTTCTGTGACTTAGACACCACAATATTGGGTTTAGTCCTACCCAGAATCCCTATGACATCCCTCCCCCCATTAGAAGCTCCTCCTTTCTTAGAGCTTTGTTTTTTCACTACAGTCCTTATAAATGATCTTAGCCATCTGGCTTAATAGGGACATCTTGCCCAATGGAAGGAACACTGTGTTTCTTTTCCTGCAGATTTTACTTTTAAATTCATGGAGAAAATAGCTTTCTTTAGATGAGTTCTTAGTGATATTCTATTGCTACCAATTTAAAATAAATTATAGTAGTAGCCCTAAAATGTCAGATTTGCCAAGGAATCATTTTCTATCTTTTGTTGCAAACTAAGAAAAATGATGGTAAGCGAATCTATTAACAATTATAACTTAGTAAGCCAGGCACTGACCTAGATGTTTTATGTACATTATTGCCAATTTTCATAATAACTCTGAGTTTATAGATGAAGAAACAGAGGTTAAGAGAGGTTGAAGTACTTGCTCAAGGTCGCAGCTAATGAGTGGTGGTTTGGCAATTTGATTCCAGGTCTGTTTCACTTCCAGACTGAAATTCTTTCTTCAGACCATGCTCCCTCTGGAAAAAGGTCTTAGGGTTCATTTAATCATCCATGCCCAAGCCTCAGGTCTCACCTCCCCAGAAAATCTGTCTTCTTTTAAAAGGGAAATACCATTTTATATGATAAACTTTACAGTTGAAACAAATATTTAAGGGAAGTATTTTCTGGTCCTTTCCAGCTTTTACAATCAGGTAACTTTTACTAATGTTTAGTTCAAATTATTTTTACTGAAATTTGAATCCATCCCTTCTTGTTATAAGTGAAAATACTAAATAACTAGCTACTCATCATCAGGTACAGGAGAGCTGGGGATTTCATTGTGGATTAAGCTGGGCAGGAAGAGGTAGGCCTGAGGGAGGATACTATAGAGGTAGATGGAGAAAAGCAGAATTTTCTTGGAGGTAAGGCAATGTTATCATTTGCCCCATTATTTGATACATCCTGTGTTCACCCTAACCCTAGCCCTACCCTTCCCTTATGAATATGCATTAGAACATTTAATAACACAAGCAAAGCGTTCTGAGATTAACTTAAAATTAAAGCAAGACTAAATCTCCTGCACTCCTAGCAGGAAATTCACGTAAAACACTGATCCCCAAATGCGCTTGAAGCTGGCTCTCTGAACACCTGAGAATGATGGTGGGAATCCAATGAAAGGTGGGTTTCTCTTACTGAACGGCCTGTTTTCAGGACTTGCTTGTGGTTCAATTCTGCTACAGTTATGGTGCCCCTTCCCAGCTGTCTGCAGTGAGAGATTCACAGGAGAGAAGTGTGTTCACGACGTTGTCTCCACTGTCCAGATCAGTCTCACAAATACTTCGACGTTGTTTCCTGTGTGCCTGTTTTATGCCGATCACTTGGCATGAATTTGATGATACTGAGATGAAGAAGACGTGCTCATTGCCCTTTAGGAACTCATAATTGAGTGGAATTTGCAGTCTCATTCAGGATACAAGACCTACAAACATGGAGTTAATAACAAAGGGCAGTATATGCTTAAGATTGTAAAAAAAATAAGTGAACCAGGGACAGCAAATTTTACTGGAGTTGAGGTGAAAGAGATTAGGGTTTTCCAGAGCAGTAAAGGCAGGGTTCATTTACAGTTTCCTCCAGGGTGTAGGGTGGGACAGGGCAGGGGCGAGATGGGATATGGGTCATGCCACTGCTAGTGAAAGAAAACAATGACAATAGTTCCCTGAGTTAGGGTAAGGTACTTACCTTTCTAGAATTGCTGATGTACATAGCCGGAGACTGGGGGAGGAAGACTTCGCCAATCAGCATTGCAAGTGGGGAATGTAAAGATGCCAGCAGCTGCTGTTAAAGCAGCGACAACTCCATCCCTGAGGCGGTCGCAAGTTTTAGGAAAAATTTAATAAAGCTCTTATATTTACCTTTCGGTTCCCTGGTTAGCTTTTGAGTACAATACTCTCTATATTAGAAACCCCTAGACATTTATTCTTGTTGGGTTTTTAAAAGATAGGAAACTTGAGGCTAAATCATACACAGAGGAAGACTTCAGCAGGCCCATTTACCATATGCAAGGCTCGTAGCAATATTCTTGATGATTGCTGAATATTTATGCTGGGCCCTCCCCAAAAGCCCACCAAATGAAGAACTCTTTTCCCCTTTTTAGGTTCCTGAAACTTAGCTTAAACTCTCCAATGGGAGAAGGCTTAGGGAAAGGAGATTATTCTTTCCTTCTCCCTTCCCCCCCCCCACTCGTAGTAGCTTAACTTAAGTACCCTGTGGAGATAAAGATAAATGTGAGAAACTTCAGGATGAAAAGAACATTAGAGACCAGAGGAGGCAGGGGAGGTCATATCAGGCTTAAAGTGGAAACTATGTCACAACCTAAGCAAGGAGCAACTGATAGGTCTATAAATAGGATTTTATCTCCTCATAGAAAATTTTTGGCATGGTTGTAGCTTCCCATGTGGGGGACTGTTATATTTACTAAAAATAAACTGTGTTTCAGAAATGATTAAAGTCCCACTGAACTCATTTATGTTATTAAGAGTGTAGTCATAGCCTGAAAATAAGCTTATAGAGTTTGGCATGTACTAACTTTTGGGAGAACTTTGGTATTGAAGCCGTCAGTTAGATCTGGGATAGAATGGTCTGGTCCATTCTAGCATGGATTGGATAGATTACTTTCTCAGAAGATAATGTGATTTCAGTTTTTTTCTGCTAATTCGAAAGACTCTCAACCTGCAGTCATTCATTCAGACTCATAAATAGGCATGATAAGATAAGTATGTCACCTCGGAAAGGTAGAGTAGTTCTCATTCTCCAGCAATCTTATTGCTTAATTAAAGCTGCTTGGATTTGGCCATTCAGAGCAGAAGGGGCTCGGCAGTACCCTTGGTGTCCCTTCTTGGGAACAGAAACCTTCAAGCTGTCCAAATTTGTTTCTCACACTCCCATTCTCCTGATTATAGCCCTTTAAATTGTGTAGCAAGTTCTTGGCACCTATCTGCCTGTCAGCTAATCTCTGACACCCCTGAATAGCTTGTTTTCTTCCTATGAGTACATTTGAAATTAGCAAACAGCATCTATTAATTTTAGTACCCTGTTAGAAGATCTATGAAAAGCTGAAATTTGGCAAGTTGTAGAATTACTTAAAGTATGTTTCTCAAAGTTATTTGACTGTGGAATACTTTTCGAAGTATAATTAATTGAACAACACAGCACAGTATGACTCATGTACAATGTGCGTGTGGGTTAAAGTAGTCATCAGAAATGGTCTCATAGATGAGTTAATGGCTTCAAGAAGTGAATTCATTTGCTTTTTGTCAGACTTTGAAACATGTTTTGGAGAAGTTAGATCATTTTTAAGTGCAAAAGTGGAAGAGTTTAAGCCATTTTGTTTTAAATATACTGCCTATGCCTTAGTGCACAGGTTAAAAATAGTCTTTCTGCATCGCAGGACCCGTGTACATGTATTTAGTATTTTTATTTTGAATGAATAAATTGTAGAAGAAAAATATTGTTAGCATCAATTTAAAAATTGTTGGATTACCTGTTGACAACTTGTGAAAGACTGAAACAGGATCGTATATTTCAGCTGCCTCGTGTTCACTAATTGCTTTAAACCTTTTGCTGCTGTTGTTCTCTCTCCTTGCAACCACTTACCTGCCTTCTTTGCCTTCTTTCGAGAAGGACACTGAAGTTCCTAATGTAGTATTTTCTGAAAGATAAAGAGATAAGGGAGTTGGTGAAAGAAGTTTGGCAAGTTCACAGAATTCCTTGGGCCCCAAACCCAAGTTTCTGTCTATTTAATTGCTTTCGTCTAATTTTTGTTTCGTGACTCACACCAGTTGGCTGTTACAGTGGTAATTGTCATGGTAATGATAATATCTAATGCTCTATTTACAGAATAGTTAACATACTCTATTTTCTTTGGGTCTGACAACATCCCTGTGAAGTAGGCATTATTACCCTCATTTTACAGATGACGAATATGAGAGTATATATTCATTACTAGAATTCAGGAGTTGTTAACTTAAAATTTTATTTATGTCATTTTGGTGTGGGATGGTTAGAGACAGTAGATGAGGGGGGTGGACTAGTTGACTTTTTGGCCTAGACTTCCAGCCTAGACATTTCAAGATTCTTTGACGATCTCTGTCTTAATCTCAGGCCTGCCCTCTACTAATGTGTGTAGAGCTTTCTGTTGTTTCAAAAGAAATTGAATTTTGATGTGTAAATTACAGTAAAATAATTTGCTATTGAAAACATCCTTAGAATTAACCTCAGCTGCATATAACAGAAATCCTCTCCCACCCCCCGCCCCACCAAGTGGCTTAAACAAGAGAGCGGTTTTTATGTCTTTCACAAAAAAGAAGCCTGGAATTAGGCAGTCCGGGATGATGTGGTGCTCCATGGTTATCAAGGATCCAGGATCCTTAACTGCTCTTTGCTTCTCTGTCTGTAGGATGTGGCCCACATGGTTGCTACAGCTCCAGCCATCATTCCCGCATTACCATGAAGCAGTTTGGAGGAGGAAAAGAGGCCCCCTCCCCTACTTAAGAAGACTTCCAGGGAGTCCCACATAAGTTTCTACTAATAGCTCATTGGCCAGAACTTAGTCTTATGGCCACACCCAGCTGCATTCCCAACCTCAGGGACTGGCTGACCTTGCCTCCCCATGGTACAGGAGACCATTCTGTGGCTCCCTGGGAGCTTTTCAACCAATCTCTGCTGTATTATCCAATCAAATGAGTTTTTTCTTGAGATGTGTACATATTTTTGCAAACTTTTACTTTAAAAAGTTAATGTGAGATAATCACAAGGATCATTGCAGTTTCTGTTTAAGTTCAACTTTGAGTTTTTTGAAATCAGCTAGTTTATTGGCATTTCAAGTAGTATAGAGTGAGCATTTTAAGATTTTATTTTTTCCTTTTTCTCCCCAAAGCCCCCCGGTACATAGTTGTGTATTCTTCGTTGTGGGTTCTTCTAGTTGTGGCATGTGGGACGCTGCCTCAGCGTGGTCTGATGAGCAGTGCCATGTCCGCGCCCAGGATTCGAACTAACGAAACACTGGGCTGCCTGCAGCGGAGCGCGCGAACTTAACCACTCGGCCACGGGGCCAGCCCCATAGAGTGAGCATTTTAGTAAGAATAAACTATGTGTTAAATATTTAGATGTCTAGTCATTGGTAAAAGGAAAAGCGTTCTTCCTTCAGTGTTTTGAAACCTGGATAAGCCATTAGATTATACGTTTCTTGGGGATAGAGAACTTTTAAAAAAAGTTTAAGATTATTATTGTTTTTTGTATAAATAATACATTTACATGCTTCAATATTCAAAAGGTAAAAATAGTCATATAGTGAAAAGTTGCTCCTCAGTTCCTGTCTTGAGTCCCCCAGTCTTTCCTCTAGAGGCAATGGGTGTTTTACCTTTTTGTGTGTAATTCCTTTTTTTCTTTATTAATTCAATGGTACTGTGCTGTATATTGTTCTGAACCTTTCTTTTATCACTTAAAGATATGTAGTCGAGTGTTTCATGACAGTATTTTAAGAGCTTCCTCATCCTGTCCCCGCCCCCCAAGGCTATCCAGTGTTCTAGTGTAGGGATGGCCCATAATGCATTAAACAGAAGGATCTTAGCTGATTCTTGTATCTGCACCTGCTCTGTAGGCAACATTCATTCATACTAGTGAAACTGAACTCCTGAATTGAATTTGAGTATGCAGAATATTTTAAGAATGAGTTATTTTTGGTGATCGAGTATTCCAACTAACTGAGAGGATTTTCCCTTCTTTAAGCACCAAGATGTTTAAGATTTAGCTATTTTGGAAATAAACCTTTCTAAAATGTGTTATATAGCTATACAATTTATTTCTTCTTAACAGTATAATAGTAAATTCTTAATGGTTTCAACAAAGTTGTCAACATCAGTAATTGTTTAGGACTATAAGAGAGTGGTATGTCAGGAGCTTTTGCTGGTTTTGCCTTACTAAAGGGACCCATTTTGATATCTGTCTGCTTTTGATATCTTATCTGCTTTTTAGATTTTTTTCTCGTGTTCTCCCTTGCTCCTGATGTGGTTGCCTCTAACATAATATTCTCTTTCTCCTGGTACTTATTCCCTACTGCTTCCTAGCTCTTTTTCCTAATTTGCTTTTTAAATTTTCAATAGGCAGGTATCCAGAATTTCTAAAATAAAAATAAATAGATTCAGAGAGAAGGACTGGCAGAGCTTTCCTGCTGATGAAAGTGCATGAACATTTTGATATTCTGGCTACTTAGAGGGCCTTTGCTTCCTGGTTATTACCGTGTTCTAGAACAGCTCTGTCCAACAGAACTTTCTGTGACAATGGAAATGTTTTACATCTGCCCTGTCCATCATGATAGCTACTAGTCTCATGTGGCTCTTGACCACTTGAAATGTGGCTAGTGTGACTGAAGAACTGAAAATTTAATATTAATTAATTTAATTAAATTCAAATAGCCACATGTGACTCACTAGTGGCTGCTGTGTTAGATGCATGCTTCTAGACTCTAGATAATTAACTTCTATACAGCAAGCTTGATTATAGTGGAGTGTAGATTGGGATGCAATCATTTTATTGTGCTGAGCAGAAAACATTGATAGTATTAGAAGGGAGGCAGTTTGGAATATGATACTCAAATTAGCTTAAAGTAAATGATTAAATTAGAACTGCTTTTTCATATTAATATTATGATTATTTCAGACTAACATTCTAAAGCCATTGGTGCTGGCATGTATTTATGGTTTGTAGCTATGATAAAACTTTGAGTCCTTTTGGTAACTAGGATGCAATTAGTTGCACTCTAACTTTATTTATAGGACTTGGTTAGACAGTTGCCTGAGTGCCAGAAACTCCTACAAATAACTTTGACCTTCCCTAACAGAAAGGCAAGGGATAAAATGTTCTGTAGTGGAAGATCTCAGTTGTATATGATATACACAAAAACACTACTTTCTAATGAAGAAAATCTACAACAAATAAGAAAACAAATGAATAAACACGTAAATTAATTATAGATTTTGATACCTGCTAGGAAGAAAATAAACCGAGTAGAGTAATAGAGAATATCAGCTTGTGGGGAAGGACCTCCAACTAGATAGAGTGGTCTGGGGAGTTTTGTTTGAGGAGGTGTTATTTAGCCTGAGATCTGAAAGATGAGAAGGAGCCAGCCTTGCAAAGAATGAAGGCAGGATGAAGAGAGATTTCAAGAGCAGGGAGTGAAGGGGCTAAAAAGGTGCTGTGGAGAGGATGGACTCACTCTGGATCAGCAGCTGCCGGAAGATCAGTGTAGTTAGAGGCTAGTGATTGAAAGGGAGCTAATGAGAAGAAATGAGGTTTGAGAGGCGGATACCCAGCAGATCATACAGGACCTGAAAGACTATTGTAAGGACTTCGTATACAAAAAATTTTTAAGTGTCATGTGAAGCTATAGAGTTAGAGGAGCGATGTGATCTGATTTTTGTTTTAGGAAGTCCCTCTGGCTGCTGTGTGATGAATATGTTGAAGGGGAGCAATGGTGGCAGTGGAGGAACTATTGCAATGTCCAGGAAACAGATGAATGTAGCTTAGGCTAAGGTGATGGAAGTGGAGATCAAGGACGTCACACAGGGCTTGCTAATGCATACGATGTGAGGCGTGAGGGATAAGAGAAGGGTCTCTGGCTTTGATAATAGCCAGGTAGGTTTTTTTTTTTTTTGCTGACAAAGATTCACCCTGAGTTAACGTCTGTTGCCAAGCTTCCTCTTTTTGCTTGAGGAAGATTGGCCCTGAGCTAACATCTATGCTCGTCTTCCTCTATTTTGTATGTGAGATGCCACCACAGCATGGCTGCTGACAAGTAGTGTAGGTCTGTGCCCAGAAACTGAACCCAGGCTGCCAAAGCAGAGTGTGTCGAACTTAACCATTAGGCTACAGGGCTGGCCCCAACCAGGTAGTATTCTTATTGAAGTAGGGAACACCAAGGGTATGCCAGATTTCAGGGGCAGTGGTGGTAGAGAATTAAGAACCCAGTTGTGGGCATGTTATGTTTGACATGCTTGTGAGACAGCTAAATAATCAGATTGGAGCATGAGAAGAGGTCTAGAGTAGGGATATAATTATTAGCATATTGATGGTGTCTGCAGCTATGGGAATGGATGAGACAACTCAGAGAGAGAAGAGGATGACCCAAGATTGAGCCCCAAGGAATACCTCCTTTTTAGAGGTCTGTTGGGAGAGAGGCCAGAAAAAGATACTTAAAAGGAAGTACTCAGCGATTCAGGAAAAAAAACCGGATTGTAGTATTTCAGAAGCTAGAAGAAGAGAATGTTTTAAGAAGGTTACCAACTTTGTCGAACCCTGCTAAGAGGTCGTAAGTTGAGGACAGCAAAATGCCCACTGGCTTAGGTAGCGTGGAAGTAGTTGACATGGACCAGTTGGTTTAATGGAGTGGAGGGCTTCGAGACTTTGAGGAAATTGAAGAAGAAGTGGAAACAGCTGTAGACAACTTCTTTGAGCAGTTTTACTGTGGAGTGGTGAACACGGAAATGCTGGAGATCTGAAGGGAGGTGAGGGACTGAAGGAGAATTGTTTTAAAACAATTTAGCTCATTTAGTCACTCACCTGTTGTTGGGCATTTATGTTCTTAAAGGTTTTTGCTCTTCCAGATTGCTGCAGTGTGCCACCTTCTACGCTTACAGGGGTTTTCTAAGGTAGGTTCCTTGGAGGTGGAATTGCTGAGCCACAGGCCATGCACATTTCAGAATTTAGTAGATATTGCCACACAGACTTCCAGAATGGTGATACCAACGTACGCTTTGCCCATCGGTGTATGAGAGCAGAGGGGAGGTTTTCTGAAGATGGACATATGTTTGTTTGCTGGCATGACAGTGATGAGTAGAGGGGGAGACATGGATGATGCAGGAGAAGAGTGGATGGTTAACAGAGTGGCACAGTCCTTCCTTCATTGTAACGCATGTAAGGAGGAGGCGATGCTCGCATTTCTAGGTAGGATTGCAGATTGGTGGATGGAAGAGACTGTCTGAATGCTTCTCTTTTAAGATGAAATATTTGGATAGAGCAACAGCTGCAAGTTGGGTGGGAGGAAGAGAATGAAGTAGGTTTGAAGAGAAGGTAAGACATAGTCATTTGGCGAGCAGGAAAGCTTACACAGGCCGCTTTGGTGGGATTGCTTGGCATTGCCGAGTGTTCCCTTGAGGTCTGTGATCATGGATATATAGTGAAGTCCGTCAGCTTGGTTATGTGACTTTTCTCCAGCAACCTTTAGCTGACTGGGCACAGGCACAGAGAGGGCAGATAATGCATTTAACCAGGATTGGAGTTTGCCAAGTGGCAGTGATAGAGAAGACAAATGATTCGAGGGGATTTGCAAGGAAGGGATTATAATTATGGACCGTGGAGTCAAAGTTGGATATAGGGAGTGGAAGACAGGACTTGAGTGGGTAGATAATGAAAAAGTGGTTGGGATGGGGCCTTCATGAGGTCAACAGTTGTAGTGGAGGGGATACCAGAGCAAGTTAGTGAAAGTATGGGAGGTTTTTTGAGAGTTTGATTGAAACCTAATAAGGAAAAACAGAGCTCTCAAGATAATTCATTTTCCTCTTTTAGGGATGGTTGCTCTGGGTTCTCTAAAAACTGGAGGCAAGAGCTTTAACAATTCTGTTTGCCTGTGGCTTTTCTGAGAGGTGAGCTCTAAGATCTACCCTCTTCTCCATGTGTGCATCCAGGAGCTCACTGCAGACACCATAGAAAGTAACCACAGTTCACAAGAGCTTTCTAGAACCGCTCTTAACGACCACATCAGTCATAGCAGCAGCACCTGGCCAGAGCCACAGCCTTTGGAAGCTCATGTACGCTGTCTGGACACTGAGTTCCAAACCTCATCTCTATCACTTATTGTTTGAAGTCTTGGTAATGGCCAGAGATAGAGTGCAGGGTTACATCCAGGGTAAAATTTCCAGTGACTTTGTCAGTTTTGATTTGGTTTTATCAGTAAATAAGTGTGGTGTAGTTGAAATCATCTAGGAGTCTAACAAATTTGTGTTCAACTTTTAGCTCCTTTACTCACGAGCTATGAGACCATGGGCAAATTGTTTAACCATTGAGCACCAATTTCCTTTTATGTATTAAAGAGATAAAGTAGGGCCTACCTTACAGAGATACATCAGCAGGAAGGGGTGGAATACTGCCTCCCTAGTTAGTCTTCCAGAATGGTTTCCATGCCCTAACTGGAAAGTCGCAACTGTATCTACTCCTGTCTTCCTTGAGTCTCTGCTGCTGCTGGTGACAGTGCTCTATCTGGCCCAGCTTCTCAGACTTGAATGTGCGTGGAATCACCCGGGACTTTTGTTACCATGTTCATTTTGATTCAGTGATTGTAGGATGGGGCCTGAGATTCTTCATAACGAAGAAGCTTCCAGTTGATGGTAATGCTGCTGATGCTGGTCCATGGGTCACATTTTGAGTGGCAAATTCTACTAGAGAACTGCCCTGTGGGAATCCTAGCTATTTTAAGCTGAGAGGAAATGAGGTTAAAAGAGCCCCATCTTTTCAACTTTGTTGTTTTTTAAGTCAAATTCAGGTGGACCTTATATGGCCCATTTCTATGGCTCATTGTTGTGCTGAGTCTGTATGGTCTCTCCCACTCCTGAAAGTGAAAGGAGTATAAATTATGTACAGAGGGTTGCTTCAAATTGCTTTTGAAAAATTCTCAGTGCCTGATTTCTCAGGTATATGTTTTTGAAATTGCATTGGCTCCTTAGATGTACACACTTCCCCAACCAGCCTTTCGCACCCACAGGGAAACTGGCATAAAATATGCAGTCTCTTGAATTATTAGACTTTGAGGCCGAGAATCTAAAATGTGGCCCCAAACCCTTTCTGCCCACCAGACTCTTCACATTACAAGATCCAGCATGAAAGCAGGAATTCAGGATGTGTTATAAGGTTAGAATTACTGGCAGCCACCCATATTGCTGTCCCAGATAATCTGATTTTTCTTTCTTAGAACAAGCATGCCAGACTTCGTCTGTGGGCGCTCCCTAGAAGAGTTCCTTCTCTGATGCTCAAATCCACACGTTCTCTCCTCTGAGCTGATGTGGAGGCTGATAAGCTTCAGTGTACTGTCACGCAGTCTGATAAAATGTTCTCCTGACAGAATGAAGTATCTGTGCGTCTTACTCCTAGGTATCGGACTGTGCTCCTTCTCCGAGTGTCTTCCTAGTGAGGACTTAACATACCTTTGTCTCTCTTCATCTGAATCCTGCGTTGCGATAAACCACAGGTTTCCTTGTTTGACTTTGATGGTTTGAAATGATTTTTTTTCTCCGACCTCTTTGTTTCCTTTTTTTTTTAAGGTAGGGAAATGCAGACGTGCAGGAGCATGAATAAAAAAGATTCACTTAGCTTGCCTGTGGGTTTTGGGAGGTTTTTTGTGTGTGTGAAGAAGACACACAGAAGAGCTTGATTTCTAACCAGACCATCCACTTCAGTTCTTAAAATTATGATCAGAAAAGGAAGGGATACTTTTAGAGTAGGAATTTACTAACTCTCCCTGTGATTGCAGAGAAGTTTGTAATGGTTCCACTCAGGGGAGTTTTGAAGATAGTTTTCAGAGTTCTTCTGACATATTTAAACTTTCTTTATTTCATTTTGAGCATCTTTTTTCTCTTACTTTGCTCTGGGAGAGCAGGGTGTCTATCCCCTCTCGAACTTGATTTAAAGATGACACCATAAAGTGGCAAGGTGTGAAATTTTATTGTGTTTGTTTTTTGATACTTGGTTAAGAATGAATGAGTATTAACAATTCTGTGTCTTCAGAGAGTTTAAATGGACTAACTCTTAACAGTGTGGTTTTAACACAGTTACATAGCATGGAGTGTAGGGAAGTCTGGTGACTTAAGCTGTAGGACAAGACCTATGAAACTAGAGAGGAAAGTTGCATATAAAAATTGATTATGGACTGTAAAAGATTCTAAGTAACAGTTATAGAAAGTCAAGATTTGTTTTCCTGTTAATAAAAAAGGTTGTCTCAGTTTTAGACTTGGAGGTTCTTACTCTTTTGTACTGAAAATGAGGTAATCCTGCCTTCAGAGGAACTGAGAGGTTCTGCGTAAAGAAAAAGACAAGGTTTGGGCGAGGCTCAGAATACGTGCCCCACCTCTCCAAGCTTAAGTCAGCTGGGAGTTTAAGGTGGCAGGAGAGAAAAGATCAAAAGCTCTCTTGCAGAAGGTACACTAAAGTGTGGAAGAAAAGGAAAAGTGACTTGACTTCTACCCTAAGAGAGAAAGCAGCTCGCCTGCAGCAGGTGCCTGAGACCCGTGCCCTGCAGCGGCCGGGAGTAGGCAGGGAGAGTGAACGTCCAGCACCTGCGCGGGGCCTGCCTTGAGTGTGAGGCTTGCAGACCTTACTTGGAGATTTTATAAGCAGGAGAGAGCTGTTTCAGCTTGTCTGCGGGGAACAGAGCCCTGAGGCAGCTGGAAGGTGGTAGGCCTTTTGTTTTTGTTTTATTTTGTTTTTCCTTTAATGAGTTATAGGGGTGAAATCGTTCTCAAAACTCACAACTCTTTGAGAATGTACTGTCCACCTACTGTGTGCTAGGTATTATACAAACGACTCTGTGGCCAAAAATAGATGAACTCTGCCCTTAAAGATGTGGATAAAGGCAATAAGATTGGTAGGTACACGAATACCTGTAGTAGTAACTGGCAGAGGCGGTGAATGTCGTGTTACAAACACCAGGCTTACAGAGGGGGGCTGTGTTACAGCGAGGCTGGGCCTTTCAATTTAAACATGGAACAATGGGTAGTGCAGTACGGAAAGAGCATGGGCACTGGCGTAGGGAGGAGAGGTTAGTTGTTTTCCGATGAAAAACCAGTAGGACAGATGATTTCATAATACTTGTTCACCACTGAAGATATAATGGTTAAAAATATTCCTGGTATATAGGCGGCACTTAATAAATGTTTGAGCTGAAGTAAATTAGAAAATGTGGTCACCAGGGACATGGCAGATAGTTTGCATAGTTCATTTGGTCTAATTACAAGAACTCCAAAAAGAATGTTATACCCAGGTTTTGGTTGAGGAAACAGAATCTTAGGCTAGATAACTTTCCCCAGGCCGTCACGATAGGAGTTGTAGACCCAGTTTTCACACTCAGGCTTTGTACCTTGCCCTGTCTTCATGCCTAGTAAAGAATCTGCAACATGGTAGGGGCTCAAAATCCACTTCATTCTAAAATCCATGTCCTTTCTCTCTTCAGAAGGGAGGCCATGTTGGTCTGAACTATGGTGATAGTAATAAAAAAGATGAAAACCTATTTGAGTTTATATATAATTTTTCATATGTTTTAAAAACTTCTAAGATTCAGGATTATTAGTGGCGAAACTATGTGAAGAACAGTGGTGTAAGGCCGACGCTGCGGGGAGGGAATGGAGGCTCTGAGCAGGTTCTCTGTTCATGCGTGGCTTCTGCAAGGGTCTCCAGAAGAACTGGGGCGGAGGGGGAGCTTGGCTCACTCCCCTTGGCCTTGGAGGGCAGAGTTTTTGATTGCTTCATTCATGTTTAAGGAACCCATCTTAAGCTAGTTTATGTCTAGCACCAGAAACTGGTGCTGGTGGTTTATTACCAACCCCACCCATCCCTGCCTTTTGCAATGATCTCTGTGAGTGATGATTGTGTTTCTAGAAGTAGAATGACAGAGAGAGATTCCCTGAAGGCAAATACAGAGAGAGTGTGCTGTACACTCCAGTTCAGACACACGGGGCTGGGAACTCCCAGAGAGAGAGAGAGAGAAGAGAGAGAGAGAGAGAGAAAGGGAGGGAGGGAGGGTGAGAGGGAGGAGAGAGAACAACAGAACAGTCAGCTGGAGAGGAGGGAGGAGGGGGAGAAGACCGGTTGTTTTAGATTTTTAAACTCAAGTAATTTGGGGGGGTTTCTCCCCACCCCGAACCCTTGCCCCCCCATTCTGGCACCTCCTTTCCTGCAGTTCACTGAAGTGCCTTTTTGCAGTCCAGGATCAACTGACCGCTGAGTTTGAGCAGCCCGGTCTGACATGATGTACCTCTGGGTGAGTACAGAGTGCTGTGGTGAGGGTTTGCACTTGCACATATAAGGAGTGGAAAGCTGCGAGATTCTGCTCTTGCACAAATGGCCTTCCCCACGGAGCACAGACTGCCGCATCCCCTTCTACTCATAGGTGTTAGGTTTTTAAAACCTAGCAGTGATTGTGACATTGGTTTTTTTTAATGTTGTTTATCTTGTTAGACCTAGGTGCAAGTGCTGCGCTCCCAGTGCAGTGCCATCCCCTGGGCTTGGTAGGTTTGGAGAAGGCAAATGGGGCTGGTGGAACGAGCCAGTCACTTTAGGAGCTTCCCTCTTCTGGTGGGTCAGGATCGGCCTGTGTTTTGTTTTGGGGGCACTGACGTTGATAATCAAACCATGTCTTTAGATATTGAGAGCCAATAGGTGGCGTGATTCTTAATTAGGAATAAGCTTTTATAAGTTTTTATCTAATAGTCTTTATTGTCCTTCACAGTAGTCTTATGATGTAGGTCACTGTTGTTATTAAAATTTTATGAGGAAAGTAATTAAGTCACAAAGAGTGACTTGCCCATAGTTAGAAACCAAGTCTATAGCAGCTAGGATAGTAATTAATAACCAGACATTAATACAGCTTTTATATTAGCCAGGAACTTAATACCTTACATTATTTTAATTTATTGCTAACTACGGCATTGTAATTTGGGATGGAGGGAAACATACTAGGATTAGAGAGGTTTTTAAATTATGAAATGTGATACCTTTTAGGAGAGTGACAGGGAAAATAAATAATACAAGAAAAAAAGCCCCTGCTTTTAGTTGTGGAAACAAGAACATGTATAGTCCCTTGCAAAGATGGCGGTATCCTCTTGGGCAGACAGCTGTTGTGTGTTGCTAAGGGAGTGTCCTGGATGTGATGCCCTTGGATACTGGCCAGCTTTTTAAAGTTTCACTTTGCCCTTTGCCCTTCAGCCTAGATGTCTGGAATTGCAGAAACCTACTTGGCTCAAGCAGACTAAATTTATAAATATCAGACGGCAGAATTTTAACTAGGTTTAAGGAGATCGAGCTTGGTCAGAGTGTGTGTGTGTGTGTGTTGGGAGTGGCTTCTTTTCCTGCTTCTCCCTTCATATTTGAATATGACCTTGAAATGTAATTTCTTCTCCTCTATTGATTTATTTTTGTAGTAGCTGTAAGAGGTCAAAGGACTTTTCTGACACCCTTATGTGCTTTCAGTAGTTTTCATCTCCCTGTGAACTAGGCCTCTGCGTCGAGGGTCTCTGCAGCCTTGTTGATGGCACTGATCGGCTGTCTGTTGACCAGAGGATGGGTTATTCTGTCTTTTGAATTGTCTGAAGAGGAGCTATGAAAGGAAGCAAGTTAAGTTAGTCTCATTTCCACTCATTTACGTTTGATGAAAGCAGACAGTCACAGTCTCCTCAGTTATTTCTTATATTACATTTATTTGTAAATTTACCTTAGTCCCCTTTACTTGTTAGCCCCAGAACAGAGCTTCCCAACTGGAGTACCACATGTTGGATTGAGGTTCATGTATGCCAAGATAACTATTTCCCTCAACCCTTGGAGCAGCCAGGCGGGGCCTAGGATTCCTCTGGTCACTAGGACCGTGGCTTTCTAGTTTGCCACTTGCTGCCATAAAAATATTACCATTTTCTCTGTGTGCCATGGCACCTGAAAGTTTGGGTAGCAGTGTCTAGAGGACAAAAAGTGTGTCAGCTCTCTCTTTTTATTATCCACATCATCTCACCCAATGCTGCACACATTTGTTGGATTCATTGAAAATGCCCAGAAGGAGCCATAGCTGCATGACACCCAGATATCAAGAAGGAAATCTAAGTGGTCAACCATTAAGGGGAGGCACTGAGGGCGTGCTGTGGAGAAAACTTACTGGACGAGGAGTAGGAAATCAGAGTTTTGTCCAGGCCAGTGCCCAGCCAGGAGGCACTGGGCAAGCACTTAACTGTTCTGGTCTCAGTTTCCACATCCATGAGTTACGTCTTCTAAGTCTAAAATTCTCCAAATTTTGTGTAGCAGTATATATGCCAGGAAGACACTCAATCATGCAAGAATGTTGAGGTCCTGGAAAGCGGGAGAAAGCTGTGAACCACACTTCACCTCCATTGCCTGCTTGGTTTGGTAGCAGCCGTGATTGAAGGCACTGTTCTGGCTGTTCTAGAAAAATGACTGAACTGTGTTCGCTTGTCAGTGCCTCTGAGCAGTGTGAACATTCTTAGAACCTGTGGAGCTGCAGACTGAGTTAGAGCTCATCCGAGCGTTTGGGTGTGTGGTTAGATGCGCTTCGTTAGTTGCTCCTGTGTCTAGAACTCTGAGAGAGAATACCGCCTGTGCTCTATAGATGCCTCTTGTCTAGATCTTCTCCCACGTTCCTGTTGAGTCACCGTCCTTGTTAGTGAATTTGGTAGCATCAGGGACAGCATGGTAGGTGCAAAGAATATGGGTTTGAGAGACTTTACTAGGCCTAAATCCCACCTCTGTCATTTCCACTTGTGTGGCCATGAACAAATCACTTAACCTCTCTGAACCTCAGTTTTTTCATTTGTCACGTAGGGAAAATAATGCCTAATTCATGGGATTACTGTGAAGATTTGGAATAATCTATGAAGCCTGCTTCACATAGTGTATGGCACAGAGCAGATGCTCATAAATAACTGGTGCGAGCCAGCTTTTTGCTTTGAACATTCGCATAGACAGACTGCTCACCACCTCAAAGTGTGTTTTCTAGCATGTTAAGGATGGCTTTGGATTCATGTAGGGAGAATTTGATAGACACATACTAGTTTTATGTGAAACGTCTCCCCTTAATCAGTATTTAAGTACTTGGCGACTGATGAACTCTCATTAAAGTTGCTTCCTGACAGAGAACATTCCCATTATTTTTTCTAAACTTTTCTTTTGGAGGGGTGCAATACTATTTAGCATTTATTATGTCATTTATTCTTCCCCTCTCCTCTTCATTGTCCAAAACATGGAGGGAGGGGGAGGAAGGGAAGGAGACTCATGAATCCTATCCTGAGGGAACTTACTTGTTTGGTGATTGTACAATGTACATCCAGTAAGCAAAATTACAGACCATTTATTTAAGCTCCCAGAAGTCAGGATGTCTTCTCCCTGTCTGAGCTGATCTTAGCTAGACTGGTCCCAGGCTCTCTCTTCCTCCTATTCTACATGGATGAGCTTCTGGATTTCATCTTGAACTGTTGTTTTGTCACAGTTCAGTCCTGTCTTCTTAGTAAATCAGTTCAGCCAGCATTTACTGAATGCCCGTAGTGGGTAGAGGACTGTGCTTCCAGCTGTTACAAATACAAAGATGGTTAACGACTTCGCATGCCTTTAAAGAATTTATAACACAGTGGTAGAGAGTGTGTGTACACAGATAATAGTGGTTTTCGTATGATGCTATCAATTAGAAAGTGCTTTTATATGTTATCTTATTTCATCCTCACAGCAGTGCTAAGGGCTAAGTATCATTTCTATTGTACAAGTGGGGAAGGAGACCAAGGGAGGGTACTTGACAATTAGGAAATGGCAGAGCTGGAATCTCAGTCCCAACTCTCATTTCTTTTCACACCATCCTATTTTGGAAGAAGCTAATGTTTTTGTTTTGTTGACGTTAAGCTGTTTACTGAGTGATAACATATGTGTTAGGCATACACCTCACTTAGTCTTCAGCACATCTGGGAGTTAGCTGTTATCTTCATTTTACAGAGGAGAAAGAAGATATTTCAGTAACTTGCTAAAGTCACACAATTTAGAATTGGCAGAGGTAGCATTTGAACTCTGGTCACTCTGGCCTCAGAGCTTATTACACACTTAACATTTTCTTTTATTTGTTCAGTAATGTCCAGTTTATCCCTCCTACCATTCAGCATGATATAGACTAGGGTAGAGAAATGAAAATAAGATAACCTGAATTCTGTTTCCATCTCCGTTAATTACTTGACAAGTTACTTAACTGTATATGCCTTGATTTTCCAGGTCGTGAAAGGGACGTGGTAGTCCTTGGGAACCTTAGTGGAGTAATCTTAGAAAAATGCGTGTCAGCCATTTTAGAAATACAGTAGTGAGTAATTGATGGCTTTATCATAAAACATGGAAATCATGGACTGTGAGTCAAAAGACATAGTTTTTGGTCTAAGTGGTACCATCTGTCAGTGTGCGACCTTTCTAGCATTAGTTTTCTAATCTTTAAAATGGGACTACTAATACCTAACAGATTGTTGAGATAATTGTGTTAAAGTTTTTTGGAAACTATATTGTGCTAAACCAATAAGGTAATAATAACAGTAGCTTATTATTCAGGTTACAATCAAGCTAATCTTTTTATCACTATTTTGCCATCCTAATTGGTTTACGCAGTTAGAGAACTAGACAGTAATAAATTGAGTTATCACAAAATGTAGCAACAGTTCAGTTCAGATAACATTGGAGGCCAGATACTGTGAATAGATACTTGACAGTGAAAAGCCATTAAAAGATTTTAAGTGGGGCTTGCTGAAGTGGAGTTTATAATTAGATTTGTTTTTTAAAAAGATATCTACACAGATTGAGGGGAGTAAGAGTTCAGAGCAAAGTTAGGTGATTGTTGTGTAATAAATAGTCTAAGTGATGGAGAGTGGTAATGATAGCATGCGCCAGAGAGAAGTAAAACTGTATGAGAGATATTCAGAAGGTAAAATTGAAAGGATGTTGTCATGATTTGAAAGAGGACCAAGTTTTTTGTGGGAGGGAAGATGAAGGGAATCATTCCTCTTAGCTTTGAGAAGATAGGATCAGCTTGAGGAGTAGGGAGAACTCTCCTATTTAACAAGAGGCAAGGCAAGTAGAGGACAGAAGGACTGACAGCATCTAGGAGTTCAGAAATCTTTATGGGGGAGGAGGTGGACAAGTAGAAGTGTGAGGAGTAAGAAAGGGTCATTAACTTTCCAAAAAGGAATAGTTTGGTGAAACAATATATAGGTGTTTGGGAGCCATGTATAATTCCATGTGGCTGTATGCGTGGGATGAGTGGAATAGCGGTGGATGAAAATTTAAAATTTTAGAAGCCAGATTATCCAAAGAGTTTAAGATCTTCATTTGTTTGTTTATTCCAATAAGGAGCCATTGATGGATTTTAAGCAGGGTCAGGTATGATCAGATTTGTATATTAGAAAGATGACAAGAGGCTTCTATTGTTATTGCAGGACTTATATTTATACTTTGGGTGAAATTGGTTTGATGCATATTTTAAAAGCTCAGAAAACTGTAGGGGCCTAAGCAAGCAGTTAACACATAATGGAATGACTAGTGTGTGCCGACACTTTCTAAAGGTTGGGGAAAGAGCATGAACAAGACAAATTTCTTTCCCATAAAGAGTTTGTATTTTTTAACTGGGAAAAGAAAATTGTAAACACGTAAGCAAACAAGATAATTGCAGGAACTAGTAAGTGCTATAGAGGAGACAAGGTAATATGACCTCAAATGCTTTAGCATTCGAAAAAGGGCCTGAATGATAAGAAACACTGTCTCATCAAAATATGGGAGGAAAGCGTTACAAGCAGGAGGAGTGGCAAGCACAAAGTCCTCAGGTGGGAGCAAGTTTGGGGTAGTCAAAGGGCAGAAAGAGAGGTGGTATGGTTGGATTGTAGAGAACAAAGAGAATGTAGGAAGATAAGGCTGGAGAGGTAGGCAAGAGCCAGGTCATTCCCCATGGTGGAGATCTGAATTTTGTTCTGGTGAAAGTGGGAAGGTATTGAGAGATTTTAAGCAGGAGAGTGACTTTTTTAAGGAAAAGTGGTATGTGAGGTCAGTAAGCTATTGCTGTAGTCTAAGCAAGAGCTGATGGCACTTCTTTCTTAGACTCTGGAGGGCAATTTGATAGAACTAAAGATGGCTTTTGTGTGTGGTGAGATGAAAGAGGCCTCTGGGTTATTCAGATATCGGCTTGAGGAATTAGGATCGAAAAGCCATTTCCTTACAACAGAACAGAGAATACACAGGAAAACCAATATTTATGGTTTGGACTTGTTCAGTTCGAGATATTTATTGAAGATCCAAGTGAAGAAGTTCAGTGGCAATTTGATATGAGTCTAGAGCTCAGAAGAGAGATGTGAGTTGGAGATGTAAGGTTGAGATTCATCAGTGCATATTTAAAGCCTTGGGAGAAAATGTAACCAGAGAAGAAGACTGAGGTCAAAGCCCTGAGGCCTTTCAGTAGATGTCTGAGGATACTGAGAATTGTGTGCCGTAGGACGGAAACAAGGCAAGTATTTGATATCACAGATTCTGGAGAAGAAAGTGCTGGGTTTGAATAACTTAAAACCAGATAATAGTAGTCATCTCAAAAAATGGGAAATGAACTTACTAGAGAAATATAGGAGGCTTCAGATCTGTGGTCATTGGCCTTGGTAGGATGTTGGTCACTGGTGAACTTGGCAAGAGCTGTTTCAGGTGGAATGATGGAATAAAAAGCCAATTGAAATTGGAATGCTGAGATTGAGACAATGAATTTTGTTTAGTTGTAGAGCAGAGCAAAGAATTGGGTCAGTCACTGGATGGGAATGTGGGTTCAAGGGAGGATTTTTAGAAGATGTGTGATATTCAGGCATGTTTTCTGTCAACAGGAAAGATCCAGTAGAAGGGAAGAAATTGAGCATGCTGAAAAGAAAGAGGCTAATTGCAAGAGCAAAGTATGCTATATCCAGCACACAGAAGAAGGATTGGCCTTAGATAGGGCCGGAAGGACTTTTTTCTTTTTAATAAGAAGGAGACAGAGTATGTGGATTTGCAGCCAGGTAGAATTTACACCAGATTTAGGCTGGTGCTGTTGGTTTCAGGGAGAAGAGGGAGTCCTCTGATTGTGCCTGCTTTCTTTATACGTGTAAGGTGAATGTAGCTGAAAGGGCAAATGGGGAGAGTGGAGAAGAATTATTGCAGATTTGGGGAGAAAGGACAAGGTATGAAATAGTAGTCATCTCAAAAAATGGGAAATGAACTTACTAGAGAGATATAGGAGGCTTCAGATCTATGGTCATAAACTTGATGTGAGTGTGGAAGTCAGTTGTGTGATTTTTATCCAGTAATATTCTGTTGTTTAGATACAGGAGAGAAAAAAGTAGATAGTTGGATTTAACCAGGAGATGAGATTTCACCAGATGAGTTAGACTAAGAGAAAAAGGGGGAAGGGAATTAAGACATTTGGAAAAGAACTATGTATAGTGTCAGATCCTAGAATTTAACATGAGGAGGAGTAGGAGTAGTGAAAAAGTGGTAGGATCAACTTACAGATTAGAGATCTCAAGGAGGTTGGAGAATTGCTGGAGTGGGGAAGTCACTAGAGCAGGCATCCTTGATCCTGTGAGTGTGAAATGCTTGAAATGCTTGAGATTTTTGGAGATGGTGTGGTTATGGGTGATGACAATGCTAGGATATGATGTTAGGTGCGTAGCTTAGGTGAAGCGGTGAAAAAATATAGTTGGTGCTAAAGACATTAAAACAACAACTAGGAAGCCAGAGTGTTGAATGAGTCATCTATGTGGATGCTGAAGTCGTCAAGAATGAGAAGGCTAATAAAGGAGGTGAAGACAGGGAGCCCTGTGCTAAGGTTTGAAGAGGTTGGCAGGCCGTATCTGTTTGAAAGGGTCTGCGTTTTGAGTGGAGGGAAGAGAAGTGGTATTGGAAAGCAAGGAGGATACTGTAAGGTCCAACACTGTGTGGTAGTGGGGAACAAGGAGGCTGCGTGCCCCTGCTGAGTTATGTGATGGGTAGGAGAAAAGCTTCTGCTGCAGAAGAAGGAGTATTCTCAGGGGCAATCAGGTATCCTTTGAGCAAAAAGGTGAAGGGAACAAGAGAAAAAGAGCGAGTATTTAGAAGACTTCACTGAGGACATCTCATGACTTCTAGGGCTTGGGAGGGCAAGGAGGAGCAGGAGACGGGGTCAGGAGAGTGGGCGTACAGAGCTGAGTAGGGTGAACCGTCTGGAAGACTTGGACTTCTAATAATGATGGACATGACTGTAGATATAAGCCAGGATGGAATTGTTCAGAAAGCTCATGAAAAAACAGGGTAATTAGTTATACGTTTAAGCCAGAGCAGTTCTCAAAGATTATAGTGCATCAGAATACACAGATTGCTGAGCTCCATCTCCGGAGTTTTAGATCCATTAGCTCTGGGTGGACCTGGGAATTTACATTTCTAAATAAGTTCCCAGGTGATGCTGATGTTGCTGGTCCAGAGACCACACTTTGGAAACCACAGGTCCAGAGAAACTCGTTGTGGCTAAGTAAGCAGCTATTGTGAACAGTAGCTCAAGATGATGTGTGGCCTGGGTGATGGGCAGAGGTTTCCTCTGGACAGCTGTGTCAGGCATCTCTTTGGCTTTGGCAGTTTAGGGAGGAAGTGAGTAAATGATCGTTTCTTTTGACAAGTAGTCATTTCTAAGTGATTCAGTTTGATTATCAGTAAACATTTATTAAATATCTATTTTGTGCAGCAAAATGAGGATATCAAGAGTTGTAAAGGGGGCTGGCCTGGTTGTGCAGTGGTTAAGTTCGCCACGTTCCGCTTCTCGGCGGCCCGGGGTTCGCTGGTTCAGATCCCAGGTGCGGACATGGCACTGCTTGGCATGCCATGCTGTGGCAGGCATCCCACATATAAAGTAGAGGAAGACGGGCACGGATGTTAGCTCAGGGCCAGGCTTCCTCAACAAAAAGAGGAGGACTGGCAGTAGTTAGCTCAGGGCTAATCTTCCTCAAAAAGAGAGTTGTAAAGTATTTTCTTTCTCATGGATAATAGGGTGAAAGGACAGAGAAGTTAAATAGATAAATAACCATATATTGTAGCAGAGACTGAATGCCATTTAGTAGGTAGGATGGGCACTTGTCAACAGGAATTCAGAAAAATGGGCCATCCCTGAAGATGGGATTGGTTGGGGAAGGTTTCTTCAAGGAGGTAAAATTTAAGCTAAATTCTGGCAGAACAAAATAAAGACAAGCCAGATGGAGAACTGACATAAGCAAAGGTATAGTGTCAAGCACGAACATGAAACTTGACGACTACTCATGAGTCCTATTGCTTTCATCCTGGCGCAAGCCACCATTATCTTTTGCCTATATTATTATAATAATTTTCTAACTAGCCTCCCTGCTTCTATTCCTCTCTCCCCCCCCCCCCCCCCGCCCCCAAAGTCTGTCCTCAACCCAGCAGCCACAGTAATGCTTTGAAATGTCACATTATGTTGCTCCTCTGCCTAAAATTCTCCAGTGGCTTCATATCTCGCTCAACATAAAAGTCAAATACCCTGTACTGGCCTATAAGGCCCTCTGTGACTTGCTCACCTGGCTCAGTCTTTGACTTCATGTTCTTCTCCACTCCTGGCCATTCTTTGAACATATGAAACACACTTTGCCTCGGGGCCTTAGCACTGCCCCCCCTTCCCCCCAATATAAGCATGACTGCCTTGTTTGCCTGAGATCTCTACTCAACTGCCATGTTGTGATGAGCACCCTGTTTAAATGGTCATCCCTACCCCTTTGCCCAGCATTTCCCATCCTCTTTCCCCCATCTTTATCTTTCTCCATAGCACTTATCAGCACTTGATTTGCTGTGTATTTGTTTATTATCTTTCTCCTCCAACTAGAATGTTAAGCTTCATGAAGGCGCTGGTATATCCTCAGTGCCTCGAAAGGTACCTGACGCATAATAGGCAATGATTGGACATTGGTGGAGTGAAAAGAAGAGGGGAAGGAAAGTTTGGGGACTAGTGAAGAGAACAATATTATTGGAAGAGACAGGAATGGAAGAAATGGTTTGAGGGATAAGTTGGAGAATCTTGAATACTAGATCACTTTGTTGTTAGTGCTCTTGAATCAGTCTGACTCCCAGAGACCCTGTGTACAGCACGGCGGAACCCTGCCCAGTCTTTTTGTGCCATCCTCTCACTTCCGGCGCTACATCAGACAATGCTCCACTGCTATTCACGGGGTTTTCATGGTCAGTTTTTTCAGAAGTAGGTGGCCAGGTCCTTCTTCCGAGTCTGTCTTAGTCTGGAAACTCTATTGAAACCTGTCCGCCATAGGTGACTCTGCTGGTATTTGAAATACCAGTGTCATAGTTTTCAACATCCCAGCAAGACGTAGCTGCCACAGTATGAAGACCGACAGATGGGTGGTGCCATTCCCTGACTAGGAAATGACCCTGGGCCGTGGCGGTAAGAGCACTGAGTTTTGACCACTAGACCATCAGGGCTGGCTACTACACTATTCTGTAGAAAATAAGGAATTCTTAAAAAAATTTTCAGTACAGCAGTATCTAACCGTCTTGAAATAGTGCTTTGTAATTGGGTTCTGTGGATGGAATGGGTTGGGAGGGACTGGAGGCAGGCAGATCAATTACCGTGGGGCAGTTGTTGGGTGACAGCTAGAGAGTTGTTCAGGTACGAGGTAAAAAGGCATTGGGATCAGGGTTTGGAGGTGGGAATAAAACTTTTAAGTAGAGATGAAAGCCTTAGGCATGAGTGCTAGAAGATGATAAGCTTCCAGTTGTCCAAGAAGGCTGCCTTGTTTAATATGTTTGCTTTAATCTGCCATTTAGCTTTAAACAATTAGCCTTTGTTATGTTTCAAACCAGAATATGGAATTTTGTTGTTGTAAAATTTATAAACTAGGGAATAAATTTGGAACCAATTAAGCAAATATTCATTTTTGTAGATGTTAAATTGTGTGTTTGGAGGGGTGAAAAATCAGCGTGGTCACAGGCACTCGTGTTGGTGAGGAGAGGAAAGGCAGGGGCCACAAAGCCAGAGATACATTTCCTCAGGTCCTTCAGTTTCTTTGCAATGAGTAAGGTACATCTTAGGAGCTGTAGTCTTCCTTCACTAGCTCCCTTCTTCTCTTCTTGGTTCCGGAAGTAGGTGCTGCTTTTCAAATTTGTGATCTGGTTTCCACCACTGCATTCGTGTTTAGAATTAATGTCCTTCTCTGAATGTGAGCTTGCTGCTCCTCTTCATGAATGCTTTGTCAGCATCCTTCACTATTATTAAATGAGATGACAAATAGTGCTTGTAACATAAGGCCAGCATAGAATAGGCACTTCACAAATATTGGTTGAAAGGTTAATTAGATATTCTTAGTATAATGAACTGTCTGTGTAGCAAAGAATCCAACTAAAATATTGGGTTTTGATTCCACTTAACTTGAATCTGTAAGTTCTGTGCTATCTTTTTTGTGTATTAACTCATATGGTGTCTTACTTCCTTATTTGGATCTAGACAATTAATTCAGAGGTTAAATAAATCAAAGCCTATCTTTCATTCTTTAAAATAGCTGTCAAGTTATTGTTTCTGAGTGTGAGATGAACCCTTTAATCACTGGCCGTTTAGCCAGATTGCCATATCCATGAAAATCAGAAATAACTGATTATAGCTTCATTGTGTATTACATCATATGCTGGTTACAGTTCTGTTTCTGGCTCAGTTATTAACCTGCTATGTGATTATAATAAATCACTTGATCTTTATGCTTTTGTGTCTCATCTGTAAAATGGGGATGATATTACTTCCCAGTCGCATTGTTGGAATCTGTTCCTCAGATAAACTGACATGTAAATAAAAACATTCTTTTTTTTTTGAGGAAGATTAGCCCTGAGCTGACTGCTGCCAATCCTCCTCTTTTTGCTGAGGAAGACTGGCCCTGAGCTAACATCCGTGCCCATCTTCCTCTACTTTCTATGTGGGACGCCTACCACAGCATGGCTTGCCAAGCAGTGCCATGTCTGCACCTGGGATCCGAACTGGCAAACCCCGGGCCGCCGAAGCAGAACATGCGAGCTTAACCGCTGTGCCCCAGGCTGACCCCATAAGAACATTCTTAATGATTTATTTATTTTGTTTATTGTACTTATAGTTGCCAACTAGATAAAAAACAGTATGATATTTTTTGCCGAGGTTAGGTTGAAAGTCTCACTGAACATTACAGTTTAAAAGTAGATGCTGAGGTGGGGGCACGTGTTTGGTGGGGAACAATTGCTATTGTGTGTAAGTTCTCCTCTGCTATATTCCATTAGCTCTTGATGTGTATTTTTATCCTTTTGTTTTCTTGTTTAATTTTATTAAGTTTATTAAAAATACGCTTCCCGGACTCATTGGAAGTCAAAATCGTAGTTTTACATGTTGCTCAGTACCATGTTGTTCTGGTACTGGGTGTTTGCACATTTTGCCAATACCTCAGAAATTCTCAAGATGGTTAAAGACAATTGGGATTGGAAGGGAGAAGGGAACAGAAATTCCCAAGTGCCTCC
This sequence comes from Equus caballus, assembly GCF_041296265.1. NCBI lineage: Eukaryota > Metazoa > Chordata > Mammalia > Perissodactyla > Equidae > Equus > Equus caballus. Next base: position 38,854,542 of record NC_091711.1, on the reverse strand, counting down.
TATGTATGAGGCACTGAATCAGGTCCTTTCACAAATACTATCTTATTTTATGCTCCTTATTTCATCTTAATGATGCAGAAGCAAGAGTCAAACCCAGTAGTCTTGCTTCAGTGTCACTGCTCTTAACCAATATGCTATAATGCTTCCAGCTAGTCTGTGATAGACAACCTTTAAGATGGTCCCCAGTGATTCCTACCCCTAGTATTCATGCCCTTGTGCAATCCCTTATCTTTGAGTGTAGACTGGACCTAGTGACTCACTTCAAACTAACAGAATTTGGCAAAAGTGACGGGATGTCACTTTCAAGATTTGCTTACAAATAGACTGGCTTTCATCTCAGATGCTTACCCTCTCTAGCTCTCTCTCTCTCAAACTCTGGGAGAAACAAACTGCCATGTTGTCAGTAGCCCTAAGGAGAGGCCCACGTGGCAAGGAGCTGATGTCTAGGGCTGGTAGCCAGTGAGGGCCTGAGCCTGCCAACAGCCAGGTGAGTGCGCTTGGCAGTAGATCCTTGCCAGTCTCGCCTTGAGATGACTGCATCCCTAGCCAACACCTTGACTGTAGCTTGTGAGAGACCCTGAGCCAGAGGCACCCAGCTAAGCCTCACCTGGATTCCTGACTACAGAAACTGTGAGATAATAACTGTTGTTTTAAGCTGCTGTGTTTAAGGGTCATTTGTTGCATAGAAATAGTAACTACAGGTTTTGGTACCAAAAGTGGGGTGCTTCTGTAGCATAAACCTAAAATGTGGGAGTGACTTTGAAACTGGGCAGTGGACTTTGAAGAGAGTGTTAGTGAAAGATTAGAGCGCCTTGAACATGTTGTTTGTAAAATTTGGGACTTTGAGGAGGTTGTCGTGAGGGCTTAAAGGAAAGGAAACTGGAGGAAAGGGGATCCTTGTTGGATAGTGGCAGAAAGTTTAGCAACACTGTTGTTTGTAGTTATGTAGAAAGCAGAAAATGTGCCGGGACATCTCGCTAAGTAAATTTCCAAGCAAAACATTGATGGTGCCCTCAGTTTCTTCTAGCTGCTGATGGTGAAGTGTGAGAAGAGAGAAATAAACAGAGGGAAGGACTGATAAACAAAAAAGGAGCCAAGACTTGATGGTTTTGTAAATTCAGCCTTTCTGTGTGGCAAATGATGGTAAAACAAAGACATGGGTTCCTAGCAAAGATGTCTTCAAGGGCACTGCCAGGAGGATGGTAGTCCAAAGATGAGTCTGAGGGTGTGGCTGTAAAGCCTTTGGTTAAGTCTGGGACAAATGAAAGGCAGTGCCTTATGAGTCACGCAAAAGCCCTCTCAATCCAAGAGTAGGGCTTCCAGCCATTTTAGCAAGAGCCGAAAGTAGAAAACATGAAGATATTTGTGGGTGTAGCTTTTATCTGTTGCAGTGAATCTCAGTGAGATTCACAGGAGACCCACTGCAACTAGGACTGAAAAGGAAAAGAAACAGTTGAAAATGAAAAAAGGCTGTTGAGCCCCCAAAATTCTTCTGGCAGAAAGTAGGCTGAGAAAACTACTTAGCTACTAACACATGCTGCCTTTCATGAAAAAGGAAGGATGACAGATGCATGAGCCATGGAGAATTGTGACTCCAGCCTTAAGATCTTATCAAGGAACTTCCGACATTTGCCCAGCTAGATTTCAGAATCACTATGGACCAATGACTCCTTTGTGCCTCCTATTACTCCCCACCCCCCTTTTGAAGAAGTTCTGCCATTTGGTGATTACAAGAGATTTCAGACTAACAGAAACCAAAAGAGAGCAAGTGAGAAAGGTGCCCTGACACCTGCCATTTAAGCCAGGCTCCCCGGAATGCCAGGCCTGCTGCTAAATTGTCCACTTCTTGTGGCTTTTGTTTGCAGAGTATGTGTGAGAACCTGAGGCAATCAGAAGATTTCCTACCACTGCATTTACCTACCTTCTCCCAGCACTATCAGTAAACTTTTCCACTCTGCTATTACTGTGCTTGAAGCAATCCATTTAAAAAATAATACTCTTGACCTCACTTTTCTGCTAGCTACTGCTCAATTTCTTTTCCGTTAGAGCAAACCTCAATAGAGTTGCCTATAGTTACTCACGTTAGTTCTTCTCCTCTCATTCCCTCTTAATCTTGCTCGGGTTTTTGTTGCCACCACACCACTGAAATGGCTCTTGTCCAGATCGCCTGTAACCTCCATGCTGCCCAGTCCAGTGCTCAGGCCTCAGTCCTCATCTCACCCGGCCTGTCTGTGGAGCATGACATCCTTGATCATTCCGTCCTCCAGGAGAGACCTTCTTGAGCACTTGACTTCCGGGACAGCAACTCTCCTAGTTTTCTTCCTACCTCTTTGGTGATTACGTCTCGGTTTTAAAGTTGTGATACTCTGGGCCAAGTCTTTGGACCTCTTTTTTTGATTCTGTTTCGTTTAGTGATTTCGTCTAGTCTCATGGCTTTAGCTCTCAGTTAACTAGGACAAATAGCCAAGACCATTTATCATCTGGGGCGGTGGACTCTCTGATCTTTTTATATTGTTTAACTTTTATGACTAATTTAAGAAATAAGTGATAGTGAAAAACAACTTTATTAGAAATAAGAAAAAAATACATTCATGCAACTAATTACATATCTCCCGACAATGACTACAAATCACATTTGAATGATGTTCCTTTTTTTAAAAATCTTTTGTGCAATACTTCATGTTTTCCCCTCCTATTTGTAGCCTCTCCCTTTCTTCCTGTTCTCCGAGACTCAAGTTCACGTCTGAGAGGGTAGACATTGTCCTCCTGGTTCTGTATTAATTCCTGCAAGTTCATGTCCTAGTTCTGTGAGGAATTGTCTTATTAATTTGCGGTTTTGTAATTGGAACCCTTCCTGTAAAATGAAAAGATTCACTATACTACTATCAGTCGTATTGAAGAAAAAAGACGTAGGCTATCCTCCAGTCATTCTTTTGCAAGTATAGATTCTGACTCTTATCAATGTGTCTGACTCTCCTCTAGCCTTGTTAATAGTACAAGATCACTTCAGGTTTGTTTTTCTGGTTTTTTTTAGCAGCGGTTTTTGTGTTTAACAGTTGAGAATACATTGAGCTGAAAAGAGCAATAACAGTTTTTCTTGGGAGAGAAAGAATCATTGACTCTCTTTGAAATCCAAATAATGTGCTCTTGATTTCTTTTCCGTTTCCATCTGTGAAAATACATTGAAATTCAACCCTATTCTTCCTGATAGTGCAGACTAAGGCAAGTTTTTTGCTGAGTGGTACTCAAGCCAATGCCAAACTTGTTCTAAAATTGTCACAAGTTCTATTTATGCCGTGAGTTTTCAGTTTTATGTCAATGCTTGTACTGCTTTTCACCCTTTGTTCTGCTCTTGCTCCTTTTGTAGATCTCTACCTGTGTAGATCTGAATCTTCCGAATATGTGATATTTCACTGATGCATCCTGTCCAAATTTTTATTCCTTACATTCCTGGTTTTGAAAGCATATATACCTCAAAAGACAACTTCTTTTGAAGGTAATTTAATTGTTTATGAAGTGTCATGCATCAACCTGGAACATATCCATCTTGTAAATTCTGATTCCAGATTCTAAATATATCTCTGATAGGTTCTGGCTTATTATTACTTCTGGTTCTTCTTCTCGCACTTGCCTAGTCTAAGTGCGATATTTGAAGTGTTTTTTGGGTTTTTTTGGTGAAGAAGACTGGCCCTGAGCTAACGTCTGTTGCCAATCTTCCTCTTTTTGCTTGAGGAAGATTGTCACTGAGCTAACATCTGTATCAGTCTTCCTCTAGTCTGTATGTGGGGTGCCGCCACAGCGTGGCTTGCTGAGCAGTATGTAGGCCTGCACCCAGGATTTGAACCAGTAAACCCTGGGTCACCAAAGTGGAGCATGCAAACGTAACCACTACACCACTGGGCAGCCCCAGAAGATTTTTTTTAAAACCTTTGACAATACGTAAGTTGTTGAAGAGAGGATGGATGTCTTCTTTGCTCCATAATTAAAAAACATCTTTATTTTTAGATTTATAAACACTGTTTAGAATGATCAATCCAAAGAATTTTTTTCATTTCTGTATCATCTGTTTCCTTTCAGTTACTTTTATCTATTTACCTACCTTCAGCATTTGTCCACTTATGAACTGTATCAGGTAACTTTTGTCATGTTCTAAGAGATGAAAGAATACTGTCACATGTCCTTTGGCAAAAAAGGACCATCCCAGTTCTTGTTGCAAAATACTTCATGAAGACATTCTTTCTGTTGAACTGAATGAGAATACCATAGTTCCTTTTTGTCCTTATAAATATATTGTTCACTTATTGATTCTTGACTTTGGTCAAGGTTATATCCTCGGTTAGCATATAATCATCTAAAGAATCATGATCTTGGGATTTTACTTATGTATCAAATTTCACCATCATCATTAGAGTTTAGAATACACCTATCTGTGTCTGCATTCATCTTTTGATTCATCTAATAATTGTGAAGCAGTTTCCTCTGTTAGTTTTTTTTGTCATTATTGGTGGAAAGTAAAAACTGAATTCTTAACTGTATTCAATGAAAACTAAGCAAACTGTAAAGACGATCTCCAGTCTTCTTTAATGCCTTCTTGAAGGATGATGTAATACTTTCCACAATGCAGTGAGAAAACTGAGCGATGCTGTGTTGGTGATGATTTAGATGATACAGTACTTTGCACAATGCAGTAAGAAAACTGAGCGATGCTGTGTTGGTGATGATTTAGATGATACAGTACTTTGCACAATGCAGTGAGAAAACTGAGCGATGCTGTGTTGGTGATGATTTAGATGATACAGTACTTTGCACAATGCAGTGAGAAAACTGAGCGATGCTGTGTTGGTGATGATTTAGATGATACAGTACTTTGCACAGTGCAGTGAGAAAACTGAGCGATGCTGTGTTGGTGATGATTTAGATGATACAGTACTTTGCACAGTGCAGTGAGAAAACTGAGCGATGCTGTGTTGGTGATGATTTAGATGATACAGTACTTTGCACAGTGCAGTGAGAAAACTGCAGGATGCTGTGTTGGTGATGATCTGTTTCACTCTTGCGTCATTCTTCTCAGTATGCCGTTGGTCTGTTATTTGATTATTTTAGTCACTTTATTTTACATGGTAGGGAATAATTAATGAGTAAAGGTTGATGAAAATTAGACTGTTTCAAGTTACAGGACAAATAAGATTCATAAAATCTCGTAATGAATCTTAGATTTATAAAAGGGTCCAAGGAACCCATATGTTAATTGCAGGATAGAATGAGTTTATTATTATTTTTAAAGTAACATTTTCTTTGTTTTTTTTTTTTTTTTGGGAGAGGGGAATACCTCTAAGAAAGAATGTCATAAAATATAAATACTTACATGCAGAATTGCTCAAAAAAGAAAGATTGGGCCCAGTGGACTCTGATGGTGTACCGAGGGTTAAATCCGATCTGTATGCTGTTGACCCTGAAAGGTGTGCCTACAGGCCAGACCCCTCCCTGGAAGTTTATATGCAGCTGCCCACTTGACATTTCCATATGTGATGGTCACCAGTTACCTCATGCTCACCTTGTCCAAGCTGAAGTCCTGGTCTTCACTTGCCTTCCCCCACTCTCAAATCTGTGGGAAACCTACAGTTTTCCCCTTCTCAGATAATGCCATCTTTGTATTTCTTGGGCCAGAAAAAACTTGGAGTCATCCTGGACTCCTCCTTCTCCCCCACTCCAGTCTTATTAATCAGCAAATCCTTTAGGCTCTGCCTTTCAGAAATAACCTGAATCCAGTCCCTCTTCACCAGCTCTGCTCCTTCTGTCCTGGGTCAGTACACCACCCTTTCTTCCCCGGCTCGTCATAGCAGTTTCCTACCTGGTCTCCCTACTTCCACCTTGGACTCCAAATAAGTTATTCTGAACATGGCATCTGAAATGATGCTTTAAAATATAAAGCTGATCTCCTTGAAAACCCACTCATGTGGCTCCCTCAGAAGAAAAGCCAGAGTCCCACAATGCTCTCTTTGAGCTGGCTCCTAGGTATCTCTTTGACTTCCGTCTCTTCCTCTTCCTCCCTTTCTTACTGTCCTCCAGCCACACTGGCCTTCTTGCTGTTCCTCAAACTTGCCGGGCACTTTCTGCTTGTAGTGCTCTTCTGCAGGTATCCTCATGTCTTACTTCTTTATCTTCTTCACAATGTTGCTCAAATGTCGCCTTTTCAGTTAGTCATTTTTTAGATATTCTGTTTTAAATTCGCCATAGCCCTAACCGTCTTCTGGTATATTATAAAAACATCTTTTTTACTACTTGACCCTCCTATAAAGATTTTTGTCTGGCTTGTTTATTGCTGTATCCACAGTGTCTAGAATAGTGAATGATGGTCAATAAATATTTGTCGAATGGATGCTAAATTCCAGAGGTTTTCCACTTGTTACTTTTTCATTAACAAGGTAATACTTGGTAACTGTGGGGATTTATGGTGTGGAAGTCTCTTTGTAGTTGTCATCAGTTGTTCTCTCTCATTCTGGGGACCGCTTGTTCTGTGCGTGTGTGATGGTTTATACTATAGTGGCTGTCGTGCGTCGTGGTGCAGGCTTTGGAACCAAATTGACTAGGTTTCAAACGTGGCTCTGCTGCATTCTTTCTTAATGACATTGGGCATATTTCTGTGTTTTCTCCTCTATAAAATTAGAACATAGAGGGTTGTTTTGAGCCATGTGAAGCTCTCAGAACAGTTCCTGGTACAAAGTAAATGTTCAGTATCTGTTAGTTATTATGACTGTTACCTTTCTGGACCCATCCTACCTGTTCTAAGTCAGCTCTATGCCTGAGTGTGGTACGGAGAACTGTCTGATTCAGGATCTCCTTCTTACCACCTATTTTCTTCCCCCTTAAAAATATGGTGGGTATGTTGGGTCCTTTCTCCTCTCCGCTGTCACCCTTTTAGTTGAGTGGTTCCCGCTTCTGGCAGCTCTTTAGACATTCGCATCCTTTCCTTCCCTTCCCCTTGCTTATCCCCCCTCTCCTTTCAGCAAGTGTTTATTAAGCACTTATTTTTCCCTTCCCCATTCTGTTCTAAATCTTGCTGTGTTTCCTTTTCTCCATCTCTGTGTTCCATTTATGAAATTTAAAAAATTACCTTCACTGTAGTTGATTGACTAGAATTATTACATTTGTATCAGAGAAAATGGAAGTGTTATAGATATTGAAATAAAATCAACATTATATTTTCAAAAGTTACACCAAAAAACATTGTACCAGTCACTAAAGCCCTTCAGAGTACTCCTTCCTCTAAATCTCCATCGAAGTCCTCACTTTCTTCATCAGTGAGTTACATTTGTCTTCTATGAACCAATATGCAAGATAATTAAAAATAAAACCCATTTCTTATTTAATTACATTGGTGTTATTTGTGATTTGCTGCTATTTTAACTACCTTGTTTTCTGTTTATTTTTATTTCAGATGTGTGGTAGTTCAGGTGTATTACTGGTTCCGTGGACTCGAATGTTCTCCCCCTCCGCTCCCCACCGTTACATTACTAGGCTCTTGTGGTCTGGTCTGGAAACTCAGCCACCGTTTATAAATCTGTGTGTGTGTTTCTTTTAATGGAGAAATGTGATCAGAATTCTAAACAACTGGAATACAAATGAATTTTTAGAATATTATCCATTTTGTAAATTTTGGATTATATATTGACTATAGTATTCTTTTCAGAACAGACAAGATGGACTCATTTAGGTGTGCATTTAAAGAGATTTTATTGGTAATTTGCAGTTTTTCAGTAACTTTTATTTTCCTTTGGCCCTCTTTTCACTAAGTGGTAAACTAATTTTTAACTACAACTTTAAAATTCATGTTGGAGTTGGGTAGTAAAGCTATCTTCTTTTTACTATTTCATCAGACAAAATGTATGAGGCAGATTTCTTTACATTTGATAGGGAAAAATTCATCTTTGTTTGCCAAATAAAAATGTACAATTTTAAATGTCAAGGCATTAACTCCTAAGGGGATAAAGAGGGACGAGAAGGGTAGGCAGGTGAAAAAGGCTGTCTTTAGGAAAAAGATTCCTTTTTTTTTTTTTTTTTTTTAAAGATTGGCACCTGAGCTAACATCTGTTGCCAGTCTTTTTTTTTTCTTCTTCTCCTCAGAGGCCCCCAGTACATAGTTGTATATTCTAGTTGTAGATCCTTCTGGTTGTGTCATGTGGGACACCGCCTCAGCATGGCTTGATGAGTGGTGCTAGGTCGGTGCGTAGGATCCAAACCAGCAAAACCCTGGGCCGGTGAAGCGGAGCGTGCAACCTTAACCACTCGGCCACGGGGCCGGCCCCTAGGAGAAAGATTCTTAAAATGGCATTCTGCTGTCTACTTCTTTATGGCATGGGCTGCAAAACACACACACACATGACCCCCTTTGAACATTTGGTATTTGCAGTTGGTAGTAGGTAGTTTGGGGACTGGATAAAGGATATGTTACTTTCCTGAGTACAGAATCAGTGTTTGACCGCTCGTTATTTGAACGAGAGCTTGGTGAGTTTCTACTCTGTGTGGGTGTCGTATAGGGAAGCTTTGCCTTCAGAAGTGTCAGCTGATTTTTGCTTAAACTAAACCTGGCCAGTGGCCCCATTCTCATTCTCTAACAGAAGGAAAAGAAAAAGGGGGTAAGCTGTGATATGTTTATATTTTAGGTTCAGTAAGTAAGTTCAAACTTTTCCTTGTGAATGCTTTGCCTGAGGCCTTCAGTGCTTGTTCTTAGTCTGCTGCCGCTATAGCAACTTACCACAGACCACGTGGTTAGACAACACAAGTTTCTCTCTCACAGTGCTGGAGGCTGGGAAGTCCTGGGTCCAGGTGCCAGCAGGTGAGGTTCATTCTGTGGCCTCTTCTCTTGGTTTGTAGGCTTCGCCCTCGCCCCATGTGCTCACATGACCTCTTTTTGTATGCCTGGGTGGGGGGATGTGTGTACATGTGGGCAACCTCTCTGATATCTCTTCTTAGAAGGACACTAATCCTGTCAGGTCAGGGCCTCGGCCCTGCCCCGCCATGACCTCATTTAACCCTAGTATTTCCTTAGAGGCCCCATCTCCTAATGTAGCCACCCTGGGGATTAGGGCTTCCCCATGTGGACTCTGGGGGAGGGACGCACAAACATTGAGACCATAACACTTGTCTTTTTAATTCATCAAAAATTTGAGTATTTACTGTATACTAACCACTTTTATAGACCTGCCACTATCTAGCTGTGTAAGCTCAAAGAAATTACTGCACTTCGTTAGGCCACAATTTCTTTCTCAGTAAAACAAAGGTGTTGAGCGGTCAGTGGCTGTGATTCATTCTCTCTCCAGCAGTGTTAGTTCTGTTTTCATTTCCCTCCCTCGTTTTCCTCTTTCCCTAATATATTTCAGATTGTTTGTGTCAGATTTCCCCTCTGTTTTTACCCTTCTTTTTCTCTCCTTTTGTTTTTTGAGTTTTTTGTTGTCTCATGTTCTGCATTCTGTCTCCATCCGCCCCTTTCCTGAATTGGACATATTTTCTAAGAACTTATAAGTTTACTATGTTTATTAGCTCTTTAAAAGTTTAGCAAGTAGCTGGAATGTTTTGTATTTCCTTCTGTTTAACATGCTGCAAACCTTTAAATTTACTCTAAATTAAATTACTTTTTAGTCACTTTAGACCATGTGTGGTTTGTTTTCTCATAGCATTATTTCTTGGAATTTAGTCTGAAGAGTTAGGGATGTTGTTTTCCATGTATGCTTTTTCTAAAGCACCTAGTTCATTATGAGAGATCAGTAAGTATGAATTGACAATGGCGATGATGTGTTTTTCACTCTTGAGGGAAGAAAAGACCTTGTGCTCTTCTAATTTTTCCCTTTTGATCTGTGACATTTGAAGGTAGTTGTTCTGCAGTCTTGGTGGCTTTTCTTCTTTTGTGATCATCAACAACAAACTATGAAGTCAGCTTCAAGGGATGTAAAAAAAATTAGTAACATGGGTGCGAGACTGTGTTGGTGCTAACATTTGCATGACTGATTGAGAAAATTTGCCAGAAACAGTGTCACTAGGATTATTATAGGAACTAGACTATGAGTCGGGAGAGGTCTTGCCCTGGTTTTAATATAAATCCTTAGTTTGATGGGCACATCTTAAGAAACAAACCATTCAGAAACAAATTTTGCACATTTTAAAGCTGTTTCTTCTAGAATTTAAAAATCTGTTTTCCCTACAACGTGGTAATAGGTATTGTGGTAATGGTAATCTATAAAGATGCTGATTAGCACCCACTGAATTTTGAATGCCTCCTGGTTACAAGACTTTATACTAAACATTTTATAGTCGTTAACACATTGAATCCAGCAGCAACCCTATGGTAAGTGGTCGTGGACAGGCCACCCCAGTTTCTTCTGTAAACTCTTTAAAGGCAGGGGTGACTTCTCTATGTTCCAGCACCTAGCACAGTGCTAAACACATGTCAGGTCCTCAGTGGATGTTGAACTGATTTCACCTTCTTGCTTAGAGTTGTCAGTCTCCACCTGCCCTTGTCGTGCCCAGCTGTGGATTCAGAGGGCTTGCAAGTTCAGTTCTCTACTCTGAATTAGAGAGTTTAGTCTGGCTTTCTGTTAAGGAGCCACTTTCCCACTAGTCAACGTGGTTTTTAAATAATGTGATGCCTCATTACCCATGTGCCAGGGGTTAAACATTATCCTTATTAGGTTGGCTGGTCTCCTCACCTGGTCTTTTTGTTTGAGTGCCTGGTGGCACTCTAGTTTCTCTTGGGATCTGAGCCCAATGACTGAACCCCAGTTCAGTTAACAAGGGGCTCCTTCAACCGTTTCTTGCTGGTGCCTTTTTTGAACTTGTTGGATTCTGATTCCTTTTTTCTTGCTTTGAGTTTGGTGGCGTGCCTTCCCACATGACTAGGAAAAGTGAGACTTTGCCTTATGCTCTCACACTGAACCCTTTGAATAAGGACAGCTCAGAGCAGTTTGATTCTGTAAGAATGGGTCATTTGGATCTCGACCTCTTTCTGTAGATGAGTCTTTTCCCAGTTTCCACCTGGACCAGTGTTTATTTCCGTTTAATAATTGCTTGCTCCCGGGACTTCGCCATTTACCTGCATTTCAGTTGTTGCATATTGATGTTACGCTCAATCTGAAGCTCCTCCTAACTGGTGTTGAGAACACCTTTCCTTCTGCCCTGGACCTTCACAGCTTCCTACTTTTTCTTTATTCCCTTCTCTCACCTTCATATTTCTTTTGTTCCCGTCTCCTCCGGCCATATGACACACGTTACTTAGGGAAACCCAGTTATATGTCAGAGCGTAACTCTTGGAAACGTGTTTACGCACTGCCGAAGTTCAGTTTCTGTTCACCCGTCTCTCCCCAGGTAATTAACACAGATGAAAATAGTGACCTTTTAGAATAGCGTTCCAAGGAGGCAGGAACATACTGCCTGCCCCAGGATACTGTTGAGTGGAAGCCAAACTGGCACGGGGAAGTGAGGGCAAGAAGAGTAAAGCTTTAAAATGAACGGTTTCCAAACTATGGACCAAAATGGAAGCAAGGAAAGCAAGGAGAGGGGGAAGTGATGCTGATTCTGATGTGGAAATGATTAAAAAAAAAAATAGTAAAGGCAATCCAGAATCCACTGAGAACCCCAGTGAGTTGTTTTCTTTAAATTTCATCTTCTCTGTAGCCGTCTCTCTCATTGCATTGAGAAGTGGACTGAATCATGTTTCTTTACACATCTTTGAATAAAAGGTCAAAAGAACATGGTAAATTCCTCGTTGCCTCCAAACAAATCCTGGAAGTTGAAATAACTGGAAGTCAGTGCCTGAAAACATAACATACCCTACTATTTTGAGAGGAAATGGAGGCCTGCTTTTATCAGCCATTTATCAAAAAAGCATATGTTCTGTACAAATCCAGCCAAGTCTCCTATACTGTCTGCATGTACTCTGCAATATATTTGATGGTCATAATGTTATCCAGATATTTTCAGGATAGTTCTTTCTTATTTTATTGATTTTCACATATGACAGTTCTCAGTTAACCAGAAACTCCTGGTTTTTTTAAATTCAATTTTATTGTTTCTCTTATAATACAGAAGTTGTTGAAAACCCTTTTTCTGTTATCCTTATCCTTTTGCGTATAGATTACTATTTCGAATCTTTTGAAGGAAGATTTGCCCTGAGCTGACGTCCACTGCCAATCTTCCTCTTTTTGTGTGTGAGCTACTGCTACAGCGTGGCTGCTGGCAGACGAGTGGTGTAGGTCCACGCTGGCAACCAAACCCAGGCCGTGGAAGCAGAGTATGCTGAACTTAACCACTAGGCCACCAGGGCTGGCCCCATATTCATATTCTGTATGTTTAGAGCCATGATGTCAGTCAGGAATGACAAGGAGGTATACATCAAAATCTCAGGGTTGGGATGAGAGAGACTATACAGTTCAAAAAAGAATATTTAAACCTCTAAGTCATAATGAACTTTTCAGAAAGTAGGGCTGTAGCTGCTACTTTGGGCTGATGAAAGATTTAGAAGATAAAAGTGAGTAAAAAAATATTTAGAAGAAGGATTTTAAAAATAGTCAAGAAACACTGGTTTAGAGTCTCTAATCTTCTCAGAGTGACTAAAAGAATTTCCACTTTGGTAAGTGTGCAGTAGAAGTGTGTCATTAGAGCTTGCTCAGACTGAAAGATGTGGGATGGCTTAAGGAAAATTCAGGCCTAACCAAAAAGGGGCAATAGATTCTTGACCCCAGATTTTCCCTTGAAGATTTGAAGCCAGATTGGCTTAAACAACTGTTTAATAAAAAATAAAACACACACGCACATAAAACAAAGATCTCTCTTAGTGGACTAGCCCTTAGTAAGACATTTGGAATGTTGGAGCTGGAATGTATCTTGTCAGTTGGTCCCTGACTTGAAAGAATTATAGCGGGGCTAGGAGTTGAGTCTCTGGCCTAGCTCTTAGAGGAGAAGGGGGTTGGGGTTTTGTGAAAGAAGGTAAGGATTATAAGTGAAAGTCAAGGCCCCTTAATCAAAGGAAGATATTCAAAAGAGGTAGGATTAGGAAGTGAGCTTGGGGAAATACTTAAACCAGAAATATTAGTTGTGTGCCAAAGAAAAAGGAGTACTTGAATGGAACAGCTCCTTAAAGAAGGAATTATCTCATAACCCTATTAATTTGCTGGCCTTTTGGTTCTTAATCTTTATTTTGGGTCTTGAACCTCATTGAGAATCTAATGAAAGCTCTGGACCAGGTCCCCAGAACAATGTACGTATTTACAACATTTTGCAGTTTTCAGAGGATCCTGAGCCCTATGAAGCCCAACCATGTTAAGAATGCGTTAACTCTTCTGTCATCTACTGCTGCTAGACTAAGCCAAAAAATAGTGAACTTGGTGCTGCAGGAAGTTCCTGGGAGGCTAAAAGATGATTAATATTGCTTGATATGTGGATGAAGAATGGATTAAAATCAAGGTGAAAATGTATGTATATGTTAGACCTGTTCTTTTGTGCCAGACAATAATAGAATCTGGATTTTGAAGAACTTCATTTTTTTTATGTCTCTTTAGTTCTTTTTTTATAAAAATTGAAGGTAATTGATACAGTTGACAATATATATATATATTATTTAATGACTGGACAGAAGATCCTGGAAAATCAGCCAGGCTTTGTCATTCACTATGACTCTGAACAAGTCATTTATCCTGTTGTATAAAAGGATACGTCATAAAAAGATGCTCTAACAAACTAAATTGTAGGATGCTTACACGCACCAAATACAGAATTGCTCCAAGTCGCTTAACTTCCACTCGAAAACTGCAGGTAGTGTAGAACTACAAGAAGGAATCAGGATCACAGAGGCTCGTGCGAAACTGGATGTTTCCATCTATGGCAGTTTGTAGTTAAGGTGGAGATAGCAGACTGAACTCAGGTGACATGTTTGGAGTGAGGGCCTGTGTGTGTAAGCAAACTAGAGCCAGGGTGGGCTTACTCACTGGGGCTGAATAAGAACCAAAAGGTCAGGCAATGCTGTAGATTCATGGGCCAGAGTCTAGAATCCAGGCTGCTGGTCTAGGCAGGTGAATTTCGAGGCTGAGGCAAATAGCCCAGGCAGTGTTGTAGGGGTGTGATTCCTAGGTAAGATGCCTGAGCGCTATGCAAGGCCTCTCTTGTAAATAGGTTTTGGCTACCATTTATTCCTTTCTTTTTCTTTTATTCAGCAAATACCTGTGCAAACCTACTGTGGGCCAAGCACTGTTGTTTGTTGTACTTAGTGCCATCGAGTTGATGCCCAACTCCTAGTGCCCCTGTGGAGCGCAGAGCAGAACCCTGCCTGGTCTTTTTGCGCCATCCTCTCACCTTCTGGCGCTACATCAGACAATGCTCCGCTGCTATTCATAGCATTTTTATGACCAATTTTTTTCAGAAGTGGGTGGCCAGACCCTTCTTCCTAGAAGAAGTCTGTCTTAGTCTGTCAGCTTTGCTGAAACTGTCTAGCACGGGTGACCCTGCTGGTATTTGAAATACCCATCGCATAGCTTTCAGCATCACAGCAACATGCAGCGGCCACAGTATGACAACCGACAAACAGATGGTATGGTTCCCTGAGCAGGAAACAAACCTGGGCCGCGGTGGTGAGAGCCCTGAATGTTAACTACTGCACCACCAGCCACTGCCATAGGTCTTGGGATTACATGGCAGGCTTGATTTGGATGCTCAATCAGTTGGTTGCCTCATCATGGACTTACTTTTGTCTGCTTTTGGTGAAGGTAGGAATGAATTCCTAGACTGGTTAGCCTGAAGCTTGGCAGAGTGTGAGACAACCTGGCTGCAGTGAAAGGAAGGAGATAGCAAATAAAACAGTAATTCCCCCCGCCTCACAAACATTTTAGAACTCAGGAATTGGTTTTCCTAGATTCTTTTGATTCAGCTAGTGAATAATAATATACTTTTGGATACAGTTTCATAAGAAATATGATGTCAGTGATCACTTTTTCAGGAATCTTGTGCATATTATCTTAGTTTTAAAAGGTGATTCGAAAGTATCTGTGGTAGATCCTTTCCCATGAGTATTGTTTTAAGTGGGAAGTAACAAGTAGTATTAACCCAGACTTTCTAGAAGGATTCTGCACGTTACTGTTGATCCTTAATTGATTTACACCAGAACTTCTGTCTTAATCAACCCCCGCCCTCTGTCTTTCCTTCCTTCCAGCTTCAGTAGTTCATATAGGGAATATAAAAACTAATTTTTAAAAAGCGGTGTGAGACGTAGTGTTGGATATTAAATTGGTAAAATAATCATATCTAAAGTGTTTGTGTCTTTTGTTTGATATTCATATTTTGTTTTTGGCTAAGGTAATTGAAGGGAACTTACTCTGGAGATAATTAAAAAAATTTTAACTCTGAAACTGATGATCAAATGGAATTTATCACCTTATTTTTTTCTTCATAAAATAATTTTCAAAGAATGCTAATAAAAAAAAGCTAATCAAACGTATTAGTAGAAGGAACATCTCAAGTTCTAATAGCCCTTACCAAAGCAACAAGCTTTAGTTAATATATTTAAAAAATATGAGTAATAAATGAAAGGCTGTTATGAGAGATGTCTGCATACATACTGATTTTGCCCTGTGACGTGGGCAACTGTCTGTCTAATAAACACAAAGAGTACGTTGTAAAGTTCATAAAATCTTTTGATAACTCCATAGGAAGAAACATATAATAATTATAAACATTAGGCATAGTCATTTTGTGATGTTCTGGGTGACATCAAAATGTAAAGCTCCTGGCGGATATATTCAGATTATTCTGGATTTCAGGGCTAAGTAGTTGTTTTTTTAATTAAACTTTTTAATTTTGAGATAATTGTAGATTCGCTACGCATATTTAAAGTGGCATTTGATGGGGTTTTGACATAGGTAAACACCTATGACACAATCAAGATAATGAATATATTCATCAACCCCGAAAGTTTTTTTCCTTACCATGTTGTCAGGTTTGCCTTATTATTATTTCTCTTTGTGTAATTTTTTTCTGAACCTTTGAGAATAAGTTTAAAAAATATACATGTAGCTATATGTATGTGTGTGTGTATACACACATATATATTATGTTCCTTCAGTCCAAAATAGTGCCATATTTATTTTCTAAAAACAAGAACTGTCTCTTACATAACCACAGTACAGTTGTCAAAAACAGGACATTTTATATAGATACTATTATCTTATCTGCAGTCCATATTCCTGTTTGCCAGTTGTCCCAGTAGTGTCCTTTATAGCAACAGATAGACTTTCCCTTTAATTAAAACTGTTAGGATAATTTTAGGTTTGCATGCAGTTGTAACAAACAGTACGGAGAGATCCCATGTACTCCCATTACCCAGTATCCCCAGTGGTAACATCTTGCAAAACTATAGTGCAATATTACAGCCAGGAAATTGACAGTTATACTGTCAAGATACAGAATATTCCATCGCCACAAGGATCCCTCTTGTTGCCCATTTATAGCCACGGGCACTTCCCACCTGCCTCTCTTTCTCCTTAACTCATGGCAACCACTAATTTGTTCTCTTTTTCTATAAGAATGTTATATAAATGGAATCACACAGCATATGACCTTTTGGGAATCACACTTTTAAGCAGCATAATTCTCCGGAGATTCATTCTGGTTGTCGCACGTATCAATCATTCATTCCTTTTTATTTCTTAGTAGTATTCTATGGTTTGGATATACCATGGTTTGTTTAAACAGTCACATGTTGAAAGACATCTGGGTCGTTTCCAGTTTTTGCCTTTTATGAAAAAAGCTGCTGTAAACATTTGTGTATAGATTTTTGTGTGAACATTTCTCTGGGATAGATGCCTAGGAGTGTAGTTGCTGGATCCTATGGTACTTGCATGTTTACTTTTTTAGGAAACTGCAAAACTGTGTTCCAGAGTGGCTGTACCATTTTACATTCCCACCACAATATATGAGTTGTTTAGTTTTTCTGCATCCTCACCAGTATTTGATGTTACTTTTTTTTGGCTGTTCTGATAGATATGTAGGGGGATCTCATTATAGTTTTAATTTGCATTTCCCTAATGGCTAATGATGTTGAATATCTTTCTGTGTGCTTACTTAGTGTTTGTGTATCCTCTTTGATGAAATGTCAATGTCTCTTGCTCATGTTCTATTTGGATCAGTTCTTTCTGTATTCTAGACACTCGTCCTTTGTCAGGTGTGGTTTGCAAATATTTTCTCCCATTGTGTAGCTTGCCTTTTCCTTTTCTTATCAAGATCTTTCACAGAACAAAAGTGTTTAATTTTAATGAAGTCCAATTTATCAATTTTTCCTTTTATGAATCATGTTTTGATGGTCCTGAAGATTGTCTTCTATATTTTTTTCTAAAAATTTTATAGTTTTGTGGAGATGAACATATGGGCTCCCTACTTTCCCTCTCTAATAGATCTTGGGCCGCGGTTGAGATGCCTGGTGATAGCCTGGTGAGAGTGGAAGTTTAGGCTCCCCACTTGCCTTTGCTCACGAGGGTGGAGTGAGATGGGGTTTGGCTGGAGTGGAGCCGTCTAAAATGTTCTCTCTCGCTACGGGGGCCCTTTCCTTGTCCTTTGGTTGCAGAGAGCAGGCTTCGGCTGGAGCCTTTTTTTTCTGTGCCCATTGGCATGTCCAGGTCCTTTAGCTCCAAGTCTAGGCTGTATGAGGCAGAGAGAAACCCAGGGAACTTACCATCGTGTCCTGAGGTCCTGATCCAGTTTGCTTTCTTCTTTCCACCTTTAAGAATCTTCTTATATTTGTTTAATAAGGAAAATGTCTAGGATTTTAAGTTGTGTTTAGTGGGAGGAAGAGGGAAAAGTATATGTACTACTTCTTCCTGGAAGTGGAAGTCGATTGTTTTGTTTTATGTTAATTGGTAGCATTTCTGTCCAAGAGAAACGTGTGTAAATTAATGTATGAATATAAATGTTCTCAGAGAAACAAATGGCATTTGAGAATTAATTTGTAAATGTAAAGGTGAGTTTGAAAATTAATTTATTAATACAAATGTTCCAAGAGAAATAAGTGGTACATGTGCTATCTTCCAAATTGTCTTTCTGTGTTAAATTTTTTTTAGGAATTAAAATTCTAAGAATCATAAGGCTTCCAAGGTTTTTAGGAAATAGATGTTTATCTAATTATACCATTTGAATGGAACCTTCGGGATATCTTTTCTGTTATATCCTCCAAAAGTTTTTTCTTTGCTTTTGAGTGATGGCAAGTTTTAAAAACTTACTCCTAAATCAGATTTTTGAGAAATTTTCCTTAAAATTACACTGATTTTCTGGCCATTATTCATCTCAACATCTATGGCTCCAGCTGGGTCTCTGTCTTTCTCATCTATCCCCAGGGCATGTCTGTCTTAGCCACACTGGCTGCAGTTTGATGGCCGTGATTTTGCATGTTGTTGTTTATTGTGTCCATGGTTTAAATTCTTGTTTTCCTGATTTGCCATTGTTTATGTCGTGGTTACCTTCTTTAAGCTAAAGAACTACACATTTGGGAAATGAATACAGTTCCACAGTCCTTTTTCTGACACCCATGAGGCTAGATATCTATTCTAATTTGGAGTCTTTTGTATTTTAGAAAGGCAGTGCATTGGGTAAGCTCTGTAATAGGGTCACACCCCAGTTGGGTATGGGCAACACCTGTAATCACACCCATTCATATATTTGCAGCCAAATGTTTTTGAATATTCACAGCAATTATGGTGTTTAGGTCGCATTTTATCACCAAATGAGTGCTGCTTCTACCACCACAAAAAAAAAAAAGGCGGGAGGAGGGAGAAAAAAGAAAGAAATGTAGTTGTCCAAGCTTTTGGACTTTGCATTACACATAAAGGGGTCTGGGCCTTTGGCAGTAGGGCGGTCAGCAGACTGCGTTGGAGGCAGGCCCTGTTTTTAGCCCTGAACGGCCCACTGTTGAACTGCTGAGGTGGTGCCCTGGGCCTGGATCTGCCAGCTGTGCTTGTGTCCACCGTGAAAACAAAAGCAGCTATTGGTCTAATCCGGTTATATGGTGTTGATCTTAAAAATCGTTGGATTCATATTAGGATTTGGGGTTTAATCCTGTAAGGATCAGACTAACTTTCATCTTTTTTATCCTAAATCCCTCTTTAATCTTGTTAATTATGCCAGACCATTTTCCTAAGGGCGAGGGCATATATATATATATATATATTTTTTTTTTTCATATAGTTGTTTCTCCAAATATATCTTTCTCTCTTTCTCTCTGAAAAAGAAGATAGTTTTCTCACAAAGAGCCGTAGAGCTACACTTACTTGTCCAGAGTAGCATTAGTGTTTTGAGGATGACATCGGTTCTGTATTCTTGCTCCTCAGATTAAAGTCAGTTTCTGCAAGGCCTCCTAAGATGGAATCTAGTCTTCATCTTGGGTTCCCTGAGAAGGCGGATGGGGCTTGAAAGGGGGATGCTATTTGAGTTTAGAGGCTCTGAGTCAAAAAATAATAGTTGAATTAATGGTGCTTGAGACACTTCTCTCTAATAGTGGAAGAGAAAATCAGTTCTTAACTTTTGCGCTCCACACTGAAATTGTGCTGTGTGCCTTAGGAAAAGAAAGTACGTGTTGGTCTTGGGTCCCTTTGCTTCCACTTTGCGGAATATAACTGATTTGGACTTTGTGCTGTTTCTTTCTTTTTTTTAAAGGATAATTATCAATGACTATCCTCTCCAAGCAATTAAAATAATAGATCCTAGCTAACCGTAAATTATTATTTTTTCTTATTTCTACTTTTAGGGGTAGTTTTGTAAGTGGATCAAAAGTTTTACTGATTGGTTCAGGAACCAGTAAACCTATACCAGACACTCTCTCCTGAGGCCCCGTGTCATAACTCTTCTCACTCTCGTTTTGGGTGGTGGTTGCTATTGTTGTTTTTAGCTGACAGTTGGAGGACCTAATGTAGATTCCTTAAACTGCTAGAATATGATGGTTTCATGTCATGGGGAAAAAACTCTGGTAGACTATGTCAATCTTTTTATGATTAGTTCACTTATGACAGTTACCCAAGGATTCCTGACTATAAAAGGTATAGCAAACCGTTATATTATGAATTAAAATAAACTGGCCTTTAGAACTATTGACATTTTATATTCAGCTATCCTTTACTTTTTCCAAATGAAATGGGTACAGAGTCTTTTTATGCATGTATGTATATGAATGTTGACTTTACATATTTATTTAAAAGGAAATTAAGGGAACTTCTTTGAAAAAACGAGGGATGTCTTCATTATTGGCAATACTGTAATGCTGACGTTGTGGTTGTGAGCAGTGGAAAGAAGTTGTTAGCAGGATCTGCTTATATAAATGGGAAGAATTTAGGGTTAAGGAGCTCGCTGTAGGTGATGGAGTGATTATGTATATGCATGCTTTGCCTGAAGTGAGGAGGGGCAACTTTGATTTCTAATCCGCTTTGGGGGAAGCTCCATATCAGGGCTGCACAGAAACATTCAGTGAAGCAGCTCCTGTATCATAAAGAGAATTTTAATTAAAAAATGTTCTTGCGTCGTGAGCAGAGTAAGCGTCAGCCAGCTACACTGGCCATTTATCTCCTTCAAACCACATTACCAGTAATTGCAGCATTAAATCAAAGTCAGAAGCGATTACAGGTCTGAACTGAGCAAGGGGCTGGTACCAATCCAAGGATTCCCCCACTGCTGCCTTGCTGCTCTCACAGCCCTGTCCCTAACCCCAGTACGGATGGATCCGGTGATGCCTGACAGTTCACCCGTAAGGCACAAGAATGGCGAACACAATCCAAGATGAGAGACAGGTACACGTTCAAGGGCTCGCCATTTGGTTAGCTTTTTATTTTGAACACAAGGGAATGGTTTCTTGTTTTTCAGTACTATTATTTAAAAAGAGAGAACATGTTACCTTAGGAGATTTGCTTTGGGATACAAATCACCTGTCCTTTCTCTGCTCCTTTACATAGTAATATTCCCTTCCTGGTCAAGCATGGTCTTCTCACTTGATGGACTAATTCTTTCAACAGAAATGTATTGTCCTACACAGGGGGCGTGTAGGAGTTTCCTCTCCCCCACACCGCCTTTCCTCCTTCTAACACAATTACATAGCTCTCTGCATACTTTCTGCTTCCTGTTGAGGCCGCTTATTCCTCAGATGTGGATCTGGCTTCATAAATCAGATAATTCTGAACCTCCTCTAAATGCCCTTCTTAAATTATTGGAGACGACGACGACGATGATGACGGCAGCGATGATAACGGCAGCTGTAATTGAATATCCACTGTATGCCAGGCCTGTTCGCATGCTGACTGATTTAGTCATCACATCAACCCTGTGCTGTAGGTATTATTATTATCTTCTTTCCCAGGTGAAGGACCTGAGACAGAGAGATGTTAAATCACTTCTCCAAAGTTACACAGCTAGGAAGTGATGGAGCTGCAGCTTGAATCCAAGTGCTCTAGCCTCAGAACCCTGAGCTCTCAGCCACATGCTGTGTCGCTTATGTGCGCCAAGCAGGCATTCTGCTGGGCATTAGGGATACTTTAGGAATAGGATCGACTCTGGAGTCCTTGCCCTGCAGAGGTGGGAGAGGCAGAAATTATGGAGACTTTCTGCAGTGTTTTAGGATGTGCTGATGACTTTCCTCTATTTCCCTTAAGATTCCGCCTCCCTCCCCAGAGAATATAACTAGCCCTCCACAAACTCATTGCAATAAGCAGGGCAAGATTTCATTTATTTTAACTTTTTAACAGCTCTTTTGAGGTATAATTGATATACAATAAATTGCACTTATAATTAAACTTAATTGGTTAAGTTTTGACGTATGTTTACACCCATGAAATTATCACCACAACCGAGATAATATGTTAGTCATCTCCAAAAGTTTCCTTGTACCCTTTTGTCATCCTTCCAGCTCTCCCCTTGCATCTCCGACCAACCACTGATCTGCTTTCTGTCACCATAGATTAGTTGCATTTTCTGGTATTTTATAAAAATCGAATCGTACAGTAAATACTCTTTTTTGCCTGACTTCTTTCACCCACCATAATTATTTTGAGATTCACTCATGTTATTGTATATACCGATGATTCGTTCATTTTTATTGCTAAGTAATAGTCTATTGTGGATATACCATAATTTACTTATTATTTATCTGGTGATGGATATTTGGGTTGTTTTCACTTTTAGGCTATGACAGAAAGGGTTGCTACGAGTATTCACGTACAAGACTTTATATGGGTGTATGTTTTCATTTCTCTTGAGTAAATACTTTGAAGTAGAATGGATGGATCACATAGTAGGTATATGTTTAACTTTTTAAGAGATTGCGAAACTATTTTGTCATTCTAATAGGTATGTAGTGGTATCATTGTGGTTTTAATTTCCAAATAAATAATGACATTGGGCATCTTTTCGAGTGCTTATCTAGCATTCCTGTATCTTCTTTGGTCAAGCGTCCAAATCTTTTGCCCATTTTTTCTTTTTTAATTGGGTGCCTTGTTATCTTATGGTTGGGCTCAGAGAGTTCTTACATAGTCTAGATGTAAGTCCTTTATCAGATACATGCTTTGCAAATATTTTCTCTCAGTTGTGGCTTGTTTTTTTATTCTCTTCACAGTGTCTTTTGTAGAGCAGAACTTTTTAATGAAGT
The DNA here is from genome assembly GCF_041296265.1 of Equus caballus. Lineage (NCBI taxonomy): Eukaryota > Metazoa > Chordata > Mammalia > Perissodactyla > Equidae > Equus > Equus caballus. The sequence continues at coordinate 38,831,891 of NC_091711.1, read as the reverse complement.
CCATTTTATTCATTTGTTCTTTTATGAATTGTGGGTTTTTTGTGTCATATCTTAGAAATCTGCCTAATCTAAGGTCACAAAGGTTTTCTCCCAGAAGTTTTATAGTTTTATGTTTTGCTTTTTGGTCTGTGGGTCCATTTGGAGTTAAATGTTGTATATGGTATAAGGTATGCACCTAGGTTCATTTTTATTGCGTATGGATATCTTAGTTGTTCTGATACCATTTGTTGAAAAGACCATTCTTTCTCCACTGAATTGCCTTTGCACCTGTGGATCTCTTTTTACACTTTCTATTCTATTCCATTGATCTATTTTTCTGTCTTGACACTAATACCACACTTATAGTGATGTCAGTATTATGGGATCTAGTGGACTTCACGAAAGTGGTAGTAAGGTCTCATAAATTTCAGATACAGCGTTTGGCTTCAGTACATGCCTAGAGAAAAGGTAGTCATAATTTTTTAAAACTTAGTTTGAACAGTAGAATGAAGTAGAGAGATATACTATGTTCATGGACTGGAAGACTTGATATTCTCAGCATGTTAACTCTCCCGACACTGATCTTTAAATTCACTGTAACTCCAGTCAGAGTCCAAGCAAGATTTTTATAGAAATCAGCAAGCTAACTTTAAAATTCACGTGCCAAATGCCAAAGACTTAGAATAGCCAAAACAACCTTGAAAAAGAAAAACAAAGTTGGAGGACTAACATAGCCTGATTTTAGGCTGCAGTAATTAAAATAGTGTAGTATTGGTGTTCAAAATTGAGATATACCTCTTAATGTTTTGCAATGAAAGTATGTCAGTTAGTTTTTCCTGCATAAAAATCCTCCCCAAACCTTAATGGCTTAAAATGGGTTAATCATTTATCTGCTCACAACTCTGTGGGTCAGGAATTTGGGTGGTTCTTGTAGTCTAGGTGGGCTGGGCCTGCGTGGTCTAGGATGACCTCAGTTTCATCTCTGGCACTTGGCAGGCTGATTGGTCTGGGGGGCTCAGCTGCAACAGCTGATCTCTGTTCCATTTGGTTTCTCATCCATCCGTCGTGATTCTTCACACAGTAGTCTCAGGGTTCCAGAGAGCAGCAAGGGAGGGCAGGCCTCAGTGAATGAGCACATGTCAAGCCTCTGCTTGCATCACATTTGCTAATATCCCCAAGGCCAGTGCAAGTCACGGCCAAGACCAAATTCAAAGAGCGGAGAAAAAAATCCACCTCTTTGTGAAGGGGCTGTGAAATATTGTGACCATTTTTTTAATCTACCACAGAGATATTATGAATAAGTTGAGATAAAAGGTTCTGTGGAAGGTAAAAGGCTCTATTGTATGAGACAGAGTGTGTGGAATCATTTGTAGACATATTTTCCTAAGAATATTAGAATAGTTACAATTATTTTCCGCTTCAAAAATTCTCTCTCTCCCCTTACCGTTTATTTACTGTCTGTCTTTCCGGATTTAAAGTGAGTGTCTGTTGTCTTATTATTTGTAGATACCTTTTACTTCTTAGTACTGATTTAGAATGAAAGACACTTCTAACAAAATGCTGATTTCTGGCCTCACAGTTTGCATACCAGTCTCTCACTTCACATGGAATAATGCATTTCAGCCATAGCAAGGCTTATCCTGTTATTACCCATACTTCCTTTTGTCCCATGTGTCATACAATGGAGTGTTTCTGTACTTAACTGTGATTTGCTGTTTTCTGGTAGGTATAATTTAAAGCATTTCCATTGGTATAGAAAATTCTCACATCACTTTAGAACCAATAGAATTCTTATATAAGTATTTTTGAATAGGCTTTTGACTTTTTTGCATATATTTACCTGCCTGCCTTTCTTTGAACACTGTAAGTATGGCTTCCAGGCTGTTTTATGCATTTTGAATGCTGTTCTGCTTCCTCTACCCTGCCACCCCACCCCCCCAATCCTTCTGGAACACTCTTACTAGTTTTTCACCATTCGTTTCTTGTTTTTTTTCCCCCGAAGGAAGATTAGCCCTGAGCTAACATCTGCCAATCCTCTTCTTTTTTCTGAGGAAGACTGGCCCTGAGTGAATATCCGTGCCCACCTTCCTCTACTTTCTATGTGGGACGCCTACCACAGCATGGCCTGCCACGCAGTGCCGTGTCCGCATGCGGGATGCGAACTGGGGAACCCCCGGCTGCCAAAGTGGAACGTGCGCACTTAACCGCTGCGCCACCGGGCCGGCCCCTCACCATCCATTTCAATTGTTAACTGCTTGTGAAACATTCCTGGTTTCCTTCACCCTGGAAATTAGGTGGCGGCAATGGTGGCTGCAGCAGTAGTAGCCACAGCAGTGGTTTTTACTTTACTTTTCTCCCAAGCCACATTGTAATAGGTATAGCCCTTATCAAATGGTATTAGATGTTTATTATTTTCTTTCTCCTATTGTCAACGGTATGAGCGCTTTTTCTATTCCTAGAACTTCATACAAAGGTGGGGATATCTTTTGAATGAATGAAGAAGTAAGAGGCGGTCTGTGCATGACGGTTAATTCGTTTACCGCTGGTTTGTAGTTTCAAGCAGTTGCAGAGCCTCCCTTTTCCTATTCTCATGGGCATGTGCTGTGTAAAAGGTGGTGACTTAGTTCTTGGAGAGAAATACAAAACTGGAGAGACAAGTCCTACCCTTAAAGAAATCATCTAATAGATAAAACAAGTGTGCTTAAAAACAGAGAAAGTGGCCAGCTGTCAGTCAGCTAGAGGTAAAGTGCTGTGAGTTTCAGACAAAAGAGAAGTTGCCTTTGGCGGAGGGAATCAGGAAGAGCTTCATGGCGCAGACAGCACTTAAGGCAGGCCCTGAAGGGGTCCAGTTTAAGGTTGGCCATTTTGAAATGGGTAAGAAAACAAGATGATTAAAGTCACAGATGCAAAAACCGAAGCAAGATAAAAATCCACCTTGATAGAGGCCACAGGAGTTGAATTATCAATCATTATTTTGGTACTTTATTGTCACTGGGAAGACAGAAGATAGAAAGTTTTGTTAAAATTTATATGCAGGCATCATGCCTATTTTTCATTCTGATCATGAATTTGTCAATTTTGCTGCCATCCTTTTACTGATATTACTAAAACAGCTCTCTCTCAAAACTTCTCTTGATCTCCTGTTTGCTAAATTCTGTCATCTTTTCTAAATTCTCATTCCCTTTCACCTTTCCATATTTCTACTTCACGTTGTTATATAACTCATCTCTGGTATCAATTTCTGAAATACTTTCCCTAGTGTAAGGGATGCAGGATAGAAGAAAAGTAACAGATGTCCTCTATGTCCTGGCTTTTATGAACAGTACAGGGTCCTGCTTAATCTTTTTCTCTTTCGTTGCTATTTCTGCCTTCCAGAAGTGTGTATTCCTTAAGGTTCTATTTTCAGCTCTTTGCCTTTTTATCTTGTCCTATTTCTTTCTTTCTTTTTCTTCTTTCCTTCCTTCCTTCGTCCCTTCCTCCTTCCTCCCTCCCCCCTCCCTTTCTCTCTTTTTTCTCTATTTATCTGTCCTTTTTTGAAGTACGTGGTTGATGTTCAGTGAATGTCGTGGACTGAATCAGTGTGGGCGAGAAATCTCAACCACGTGATGGCCTTGGCCGTTTTCCCATACCCCTGTTGGATCTTCCTTTCTAACCCTGACCTCTCTCCCGGGGCTGCCACCTCCATTTCTGAGTACTTGTTAGACGTTTCCTATTGGATGTCCTGCCATAACTTCAGACCAGTTCACGCTTCTGATTTCCCTGTTTTATCAGTGTTATCCTTATTTGTTATCCTTATTTGGCCAGTTCATGCTTCTGATTTCCCTGTTTTATCATGTTATCCTTATTTGGCCAGTCAACTAGACGTAGAACCTTAGTGTTAGATTTGGTTCTCCTCTCTTATACCCGGCATCTGAACAGTCTCCAGTTCCTGTGGATGCTATCTTTGTAGCGTCTTCTACATCTGTACCTTCGTTATTCTTACTGCTAATGTATGGTTTGGGCACTAATAGTCTGTAGACTGTAGTAACAGTAGCCTCTGATTGACCTTCCCACCTTCAGGTTGTTTCCCTATCCATTCTTTCTGTAGCCACCAGACCTATTTTCACAAAATGTTATTTTTGTAGCACTCTTTTTCTCTCAAACAATCTTTAAAGATAAGATCTGAAATACATAGCTTGATGTCCTAGGCTCTTCACAGTGATTCCAGCCTTTTCTTGCCATTTGCAACTATTCACCCACAGTCAAGCAGACTGGTTGCACTGATCCCTAAGTCAGTCTTGCATATTTCTGACTACATATTTAGCCTACATATTTATCTATCTTTCCCTTATCCCCTCCATCCTCATCTGGCTATCTCAAGCCCTGTCTCTTTTTGAACTTCTATATTATCCCAGTACACAACAATCCTTGACAAAAACCAATTTTATACCTTAGAGCAGAGGTCTTTTCAATCATCGCTAAAGCGTTCTACCGTGAGGCCTAACTAGTATCTTTGAACACTCTTGGTGGGACTGTGGCATAGGCAGAGGGAAGGAAAAGGAAAGAAGAAAACAAGAACGAGAGAGGAGAAAGGAGAAGAATCTCACATATTTTATGGTTATCCAGTACTTGGTAAGTCTTGAGATCTCTAGGGTTGTAGATGGTACAGATTACACTGCAGTGTCACCAGCCATGTTCTCTGGCATGGGACTGATGTGGTGAATTGTCTACTTTATCCTTAGCAAAACTTAAATTTCATAAATCTCAAGATAATTTCTAGATATCTCACTCTTAAATATGACTAGGTCTATTTCTCTCTGATATCATTACATTCTATTTAACAGACACGTCCTAGATGTGCCAAGTGTTGAAACTTAAGATCTGCATGTCTCTGCTAATGAGAGGTATAGAAATATATATGAAAGGCTGTTTTCTATATTCATGTTTCTAATTGATCAGTACACAAAAACTTTAATACTATAAAAGCATTCATAATATTGCAGTGTGTGTACTTTTTCAAATGGTGTAAATTGGCATTGTCAGCAAATAACTCTCAGCTTATTGTGAAGAATCAGTCTTTTTATTTCTGGAATTTTTATTTGAATGAATATGATAGAATTTAAAATTTGAAGGAAATACCCAGTCTCTTCTGAGGGAGAGGATCACTTAGTGGTAATTTCTGAGTTAAAAATGTTGTCATTTTTGGTTTCTATTTTTTAAATCACTTTGAAAATGGGAAAAGATATTGAAACAGTGGTGTTGAGCTTCTGACCCAGGCATAGAATCTCTTTCTGTTAATAACCAAGGCTCCAGTAGTCTGCAGACAGACTCTAGGTCAGGAAAGGAGAGAAGCCCTTTAATCCTAACATTTGTAAATTGATCTTTTGTAGTATGCTTTGTCTTCCGCATGAAAAGTTCGCCTTTCTTTCTGTAAGTATTATTGAGAATTTTAGTTTGACTAAATTATTGGTCTTAAATTATAACAATTTAAAATTTTTTACAGAAAGAGGTAGATAACAAGGCAAGAAGAAGTATAGGGAGTTATAATTCAAATATTGAATTATTTTAGCATTTTTCTGAAGGATTAATTATTTAAACCAGACCTAGTCACAATTTGGTCAGAATCTAGGTAAGACATGATTAAGATAGTTTATCGGCTATATCTTCCAGTATTAAATGAGAGTTCATAGTTATGCCATCATGTTAAGTAAAGCAAATGTGATAACAGAGGACCAGCCCTGTGGCCGAGTGGTCAAGTTTGCGCAGTCTGCGTCAGTGTCCTGGGGTTCACCAGTTCGGATCCTGGGTGCAGACCTACACACTCCTCATCAAGCCATGCTGTGGCAGCGTCCCACACAGAAGAACTAGAATGACCTACAACTAGGATACACAACTATGTACTGGGGCTTTGGGGAGAGGAAAAAAAAAAGGAAGATTGGCAACAGATGTTAGCTCAGGGCCAATAAGAAAAATGTGATAATATAAGTTAGACACAGAGTATTAAATGTATTTGAAGAAATTAGAAGTTTATCTTGAAAGTAATAAATGAAAACCAACTACTTCCCCACTGTCTCACCCCCTAGAGATTGATTTTGTCTTATGCCTATAATATGTATGTGTATGTGTGTATAAATATAATGTGTACTATATAGGATGTATATTTGTGTGTGTGTACATAAATATGTAACATAACATATATAAAGTATAAAAGTTATAAACATAATTTATTGATTGACGTAACACAGATACATATGTGCAAATATGGACTTACACTCTACATGGTATTTAACAATGTAATTTTTTTCACTTAATAATGTATCAGTCACATCTTTTCGCCTTGTATGTATAGATCTATCCTCAAGAAGAATTTAAAATTCCAGAAGTTGACTAGGCCCTCAGTAACATATTCGGCGACTACTTTCAGGCTTAAATTATATCAGTTGTTTTAGAATTTGAATTATAGTCTGTCAACTTAAATACAATACCACCTGGGAATTTCATCTTCTGCAATTAATTCACTAGATATTAAACTGCATTAACTCATGAAATTTAAGTTTGTCAGCCATAGTTCTTTATCACGGCCCTCTATAGTTTATAAGAAGTATCATCATTTCCCAGGCTTCATATCAGGAGGAATCTTGCTATCAGTCATATCAAGAGTGTAATAGTGATTTAAGATGTTAGTTTACATGTGTGCCTGTGGCCAGTACTGGTAGACCGCTCTGTATGAAATGAAGTAGACTGAAGGTAGAATGGCGTAGTGTACAGGGAGGAAGAAGGATTAGAGGATTATTTGATTAGAAGAGGAAATTTAGTGTAAGATTTTTTATAGAAACATTCCTTTTATTATTTCTTAATTACCATCTTAATAGCTATAGAGGAGACAGTTACAATATATATTACAGGCCCTTAGGTGTGGCAAATCAGATAAAAAATGTTAGGAGGCTCAGATAATTTCTGTTAAGAATTGACAAAGCAGAGTCTCATAGTTTTAGTGGTGAGAAAGTGACACTATGGAAGGGTTCATTAATTCCCTGTATGCGAAGTGGCCTACAATGTTTTATTTTGCGCTGTAGCATCCTTTTACCTTTTGGGTTTACCTATGTACTTACCTATTTCTTCCATAAACTTTGAAGTCCTTGACAACAAGACTGTGTCTGTTCATTTCTCCAGTGCTTAGAATAGTACCTTGTGTGTAATAGATGCTCAGTTAAATGCTTTTAAAAATTATACCGAATTGATTTATTATTGTTCCTCATGTGTAATACACACATACTCAGTACCAGCAATCTGAAGATAATCTAGTACGTTGTGGTGGTCCTCCTAATCTCTTAGAAACGATTTAAGGTAAATGTTTAACCAAGAGAACTGTCTTAGATGTACGAAGGCCATTTTGACTCTTAAAAAATGATTTCTTCTGAACAATCCTAAAATAAATTGCAGTGACCATAAAAGGAGAAAAATTGCACTGGGCCAGGGAGTGGGCACAGTAATACATAAACTCTCACAGATGCCTCCCAGTTACGTTTACTCCTCACAGTGTAATCTTACTGAAACATGTTATAAAAGTACTTGCTCTCAAAGTTAGGGACATCATAGCCCCTGAAACTAATTTAGAATTATTTATTATTTCCAACTTTTGAATGTTTCCCCAAGTAGGGGATTTCTTAGGAGCAATAGTTAGAAATGGTGTGTGTCTTACTAAGAAGCATTTATTTTCACTTTCTTCTCTCTGTGTCTTATTTTCTAAGAATTACTTAACAGCTCTGTGGATTTAAACGGGCCGTTTAGGCTCTGAAAGCCATCTCTAACCTGCCAGGCTTTGTCAGACTGACTTAACATCTGTCCATGTTTGTTACTGCTTTTAATATCTGTTAGAGAAATATGTGTGCACATGTGTGTTTGTGTGTAATGCTAGGGTGGGTATAGCAGCTTCCTAAAAGGGGAAAGGCAACTGGCTTTTCTAAAAAGACCTCTCCACCCCCAGCTTTTTGCAGGCAGCCGGAGTTAATCCTTCATGTTTGACTGGAACAGCTGAGAGAGTAGCTTGCATATCTGAAGGTCTCCAGTGGACTCATGTTCCCTGAGAGCTGGGGCCACCTTCCTCTTTTCTAGTGTTGATCCTGCCAGCTGTCCTAGCCTCTGTTAAAGCACAGTGAAGGAGGCGTTAAATGATACACGAACATACAGTGTCATGAAAGGGATCCCTTTACTGCATGTAGCCGTGTGACTTCTTTTTCTCCCATTCCTATCCACAGCAGAAGGATTTTATACTGTTAATCCTAACACCTGTCTCTCCCGGAGATCGTGAGAGGGGTGTGTGTGTGTGCCTGTGGTGTGTGCGTGCGCACGCGCATGGGCCCGCCCAAGAAGGAATAGAGAAATAACCCCAGTCCCATCTGCCTTTCTGTGTCCTGGATTGGGAGTGTTCCCTCTGACGCACTTCAAGCCTGGAAGATATATATCGTTTTGGATCCTGGATACCTTGTGTTTCCTCCCGTTTTTGTGTGAGCCGGTGTTCCCTTCTTTGGCTGTCACTCTCTGCCACTTGAGCTTCTGGTGGAGTTGTCAGTTTAAAACCAACAGTAACAGCAAATCTCTAGTGTAGTTTGCCGTCTATAACTAGTAACTCAGCTGGAGCTTTTTGCTTTTCCCTGAACATTTCTTTTGTGTAGTGTTGAATCTTACTGGGTTGGAAGCCTGGGCTGAACCAGGCTCCAACTTCATCATCTGAGCCAGCATACATATCTGCGTAGATTAGAAGTCAGCCAAGGAGTTTTTGGTGCTACCTAGTTCCTTTGGACAGGACAGCCAGACCAAACAAGGCAAAAGCTTAGACACTTTTTGTACTGTCTTTATCTGAAGACTTTTTTTCCTCTTTGCTATGTATGGTGTATATTGTATGGATTATCAATATCCTGTTGTCCAGGTAAGCTAAGAGTTATAACTTGTTCTCTAGATACTATTTGATTGATGTGAAGGTTTTATGGTGGGATGAAATGCTTACAAGTTTTCTGTCTTGACCTGGTGCCATTCAGGGTATAGATTTCCCGAAGTTTTTTGCTAATTTGCTGTAACGGGAGGTTTTGAGTTTTATAGTGTTGAGGGCTGGGCACGGATGGTTTCTTTCAACTCTAGAAGTTCTGAAGCTTCAGAGAGATTCCCTCTTGGCATTACAAATGTAGCATAACTAAGCCACCATGTTCACTTGACGTTTCATTTGGAGTAGATGAGAAGCACAGATGGCAGTTTCCGAAGGTTGCTGCTGTGTTTTTCAGAAAGGTAATATTCAGTAGAGGGCACTCTCCCCACGCTTAACGTGACACTCTAGACTCGTGTGATGGGATTCATGGCATCTTACTTGTTAACTTGTTGAAATCTAGAATCAGAGAATTTTAGGCCATTATCAAGAATATTCCTGCATATTTATTTGCCTGAACTTAGTAGCAGTATAGTGAGTGAAATTAAAGTTAAGAATCCTGGATTCTGATTCAAGCTATAGTGTTAACCACCTCTGTGTTCGTGCTCAAGTAACTTTATTTTTCTTGACTTTGCTTTCCTTATGTAAAGGAATGAATAAATGAAGGAGTTGAACTAGATGATCTTTCACATTCGTGATTCCTTGAAATATTAATTGACTATGCTTGAAAACCTAAAATAGGAAAATAAAAACTGTTAATACAATAATTCTGAATTTTAGGTACTACTTGGTTTCTCAGTTTATTTGTGTTTTCATGGCACTTAATTATTTTTTTCTTCCAAATGGCCATTTCTCTAATAATTAGCTCCCAAGTTGTAGTTTGGACAGAAATGCGTAGGGTTAAAGGAAGTGACAAACTAACCAGCACATCTTATTAGAGATTTGGGGCCTAAAGGCTAAACCAAGGTTTTTGTAACTGGACCTGTTGGGTAAGCTCTCACAACTCATTCAAGTCTTAAGCTACGAGCATTGAAGTCATGTGGGGAGGGGATGTGGTTATGTTTCTTTATATTCTAACTCATTGGTCTATACTATCTGTTTTGTATTAACTCTGTAACTGTTTCCATTATTTTGAGTTATTCAAATTAATAGTATATTATATTTACCATAATGAGGTTTTGATATGTTTGTGGGTCTTATTTATCTCTGAACTGTTTGTCTGGTGGCATGAAACAATAGATCGGTCTGTATAACGGTTTAAGGCCAGAAGTGTCACAAGAATAGATTAGAAGCAAAGCTTCGTACAAGTAAATATTAATGTGCTTTTGAAGGGAAACATATGTGAATGGTAAATTTCTGAGACCTAACCAGCAGAGTAAGGGACTTAGAAGTAAAATCGTCTGAGGAACAAAACTGAAAAAGTAAAAGTGTTTCCAAAGAAAATTGAGGTATGGAAGATATATGAAAAAAAATTATGATACGTGAATAAATTTTTTGAGGTAGAAAATTGACCACCCCCCAAAAAATAAAAGTTATGGGGTGGATTAAACAGTTCCTGTGTAAAAATTATGTTTGATAAAGTCTTTTGCAGGAAAATTTTATTCATTTATGACAAAATGAGTTTTATAGTGCTACTAAGTTAAAGGCAAATAGATATTCAGGAATATGTTTCGTAATGGCCTAGAATTTTCTGATTCTGGATTTCAGCAAGTTAATAACTAAGATGCCGCTAATCCCATCACGTAAGAGTCTAGAGTGCTGAGTGTTAACTTTTTGCCAAAAAGTTTAAAATCTCTTTGGTCGTTAAGATTGAGTACTGATAAATTTAGAGCTCAGTATTTGAAACAACGCTTTCCTGGCTTTGCTCCATTTAGTAGCTTTATTCTATCTGAAATTATGGCAGCTTAGAAATGTGGGCAATAGGGCCGGCCTGGTGGCACAGCGGTTAAGTGCACTTTCCACTTTGGTGGCCCCAGGTTCGCTGGTTTGGATCCCGGGTGCAGACATGGCACCACTTGGCAAGCCATCCTGTGGTAGGCGTCCCACATATAAAGTAGAGAAAGATGGGCACGATGTTAGCTCAGGGCCAGTCTTCCTCAGCAAAAAGAAGAGGATTGGCAGTAATTAGCTCAGGGCTAATCTTCCTCAAAAAAAAAAAAGAAAGAAAGAAAGAAAAAGAAGAAATGTGGGTAATAAGATGTTAAAATTTAAGAGTACACTCTCTATTCCACCACACCTGGGAACTTAATGGGATTCAAAAAACAATTTTGAGTTGAAGGATCCAAAACTATTTCACAATCCTGTTTATTAATTCTGTTAAAGTAACAATTTTCTTTCAGTGCATAATAAATGAGTAATAGATGGTCATTTGCTACCCAAACTCTTATCTCAACTATGGTTGTAAAATTTTCTTTTTAGCTTCTGTTATATTCTTATACATAGTTAAATCAAAGCTCCTTGTTGCATAAACTTGTAGTTCTATACTAATGCATTATGCAGTTGGAAATGATTGAGGATGTGATTGAATAGTATTTTTAAAAAATTAAAGGTTTTGCACCTATCTTTTAAATTAAGTATTTCTGGAATTGCTAGTGTTGAGATAATGAAACAAAGTGAGTTCTCCTCAATATAAGGCAATACAAGTATTTTAGGTACTTGACCTTTCATTGCTCTTGTTGTTAATAAAATCATGTCTGTCTTAAGAGTGTGCAATTGAAATCGGTTATTTTATTATAATTTTTGCAGAACCATATCTAGGCCAAATCAGTTTAAAATACAGGCAGGGTAAGTAGATAGGGGCTTGTAGATATGATTTAAAGGACCATGAGTGTGGTCTCCCTGCCCAGAAAAAATCTGTTTGAGAAACTGTTCCTGAAATTACTCTTTTGGATTAAACATTTACTGCCTCTGACTGGATGGTTAAAATATAACTTGTTAGGATGGCTACTGTCAAAAAACCCAGAAAATAACAAGTATTGGCAAGGATGTGGAGAAATTGGAAGCTTTGTGCACTGTTGATGAGAATGTAAAATGGTACAGCTGCTGTAGAAAACAGTATGGTGGTTCCTCAAAAACTTAAAAATAGAGTTACCATATGACCCAGCAATTCTACTTCTGGGTATATACCCAAAAGAGTGGAAAGCAGAGATATTTGTATACCCCTGTTCATAACAACATTATTCATAATAGCCGAAAGGCAGAAGCAACAACTCAAGTGTCCATCAGTGGATGGATGGCTACCAAAATATGGTATGGACATGCAGTGGAATGTTGTCCAGCCTTAAAAAGGAAGAAAATTCTGACATAAGCTGCAGTGTGGATGAACCTTGACGCTATCATGCTAAGAGAAGTAAGCCAGTCACAAAAAGACAAATACTATCTGATTCCGCTTCTGCGAGGTGCCAGAGTAGTCAGAATCACAGAGACGGAGAGTAGAATGGTGGCTGCCAGGGGCTCTGGGGACAGGGAGAATGGGGAGTTATTGTTTAACGGGTATAGTGTTTCAGTTTTAAAAAACGAGAAGAGTCCTGGAGATGGGTGATGGTGATGACAGCGCATCATGAATGTATATAATACCATTGAAATGTAGACTCGAAAATGGCTAAGATGGTAAATTTTATGTTCTATGTATTTTACCACAATAATAAAAAATAGGGGAAAAATGTATCTGTTGTTGCAAGTTAGGGGTTTGTCTATCACAGGTTTTCCTGAGGCAGTTTCACTTAACCTGTCACCTAACAAACACGTTGGCACTGATCATCATTTTAAGGTGAATTGGGGCAGTTGGAGGAAGCAGCAGCAGGGTCTTACATTACTTGGGGTGTAGCTAAGTGTCCTGATTTGAGGCTTCAGGACAGCCAAGTACAGCTTCATGATATCAGGCACCTGGAAGAGAGAGAGGCGGAAGGTTACCTATCTAACAGACATTTGCCTAGAGTATGCCCAGGTATGTGGATGCCGTAAAGTGAACTAGCCCAGAGGCTCTCCGCTTTGTGATCGTGTTGGAGAGGGACATATGTATTCTTTCTCATTTTGAGAGTGCTTCTTGAGAACCTGCTTGTGTGAGATGCTATGCCAGGCCTGGGGCTTTGGTGGTAAAGGACAGCAGAATCTCCAGTAATTTAGTAATAGAGACTCAGCATATTTTAGTATTGGAGAAGCAGCACACTTCCGTTTTCATAGATTGATCAGGTATTATTTTCTTGACAATCTAGTTATTGATAAATTTGTTTACATCCCATCCCTTTTAATATTTGTCTAAGAACCTTTTCCTTGATCTCTCACAGAATACAGAGAATGTATACATAATTTCAGTTGTATATATGACTCTAGTTGTCTAGAGTTTGGGATATTTTAAAGATATAAGAGTATGTTACCCAAATCTAGATAATAATTTGTGAAATCATGTTTTCTAATTTCTCTGGCCTCACCGATGTCTTAGTGTATGTTATTTGTGGTCTTGTTCTAAAGGTTTGATTTTGGGGAGCAAGAAATAAATATGAGGTTTATTTGGTTTTATAAGCATATAAGGCCTAAAGCAGTTGATTTCAAATTCTCCACTCACCTTTTTTTCTAGAAAGGGTTCTATATAACTGAACCCTGCCTAAACTAGAGAAAAGAAGCTGGGAAATAATAGAGTTAGCTATAATTTGGCTTCATTTATATTAAAGGGAATGTTGGGGCAAAGGATATTAAAGTGGTATTCTGTTAGAGATGCTCCTGGGAAGGTATTTAATATCTATTAGGTGTAAATTGTTATTTACACTCAGGTAGGGTTATTGTGTGGGGGCGTACTGTGAAGAGCTTTTATACTAACAAGTTCTTATTATTGCAGGAAGTGCCGTCCCTTTAATGTTGCTTTTCACTTGGTGTCAGAGGCAGCCTGGGAAAGGATGAGCAAAACCTGCCTCCTAGTCAGGGACTCTCGGATCTGCTTTTCTAGCGTTGCTGGTGGGTGGAAGGTAGGGAAGTTGAATCCCATCTATGTAAAATTGTGAAGAGCAAGAGCAAATTGGTGAGTTGTTCTTTTTTTAAATCAGTGAGTATTATTTTGTCTAGAATCTGAACTATTCTAATAAAGTTGAAAATAAGGCCCTTCTCCCACTCTTTCTTTTTGTACGTCTTCCTTTCAGTTTCCGATTTCTAAGATACTGAAGTAAATTTATAAATTTGAAGATATTTCCAAGTATTCTTTTGGGAAAAAAAAGAATGCTTTTATATTGTGGCATTTGGTGGTTATTTTGGTAACCATTTAGATACTCTTCATTCTTAGATAGCCATGTATGGGTAAATAAATGGCTAGAGGTAGAAATCAAGGCATTATTGTTTGATTTAAACAAACATTCATTTGCTGTGTATTGAGGCACTGGGTTAGGAACTGGGGATGTGGTATGAAACACACAATTCCTACTCTCTGATTACATACAGTGTAGTCATAATTGTGCAGAAGCCACAACCCCAACACTTATGAACCATGGGTTAGGTGCTAAGGCACAGGGATAAGGGGTACCTAACCCAGATGTGGGAGCAGGTAGGGTCAGGAGTGGCTTTCTGGAGCAGGAGATCCCTGAAGTGAGCCTTGAAGGATGAATTAACCAGAGAGAAGACCATATTCAAGGGAGTAAGAACAGAAAACAGAAAAGAACCAGGAACATGGTGTCCTTGAGGAACTAACTGCACGTCTGTGTTGGGAGCAGAGAAGGGTGGGGGTGGGAAGGGGGAATAGTGACTCTGACAGCGATGCTGAAGCCAGATTATGTGTTAAGTGCCTACTTAAGAGTTAGGATTTCCCCCCCTTTTAGGCTGTGAGGAGTGGGTGAGGATTTTAATCAGGGAAGTGGCATGATGAGATTTACATTTACAAAGATCACTCTGGCAGTAGTAAGAAGCTTGGATGGGAAGAGTGGTAGACTGGAGGCAGAGACAAGTAGGAGACGAGATATAAAATAATAAGGTCAGAGCTGAATTCATGGTGATAGGGATGGAAAAAGGGCAGATCTCAGAGAAATCAAAAGGACTTGCTTCTGGTTTGGGTATTGAGTGGGAAGGAGGAGTCTTGGAAGGACTCCAGACTTTCCGTCAGATTTGGGGTTGAGTCTGAGCTCTCCAGCCTGCTAGCAAGGATGACTTTGGGCAAGATGCTTAGCTTCACTTAGTCTTAGTTGCCTCATCTCTAAAAAGAAGATTAAAATATCATCATGAGGATGACATGAACTAATGATATATGTAATTGCTTGATAAGAAGTTGCTGCAGAGTAAGTTCTCAAGAAGTGGTAGCTATTTTACTGGTTAAGAAAAGAAACATGGTAGAATGAGTAGCTTTACTCATATGGGATTTTTATCTTTTTTTGTCCATTACTGTTTTCCCCTGGTGCCTAGAACAGTGCTTGGTACATAGTAGGCACTTAAACATTTGTTAAATGAATTAATGATTTGGTTATGAGAATGTAATTTAGTTTTGGACTTTTAAATTAGAGAAATTTGTAGGATATCTAAATGGAGTTGACCATTATTTGGCAGTTGGATATTTCGATCTGGAGTTCAGGAGAGATATCTGGACCGGACATAGAAATGCGGGTAAATGGGTGATAATTGGAGTGATGGGATGGATGACATCATGTAGAGCAAGCATGTTCAGTAGTGTTTAGCTTTTTACCCTTTGAGAATCTGATGAACACTGTGGATCCTCTCTGCACAGAAATGCACATAAGAAAAATTTCCATTGGGGTGTCTGTGTGAGGAGCTATATATGTTGGGTTAAGAACCTGTGGCATGCAATAAAAAGAGCTCCAAGGATGACACCTCAAGCAATATCAGCTTTTAGAATGGTAGGCAGAGGAAGAAGAGTAAGATGGGGAAGCGAGTGAACAGGGCAAGAGGAAAATGAGGAAAGACTGGTATTGCTTGAAGCTGAGAATGAGAGTTTCCAAAAGGGGGGAGTGCCAGATGCCACAGGTAAGTCAAAGAAGATAGGAAATGTCCATGGAATTTGGCCATCCAAAGGTCTTTGGTGACTTGAATAAGATAAATTTCCATTGAGTGATATGGGGGAAAGGAAGCTGGAGTTCTGGGGACTGCATGAAACATTGAGGAAGCGAGGAATTGAGACAACTAGTAGAAGTTCCTTCATTTGTTTATTTAACAAATATTTACTGTATACCCAGCATCTACCAGGCATTGTGCTCGAAGCTGGGAATTGATCCTCCAAGGTGGACATGGTCTCCTCCCTTAGTTGACATTCTTTTTCTGTGTGTGCCTGCTCACCTCCCCAACTTCCTGAACCCCACCCCCTGCATTACCCCCCACGCCTCACCCCGAAAATGCCCTGAAGTGAGTTTCTCCTTGGTACACTGCTGGACACATTCAGCCACCAGGGGCCTCCAGTTGTTTGCTGGGTCAGTTCCAGGCTGTTCAGTTACTCCTCTCTCTCTCGGGCACCAGCGAGCAAAGTGTCCTCTGTAATACCGGCCTTTAAAGTCAGGGACCACTTCAAAATACCCTTGAATTTGTCCAGTGCTCACTGTGATCCTGTTCTTCAGTGAGTTTATGAAAATCATTTTAATATTTATTTTTACTTTTAGCTCATACTAATTCTTTCTTGTGGTGATGACTTTTATAAGCTTATTATCTGCGGTATAAAATATTGGTCCTAATGTAGAAAAGAGGCATGAATACCAGGCCTAAGGAAGCCTTTGTCCTAGTCCTAGACTTCTTGCATGTAGGGATCCCTCATTTGCCTTATTTATTAAAAAAAAATCTTACCTTGGGGCTTTGTTCCCAAGGAGGCTGTACGCACAAGCTTCAGGATAGCTGCGGCTTTGCTAAGGGGACGTGCGTGTGGCAGAGAGTGGAGGGAGTCTAATTTCTTGGGGCTCAGGGCGTTTTGCCCCAGCACTAAAATGGACCACTGGATTCAGAGAGTGGGATACAGTGATTCTTAGGTTTATTTCTGATATTAGACCTAAAAATGTAAATAATTATCCCATAAATATGGTTTAGATTTTGCCAAAAGTACCTTGGGTTGCCCCCACATCTGGGTTGAAACTCACCTACCTCTTTTCTGCTTATTCGCTTGGTCTTTAAAAAAGTTTGACTGCATTTCCTCTCCTTCTGATTGGCTGTTGAGTTGCAAGTTCAGAGAATGCAATATATTCTATCTTCCAGATCATTTCTAAAAATCTTAAATAAAAACAAGCCTGGAGGGGCCAGCCCAGTGGCACAGCGGTTAAGTGCACATGTTCCGCTTCAGCGGCCCAGGGTTCACTGGTTCGGATCCCAGATGTGGACATGGCGCCGCTTGGTAAGCCATGCTGTGGTCGGCGTCCCACGTATAAAATAGAGGAAGATGGGCACAGTTGTTAGCTCAGGGCCAGTCTTCCTCAGCAAAAAGAGGAGGATTGGCAGCAGTTCGCTCAGGGCTAATCTTCCTCAACAAAAAAAACAACAAAAACAAGCCTAGTATTGATCTATTCCTTTTCTCATAGTGCTTTTTCCTAATATTTAAAGATCCCATTCTTTTGTACATATTTCTTTATATATTATGGATTATACCAAAAGTATACAGATGTCTGTGAAATGCCCAGAATAGTTTCTGACATATCATAGGTACTCAGTAAAAAGCCTGGTTATATATTTTGCCAAACAATCCTTGTAGAGAGACAGCAAAAAACTGTGTGTATCCTCAATGTGATTTGTGATTTGTGATTTTTAATTTTGATTTCTTTATGTGTTTATCTTAAAAACAGGAAGCTTAATATTGTAATCAGTCTCTTTGCCCTTGGGGTAATCTATTAGGGGTTATAACATAATAAATATAGCATAACTAAAACATATAATAAAATCCTTTAGAAAAGGATCTTATTAGAATACTTTAAAAAATTAGAAAATCTTCATTTTTATGAGAAACAGTAAACATCATAAACTCATCAGACATTCACATAGATTATTTTATTTGAATATTTCATAATATAAAGTAGGGAGATTATGAAGTTTATATTCAGACGTTAAAGACTTTTCCAAGATCACGTGTAAAGTGCGGAACTAGGACTTAGACGAGGACTTCTAGACTGACTCACATCTTTGATGCTTTTTTTCATTATGTCTTTTTAATAAGAGAACTTTAAAGAAACTCTTGTGTTCAGAAAACATTCTCCCAGACCCTCTCTATCTATTGCAGTCTATAGTAATGGTGACTGTTTTAGTGATGACACGAACGTCAGTGTGTGTATAAGGAAGAGTTTATGTTTTCACTAATGGCTGAAATGCAGAAGGCTGGGGAACACAAAGGGAGAATTCTCGATTAGCCAGAACTTTTAATGAAGCTGGAAGCCTCAAGCAAATTTGTATCCACCTTTGTACACACTTTAAGTTTCTTAAAGCAGTCATGTTTGTAGCCCCCTTTTTCAGAATCCCCAGGGGTTTTTTTACACTAGAAAAAAATAAGCTCCTAAGTTAGCCTCCTCCTCTCTGCTGGTCCTGTGCAGTCATTAGACCGGTTCAGGACAAGCAGCTTCCTGCACATTCCCTGTTCCTTGAAAACCTTCCAGGCAGTGGTCGTTCAGCAGCTTTTCTCATCTTCCCTTAAATCCACTACACCTATAAACTGGACATGAATGGAAATACTTTTTTAAAAAGAATTTTTGTTTCATTTCTTATTTATTATGAGGTAGTCATGGATGGAATATTTTAAGTCTGTATGAACTGTGGTGAGCTGCTATGAATGCTTCCAGTGCTGTGTAATTAATGCCACCATCGCAGATATTCACTCCTTAAAATATGCCTGCACATGGCGCCTGCCCCTCCCTCTCCTCCCCTTCTTCCCTCCTTTCCTCTCTCTCTCTCTCTCTCTCTCTCTCTCTCTCTCTCTCTCTCTCACACACACACACACACACACACACACACACACACACACACACACGCGTGCGCAAAGCACACACCAAACTGCCATTCTCCAGCAGGCCTGTTTCTGGAGTTGGGAGATGTCAGCCTGCCGGGAGGGGGTGGGGGGAGGAGGAAGAGGTGGGGCTCTCCTCTGATTAATTACCTTAGGCATTCAGGGGTGGGGCTTCCTTCAGCCATCTGCCTGAGATATGGGAGGGAGCTGGAGAAGGAAGGAGGGGGAGAGACTGCCAGAAAGGAAGAGAAAAGAAAGGAAGAAACACTAGAAAGAAAAAGGAAGGAAAACGGGATAAAGGGAGATCCATTACCCTCCCTTAAATAGCTAGCCTGGGGGGGGGAGGGGGGTGGAAAAGAAAGCGGTGGAGGCGGGCCCCGACACAACTGCTTTGACGGGCTCATCAGCTATTCCGTTTGGTTTATGGAGAAAAAGAACATGGTAACTCAGGTAAGACTGGTGTTTCCTCACTGTGTTTCTTTTCTCCTTCCTGGGATCCGAATAAAGAGATGGGGACGGGGTATAGTAAGCAGAGTTTTAATTATTATTGTCGTCTTAGAAAAGGCCAGATTTATTGTTATCAGCTGAAAAGTGCTAGTCTGTGTCTGTTGCGCGTCTGTGTGTGCGTGTGTGTGAGATGTATCGTACCCTTTTTTCTCCCCCCCCCCCCTTGCTCCGTAGCGGATTCCTGTTTCCTGTACTGTGCAGCTGTAGCTCAGGAAAGACCCTGTGGGGGTTTGTCTCCCTCTTTGTCTTGGTTCTGAGAAGAGGGAGGGAGAGACTGCAGAGGTAGGAAGAGGTTCTTGTAGACTGCCAAAAAGAGGGGCGAGGGATTGACTTCCTTTTAGGAATTGCAGAAGAATTTGTGTTCTAGGGAAATCTGATTCCTGCTTCACTTCGGTGTCTCAGGATTGGCCATGGAATCGCAGTTGTCCTGCCTTTGCTTTAAATGGCTTATTAAAAATGAAGGCTAGGAAAATATATTGCATTTTCATGGCTTTGTCACTGGCAAAGGATGTTTTCAGTAGGAACCATAGGAGCATCCAGGTGCAGCAAAGGCAGGTAGAGCCCTCCCCGACAGGAGAACAGATCTGAATGTATAAATGGCAATCACAGGGGCATTAAAAGGCATCTGAAGGAGAGGGAGTAGGAAATGGAAGAGATCTCTGTCTCTCTCTCTCCCTCCCTCTCCCTCTCTCTCTCTGTCTCTCTCTCTCCCCCTCCCTCTCTCTCTCTCTCTCCCTCTGCCTCTCTGCCTGTCTTTGCTTATGCCAGGCAATATCTAATCTGCATTTTAGCAAGTCATTCCTGACAAATGGAAAGGTGAATACTCTCCCCTGGTTTCCCCTGGCAGTGCTATTTTTCTTGTTGGCACCCTTCTGTAGGTTCCTTTACCCTTTTCTCTTTATATGTAGATTGAGAGGGAATGATGAGGCTGTGATTTATCAATGAGAAATCATTTGCATTGTACAACATTCATGTCTTTTAGTCTCAGACTTAGGATCAGTTTCACTCCAGGCTTTTATGCTCTGTAGGGAAATTTCATCACTGGACAGTGCTTTCCTTTTAAGGAGGTTGCCCTTTTTTTGTATTCTCTCTTCTCTTTTCCTCTCCAAGTCACCACCGGAGGGCGAGAGAGTCAGCTAGCTTATCTGGATGGAGGCATCATTTTAGGAGCTGAAACCCTGTTCCGTTAAATGTTATATAATGCCCTGCAGTGCTGTTTGGAAGGAGGGAAAGCGTTAGGGAGATTCTCCCAACATGACCTAGAGGAAAGGGAAGTTTCAAAGAATATGTCTTTCCAAAGTAATTTTTCACCAGATCTGAGTTTGGAGATCAGGAAACCCCTCCCTCTTTTGGAAAGTGGAGAAACCCTTGAAGCATTTTCTCTTCCACGTCTTATCCCTTCATCGTCAACCTAATTAACTCTTTTGAAATATTGCTTTACTTTTAAAAAATTTCCATAAGAGAGAAAACCTCTTTCTGGATTCTCTTTGTTGCTTGGGAGATGATACCTCTTAAGCTTTGTGGCCTCATTCAGTTTTCATTAACTGCAATATTAGAGGGTATCGGCTCTCTTCTTTCTCAGCTATTACTGAAGGCTTTTCAAGCACTTGACTTTTCATTATATATATTTTTAAATCAGTGAAAGAGTTATCTAAACTAGGACTTTATAATCAGAGGTTTTTTGGCCCTCTTGGAACATGTGCCCGTAGTTTCTAGAGGAGCTGGTTAAGCATGTGTGAGCACAAGTTAGAACGCACATGCGTATAAAAACACTATTGTGGTCTTAATATTGGTGTTTAAGAAAACTATAATTTTAGGAATGAAGCAGAAGAGATAGAAGCTGGAAAACAAGATTTCTTGGTGGTTAAGAATTTTAATAGATAAGTTAAAATCATTATGACTTTCTCGGGGTGTGTTGAATGCTGAAGGAAAGAAGTAACTAATTTTTGCCCATCCTGAATTTATACAGCTGGAAAGTATAGAATATCAAATTTGTGAATTTTCAGTATTCCAGCATATTTGTTTTGGTGTATGCACTTTCTATGTTAACATAGCATACATAGTTCTTAGTAATCTAGGAAAAAAAAATCAAAGGAAGTAACTAGATGGGCCAAATCTTTATTTGTCCTATGGGTTTTTTTTGGTTTTGATTTTTTAGGGGATTTTTTGGTTTTTAGTTTTTCGAGCCAGACATCTAATCCCTGTATTTGATAATGATCTGTCATGGAAGCTTTCCAAATATAAAATGTCTACACTGTTTACAGTTTGGTTATCAAAGTTAAATGGTCTATTAGGGTACTCAGTGTCTTGACTAGTATATTAAGAAAGGTAGTTAGATATGTTTTCACCATTTTGTCACCCAGGTTCCTTGCTTCTCACATCTTAACGTCTCTATATCCCTTAATTTCCATCGCTCACTTAGTGGAAGAAGGGTGGAGGGCTTTCAGTGGATGACGTTTTCACCATACGGTATTAGATCCATATCAGTAGTTACACAACGTGTGCGCTTTAGTATTATGTATGCTCTAGTCTTATGAGGCCTGTTTTTGGTTTAATTAGCAAACTACTCTGTCATTTACAATAACTAGTCAACCCTTTGCTTTAAAAAAAAAAGCAAATGGCAGTTTAATCACAAAATTCTGATATAGTAGATAGACATACTCATGCAACTTTTTAAAATGACTTTAGGTTTATCTGTTGTTTACGTATATGTTGTAGGAGTATTTCACTGAGAAGCTTTCTTATTTCTGAACATGTGAACCAAATTATTGTATCTCCTGACATCTGTGAAAATAACAACATTGAATAAAAGGAAGGAAAAGAGGAGAAATCATTTTCATATGTAAAATTAGAAAAACAATTGCAAATGACTTCAGCTCCAATTAATAAAAAAATATTTAGCCAGACTCAGACTCAGTTATACTGTTTGTCTTTGAAAGGGAAAGTATACTAGGGAGATAGGAAAAGATTTTACACTATGGATGTGAAAGAAAATTTTTGTACTCTGCTATAGTGTAAGACTGCCAGTTTCTGTGGAACACAAAGCCCTCCCTTTCTTGGACAGCTCAGTGCTTTGCTGGCATTTTCTTCAAAATCTGTTTTCCATCAGGACCACGAGGAGGGAAGGTGTTAAGAATCGGGGAGGTTGGGAAGGGGGTTGCTGTTCCTTTAAGTGGTGGCGCGAGCCCGTGTGGCAGCAGGCGCTCTGGAGTGTATTCTTTTGTAATGAATCACCAGTTCCATTGTCTGCTATCTCCCCCCTTTGTAGCTGAAGTCTTTCACCTGAGCTGCTGCCAGTTCCATGTTCGGTTCTAGGGTGGTTGGGAGAAGAGAAGAGGGAGGGTATTTTATGCTTTAATTAAAGACAGATAGGAGAGCAGGTATGTTTTGCTTTGTTTCATTTTTTCCTATCTTTGCTGTTTTGTTTTTTTGCAATGAGTTGAAGTAGAGACTCTGTTCCATGATTTAGCTAAGAATATCCCATTTTCTGTGAATCTTGAAAGTCCTCAGTGATTATTTAGTCTCCATTTTGTGGCATTGCTTTAAAGTGATTCCATTCGGTTGCCTGCCAGTTCCACCCAAACCTCATCCCACCCTTCATCACAGGGCTGCAGCCCACACTGTTTGTTTTGGCACACTTTCCTCTTTCTATGGGCTGCACAGGCCTCTGGGAAGTCGGGGGTAGGCGGGGATTGTGGGTTGGAGACTAATTTATGTTCCTTTACAATGAACCAAAAAAAGCCTCACTTTTTCCAGAGATTTGCTTTCTTTCTGAATTCTTCTGCACTGCTCCATATCTTCACTTATAACCATTTCCTTGCCAAGGCTAAGACTGGCACTTGAAAAATATTGCTATTCTAGAAATTACTTAGCTTTCCTGAAAAGAAACCCAGATTTCCATAAGTGTGATTAAATCTAAACGATTTTGACTCATTAAATGGTTTTTCTTCCCTATCACCCCACCACCACCACCAAAACACACACCATTTTGTGCCCCTTCCCTTTATTTATTTTTCCATTGTCTTTCTCCTTAGTTTTGCAATTGAGACTAGGTAGGCTTAGCGTTTGGCAATCTGCTGTTCCAATTGGTATCGCTACAGAGGACATCTCCGTGTTGAAAAGTAAGTGACACTCCTGATCCTTCTCGGTGGTGGGGCATGGCTTAAAGTCTAGGTTTTGTTCCTCCAGTTTTCTGTTCTTCCTGAGAAATTTCGAAGTCATTTCTGCAGATTGCCATGTGGAAACCATTTCGTCTCTCTTTTGACTCTTGGTTCGTCCTCACATTATTAACTTGTGTTCACGTCAGTCCTTGCCTTGGATTGTTTCTTGGACAGCTGTGTTCAGGCAGATCTCCACTAGGACCCAGTCATAGTGGTGCTCCCACCCCATGCCCACCAGCCTCCTTCTGATTACCATTCCTCTCTGGAATCCGACGTTGTTGGTATCTCAAGCATTCCCTTCTGGAGTCATAATTCCTCACTCTTTTTTTTTTTCAACATTCCGAAATGACTGTCAATTCTTTCTTAAACATTTCTTCACAACACTTCGTATGTGAAACCCAGCAAACACAAATGGATTGCTCCCCTGCAGTAAATGCTTTGCTGTTTTGAATGTAGCAAGTTTGTTACGGGACTCCATGCTCGGCTCCTCTAAGCGGTTAGAAACGCTGCAGTCGGCCATTTCTCAGATGCTTACATGCTCCTCTATTACTATTAGAGTGATTAAGTTCAGGAGACCGTGGAGTCAAATAGTTCATTAGAGGTCATTGCCAGAGGGAAGCATTGAAAGTGCAGGTCTGATTTTGTTACTCCTCTGCTTAAAGTCTTCCAGTTGTTTCCCTTCAGACTCAGAATAAAACCCGGTGTCCTTACTCCAATCTCTAAGGCCCTCCTTGATCTGCAGCCTGGCTGTCTCCAGCCTTATCTCCTGCTGCCCTCTCTTCCCAGATTTCCTCCAGTGACACTGTCCTCTTTGCTGTTCCCTTAACACACTTTGTGTCCTCCTGCTCAGGGCCTTGCCTTTTGTTTTTCTCTCAGCCCAAAATGCTCACCCCAGATATCCGCGTGGCCTCTCAGGGGAGAGCTCTCCTCGCCTTCTTGTCTCAACTTGAACTCCCCAGTCACTCCTTAGCCCTTATCTGCTTTTTCTTCACTTATCACTGATTTTAGTCCTTATAATTACTTGTTATATGTTAGTTTGTTTATCATCTGTGGGCCCCCCCCCCCCCCCCGCCCGCAAAGAATACAAGCTTTCTGAGGTCAGGGACCTTGTCAGCAGTCTGTTGTATTCCCAGTGTCTATAGGACTGTGCCTGGCACGCGGTCATGTAAGAGCCAACCAGCTAATCTTTATATATGGTTAGAAGGCACTGTTCGAAGCACTTTACGTACGTTAGCTCATCAAATCCTCTCAACAGCTCTGTGATAATCTCCATAGTGCAGAAGAGGAAACTGAGGCATGTAATGGTTAGGTAACTTGCCCAAGTTTACACAGCTACTAAGAGATGTTGTGGGAATTCATATCCACAGACTGGCTTGCAAATCCATACTGTTTTTGTTTTGTTTTGAGGAAGATTAGTCCTGAGCTAACATCTCTGGCCATCTTCTTCTCTTTTGTATGTGGGACACCTGCCACAGCAGGACTTGCTAAGTGGTGCATAGGTCCATTCCCAGCATCCGAACTGGCCAAACCTGGGCCACTGGAACAGAGCAGACAAAGTTAACCACTACGCCACTGGGCCAGCCCTGTGAATCCATACTCTTAGCCACTGTACTCTAATGCCGCGTGTAGGTATTACATATTCTGTAAATATTTGTTGACTGTGTAAATGAATTAATTAATTGAGACTCTGATTCACTTCTGGAATTTCCGTCTCGGACTTGTTGAAGACTTTCATAGAATACTTGCAATAACAGGGCATTCACTATTGAATAAAATGAATTCATTATTATAATATTACATAATAATAATAGGTAGCAATGTAGAGTGCATATTATGCATTAGGCACTATTGTCAATATCTTATTGATTATGTCATTTGTTCCTTTCAGCAGCCTTATAAGTACTATTAATGTCCACATTGTAGAAATTAGGAAATGGGTACAGAGAGGTTAAGTAACTTGCACAAGGTGGCAACGCCAGGATTTAAACACAGAAAGTTTGGCTCCAGCTTCCCTGTTTTTAACCACCACTAATAATGACTGTTACTGAAATAACTTCTTGTTTTTGCATACCTACTTTGCACCAATTTTGCATACAAATCATATTTACATATATAACAATTACTACATTCATATCATATATCACTTGTCAATCACCTTTTGAGGGTGGTGTTTTTCGCATACATTAGACTTTGAGATTAGAGAGGTTGAGCACTTGGTGGCTCTGTACATACAGAGATAGCTTTCAAACTTGAGATCTACTGAATTCCAAATTTGCATGCTTTGCCTTTATGCTGCAGCTTCATAAGATAGTTCTATTGTTGGCCATTAAAAAGTAGAAAAGTTTTCCTTATGGTGTGCTAAAATCTGTTTTCATTATTGCCTTCTCACTCTTCCCAATTCTGTCCTCTGGAATGACATAGAGTGGTTTAATCTCTCTTCTTCATAAAAACCAAATATTTGAAGACAACTCCTAAGTGTTCCCTTTAATCTGCTTTTCTCTAGGCTCATCTTACCTACTTCCTTGCATTATTCCTCATAGATGTGAAAACTTATGGTTTTCAGAGTCTTTACTGTCCTGGACTAATTGTGTCAATTTATATGAATGATCTATCATTTGTATCTAATTACTAAGTAAAATATCAGTTATGAGTATTATTAAGTATCACATCTTTGTTATAAGTTTTGTTGTTTGACAACATCTTTGACTTTGCTCAGTTTTCATAGCTTGTGGATCATATAGTGTTCTCAGCAATTTATAACTTCAAAAATAAGGGGACATTACTCTCAACTCTTAGGTAGAGTTATGGGAATTATAGAGTGTTTTAAATCAGTAGCAACAGTAAAACATGACCTTATTTTCTATTGAGAATAGAAGTAAAACACAGAAAAAAATTAAGCCCTTGAAAAATGTTCTGATTTAATAATACTTGTTAGAAATCAAATACCATACAAATATTCTTAGGTTAGTTTATTTTGGCATATTTATTTTTTTCATCATGCCTCTTGAATTTTTTCAAAGGGCTATCAGTTTTAGAATACTAGGATAACATTTCTTATTTAATTAATAGCTCTGGAAATGAGTATAGCTAGACTATTGTTAACAAAAGGAAATACAGTTTTTAAAATTGTAACTTAAAATTACATAATGAGATATTTAATTTATTCAGAATTGCAGGATAAAGTTCTGCAACCAAACTTTGGTATCTCATATTTAAAGGAATATTTAAGCAGAAATATGGTGATGGAAATCAGTAATTGTTTTACAAAATTATGAAAGAATACTTCATGTCCACAAATAATGTAACTATATTCTTTTATCTAATATTGATTATGAGATCCCTTGTAAGAAGTTTTGAGGAGACAAACTGAGGCTTCAGTGAAGGCGATGAGATTTTGAAAGACTCTTAACTTAGAGCAGAGAGCCACAAATTTTCTCTGTTAATGGCTAGGTGGGAAATATTTTTGGTTTTGCAGGTCATACTGTCTCTGTCACAGCTATTCAGCTCTGGTGTTGTAGCATGAAAGAAGTTGGACGATGCATAAATGAATAAGGGCGGCTATGTTCCAGTAAAACTTTATTTATGGACGCTGAAATGTGAATCTGATATAATTTCTTTGTGCCACAAAATATTCTTCTTTTGAATTTTTTCAACTATTTAAAAATGTGAAAACCATGTTTAGCTTTCAGGTGGTAGAAAAGCAGGTGGTGAACCAGCTTTGGACCAAAGCCACAGTTTGCCATCCTCTGACTTAGATGCGTGCAGGTCCTTCCTACATTTTTAGTATGGGGGAAGTTTTCCCATATAGCTTGATGACAGGGACACAGTTTCTAGCAGTTTCAACAGGTCATCTTGGATCTCTATGAGAGACTTTCTCTCTCATCCCCCCCTCCCCCAAAAATATGAAGATTCTTCTCTTTTCTTCACTTTCTTTCTCCTTCCATCCCATCCGCAAATCTGAACCATTTGCGATTACCCAAATATGCCATATTTTAGACCTTTCTGCTTTTCATCAATTTTTTCATATATATTTTCATGTATTATTACTTTGGGCCAGAATACCTTTTTCTCTCACTTGATTAATTTCTTGCCTTAAAAGTTCAGCTTAGACTTCACCTACTTTAGAAAGCTTGCCCCAGCCCATAGAGTTGTCCCTTTTTGTGCTTCATTGGCTTTGTCTATGTATTGCTCTCTTAGCTCATATTACTTAGTACTGTAATTGTGAGTATATTTGTCTGTTTTTTCCATCAAACTGTAATTTCAGGATGGGGACTATATCACCAGTGTTTCTTACCATATCTGGTTCC
Organism: Equus caballus; assembly: GCF_041296265.1. NCBI lineage: Eukaryota > Metazoa > Chordata > Mammalia > Perissodactyla > Equidae > Equus > Equus caballus. The sequence goes on along the minus strand of NC_091711.1, from coordinate 38,804,147 downwards.
ATTTAGTATCCAGTAAATACTTCTTGATCGAATTAATGAATTTTTACTTGTTAATTCATTGACAGGGTTCTCTTTCAAAATGCAAAACAGGAGATTCAAATTAGGGTAATTACGCATATCCTAGTCCTTATTATTTAAATAAGTTAATACTTAAAATACAGTGTTGTTTTGGAAATGGATGCTTTATTTGGCTAGAAAAAAGGATTTTGGAGTAAACAGCTATTTGGGGAACACACAAATCTCTTGTAGATGTTCCAGTGGAAGTCTGCGTATATGCAGAAGATGGCATGTGGGTAAGTGGCATGAGAGCTCTAGCCTGCTGGGAAGTCAGGAGAAAGGGAAGAAGAGCATGACCCCAACAAGTGAGGAAGTGCAAAGAGAAGTGGAAAGGTGACAATGAAATTTTAGGGATTGGCAACCCATAGTCAGTATACCAAACGTGGTATATTAAGTACAGCCATCTCCCTCTCTCCTTTTCCTTCCAGTCAAGGTGACCAAGAGTTAGATTCTCTGCATGCTGCTCTTGAAAAGCTGTCAACACGGGTGTGTATTAGACCATAACCATTTCGTATCGTTTTTAAGGCTCACTGTTCACTGGTTTTTTTAAGTCTCTTTTTCTCTCTGTGTATTTCCTTTTGCGTAGTTTCTATTGTGGTGTTATCAAATGTATTAATCTTTTCTTTTGCAATGTCTAATTTGTCATTAATCCAGTCCAATTTGGGTCTTTTTTTAAATCTCAGGCATTATAGTTTTCATCTCTAGAATTTTGACGTGGATGTTTTTTATATCTCCCATGTCTCTTAACATGCTTAATTTTCTTTTGCATGTAATTTCTCTTGAACATATGGAATACAGATGTTTTAATGTCCTTATCTGCTAATTCTAACATCTGTTTTAGTTTCAGATCAGTTGCAGTTGGTTGAGTTTTCTCATCATTATGGATTGTATTTTCCTGATTCTTTGTATGCCTGGTAGTTTTTGATTGGATGCAGACATTGTGAATTTTACCTTTTTGGCTGCTAGATATTTTATTTATTTCTGTAAATATTCTTGAGCTTTGTCTACAGCACAGCTGAGTTTCTTAGAAATAGTTTGATCCTTTCAGGTCTTGTTTTTAAGTTTTGTTAGATAAGACCAGAGCTGTATTTATTCTCAGGTTAATTTTTCCCCGCTTTTGAGGCAAGACTCTTGTACTCTAACTGATGCTTCTTAAATTACCAGGTTTTCCACTCTTCTTGGGAGCAGGCTCTGTTCCTCTCACTGGTAAGCTACCAGCACTGTTCCTTCCAGCTCTTTCTGGTAGTTCTTTCTCAGCCTCAGGAGGTTTCTCACGTGCAGGCAGTGGTCATTACTTAACCCGGTACTTGAGGGGAACCCTCTGTAGATCTTTGGAGTTCTCTCTCTGTGCAGCTTTCTCTTCTGTGGTACTTTCCCCTGTGAACTCTAGTGTCTAGCCAACTTCCCTAGACTTCTAGCTCTATCTCCTCAAGTCATGGAGACCACCAGGCTCTGCCTGGCTTCCCCCTCTCTGTGCTACAGCCTGGAAGCTTTCTCCAGGTAATAAGCTGGAGCAGACGTAAAGCTCACCTTGGTTTTTCCTGTCTCAGGGACCACTGTCCTTCTTTGCCTACTGTACAATGTCTTGAATACTGTTGTTTCATATATTTAATTCTGTTTTTTTTAATTGTTTGAGGCAGCAAGATAAATCTGGTCCTTGTTACTCCATGATAATTGGAAGCAAAAGTGAGACCACTTATTTTTAAATGAAAATTAAGTGGTATCTCATTTAATACATTTCTAATTTATCACTGAAACATCAGTTGAGCAGTAATTTCAAGGAATATTAGAGAAGAATGCATAAGATGCATAAATAATTAAAATGTGAGGGAGAATATGGTAAATTACATGAATATGATGTTAATAAAGTACCATTAAAAGTTCAGATGAGGAAAAAATGAGTTTGGGAAGTTTGGCAGGTACGGAAAAGGTGAGAGAAAAAGCTATGTATGGCATGTGTTGTGTGTGTTTGTGTGTGTTGTGCAAGACATTATTTGAATCTCGATCCAAATTCTTGAGTATTGAATGAGATTCGATGGTAGGATAGTTCAGAGAAAGTCTAGGACTGATCTAATTAAAGGTAAAAAGAGTTCTTTAACAAAAATACGTGGACAAGATCACAGGAAAAATAGGGTTTCTGTGTTTTTGTAGTTCAGCATGATTTGTGATCTGTTGTGGAAAAGGAGAAAGATTCTTTCCTCCTCTGGATTACCCGTCATCGCAATTCTAGCAGAATAGGGCGGGAGAAAAGGCAAAGTACCATTCGTTCACTTAGACAGTGTAGAAGACACGGGCACTTTGAAGTGTGCAAAAGATGATCATTGTTCTAAAACTTATGGAACTTTAGAAAGCCTCAGTAAGCAATATTTAGACTTTCAGCCATTGCTATTTAAATGGTTTTCAGGTTATCTAGAAATTTCAGTGGGGAGAGGGTGCTATGGAACTAAACATGTTGTACCTGTTAAAGAATGTGGGTGGCACTGTTGAGAGCTTTCTTAACTTCAGCTCAAATGGCTGCCTGACTGTTATTTGCTAGCATAGCAACTGTGAACCAATGTTCATCCAAGTATGTGCTTTAAAGTTTTCTCTCTTCATGAACCAGGAGACATTTTTGAGAAACTGGGAATGTATGTATTTTGTTTGGGTTAATTTCATTTAGCCTATGTTTTATGTAAAGCCTTTAGTAAGAAGAATGTGACCCCCACCCCTTCTCCCCCACCATTTGTATTGATGTGACTCTTTATGTGAGAAAGAACGTGAAGAACTCTAAGGTTATAACTCAGCTGTTAGGTCTTAAATTCTGTACCATATATACCCTTCTCCTTTTTTTTTCTTCCTTCACAATAATAGTGGTTATTATCGCTAGTACTTTTTTTTTTTTTAAGTCAGAAGCATAGGTGACTTATTCAGAGTTGTACAACTGTACATGGCCAAGCCTGGGTTTCAACCCACAGTTATCTTATTCCAAAGTTTATGATCTTTCTACCCTTTTTTTGATGATAGTATAATATGAAGAATATAGGTCTTAATTTTCATTTAACTTTTTCTTTACATAAGGAAAATGTCTGTAACTCACCTTTAGCCAGAACCCTGAGAAATGTCAGCTCATTTTCTTGCAATCTTAGGTTCCTCTGGGATGGGTGCAGAATTGATCAATTTGATATTCTGTGCACAGCTTTAGTTTCCTGAAACTTTATCTCAGCTCAGAGGTTTTACAGTTGGATGGTTTAGTATTTCATGTGGGAGTATTTGTGCAGGTAAGAGAGCAATCGAAGTATTGGCTCTTTAGAGTAGCTTTTAGCCACTTTGGGCAGGGGAACAGATAAACTCCTTAATGGCACTTGGTTGACTCTGTTACAGAAGAAGATACTGTTTCACATAGTAATATACCTACCGTTCCTTTTTTTTTACTACATTCTGTCCCTTGGATAAGGCCTCTTTATCACAGAATCATAGGTTCTTAGAGCTAGAATGAATTTTATTTTACAAATCAGGATACAGATCCAGAGAAGAAGTGAAGTGTCCAAGGTCATATGGCAAGGCTATGGCAGAACTGGAGCAGAACTCATTTTCCCATAGTCTCTGTCTGACGTTCTTCCTGCTGTCAGAACATCCTCCTAGCAAGTTCAGATCTTTAGTAAAAGGTGTTCAACTGTAGAGGCTAAAATATCAAGTTCTTATGCTCCTCATTCCTAAAAGGGAAAATCTTAGAATGAATAAAAAGTTAAACTCATGCATCTTGGGCATTCTTTACTGGAAAGTTATTCTTGAGTGAAGCTGTATAGTCTAGTTGACGTGATAATGATAATATTGAAGTTCTGGGTGAAGAAGATTGTAAGTAGGAAAAAAAATAGATATACTCTTTTTTTTTTTGTACATATGTGAAGATTTTTTTGTTCCTGTTTGTTTTTTGAGCATTTGACTTTACGTGGAAAGATAGGAAATGTGGAGTGAAGTCTGGGAGTGTTTTCATTACTAAGCAACCATTAAAGTGTAGACGGCTTCTTCTTGGTGCTCCTGGGAGCTGATTTTAGATCTCCATTCTCAGTTTTCTGCATGCCGCCTTTCTGAAGTTGATTATCTATCCTCCCTTACGCTGAGACAGGTTTTCCTGTGTAGTAATGACTCTTATTTATGATAGTCTTTTTTAATGACTTCTTCCAACATAGGACTCTAATTTCTTCTCCAGGCTTATTTGTCTCATTGTGATAAAGGATTAAATATTGCAGTCACTAGTTTATATTTCATTGCCCTTCCTGACTGAAGGGTAGGAGACTGTGGCTTGCCTTATTGATCCATGTCTTAGAGATCAATAGGGTAACGGGAAATACTGCGTTCTGATCTTGGCCACTGTTGCATTCGCGGAGGAGAGTAGTGAAGAGTTAGGTATTCAAATTGAGAAATTCTTGATTTTTGTTTTGTTTTCCGAGAGTTATTAGACCCTTGGGAGTCTTTTGTGTTTGTCAGGATGCAGAGTCATGTTTAGCCCATAGTGCCGGGTGTAGCTGTAGATGGCCCTTGGACTGTGACTTACAGTACACGTTAAATTCTGATTCTTCTCTAAGTTGCTTTGCTTCCTGTCATCTAAGTGGCTCTGATTTACGAAAGCATAAGTACAAGTGCTTTTTCAAGAATTGTAGTAAACACTTCATTTTCCTTTAAGCCTCTCTAATTTGCTTTTAATAAATCTTAGTGTTGTTAGAAGGTTAGTTTCAAGAAACACAGAAGTTCATTAACTCGTGTCCTTTCTCAAAATTAAAAATTAACCTGGAATTCTAGAGCTTACTCATGGTTGAAATCTTTTACAGAAAATAAATCATGACTTCTGGGCCAAGATACATACTTTAGCTTGCCTTCCATCTCTTGTAAGACTCCACTGTGAAGACAGTATAGAAAAAAAAAAGAAAGAAACCAATAACAGCAAACAGAAAAGGAGAAAGAGTGATATTACTAATAAACAAGAGAGTTAAACAGATTTCTGGAAAAACTAAAGCAGTTGGGAACCAATAGATGGATGAATGGAGAGGCTTAAGCCTGCCAGTGCAAGGAGGCTGCTGCCGGTGTGGAAGCCACTCTGCCCAGCAGGAGCCCCAGAGGCTCTGGCTCAGAGCAGGTGTGAAGAAGGGATGTACAACAGGGATTCCAATTTATTATAGAGGGGAGAATTCAACTACCTGGCCTTGCCATAGCCTGTCCAACACCTTTGCAATGGAAATAGCCAGCATTTACTGCACTGCCCCCTTTTCCCAGCAATAGAAAAGGGAAACCAAAACCCCAGATTGTTTGACGCCAAAGAAATCGATCAGACTGTTTCGGGAAATTTAATTCTTTTTGTATTAAATATTAGCACGCCCTTTTTTAGTCTGATATTTGGGGAGGAGGTCGTTCTACACTTTCTTAGCAGCTGATGCTAAAACAAAGCCTACCACTCGACATGCTCTTCCTTGTCTCCCACTGAGTTCCCAGCCAGAATTTTAAGTCCAGGGAGAGACTTAATCAGAAAGTAGATTTACTTGTACGATAGCAGAGGAAACCAATACCAGCTAACCAAGTCCTTAGACCCGACTCATCGGTATATGAGGATCATTAGTCATATGAGAAGAACTTTCAGCATGAAAGAGACCAGAAGAAACAGAAAGAAAATATGACCCAAAGGGAAACAGATAATCCAGGCAACAGAGGAAAATTTAAATACAGTCAGATTCAAGAAGGTAAGGCATTCATAAAACCAGTACTTGGTGTAATGAAAAAGGAACAATTTGAGAATTCAAAAGAGAGTAAGAGATTAAGAATGTGATTGTCAAAAGAAACACGCCATAAAGGATATAAAGTAGAGTTGAAGGTATCTCCCCAAATGTAGAGCTTTAAGACAAGAAGGTGGAAAATAAAAGAGATAAGTAAGACACAGATGGTTTCCTTAGCCCACGTCCCAAGAAAACAGAGCCTGAGACAAAACCTTACCTGCTGACACTTTACTGGGGAGTGGGCTCTCAGGAAAGCAGGGGTGAGGAAAGGGGGGCGAAATGAGCAGGAAAGGCTGGCCAAAACTCTCTTGGAGGTGGGGCTGACTCCTTGGTTTCAGTGGAGGTCTTATAGAAACGTTGCTCCTCTGGCCAGTCCATCCGAAGGGCGTGTGGCGAGGTGTTTTATCTACTGACTTCCTCTCATGTCCTCCTCCCTGTCCCCATCAAGGTTTGCGGTACGCTTAACTCACCTCACCCCTCAGGGGCCTCAGCGGGAGGCCGGGTCCTCCGCACTGTGTGCACAGATCTGCAGAGTGGCGTGTCCGCTAAGCCTGGAGAGCTGGGAGGAGTCAGCAACCCCTAATGGCAGTCTTTGGCCTTGGAACCTCTGCCATTTAAGGAACTGTTAAAAGAAGGTGTCTCCTAAGAGGGCTGATGATGAGAAGGGGAGGAGGCTGTTGCTTATTATCGTCAGCTCTTTTGTGCCCATTTCATTGGCTTCATGTACATTTATTAATTTGATAAAAATAAAGATTAAATTTAAAAAGGGAACATGAATTATCAGAAACACCCTAGGAGTAACTATCAAAGTTCTTTTAGAATGCATTTGGGGGAAAAAAGTACTTCAAATATTGAAAGATGAAATAGTAGTTTATATCAGTTTATAATAGTTTATATCAGGATCATCTTTTTAAAGAAATTGGACTTCTGGAATTGATCCTTTCTCCTTTTCCTCCCATTCCTGCCTCACTCCCCGTTTTCCTGCAGGACTGAGATCTGGGGGTCTTCTGCTCCTCCCCATGCCCAGTGCCAGGCTTTGCCGAGTCTGCCTTTGGGTTGTCCCTGGCACTTGTCCCCTCATCTGCTTCCTCTGCCTCGACTGTAGCCTTAGTCTTATTAGTCCCTTCAAAGTTGGTCGTATCCTTCTAGCAGATGTCTCTCTTCCCTTCCTCATGTCACCTTTGTTTCCCCATGCTGGATGGGTTTTGGTCTCTCTACTAATTTTGGTTATAACTTTTCTAAAATAACAAAAGTCTGTAGTTATTGATATGCTCTACTAGATTGAACTTATTTCTTTTTTTGCTTTAACAAATACTTACTGAATGCTTTAAGGCAGTCACTGGGGATACAAAGATTAATTAGACCTTAACAGTTACGTGCCCTCAAAGAACGCGTGTTCTAGAGAGGCGATCACATGTAAACAGGTAACCGTACTGGAATAGAAGTGCTGCGGTAGAGTGAGGTATTCGGTTCGGGGGCGTGGAGGAGGGAGTGGTCTTCTTTCCTGTTTGGGTGAATCAGAAACTGCAGAGAGCAGTAGATGATTGAACTAAATATTACAGAGCGTGTACAGGTTAGCTAAATGGGTAGGAAGGAGCAAGGCTTTCTGAGCCGAAAGAGTAGTGGGTGCCAAGAAACTGGAGGGTGAAACAGCACAAGGTGTCTTCCAGGATTCGATACAGGAAAGAGCCACGCCTGAGCTGAGCCACCGCCATGTCTCAGATGGGTTGTTAGGCAGCCTCCTTGCTGGACTGCCTGCTTCTGCCTTGCTGAATGGTCCACTTAAAACCAAATCTGACCACACCTCTTCTCTACTAAGAACTCTCCCCAGAGAGTAAAAGCCAAAATCCCTGCAGGGGCCTTAAGCTTTACAAGATTTCTGCCTGACACCACTCTGTCCCCCCGCCCCCTTTCTCACTTCTCCTGCCACTCTGTTCCTTGGTCATTCCAGTTCAGTCACATGGGCCTCCTCGCTTCTGATTCCTAGAATAAGCTGGGCATGTTTTCACCTCTGAGCCTTTGCCTTTGTGTTCCCTTCATCTGGAGTGCTCTTCCCCCAGACAGACACACGGCTCGCTCCCTGAATTTCGTCAGGTGTCGGCTCAGATGTTGCCTTCCCTGACCCCCCTGTATCAAAAGCCATCCTCGTCCCTCTCACCCCAGGACTCCCATCCCCTCTTTCTTGCTTCATTTTTCTCCATGGCACACCACCTGTTTCTTTTTGTGCTTGCCTGTTTAGTATTTGTCTCTCCTACTAGAATGTAAACTCCGTAAGAGCAAAAACTGTGTCTTTGTCATCGCTATTGTTTTCCCAGCATTTAGAACAAAGTGTAACACACGATAGCTGCTCAGTAAATATTTGATGGCAAGAACTGAAGCTGAGTAGATGAGGTATGCAAGGGGCATGACTTTCATACAAAGGTGTTTGGACTTGAGACTGTAGGCATTGGGAAGTCTAGGATTTTAAGAAGAGAATTAATTAACTATCTGATTTAGATTTTATTGTAGAAAGATCATTCTGGCAGCTGCTTGGAAAATTGGTTAGGTTGAGGTTAAGTTAGAAAGGGGAACTAGTAAAGATTCTTGGGCCGGCCTGAGTGAGGGTTGGCGAGAGCAGCGATTCTCATTTTTCTTTCCATCTCCCATAGTGTGTAACATGGACCCTCACATGTAGCCTTTCAATTAATATATGTATTTATTAGAACTATAGTAACTCATTTTCTGTGGTAAATATTTATGAATGATTATATTGTGGTAAGCTTTCTGCAGAGTTCCTAAAGCTATTGGAAGAAAGGATCCTGTCTTTTTCACAGACTTACTCCTTCAGAAACAGATAGTCATCTACCTGGTTAGTTCAATTGATTAAGCATTTTCTAAAGATCAGCTGTTATGTGCTTATCGTTTGGTGAGGAAGCTATGATGAAGAAGTCTATGATTCAGCCCCCAATCTGCTCAGGGGTTTCGCCTGTGAAATGAATAGAGGAAATAGACAGCATCATGCAACTGTGGTTGCAGAGAAAATGCAGTTTTATTCTGGGAAGAGTATAGGGGAAAATTTTGTCTGTTACTACATATATATATCGTATGAATTACTCATTTTAAAGAAGTGGACTGTACTAGAACATCCATTGCAAAATCTATAAAGAATAATTAAATATTTTATGATTCAGGAGCCACTACCAAATCTTGCTAATGTTTTATTCTGAACCTAAGTTCTGGCTGTTTTCAAGGGTATTCCTATTTAACATATAGAAGATGCAAACTTAGTTGTCCATGAAGACAAAATACAGAGTAAATTAGTTTAAATTGTAATGAAAAGTTTGGTTGAGAAAAAGAATAGTCACCCATGCAGTGTATAAATCACTAACAACGTTGAAGAGAACAGACAACCAACCCTTCATTGTATATAAGGGCCTTCCATTTCCAAGGAAGCAGGTAGCTGACCCAGAGTCTCTCTTGTGATCTCTTGTTGCCGATAGAAGCCATGATTCGTGTATATTTGAGGTTCTAAGTACTGCTGTGAGGAGAAATGGGAGAAAGAGCTTTTAGGAGGTTGGAGATATTAAGACTATTACAGAGTTTGGTCATTTTTAACCTAATAGACTATTGGTTTGAATGACTTTGTTCTGAAATATTTATTTTTCTGCTTAAATATTCATTGCTTTGAGATGGCAGAACTCTGCCTCAGGGGAGAGGTCTGGCTGACTGTTCTCTGAGTAATTTGAAAGAGGGTGTGTGTGTGTGTGTGTGTCAGATTTGGTGGCAAGTTTGCAGTATTCTTATTGACAAGGCCTGTACCTATCCTTAGACTTGCATGTCCCAGATCTGTAATTATTTTTATTCTAAGCAGGCAGGTAAAGTATACTGTATCTTGTTTTATTCTTATTTCTGATCTGTTTGCAAGAGCTCCAGATTGCACTCAGTCCCTCCTGCACTCTGTCACCCCTTCCTGGGCACACTCGCTCTTCAGGTCCTAGTCTTTAGGTCATACCCACTCTAAAAGAAGGACCCATGGTTAGGCATGCATTTCACTAGGTTTGCATTTTTTAAAAACTGGTGTTTATTCTCTTATTTATGAGTTCCATGGAAGAAGGTAATTCTCTACGATCAGGTAATTTACACTATTATCTTCCTTTCATAACCTTCTCCCTCCCTAATCTCTGTCCTCCTAGAGGTGTGAATGCTTCAGGGTATTTTCTAGAGGCACCTGTGCCACCATAATTCTTTACCGTTCTGCCCAGCCAAGGCCTCCAAAGCGGTGCTTCTCAGTGCTTTAGCCAAACCACCTAACCCTGGAGCGCCAGGGCCCCCCTCCAGCGCACTGAATCCTCATCTGGGGACAGGATCTTGGCTTTTTGAAAAATATGTTCCCAGAGCGATTGTTATGCACAATAAAGTATGGGAATCTCTGCTCTCAAGGAACCAGGTAAAAGATGAGTGTGGGTGTGGGGCCTGAGTGTAGTGGACGTGTGTCCATGCCGCGTGACCTTAGTGATCATACTGCCGAGACTGCAGCAGGAAGAGATGTGTCCTGAGCTCCTTCCTTGAAATCAGACAATACTTCCCCTTAAATTTAGTATTTCAGTTGGTGATTGGCTTTTTGTTACTATAATCATTAAATCTGTTTTGGTGAGCCCCCTTGGGATCCAGCCATCTGCTAAGTTACAGACGACTGAGTGAAAACTGAACTGTTGGAGTTCAACCTGAACATACGTATGGAGACTACATGGAAACTTCATGTATAGGTTTTTCCTCCCAATTTCTAATTTACCTACAGATTGTCTGACATCTTATGGCTCTGGGTATAATTTATATTCACTGTATAAGAGCAAATACGTTACTTTTATCTCACTTTTATCTTACTTACTTTTGTTAAATTTAAGTATGCAGGTAAACTGAGACTCTAGAATGAATTTTACTTTGTGCCTAGTGATTGGGCACTGTTTTGTCTTTGTACATGCTTATCCATCCATTTTATTACCCTGGGTTTTCTTCTTGGTCTATCATTCTTCTGCAGCATTTTAAAAAATTATTTTAATTGATTCTAGATTATCTTAAATCCAGTGTTCTGTCCTTATCTTGCTGTGATAGCAGTTATATAGCTCTTTTTTCCCTTTGATCATAGACATCTGGACAGAAGTCACTGCTTTTAGTACAAGAGCTGAGAAGAATGATAGACGTTTGCTTAGGGACCTGCAACTGAGAGCTTTTTGTAAAAACTGTTCTTTACGAAGGCAGGTAGAGTTTGAAATCTGAGCCTATCTAAGCAAATCCTGGGTGATAAAAATGATATAATTTGTAAAATACTTAAAGACAACAATACTTTCTTTCTATAACAAACCTAGAGAATTAATTTCCGTTTATCTACAGCATTAGGAAAACAATTAGTGACGTTGGCAGTGGTGATGATCCAGTGAGAGGATGCTCTTCCTCAATAACAAAGTGATGCTTTTTATGATGGTGTGAATAAAAGTAATATTGATCTGTTTCTATCAGTGATCCATTCTGATCGTAGATGTAATGTGGGAATTGGGAAACTTTTCTCTGAGGATTTGCAGTCTGTTGATTAGAAGCAGCACATTTGCAGATTAGGTATATAAGTGGGAATCAAGATTAGCAAACTGACGAATTAGAATGACGTTGAAAAATAAATAGGGAGGTTGGCTCCATGGCCTAGTGGTTAAGTTCTGCACATTCTGCTCTGGTGGCCTGGATTTGGTTCACGGGTGTGAACCTACACCACTTGTTGGTGGCCATGGTGTGGTGGTGACCCACGTACGAAGTAGCAGAAGACTGGCACAGATGTTAGCTCAGGGCGAATCTTCCTCAGCAGAAAAAAAAAGAAAGAAAGAAGGAAAAATAAATGGGAAGATATAAACAAACAAAAATACCCTTCTATCTCTAAGATTACATAAACTTTAATTATCCTAGAAAAATTAAGATAGTTATAATTTGGGCCGTTCTTTGTATGTTCTCCTATAGTACTTTGTGCTTAGCTTTGTTCGTAGCACAAATAACATTGATGTAATTATTAGTTTACATGCCTTTCTCACCATTTAAATTTGGTCCTGCAAAAGCAAAATCTTATTTTTGCCCTTGTGCCTCCCCTTCCTCCCCATTAAAGACTAGAATGTTGTCGATGCTTAAATGTCAGTAAATAATTGATTCAAATAATAGAATAATTCGGTAGGCAAGAGAATATGCTTAAGAAACAATAACAAAACAGACTCGTTTACTCCAAGCAGTATGACTTGTAAATAATGAGAAAACTTTTCTTTAAAGTGTTATAAGTGTGAGTGGGGTAATAGGTCCTGAATACTTCACAACTGTAAGTCTTAAAAAGTTATTTTGTTTTGCCTTTTTCCCTATAACTGATTAGTTGCCAAATTCTTTCAATTCCACCACAAAACGTCTCTACATTGCGTTTCCTTTGCCCCACTATACTTGTTTAGGCCCACATGTCTTCTCCAGTATGTTGCAAAAGCCTCTTCTTTCTGCCTCCTGATCCTCCCCCCTCTAATATATCCCACATACTGTTAATATCACGTAAGCTAGGATTCGGTTATTCCCTTTTTCATGGTTCTTCATTACCAAGAAATAGTAGTTAAAATCGTCAATATCTAACTGATTTGGATATCGGGACACTGAATACATAGAGCAAAATATAAAGGGTTAGGGAGAGCTTCCAGATGAGTCTAGTTGACTGGAAAGCTGGTTAACTCAATAATCAGCAGAAATGAGAAAAGAAGGTAATAAATTCACTTTGTGGACATACAGAGTTTGTAATGTTGTTGGGGCGCTGAGCTGGAAGGATCCAGTCTGAGTTGGAGAGGAGCTCCTGGAAGAACTGGATCAAGGACAGAAACCTGATCAGCTAGGATGCCTGGCACCGAGTTAATGAGTTTCACCTGCTCTCATTTAACGCTCGCCACACCCTGTGAAGGAAGCAGTGCATTTTGCAGGTGAAGAAGCAGGCTAGGAAGGGCTGAGTGGTCCCTCCATGTGTGGTGAGAGGCAGAGTTGGGGTTTAAATTCAGGCCTGTCTTGCAGGCCCCTGCTCTTCTTTTTGTTCTACCTCCTGTGAAAGCTTGGGAGAAAGGACAGGGTTGGACCTAAAAATATTTGAAAGTCACCCATAGGTAGGTCATGGACGACGCTCTGAGGTTGCTGTGGGTGACGGAATAGACTGGTAGAAGGGTTGAGACGTGGTCCTTGGGTTAGACGTTTTTCCTGTTTGCTGGGAACTATTTGCTGTGATAGTGTATTTGAATTTAGAATTAAAACATCCAGCACATTTCACATTGTGCACGGAAAGACTGTATATGATAGTGTGTGACCTCTGGTGCTGCATGTGATTTAAAGGAGAAAGACATCATTCTTAGCTCCTTTGTTTGCAGGATTAAAGGAAGTCACGTACCTAAAGCACAAGCACATAAATGTTGATTCTTTTCTTGCCTAATGGTGTTCTAGCAGTTCTTTCTGCCCACCCCAACTCTCTGCTCTAATGTGCTATCAACCCAGGGTAACATTTGTTTCATCGTTTATTGTCCCTCGTTACACTCTACTCTAGCCAAACACAGCAGTTTGCTGTAGTGTGCGTACATGCAACTTTCCATCTTAATCTTCCTAATTTAATAAATACTTATTTAACACTTAATATTTATTGGACACCGTATAGAAGTCTATAATGTACAAAACAGTCCCCACTCATCATAATGAAACTTTTAATAGAGATAAAACACATATCTAGATACGTTAAGTGTAAGGCTTTGAATTGAAATGTCTTCTACACATTAGTAGTGGAAGCTAAGTGCTATGAATACAGGAGAGGAAGGAATTACTTCTAACTGGAATTGGGGAATGCAAACGCTTGCTCAAAGTCTGCTATATTAAACACTGTACCAGGCCCTTTCATTTCATTTCAGCTCACAATAGAGAGCCATTATGTCCATTGTATAGTTGACAAAACTGAGGCTTAGTTTCCTGTCCAGAGTCACACAACTAATAGCTCACTGAGTCGGGATGCAGTCCAAGGTTTATTTGGTTCTAAAGCTTAATCTCCTTCCTTTACACCAGGGATCAGCAAACTATGGCCTACACCCGAATCTGGCCCACTGCCTGTTTTTGTAAGGCCCACAAACTAAGAAGGACTTTTACCTTTTTAAATGCTTAGAAAAATCAGAAGAAGAATAATATTTTGAGATGTGAAAATTATGTGAAGTTTATATTGCAGTGCGCCTGAATAAAATTGTACTGAACATAGCCACATTCATCTATTTACATATTATCTGTGGCTCCTTTCATGTTACAACAGCAGAGTTGAGTAGTTGTATCGGAACCTGCAAGGCCTAAATATTACTGTCTGGCCCTTTATAGAAAAAGTGTACTGACCCCTGCTTTTTGCCGTACTTCCTTTCTAGAAATAGCTCCATGGAGAAGGGATTATTTGAGTTGATCCTTTATGGCCAGCCAAATTTCATTATACATGAGTATTCCTGATAGAGGTACGGCATGGGGAAAGGCACTGACCCCTGCTGTAGCAGTCTGGCTGTGACTTGGGAAAGCGCCATATTTGGGGAATACTGAATGGTCTAGATTCACTGCAACACAGAGTTATAGTCAGGAGTTGTGTATGATATGACTGGGGAAGAAATGGTGGAAGAACCCGCTGTAGATGCCACTTGGAGTAGTGACTAAGAACACCAGCTTTAGAATTGGCTTGGATTTGAATTTGAGTCTCCTTATGCCAGTTATTAGCCGAGTGGTTTTTGATAAGATACTTTAACTTTTTATTTTTTTTTATTAAAGATTGGCACCTAACAACTGTTGCCAATCTTCTTTTTTTTTTCCTGCTTTTTCTCCCCAAATCCCCCCAGTACATAGTTGTATATTTTAGTTGTGGGTCCTTCTAGCTGCGGCATGTGGGATGCCGCCTCAGTGTGGCCCAAGGAGTGGTGCCATGCATGTCCGCGTCCAGGATCCGAACAGGCGAAACCCTGGGCCACTGAAGGGGAGCGCGAGAACTTAACCACTCAGCCACGGGGCCGGCCCCAATACTTAACCTTTTTAAATGGCAGTTTCCCTATTTGTAAAAGGAGAATAATGGGAATACCTACTTTATGCGGTTGTGAGAATTTAATGAGTTAGTATATATAAAGTACATAGTGTATTACCAGATGCATAATAAATATTCAGTAAGTGTAGGCTGCCAATACAGGTGAGGGAGGGTCAGGAGGAGTTTAGAATGTACTTAATGGGTGATGGTGAACCTTTATGTTGCTCTAAACTGTATTGGAGTTTTCCTGTGTTTACGGTAGTCTCCCTAATGTGATTGTAAACTCCTGAGAGGCAGATTCTGACTTTTGTTGTGATGTCTTCACTGCCTATGACAGTTGTGGACCCATAGTAGGTTTTAGTGCATGTCTTAGAATTGAAATAGAATCTCAAATATCTCTCGCCATTACCTTTTCATCTGGTTGATCATTCTAGAAACTTCTTTAGTGGATTTTTCTTACTTGCTAGCTGATTTCTATATACCGCTATAGTTTTGTATATCTGTGCTTTGTTTTCTTAAATATTGTCCCCAAAAATATGGTCATTAGGGTTTTTTTAATTTCACGTAACATCCATTATAGTGGCATCTAGTGGGATTTTAATATTTGCTAATTTGTGGAAGCTTGACCCTACGATCTACCTGGTGATTGTAGTGGTTGAGAACGTTCATCTTTTATAGGGAGTTAAGGGTTTTAGTCACTTCATACATGTTATCTTACCAATTCTTCACAGCAATACAATGGCATTAACACTGCTGTAAAATAGAATAGACAAAGAACCTCAAGCACGGAGAAGGTAGGTGGCATTAAAGTGTCTTTAGGTTTCTACAGTTACAGTAAGTGGCAAAGCCGAGATCCAGATTATGCTCTAACCATACGTTCCAGCCTGTCTTTGGGAAAATATGAAATTGATTGGGTCTCAGATGGATTTGATGATATTTTAGGTCGTATCTAAGTAGTGGAATAAACAAATTTGTGTTGGAGAATAATACATTTAAGAAGTTGTTGCCAGTCTTTATAACTCATACATTGCTTTCCTGTGTGGGTATCATCTTGAGCTTTAATCAAAGACTGGAAATTGTTGACTCACAGGGGCTGCATTCTATGGGAAATAGACTGGTATTTTTTGTCCTCTTAATATTTAATTTCTCTTTTAAACTTTTGTGTAGGTAATAGAATGGTGATGAGATGACAGGGTATTGGTTTGTTGAATAATTATTGAAATGTCAAATAATGCTACAGCTCAGATTTGTCTGTTTCATGTAGCTCTCTTCAGGGTTTTTTTTAAAGATTGGCACCCGAGCTAACATCTGCTGCCAATCTTTTTTCTTCCTCTTCTCCCCAAAGCTCCTCAGTACATAGTTGTATATTCTAGTCATAGGTCCTTCTGATTGTGCTGTGTGGGACGCTGCCTCAGCATGGCCTGATGAGCGGTGCCATGTCCACGTCCAGAATCCAAACCGGCGAAACCCTGGGCCGCCGAAGCGGAACGGGTAAATTTAACCACTCGGCCACGGGGCCGGCCCCAGGGTTGGTTTTTTTTTTTCAATTTTTCAAAAATAGCTTTAGAAAAGCAGCTTTCTTATTCATTTGTGTTGTCTTAGTTTTTAAACCAGGGGGTTAGAAATATGGGCTGCTGTTTTGGAAATTCAGAAGGTCTGACTTTTCGATATAGTTATAAATTGTATTGCTGATCGGAAGACAGTTAACTGAAGACTTGCTGCGTGTGTAACTTCCTGTAGTGAGTTCATGGGGACAGGAGAAGGATTGGATGAAACGTGCTCTTTCTGTCCTTACAGTTTGCTTTCTACAGGGTGGGGACACCCTTCATCTTAGATGTTCTGCTTTATTATTCTGCTGATGCAAAACCCTTAAGTGAGAGTAAGACTGTATGGCTGTGCCCGCGTAGTTCCAAGAGCTGAGCAAAACCTCCTGCCCTCATGAAGCTTGCGTTCTAGTAGAGGAGACAGAATAAATGAAGACAGCATCGTTATTGCTCTTAGGGGATAGGGAGAAATAGGAGTTGACATTTTAAACAGAGTGGTCAGGATAAGCTGACACTTGAGCAAAAAGACACAAGCGAGGTGTACAAGGCAGCAGACGTTGGGATAACTTCCTGGCACGCAGGAAGAGTGAAGTCTAGTCCTGCTTTCAGAGAACTTTCATTTTAATGGGATACACTGATAAGAACTAAAAGGTGACTATACTTTATTTTTCCTCTCGTCTTTCATGTAAAGTCATAATTTATGTTCTAGGGAAGAGAGAGTTATAGTTAAATCTTTATTATATTCTTGTTAGGTGAGGTGGAAACTTTATTTGCATAGAACTCTTTATTGTCTGTTAATCTCATGGAAGAGAAAGCTGATAGACTGTGAAATTAGGGAAAAGACAAATCGTGTCTAATCTTGTGGACAGGAAGAAAAGTTAATTCATATTCTTAGATGAGTTATACTTAAGCCGCTTAGTATAAGGTATTAGAAACAAAACAGTTTCATACAAACTAGAGGTAAGTTCTTCCCTAGAAATAGTCATGCGAACTGTTATCTCATAGTTTGTCTGGGGGCCATCGCACTTCTCTTCTGAAGTTATAACGCTGGACTGTGGCCTGGAAATATAATAGAAATCTGAAACTATTTAACATTTTAAATAACAATAAGGTATACTTGGGGAAATTTTCAGATATTGGAGAGTATGAGATAAAATGTGAAAGCACTCCTATCCCAATTTTATTCCCTTAGTATGTAAATGCAGTGGTTGTTTTTCTTTAACAAAAGTAAAAAACTTTCCTATAAGTAACAAAATAATATACTAAGAATTTCTTCTTGATCTCCTAACAGAGGTTCTCATTTCTCTTCTCTTTGGGAAGCAGTTCAGCCTCTGCCTGTGTTGTATTTCTTTGAAACACATAGTGCCAAGGCTACAGTGGATCCTATAAAATGTTTTTACCCTTCTTCTCCCATCTCCCACTGCTAATTGATGTGTTTATTCAGTTGACTGAGCCAGCTTCGTCAAGATTCCCCCTGTGGGAGAGTTAATATTGTATACTTGTGTGCCAGAGTGTCGTTCCCAGCAGGGCTGAGTGGAGGCCAGAGGCTGGAGTAGGAGATGAGTTGGAGAGGAGCAAAGTCAAAGCATTAGAAGTCCCCTTTGCCGTGTTAATCGTAACTGAGAAACAGTGTCTTCTAGCCTTTACCGATTCTTCGTGGGCCCTCCCTCTGTCCTCTAAGGTCATCTTTATGCCTGGAGCTGGAGTGTGGAACTATGAAGACCTTTGGTGCCTTTATTCTCGTTCATTCACCAATCCACCTGAATTTGAATTTTCTCTTTCACATCTCTCTTCAGGCCAGTAAATTCTAGGAGGGCTTCTGAAGCAGTATGCTTCATGCAGGTAGGTAGGTAGTAGACAGGTAGGTTGATCTGAAGGAGAAGGGAGAGAATTACTTTATTTCCCTCTTAGGATGCCCAGAATAGCTAAGGAGAAATTGTAGGATACTTCAACCTAGAGATAATGAAGAGGACCTGTATACTGATGGATGACCAAGATAGTCTTTTTCCCTGAGAAATTATGGGTAAAAATGTGAGGTTTTCATGGCATAATTTCTAAGAACCAAACAAAGGGAAGATTTTTATGTAAAAAGTCCTTAGTACCATGTAGAAAAAGATTCTCGGACACTGGAGACAGCTGAATCCTGATGCTGTATAACCTGAAAGACAGTTATGAATTTTTGTTTCTAGATAACGTCACTACCGTTTTCTTGAGAATAGCACAATAATTCAATGTTTCAGCATATTGACTTTCCCTTATTGATTACATTGTTTGTCATTCTCTTATATTTAAAAAATATGTTGGGGCTGGCCCAGTGGCATAAGTGGTTAAGTTCGCACACTCCACTTCGGCCTCCCGGGGTTCGCCAGTTCGGATCCTGGGTATGGACCTCTCTGCACCACTTATCAAGCCATGCTGTGGCAGGCGTCCCACATATAAAATAGAGGAAGTTGGGCACAGATGTTAGCTCAGGCCAATCTTCCTCAGTAAAAAGAAGAGGGTTGGTGGCATATGTTAGCTGAGGGCTAATCTTCCTCAAAATAATACATAAAAATAAAAAATATTTTGCAGGCTTTATTAACAGAAGTAATACATGCTTATTATTGGGAGCACCAGAAACTTTTGGAGATTTTGGCTAGACATGTTTACTATTTTGATTGTGGTGATGAGTTCATGAGTGTACATGTATATATGTCAAAACTTCCCAAATTGTATGCTGTAAATACATGCAGTTATTGTATGTCAGTTATACCTAAATTAAATTTTTTTAATTTTTTGTTGATTTGATGACAAAAAAATAGACTTACTTTGTTGTAGGTATTTCCATTTGCTAGTGAGGCTGAGCATTTTTGTATCAGCCATTAGTATTTCATCTTCTGTGAATTGTTCAGATACATTTTGTCTCTTTTTCTGTTGTATGGGTTTCTTATTAATCTGTATGACTTACTCTTGCGTTAGTGATGATAACCCTGTGTGTCTGTCTTACTTGTGTCAAATATTTTCCCCCAGTTGGTTTTTCTTTTGACTGTTGGAGTCCATTTCTCTCCCTTTCTCTTCCCTTCCCTCCTATCTTTCCTCCCTTCTTTCCTTTCTAACTTACATAGCCAAATCTGTCTTTTATTTTTTCCTTTCTGGTTTTTAGGTTTCCTGTCTTACTGAAGAATCCCACACACCCCAGTTGTACTCCCAAGTTTTCTTGTATTTTTATAGTTGTAGTTGTTATGTTAGATTTTGTTCCTTCTGGAATTTTTTGGCTATGGACACGAGCCAAGGGGCTCATTTTATTTTCTTTCTATCAGGTAGCCAACTTTTACAAATACCATATGATAAATGAACAGTTTTCACTCGCTGAATTGAAATGCCACCTTTATCTTCAATTGTTTCCGTATAAATTTGAATCTGTTTTATGATTATCAATATTCCATTAATCACTTTGTATATTCTTACTGATTAATCACAGCAGTTTATGGCAAGTTTTAATATATGATAGAATATGCCCCACTTCATAGTTTTTCCTTTTCCAAACTTTTTTTGGTTTTTCATATGCAAATTAGAAACGTTTTTAGTCCCCTGTCCTTCCTCAGACACCATTTGTTTCTGTTTGGAAATGACGTTAGGGTTACATTTTACTTTAGGAAGGATTAGCGTTTTTATATTAAGTATTCCTCCAGAAACCAAATGTATCTTTCTATCTATTCAAGTCTTGTTCTATTTTATGTATTGTATATTTTATATTACAATGAAAATTTTGTTACTTTTTGGAATAACTGGTTATTGCTAGTTTTGAAAGTTATGTATAAATCTGAGAAGTTTTTATTGTTAGGTCTACTAGTTTGTAGTTCATTCTCTTGGCTTCTCTAAGTATATAGCTATATTTGTAAGGGTAACTTATCTTTTTTTATTACTTTTGTCTCCATTTTGTTTTTGTTGTTTTGTTGTATGTAGAAGGAATAATAGTAGTGGGTACAATTATCTCCTGATTTTTAATAATAGTGATAAATACTTCACAGTTTAATATGTTGTTGATGATTTTTTGTCTTATTTTTCTTTTGTTATAATTAGCATATAATAACATACTTACCACTTGTTCAGTTTAGTGAATTTTAATGATTTGATATCACCGATAATAAGATATATAACATTTCCATCATCCTAGAATGTTCTGTAGTACCAAATTTCCGTGAATGCTACCCCCACCCAAAGAAGACAGAGCTGCTTTCTCACTTCTGTTACCATAGATTAGTTTCTTCTTGTATTTCATATGAATGGAATTATACAGTGTGTATTTTTGTGTGTCTGGCTTCTTTTATCCGATACAATATTACGACTCATCAGTGTTGTTGCAAGTTAGTTCATTTTTGTTTATTGGTTTTTGCTGTGTAGCACTCCATTTTGTGAATAGACCACAATTTGTTTATCCATTGATTTCAGTACAATCATTTTCAGTTGGGGCTATTGTGAATAAGGCTTCCATGAACTTTCTTGAACAAGAGAATTTTGTATGCTCACCTTAAAAGTAATTATGTAATAAGACTTTAAAATCACCTTTCTCCTTATTTTCTCTGTCTCACTATTTGTTTTAGGGTAACCAGGAGCCAACAACAACTCCTGACGCAATGGTTCAGCCTTTTACTACCATCCCGTTTCCACCACCTCCACAGAATGGAATTCCCACAGAATATGGAGTGCCACACACTCAGGACTATGCCGGCCAGACCAGTGAGCATAACCTGACGCTCTACGGAAGTACGCAGGCCCACGGGGAGCAGAGCAGCAGCTCACCCAGCGCGCAAAATGGCTCTCTCACGGTATGTGATTGTGAGCTGGAAAATGGCAGGAGGCATGCCATCATGTTGAAATCTTCACCTTAATCATCATACCAGAAAGCCTTTTGAATTAACTTAGCATTTACGTTACACTATATAGCATCTATGTAATTTCAGTTCTACTCCAAGCTTGTAATTAGAAGATAAAGATTGAGAGTTAAAACTCAACAGTCCCTGCCCAGGAGCTTTCAGTCTAGAGATGGGACAGACGCTCTAACAAGATAAGTGCAATGACGAGAGCAAACTTAGAGGGGTGCTACTCTTCTCAGCTTCACCAGTAACCTTCATTTTGCAAAATCTCATGGTCCCTTCTCTGTTCTTATCGTACACTGTCTCTCTACACATTGCCTCCTCTCTCCTCCTTGAAATACTTGAATCTCTTGTCTTTCGAGACACTCCCTATTTTCCTCCAAAGCACTGGAAGTTCTTTCTTAGTCTCTTTTGCTGGTTCTTCTTTCTCTGTTCAACTTTTTACATATTGCAACACTCCAGGCCTGGGTCCTAGGACCCCTTTTCCTCTTCTTTTATATCCTCTCTATATACAGTTGTAGTACCAAATTCACCTAGTTGCTCAAGGAAAATCTATGAGTCATTTTTTCCTTCTTTCTTTCCTGAACTCCACATCCAATCCGTTAGCAAGTCTTGGCAACCATAACTCTAAAACCTTTTCTCACTTCAGTCTCTTCTCTTATCTTAATACTATAGCTGGATAGTGCACGTGTTTAAGAGCTCAGTTCTTCTGCCAGATTTCTTGGGTTTGAGTCTCACTGTGCTTCCTACTTGGACCACTTATTTAATCTCTTTCTGCCTTGGCTTGCTCAAAAAATGAAGACAATAGTACCTACCTTAAGTGGCTATTAGGAGAGTTAAGAGTTTAATTCATGTAAGGTGTTTATCATCGTGTTACCACTGTGGTGCAAACTTCATCACTTATTTCCTATGTTACTGCTACCTAATTTGTCCATTCTCCACATAGTTTTATAGCCAAGATACTTTTTGTGGGGTTTTTTAATGCAAATAATGCTATTTTCCTGCTTAACTCTAGTGATTCCCTAACGTACTTAGAATAAATTCCAAACTCTGTGCTGGGTTTATTACTTCCTGGCCCCAGCCTATCTCTTTGACCTGGCCTCTTACTACTAACTTGCTAAAGTAAAGGAAATGTCCTAAATTAACAGTAGGTATGTATCACGTATATATTATACAGGAAATCATATTCTCTGTGGGATTGTATGGAATATTTCCAAAGATAAAAGTGTTCTATACTCTGCATAGAAAGATCTCTCTCTAGTTTTTAGATTTCTTTTTGCCTTTCCTGTATCAGATTATCAGGAGAGCTTTATTCAGCCTTTAAGACACTTGATAAGATTTGCTTCCCAATAAAGAGCTTTATAGTGGAAGCTTTCGTTGAATAAGGATGGATTTAACTGCAAATACTTTCCATTTTCTTTTATTAGATATTAGACCACCAAGAAATCGATTCTTTCTTTGAAAACATGCTGTTTTTCCAGTGTTGATCAGATATATATAAGCACATAATTTCATATTTTCATAAGTAATGGGCACAATTTATTTGAAAAGTCTAGGCATGATGGTAGCAAATGAGGCATTCCATAGCATTGTTTTAGAATCATGAATATACAAGCTGCTCTGTTAGCTGTGTTTCCAAATCACTTTCAAATAGTTACGAACTCACAGACTTACCAGAAGAACTGTGAAAAGGACAAAGAAGGAATAAAATAGAAATCCAAAGCTTTATCAAGATATTTTAATTCCTAAATCTATTTCTTTACTAGTTGTCAGTCTGTTTTTCTTTTAAAGGTCGGCCCTGAGCTAACATCTGTTGCCAATCTTTATTTTTCATTTTTCTTCTTCTCCTCCAGCCCCTCAGTACATAGGTGTCTATTCTAGTTGTAGTTCCTTCCAGTTATGCTGTGTGGGACGCTCCTCAGCGTGGCGTGAGGAGCAGTGCTAAGTCTGTGCCCAGGATCCAAACTGGCAAAACCTTGGGCCACTGAAACAGGGCACGTGAACTTAACCACTCAGGCATGCGTCCCACCCCTCAGTCTTTTCTTTTTTCTCTTTTTATTTCTATTTTTATTTCTCATTAAATCAATTTTGGTAATTTTTGTCTTTCTGGGAATTTTTCTATTTCATCTCAATTGTTTATGTTACTGATATGAAGTTATCCTTCATCACCCATGTGATCGTTGTAATTTCTGTAGCATCTGCAGTGATAGCCCTCCTTCAGTCTGGATTTTGGTGATTATGTCTTCTCTCTCTTTTCCTTGGTCAGTCTAGCTAAAGTTTACTAATTTTGCACATCTTTCCAGAATAAATCAGCTTTTGATTTCATTGTTTTTTTGTTTTTTTTTTGAGGAAGATTAGCCCTCAGCTAACTACTGCCAGTCCTCCTCTTTTTGCTGAGGAAGACTGGCTCTGAGCTAACATCCATGCCCATCTTCCTCTAGTTTATACATGGGACGCCTACCACAGCATGGCTGCCAAGCAGTGCCATGTCCACACCCAGGATCCGAACCAGCGAACCCCGGGCCGCCGAGAAGCGGAGCGTGCGAACTTAACCGCTGCGCCACCAGGCCGGCCCCTCATTGGTTTTTTTAATCTATTATTTTTCTGTTCCTGTTTCATTGATTTCCATTCTGAACTTTATTATTTCTTTCCTTCTACTAGCTTTGGGTTTGATTTGGTCTTATTTTCCTAGCTTCTTGAGGTGTAACCTTAGATCATCAATTTTAGACTTCTTTCCTTTCTTATATGTGTTTAAAGCTATATATTTCCCTTTAAGTTTCTTTTTAGCTGCATCCCATAAAATGTGATATGTTGTTGTGTTACATTTTCATTCAGTTCAAGGTATTTTGAAAATTTTCTTATGATTTCTTCTTTGATCCTGGGTTACATAGAAGTGTTGTTTAATTTCCAAATGTTTGAGGATTTCCCAAGTTTCATTCTTTTGTTGATTATAATTTAATCCCATTGTGGTCAAAGAACACAGTTTGTATGATTTCAGTCTTTTTAAATTTATTGAGACTTGTTTCATGGCTTAGTAGATGGTCTGTCCAACAGAATGTTCCTAACCAATTGGCCCTTTTATCAATATGAAATTTTTTTTGGTCTCTATTAATATTTCTTCCCTTAAGTCTATTTTGTCTGATGTTAATATCACCACTTCAGCTCTCTTAGGATTACTATTTGCATGACATGTTTTCCCTTCATTTTATTTCAAACTCTTGAGTCTAAGGTATGTCTCTTGTAAAAAAACATATAATTGGATCTTACTTTTTTATCCAGTCTGAAAATTGCTGCCTTTTTATCAGAGCATTTAGTCTGTTTACATTTAATGTACACACCTACCCTGGAGATATTGCAGGTTCAGTTCCAGACCACTTCAATAAAGCAAATGTTGCCATAAAGCAAGTCACAAGAATTTTTTGGTTTCCCAGTGCATATGAAAGTTATGTTTATGCTATACTATAGTCTATTAAGTGTGCAATAGAATAATGTATAAAAAAACAATGTACATACCTTAATCTAAAAATATTTTATTGCTTAAAAGTGCTAACCATTTTCTGAGCCTTCAGCAAGTTGTAATCTTTTTGCTGGTGGAGGGTCTTTTAAAAAATGCAATATCTGCAAAGTGCACTAAAACAAGATATACCTGTAATTGTTAATATGGGTGGAGTTATGTCTACCATTTTACTGTTTGTTTTTATGTCTCATGTCTTTTATTGTTCCTCTGTTCCTTCTTTACTGATTTCTGTTTAGTTCTTACAGTACCTTTTAAATCCCTTTGTGATTTTTAAAATTATTTTTAAAAAAATTTGTATTTTTTTAGTTCTTGATCAAAGATTACGTCTTTGACTTATCACAACCTATTGATGGGGGTGTGTGTGTGTGTGTGTGTTATTCTGGTAAAATATAGCAGCTTTGGTCCAGTATAGCTCCATTCCTCACCATCTTTTGTGCTATTATTGTCATATATATTATACTTATGTATATGTTAGAAATGCAACAATATAGTATTATAATTATTACTTTAAAGAATCTTACATTTTTGAAGATATTTACCATTTTCCATGATCTTCATATCTTCCTTATGGATTTGGGTTATTTTCCGATGTCATTTCCTTTCAGCCTGTAGGACATCCTTTAGTATTTTCTATACACTAGGTCTTTTGAAACAAATTTTCTGTTTTGGTTTATCTAGGAATGTCTTTCTTTCGCCTCCTTTTTCAAGGATAGTTTTGCTTGGTGGATGGTTTCTCCCCGACTCCCCAGCACTTTAACTCTGTCATCCCATTGCCCTCAGGCCTCTGGTGAGAGTCAGCTGTTAATCCTGTTGTTCCCTGTATGTGATGAGTTGTTTTTCTCTTGCTGCTTTACGATTTTTTGTTTACCTTTGGCTTTGAGCAGTTTGAGCAGTTGGACGCTGGTGTGTGTAGGGTGGATCTTTTTGTTTTTATCACACTTGGAGTCGATTGAGGTTTTTGGATCTGTAGATTGATGTTTTTCATCAAAGTTGGGGAGTTTTTGAGCATAATTTCTTCAAATATTTGTTCTTCCACTTCTCATCCTGCGACTTTCACTGCGGGTGTGTTTCGACAACTGATGTTCTTCCTCAGGTTCGGATTCTGTTTGTTTTTAAGCTGAATCTCAACAGAATCTAAAGTTCTATTCTTTTTTCTTCAATCTTTTTTCTCTCTGTTCTTTAGATCGGATAATTTCTCTTGATCTCTCTTTCAGTTCACTCAGTCTTTGTTCTGCCATATCAAATCAGCTGTTGAGCCCATTTAGTGAATTTTTTATTTCAGTTATTGCACTTTTCAGCTCTAGAATTTTCATGTATGATTTGTTTCTTTATTGAGGTTCCTTACTTGTCATCATATTTCCTTTAATTCTTTGAATACATTTGTAATTGCTGCTTCGAAATCATCTGCTAGATCCAACATCCAGGCCCACTAAGATCTGTTTATAGTTACTGCTTGTTTTCTTGAGTATGAGGCAAACTTTCCTGTTTCTTGGCGTGTCTTGTAATTTTTTAATAAATTAGACATTTTAGTAATATATTTTAGCAACTCTGAAGTGTTATTTGTTTTTTTTGAGAGATGCAGGTGTCTATATTTTTTTAAGTAATTTGCCTGGACTTAAACTGTGGAATGTGACTCTTGCATGGTGTGCAACCACTGATGTTTCTGCTTAGTGTTTTTCACTCTCAGTTTTACTTTTTAGCCTGGCCAGGAGTCAGCCCTTTAAAGTCTCCATAGCTTAGTGGTCAGCCAATGTTTTGGGCAGAGGTTGTGCTTTTAAGCACTTCGAGCTTATAAAGCTTCTACTCTCTGTCAATCTGTTTGTGGGTTGGGAAATACATTCAGAGTTCAGCCAGTTGTCAAGTCTGCCTTGACTTTTTCTTTGTCTTGGGCCCTCTCATGTCTCCTCTCCTCGTGTGCAGTTTCACAGTCAGCCAGGGATGTGAGGAGAGCATATCTAACTCTTCTATGATTCTCTCATTTCCAGGATCTTCTCTTCAGATTTCTGGCTGGCCTTCCACTCCCTCCAGTCAGACCCAGCCTCAAGCTAGAACTTTGTTTCCCCCGTTAGGGTCTTACCCAGTTGCCACTTTTAGCTGACAAAGCTCTGGGTTTTCTGCTGCCTCCACCGCCCACTGCCCCACGTTGAGTCTGCCTCCTGGCTGCAAAGCTGCTGGTTTTCGTGGCCCCAGCCCTGTCCTGATCAAACTGAGTCCCCCAGCAGAGCTGAGAGACAAGAGGAGGGTGGGATTAGCAGGTTGGAGTATCCCCAGGCAGTAAATTTGTAGACTCCTTACCCTAAAGCTCTAGCAATTTTTCAAGAAATTTCTCTATTGTCTGCCTTTGATTGATTTCCAAAACCCTGAAATGCCTGTTTGACGATTTCGTCCAGTTTTTTTAATGTCATGTTTTGAGGAGAGGATTCGCTGACCTGTTCACGCCATCATAGCCAGAAGTCCTTTCCCTGAATCATTTCATGGTAGTTTGCAATTACTCACTGAACTTCTCACCGCTGCTTACTTCTCTTTCTCTTTTTTTGCTTATTGCCCCTGTTTCCCATTGTTTCAGACTCGCAGATTGTGTTTCTAATGACAGTGGTAAGGGTGAGCCCTGCTTTGTAATATAAATATATATAGTTAAGACTTCTGTTCTTCATGCGTCTTAGAAACCGTTCACTAGATAATTTTGCATTATGTTGACCAATTTGAGTTCCTAAAGAAATACTGAAATAAGATTAGGAATCCATGTGTATAGATTGTGAATTTATTGATGCTGAAGAGAAAATGGAAAATTCTTTGAGTTGTGCCTACAAACAGAGATAGCACAGGTTCTCTAATTTTAGGAAGTTTCTGACAATAAAATGGGAAATTATTAGGAAGCTCTGGTTGAAGTTACTTCTTATATTCTTAAGTGTGAATTTTGAATGTGAATTCACTGCTCTTGGGCCATTTACCTTTGGAAGTTCTGTACGTCTGTGTGTTTCTCGGGTGGGGTGTATAGAGAGAGAGATTGAGCAGGACAGCAGGATATCATAAAGCCTACATTTGATAGCATTTTAGATGATTCTGTCAAACTTTTACTGTCTGTGTATATGTTTCTTAAAATGAGTCTGGTAATTCCTGTTGCCAATTAAATTCAAAAGGTAGATAGGAAGCGTTGTTATGTATAAATAAATTATATCTTTATTTGTATAGCACTTTTCAGTTTAAAAATCGCTTCCACAAACAGTATTTGATTGTGATTCCTGAAATGGCCCTTCATGGCACATTAGGGTTTGTACACTTGGGCAATTCAAAGGCCGTCCTCTCCAGTCTCCCACTCTGACTCTTCATCTCCAGCTCCACGGAAGGAGATAGCGGCTATGCGCATTAATCCTCTTAGCAGGCACCTGTGCATCTTTTCCCACTCAGTCAAAGTGTCAGCTCCGCTGGGAAGCTTTGCTTGACTTTCCTAGACAAAGCTAAATCTCTGTATCCTTCATTTAGGCTCAAGGAGACTCCTGAGCTGACCACTTTTTGTGGACCTTATGAGGCGTGAGTTTTTGGTTCACTTTTGCCTCCCTCACTAAACTGTAAGCTTTTAAAGAAAATGTTCTTTTTGTTCATCTCTGCATTCCCTGACTTTTTATAGTGGTTGACACTTAATAGTTACTCAGTAACTATTTCTTGGGGAAAAAATTAAAGAGGATAACAGGTGTGCCTTGGGAGGTCTGAGGAGAAAGAAGCTGAGGCTTCTTGGTGGAGATAGCGTTGGTCTGGGCCTTGTGTTGAGGGATTCGAATTCAAACATGTATAGAAGGTGGTGGGAAGAATTAGGAAAGTCATTTCTCAAAGCAAAATTGGAGAGATGGGAAAGATCAAAGTGTCTTTGAGTTAAAGTGTGGGGTTCCATTTGGCTGAAGCTTTGGGTGTTTCGTGGAGACCAGCAGGAAATAAGCTGGGAGAAAGGTCGCTTGAGTACAAATTGGGAAGAGTATTTGAATACCTGCCTGAGAAATGACTTTATTAAAGGTTTTTGAGCTAGGAGATGGCAGTGAGCAGACCTAAGCATCAGAAGATTAATCTGTTGCATATACAAAATAAGTAGAGGGGCCGGCCCGGTGGTGTAGTGTAGTGCTGTGGCAGCCCAGGGTTCACGGGTTCAGGTCCCGGGCGGGGACCTACACACCACTCATCAAGCCATGCTGTGGCGGCATCCCACATAGAAAATAGAGGAAGACTGGCACACGTGTTAGCTCAGCAACAATCTTCCTCACACACTCAAAATAAATAAGTAGAGAAGCAGGGAGCCTGGTTAGGAAAGAGTCTCGTGCTTAGAGTTGATGATGAGACTCTGGACTGGGAGTTGGAGTGGTTATATAGAAGAGGGAGGAAGTGAAGTTAGATTTTGAAGGTAAAATATTCAGGATTTGACAACTGATTGGATGAGTCAAATAAGGAGATCAGAGTCAAAGATTGTGTCATCCTTATTGCAATAACTATATTTTGAATGAATCATTTTACCTCCCAAGTGTCAGTTTCCTCATCTATCAGATGAAGCTAATAATGCCTACCTGACAGGACTGTACTGAGAATAAATTAGAAATGCTTTGTAAATTACTTGTTTAAATAGTTTTTTAAGATGATTGCTTTTAACCATCTTTTAAAATCAGTTGTCCTGATAAGTGTCGTTTATTTGTACTTTTATTATTGTGAACTACAGCTGTATTTTAATATAGATCATGTTTATGTTGGATGGATAGTCCCATCTTGTTGATGGAGAGAACAAAAAGAAAGGTCTTCTCATACGAAAATGAGAAATAAGCAATAACATCTGAAAGTTTTATTCCTAAAATGTATTTTAGAAATTGATTTTAACGTGGGGCCAGAAGTTTCTTGTGCTCTTAAGATGAGGCTTGTTTTGACAGTCAGTTGCTTCCATACTGTGCATCAGCAAAAGAGATAGCAGTTAGGGGTCTCCCACCTGGGTCTGCAGAGGCTTGATTATCACTGAGCGTGCCTGCGGAGAAGAAAGGACCTCAGTTTCTGAATGCTTAGATATTGTACCAAATGCCAGCAGGCATAAATAACCAGAGTATTTGAAGTAGACAAGCTTTGGTGAATAATCTTCAGTTATGAGGTTTGTATTTGTATATATATTCTGACCGCCTATTGGATTGTACTTTCCTTGAGGACAGGAACTGTTACTTGCCCTCTTCTTATTACTCCCATTGGTATATAATGGATGTTTAGTAAGGTTTTTGAATGAAAAAAAGAAGCTTATAAAGGTGGAGTAAGATGTTAGGCATGTCATTTGAAGCATTTGAACAGAGTTGTTGGTGCATCTATAGCAGAGATTTGAGGGAATAGCTCAGTGGCCTGCCTTTCTGTATTAATCAGCTGTAGATTTTACAACTGTCCTCTTTGGTGGGCCTTCAGGTGTACCTCTAAATAAAGATAACTCAGACCCCATATTGTCCATAATCCTTAATTTCCTCTCTCTTTTGCACACCCTGTCTCTGGAGTTGAAGCCAGATTTTCTTGTGCTTCTCTACCATCAGAAGGTCAGTCTAACCATCCCCCCTTAGAATTACTCATTGACTCCCTTACTTGAAGGTGCCTTGTAGAGTGGTGACCCACTAAAACATAGCCAAGAAGTTATAGCCCTTAACAGTGGGTCCATTTGCCCATATGAGGACTTTTGGAACATCATGGTTAAGATGGAGCCCAAATCCTGCTGTCATGTTCTGTGTTATTGGGCCATATTACCTTCAGCCCAAAGCATACGTAATTATTATGATGTTCTATTTCCAGGCTAGAATTAGGGGCCTGGGACTACAGAGGAATTCATCCATCCAGCCAACCACTTTTCTAAGAGAGACCCTCATTTTCCCCCCAGAGTAAGAAAGGTAGAGGACCATGAGCCCATACAAGCTATCCACACTCATCAACTTATCCTGAAAAATAATTTCTTGTCTCCTTCAACTCCACAGTTTTGATGCCTGTGAGCTGCTTGTCAGTTTCAAAGCTGGATCCATAGGGAGACTATAGCCTACTTTGAAAATGCAGGTTGCTACAGAAAAGCCACACTCAGAGCCAGACATGGATATTTTTGAATAGAGAAAATTGCCCTTTGGTTCGTGTAAGACTCAAGATACCCTTTCAGCATGTCGTAAATATTGTTAACTTAATGATTATTGCTTTTTCTCCTTTACATGCCTTCATTTATTTATTTTCTTACCCTCACACCCCAAAAGAAACCAGGACAGAGTTACTAGGAACAGTAATCCTGCGCTCTGCTGCCCCTTACTGCTCTCCCGTGTCAGGGCCAGGATGAAGCAGCACTAATGGTTACTTGGGGGCATGGGTTGTCTTAACCTGTCTACAAGTTGTATATTTTCCATAAATATTTTGTACTATCTTTTGGAGTCGGTAAACTCTGATTAGAATCTCTGAATTTTAAAATTAAAATGAATTTTAGAAATCACGTTAGACCTTCCTTTCACAGCAGAGGCTGGCAGTTTCCAGTGACTTGAAAAAGGTTACACTCGCGGGTGACAGAGCTGGGCCTCAGGACGTCTGCTTTAAGTCAAGCGCTATTTCCCTGCTTCCCCGTGTAGATTATAAAAAATAGAAGGCACCCGTGGAGATGGTCTTACCTTCTTAGCTTCCACTTACTCTTCAACTTTAAGAACTCCCACTAGACATATTAACAGATTTCTTTCATTTTAAAATGTACATTAAAATATTAAAGAATCATTCAATTAAGTATAAAGTTTTTAAAAATTGAGACAGTCTTCTCTGTGTGTTTCACTGTTACATATAATTTTTACGTAATTCTTACTCCTGATCTAAAAAAATAAGTGACTTGGCTATGGTTTTTGTTTAACAGTGATACTGGTTTTTGTTTCACAGTATGATATTGATAATCAGTATATGATGATATTACATACAAATGATGCCTTTTGTAATTGCTTTTTATAGCACTTTGACCCACTGAGAAAATGGAACTAGATATCTTCTGAAGAAAATTGAATTACTAGTTTATTGAAAAAATGTTAGCTTACATTTAAATGCCCAAAAAGGACTAGATTCTCAGAATTTGATTTGTTGTAGCAATATTCAAATACACAGAAGAAATACTTAAGCATTTTTCTTTAAAATAACTAAATCTACAAGTAATTCTCCTCAAATAGGGAATTGCTCTATATAGATAGAAATTCAATTTTCTAAGCCTAAAAAATTGTGTTTGGTGGTGGCATTAGATAAAATAATTTAATATTCAATAAATCACAAGTTCTTAGTGTGTTATTTTAGCACTGTGAAATACCCTGATTTTCAGTAAATAAAACATCTGGGCCAAGATTTCACGTTTTAGAAAAATAGTCTATCATGTTGGACATTTTTACTCTTTCAGAAGGAATTCATACAATCTAATTCCACCAGGTGTTAACCCATCATGTACTCCATTATAAACATTTATAAAAATGCTGAATTGCTAACAAATCTAGTTGATGTATCAATATGGATTGTAGTTCCTAATTTGGGGGGGGGGCACTGTAAAATGATATAATAAAAAGTATTCCAACCAACTTTCTAAAATATTATCAGGTAAAACTGAATTTTTTTAAAAAAGCTGTTTTTAAAACCCTTTTTATTTTATAGTATTGTAGTTAGGGAGCTTGAGCCCTGGCTATCAGATTGAGTTAGGTTTAGCTCCCAGCTCCTTCCATTTGCTAAATATGTAACTAGGAGAGGATTTTAACTAAATCTCATCTTCCTCACCTATAAAGATGGTCATAGTAGTGCCTAACTAATAGGGTTGTTTTTAGGATTAAATGAGAAAATGAATAGCAAATGCTTAGTATAATGCCTGGCACATAGTAAATTTTCAATGAATATTAACTATGGTATTATTAATATATAGTTATTTCATTTCAAAGAAAGTGTCATAGGCAGCTCTTGACTTATAAAATGATACAAATTAACAAGCCATTCGATTGTATCTCTTTTTCTCTTGCCATTTTCTTCCCTCACACCCTTAGGAGGTGGTGCCCTAGGAGCCATTCTGATTAAAGCAGTGTTTTTCAAAGTGAATTTTATAGCCTGCTCTGCAAAAATGAAAAACTAGACTGACTGAATGATACATGTAATATATATTTTGGGAGAAAAGTGAGTTCTCCCTCTTCAGAATTCACAAGAAACCTGTTAACTTTGTTTAGTCCAGTACAAGCATGCCTCGTTTTATTATGCTTTACTTTATTGCATTTCACAGATACTGCATTTTTCTGCAAATTGAAGGTTTGTGGCAACCCTGCATCAAGAAAGTCTGTCAACACCGTTTTTCCAACAGCATTTGCTCACTTCATGTCTCTGTGTCACATTTTGGTAATTCTCACAATATTTCAAATTTTTTCATTAGTATTATATTTATTAGGATGATCTGTGGTTAATGATCTTTGACGTTACTATTGTAATTGTTTTGAGATGCCATGAACCACGCCCATCTAAGACAGTAAACTTAATCGAGAAAGGTATGTTCTGACTGCTCTGCCAACCAGCCATTGCCTCATCTCTCTCCCTCTCCTTGGGCCTACCTATTCCTAAGATACAACAGTATTGAAATTAGGCTAATTAATAACCCTACGATGACCTCATAAGCGGTCAAGCAAAAGGAAGAGTCACACATCTCACTTTAAGTTAAAAGCTGGAAGTAAGTAAGATTAGTGAGGGAGGCATGTCGAAAGCTGAGACGGGTGGAAAACTAGCCCTCTTGCACCAGTTAGCCAAGTTGTGAATGCAAAGGAGAAGTTCTTGAGGGAAATTAAAAATGCTACCCCAGTGAGCCCATGAATGATAAGAAAGCGAAACAGCTTTATTGCTGATACAGAGAAAGTTTCAGTGGTCTAGATAGAAGATCAAACCAGCCACAACATTCCCTTATGCCAAAGCCTAATCCAGAGCAAGGCCCTAACTCTCTTCAGTTCTGTGAAGGCTGAGAGAGGGGAGGAAGTGGCAGAAGAAAAATTTGCAGCTAGCAGAGGTTGGTTCATGAGGTTCAAGGAAAGAAGCCGTCTCCATGACATAGAAGTGTGAGGGGAAGCAGCCAGTGCTCATGTGGAAGCTGCAGAAGTTCTCCAGAAGACCTAGAGTTAATGGAGGTGGGTACACTAAACAACGGATTTTCAGTGTAGACAAAACTACCTTCTGTTGGAAGAAGCAGCCATCTAGGACTTTCATAACTAGAGAGGAGAAGTCAATGCCTGGCTTCCAAGGACAGGCTGACTCTCTTGTTAGGGGCTAATGCAGCTGGTGACTTTAAGTTGAAGCCAGTGCTCATTTACAATTCCAAAAAGCTTAGGGCCCTTAAGAATTATGCTGAATCTACTCTGCTGTGCTCTATAAATGAACAACAAAGCTTGGATAACAGCACATCTGTTTACAATATGGTTTACTGAATATTTTAAGCCCACTATTGAGACCTACTCAGGAATAAAGATTCCTTTCAAAATATTACTGCTCATTGATAATGCACCTAATCACCCAAGAGCTCTGATGGAGATGTACATTGAGATTAATGTTGTTTTCATGCCTGCTAACACAACGTCCATTCTGCAGTGCATGGATCAAGGTTTAATTGTGATGTTTAAGTCTTATTATTTAAGAAATACATTTCGTAGGGCCACAGCTGCCATAGATAGTGATTCTTCTGGTGGATCTGGGCAAAGTAAATTGAAAACCTTCTGGAAAGGATTCGCCATTAAGAACATTCTATTAAGAACATTCCTGATTCGTGGGAAGAGACAAAGTATCAACGTTAACAAGAGTTTAGAAGAAGTTGATTCCAGCCTTCATGGATGACTTTGAGGGATTCACGACTTGAGTGGAGGAAGTAACTGCAGATGTGGTGGAAACAGCAAGAGAAGTAGAATTAGAAGTGGAGCCTGAAGATGTGACTGAATTGCTACAATCTCATGATCAAACTTTAACAGATGAGGAGTTGCTGCTTAGGGATGAGCAAAGAAAGTGGTTTCTTTCTTTTTTTTTTTTTAAAGATTGGGACCTGAGCTGACAACTGTTGTCAATCTTTTGTCTTCTTCTTCTTCTTCTCCTCCTCCCAAAAGTTTCCCAGTACGTAGTTGTATATTCTAGTTGTGAGTTCCTCTGGTTGTGGCATGTAGGACGCTGCCTCAGCATGGCCTGATGAGTGGTGCCATGTCCGCGCCCAGGATCCGAACCTGCGAAACCCTGGGCTGCCAGAGTGGAGTATGTGAACTTAACCACCCGGCCACAGGGCCAGCCCCAGAAAGTGGTTTCTTGAGTGGTTTCTTGGTGAAGATGCTGTGAAGATTCTTGAAGTGACAACAAAGGATTTAGAATGTTACGTAAACTTAGTTGATAAAGCAGCAGCAGGGTTTGAGAGGATTGGCTCCAACTTGGAAAGAAGTGCTACTCTGGGTAAAAATGCCGCCAAACAGTGTCGCATGCTACAGAGAAATCGTTCGTGAAATGGAGAGTTGATTGATGAGGCAAATTTCACTGTCTTGTTTTAAGAAATTGCCACAGCCGCTCCAGCTTTCAGCAGCCACTGCCCTGATCAGTCAGCAGCCATCAACATCAAGGAAAGACCCTCCACCAGCAAAAGCATTACAACTCACTGAAGGCTCAGGTGATAGCATTTTGTAGCAATAAAGTTTTTTTAGTTAAGGTATGTACATTGTTTTTTATATGTAATGCTATTGTACACTTAGACTGCAATATGGTGTAAACATAACTTTTATATGCCCTGGGAAACCAAAAAATTTGTGTGACTTGCTTTATTGCGATATTTGCATTATTGTAGTGGTCTGGAACTGAACCCACAGTATCTCCAAGATATGCCTGTATTTTGCAAATTTATTTGACTATGAAACCCGTTTTCTACAAAATACCGGTTAACCTTCTGCAGAACTGGCATTCCACCCTTTGGTATGCACTGCTCTATGATTTTTGAAGCATGTACACACACACGTCCTTTAGATGCATTTAAAGCTATTTTGGGCAATAATCTTTCCATTAGATTTTCTTGGGTATAAAATACATTGCAGTGTTATTTTATGCGAATTTGAATGATTCATATTTGGAATAGTGTGATATAGAAAAATTAATGACATTTCACTTTCATGCAAATTTTAAACTGTTAAAGAGCAAAACTCAACTGAATAAATTACAAAGATCTTACTGGCTTTATTCAGTGATTCATGAATGGGGTACCATCCAGTCCAGCATATAGAAAGGAGCTCTGAAGAGCTGTACAGGCAAGAGATTTTATAGGTAGAAGGGAGTAGGAAGAAGGAAATTATACTGGGCATTTGCTGGTTGGGTCGAGCAGGGTTAGCTTCCTTATATGGAGCAGAGGGAAGTCTTGGAGTCGGGTCAGGTGCCTTGTGCTGAGCAGGCAGTGCTGATTGGATGACCTAGGCCTTTCTTTGGAAGAGCTGAGCATAGACAGTTAAGTTTCGGTTTGCTAACTTGGGGCTTAACATGAGCAACTCCATCTTGAGCCCAGTCTGGTTCCTTTAACAGAACCAATGTGAATCTTCCCAAATGAAAACTTTGTTCATAACTGCCTAATTTCAAATGTATATGAATTGTGTGGCAATTCATGTGGCAGCTCTACTTTTAGCTATTAATAGAAATATCTACTACCCTTTCGATAAGTTCAGTCTTGAATTTCGCAGTTTTCAGGACCATTTCCTTTGTGCTATATGTGACTGACTTTGTAACATTGTGAAAATGTCTAATTCATTCAATGATGAGGATTCCCTTAAACCTTGACTGAAGACCAGCCCCATCCAAAAAAAATTGAATCCAACTAGGAATCATTTATATTTTTGTTCTTAAAACGATGAGATCTTGAGGGAAAATGCTGTAGGAGATGAAGCTTCACTTGACTGAGCTTTTGTAAATAAAAGAAATTTACAAATTAAACTTTCTAATTTGGGAATAGATAATAGTAATATTAGATTAAATAGAGTTTGTTCCTTCACCATGCCAGTAATTTGAAAGGAATGGACTTTTGAGCCCATTTCTGACTTTTATAAGTGGTCCAACCCATATATTAAATACAGACATAAACAGTTATCTACAATTGTGCCTGTATATAGTCATTAAACCAACTAAACGTTCTTTGTGTTTTAATGTTCTATAGGGTTTAGAATCTTACATCCAAAAATACTTTTTCCTTTTTAAAAAATTTTTTATTTTGAAATAATTTCAGACTCAGAGTTGTGACAGTAGGACAGAAAGTTTCTGTATACCTTTCACTTAACTTCCCCTAATGTGAACATCTTACGTAGACATGGTACTAGGCAATAAGAAATGTTGGTATAATACTATTAGGTAAAATATAGACCTTATCCAAATTTTACCAGTTTTTCCACTAATGTCCGTTTTTCTTTTCTGAATCCAATTCAGGATCCCATGTTGCAGTTAGTTGTCATGCCTCCTTATCCCAAGATATTTTAATTATCCTCAGCTTATATCTGAAGTAGTTCCAGGCTCTAAAGAACAAAGAAAGGAAAAAACTTTGTATTTAACGACTTGCCGTTGACTGATAACTGTGTCTCATTTCCCAGGTCTCTGCTTGTTCTCCCACAGCCTTTCATGTTTGCATTGGAGAAGGCTGTAATGCTGGCTCTTCTCTTGAGATACGAAGGGTATTTTGAAAGCAGTATCTCCCGAAATATCATACGTGTCAGCTCAAAATAAACAAAGGTCATATTGCCCTATTTTTCTGCCTTCATTAAAATATGTGCATACAGCATTATAAGATTTTATTAAACACTTACTATTAGTTCCAGGTAACTTTTGAATACACCCATCTAATTTTGCCTCCTCCAAAAATCCAGTAAATGTTTCTTGTGTCTGTGCGTTTTTAGGAATACAAACCAAGAACAGGAGAATTAATAATTTTGGAAACTAGACGGTGGATGGCGAATTAGTAACTGACTTAGCCTACCCAAATAAGCTTACCCCTCAGCCAGTAGTGGGGGAAAGCTGAGAAATAATTCCATTTGTGCCACCAAAGTTTCAGAAAATGATGCCTCCAGTTAGGAGATTGGACAACTATTCTCTGGAGAACCTAACTCAAGAGGAAGGACTGAAAGATGCACAAGTGAGGGGAGTCCCCAACAGATTGCTTACCTCACTGAACCGAGAAGAGTCACAAAGTCATCAGGCCCCTCCACCCCACCCACTCAGAACTTCTGGTCAGTTTTCAGCTCCCCTCTCCTCTCAGTTCTTAATTATGAGCAGACAACCAAGGACTACTAGATACCTGAGGAAAACTTACAGCGTGAAAGGCAGGGAACAAAAACAAGAAAAGACATTGGGTAGAAAAAGAATCCTTTCCCCCAAAAAACTACCAAGGCAATAATTGTATCCTCAGAGAGATAAGAGAATATGTTACGTCCACTAAACAAGAATGAAATGCTAGATTAAAGGGGGTGGGGAGTGAGGGGTTCAGAGAAGAAGAAAAGCCCCTGAAATTAAACACCTCGCAACAAGATGGACAAACTTTATGGGAGGGCTGGAAGATGGGATTGAAGAAACAGAAGTCTGCAGTCTCTTGTCCACAATTCTAAAATCCAAAAAGTTCTGAAAACCAAATGATGTTTTCCAAGTTTACAGCAAAACTCACAACCTATATGTAGTCTTTATGCCATTTATGTGAATATGCACATACTTTGCTAAAGAAATATCACTGCCTCAAGTCTCACCGAAGGTGTTACTTTATGGGTTATGCACCATGCCTTTCTAAAATCGTAAAATTCTGAATTCTGATGTCCATTTGGCCCCAGAGTTTTCAGATAAGGGATTAAGAACCTATATCCCAGAAAATAGAGCCAAAGGGCAGAGAGACGGGAAATACAAGAAAGAGATAAGAAAATTAGAGGACAAATCCAAAGGATTTAATATCTAGTAATACAAGCTCTAGAAAGAGAGAAGGACAAAATATAGAGAGTAGGAATCATCAGCGAAATAATTCAGGAAGATGTCCCAGGACTGAAGGACATTAATTTCCAACTTAGGAGAGGCCGCACAAGTCCCAGCAAAATAAATCAAAATAAAATAAACCAATTAAGGCATATGACTATGAAATTTTACAGCACTAGATGTATTTGGATAGTCTACAAACCAGAGAGAATGGGGGAAAAGTCACATATAAGGAGACAGGAATCATAATGCCTTAGGGTTTCTCAGCAGCAACAGTGGAAGCTAGACCAGTTGAGAGTTGCCTTCAAAATTCTAAAGGAAGGTTTTTTCAACCTACATTTCTATACCCAAACTATCATTAAAATGGGTTGGTTTAGTAGATGTTTTCAGACATAAATCAGATTCTCAAGAAATTTACTGTGCTAAATTGAATTTCCTCTTCCTCTTTTTCCCCTTCAGCCTCACAGAGGTGAAAATAAGAAATGAAGACATCCCAGAAAACAAAAGGAGAAATAAATATTGAAGAAAATGGATAATCCATAAGTCAAAATATTATTTCTGAGTTAATCAAGAGATTCCTTAGTGTCTCAGGTTATATATTGTCTTAGGATAAAGACTTGGAAAGTAATACTTCATCTTGTACTACCCAGAATTCTCTTTCAGAACATAGTGGACCATTTGTTCACAATGTATAAATAGTTAAAATATTTCCGTTGTTTCGTAGGGGAGTCAGAAAAATTAACCCACTTCCCAGTTATAAGAATTTTAAAAGTTTGAGTTCATCAAAACATTTTTAGTCTTCATTTCTAGAATGAGGTTTTGAGACAAAAATCCATTTGCTCTTCAGTGTACAAGGCCCTGAGCCCTCTGCAGTGGTGACAGGGAAGCCGAGTTGTTTAAAGTGTGGATGTGCAGCTTCAGTCCACGGCTGCATCGAGCAGTGCTGCTGCCCGTCCGCGCTCTACTCTCTCAGGGCACAGTCTCCAGCCTCCTCCGTTTCATCCCCTGCCCAGTAAGTAAATTAGGTCGGAAAATGGCCACAGAAGGGAACAACAGAACCTGGGGAGGTTTTTTACACAGTGAATAAAGTTGCTCAGCAGCTTACAATAGAAAATAAAGCAAGCCAGTGCTATACTGACCGAGGTTTTTCTCAGAACAGTTTAACTGTCCACCTTTCACAAAGATGTAGCCTAAAAACTTTTATTTACTTTTCTCTCTGATTTGTCTGTTTCAACAATGAGCAGTCTGTATTGAGGTAAACTTAAAACTGCGACTGTCAAATGGGAAATGGGATCTCATTTAACTGCATCCCACGTGGGTTTCCCAGTTCCTGTGTGCACTACGTACAGAGATCCGCTCTCCAGCCCCTTGCAGTGCCAGCTTAGCGGTTCTCTGGCTTTTTGCCTTCGCAGATGTCAATGTGCTTTTGCTGATTTTCTTTCCTCTCCTTTTTCTCCCTTTGTGACCTGACCTGCCCCTCTTCCCTCAGGCTGTAGAATGCATGTCACCTCCTGTAGAACTGTCCCCGGCCTTGTCCCTTACCCCCATGCCTCCCTCCATTGCAGGAGAGTCTTGCTCCTTCAGGTGAGGGTCCTGAAAAAGTGAGAGACCGGGATCGATGCGTGTTCTCACTCCTGTTGAGAAGCAGAGAGGAGAGCGTGGGCTCGCTGCTGGAAAGGAGGCAGTTTAGCACATGTCATTGGGCTGCCTGGTTTTGAATTCCCACCCTGCCACTTACTATGTGACCTTGGGCAACTAACTTGACCTCTCTATGCCTTAGTTTCTGCCTCTGTCAATTGGGGATAATAGTAATACCAGCCTCAAGATTATTATGAGGATTAAAGAAAATAATCCATGTAAAGTACAATACAATATGGTGGTTAAGGACATTTACCCTGCAGCCAGACTGCCTGTGTTTGAATCCCCGTTCCATGGCTTAGGCAATCTTTCTATTCCTCAGACTCCTCATCTGAAAAGTGGGGTAAAAAGTAGTGCCTACTATGTTCTCAGTTTAAAAATAAATTGTACCTACTGTTAGCATTGTTGAAAGAATTACATTAATTAAAATATATAAAATACTTAGGCCGCTGTCTGGCAAATACAAAACACTGTTTAAATACTAAAGATTATTAAAAGGCTCAAATAGAGGTCTGTCATATAGTATGCAGTCAAGAAATAGTTGCTATTTTACAGAGAATTCCCATTTTTCAATAAAATTGTGTAAGTGGGAAGAAGAAAGGATCTTAGTCTTGAAGAGAGGACAGCCAATTAAAGCCACAATATGATGCCACTACCTCTAGTTAAAATGAAAAGGACAATATTAAGGCCTCTCATACACAGTCGGTGGCAGTAGAAGTTAGTGCAGCCACTTTGGAAAACGTACGTTATCGGTAAGGCTGAACTTACACACAGCCCTAACCCAGCAGATCCACTCCTAGATGTATGTACACCCAAAAGAAATGCCTGCTTGTGTGCACTAGAAGACACATAACAAGAATATTCATAGGAACGTTATTCTTAATAGCCAAAACCTGGAAGCGGCTCAAGTAAATTCTGTATGTTTATAAAATGGAAGAATGATGAGTTAGAACACAGTGTGTGTGTTACACAAACACAATGTGTAAAAGAAGCTAGACACAGAAGAATACATCTGTATGATTCCTTTTTTTTTTTTTTTAAGTTCAAAAATGACAAAACTAATCTATGGCATTAGGAGTCAGGGTGGCGACAGGTGACTGGAGTGGGCCTGAAGCTGCACCTGAAGTTCTGCTGCTTGATCTGATCTGATTACATGGATGTAATGGTTACATGGATGTATTTTCTTCGTGGAAATTCATTCAAACTGTATGCATATGATTAGTACATTTGTATGTTAAACTTCAATTGTAAAATTTACGTTAAATCAGAAGGCTTGAGAATTTTAGAAATGATAGTTCACTTTTTCCACTTGCCAAGTCTCCCTAGAATTAAAGATTTCATGCTTTTAAAAAATGTAGGTGTTCACTCCAAGGCTGGAAAATTAACCAATCTGGCTTCCAAACTTCTTCTTAACCTGTGTCTTCAGGGCTGTAAAAAACTCTCAAGAGCAACAAATGAGCACCTCAGGCAACATACTTTGAAGTAGTCATTAGTTTTCGTTTATCCTGCCACCTCACGTACGGTGTTACAGATTGCCTGGACTACATACGTAAGTTAAATATAAAACAGTGGTTTGGAGCTAGAATCAGTGTTTTTAACTTTCTTCAGAGTGATATACTATCACCCTGCAGCTCAGATCTAGTGGTTTGAAAGTTTGCTGGAAGAAGGAGTTTTGTGCGATCCAGCCGTGAGATGTGAGGGGCAAGTTTGAAGGTGCCTGAATGAGCATTAGCTGTAATTGATGCTCATGCGTATTGCTTTTTGCTTTGGTGTCCGTGATACTGTTTTAGTAACTTAGTGAGTTTCATCTTTGAGTGGAATTTGTTTTGTTTAGTCTGCATCGTGCCCAGATTGATGATTGAAAACCTGACACTTTCGCAGGACACTGCTTCATGGCTCTTCCTTTTTCTGCTATTTTTACATCATATGAATCATTGCGCATTTAAGCCATCTGCAAGGCCTGAATGGAATGAGATAAAAGCTGCCATCATTTACATTGACACTTGGAAAGCTGGTATTCATGCAGAGTTTATTCCTGGTTATCCTTTATATTTTAACATCTCAAACTTCATTTCAAGACAGTTGCTAACATCGCTGAGCCAGAAGTATCTGTGATTAGGTTTCTTTTAGCTGAACATTGGGTCAAAGGGAAGGATCCATTCTGTGTGACCCAGAAGAATCTGTTAGGGACCCGGTTCTAACTCAGTTGAGATAATAGGAACAGCAAGTTCCACTCCTGTTTGAAGAGTATCTTGGTTTAATCAGCTCGGCGAGCCATCTGGTTTGGCGCACACTTCACAGGGGACACTACAACATAAGATTCTTAAATTGCCACGTCAATACTTCAAAATAAATGGTTTTGAATGCCTAGAATGTATCACACCCGTTAGATGTTTATCGAAAGTATTTCTCAACACAGCAACTTTTTTGAGGATTTATTGAAAAAAAAATGAGGCGAACGCGTGCCTAGGATGTTGCAAAAGAGATTCATGATTAAAAATGCACACCCACCCTCACGTTTCCTCCTGAGCTATGGATGTATACAAATCTAGCATTTATGTGCATGTAGTGGATTAGTCAGGGGCCTGTCAAGCCTTTGCCCACGGGTTTTCTACATGCAGCATTGCTCTTGGCTACGCAGGTTCATTGCCCTGTGCTGAAGTTAGCAGGGGGGGTCTAATCAGGGAGGAGAGTGCAGGTGGGTTTCAGAGAGAGGCGCTGCATCAGTTTTTAAGCCAAGTGCCCGTTGTCACTAGGTGTCTCCTCTTCATAAATAATAAGGTAATGCTTTGGTAACCCAGTAGTCATCAACTCTACAACTATTAGAATGAAATATGAAAATATTCCCTTATTTCCTGAAATAATAGACAAAAAATGCATTGACCTCCACAACTAAGTACAACAGACTCTTCATTTTC
The DNA here is from genome assembly GCF_041296265.1 of Equus caballus. Taxonomy (NCBI): domain Eukaryota; kingdom Metazoa; phylum Chordata; class Mammalia; order Perissodactyla; family Equidae; genus Equus; species Equus caballus. Next base: position 38,760,865 of record NC_091711.1, on the reverse strand, counting down.
GAAATGGAAAGATCCCCAAAACAGAAAGCTCCGTAAGACTTAATAATGGTCCTGTTTTTAAATCTTCAGTTATCCTAATGCATCTCTGTGTGACCGTGGGCAGGTCACTTAGTGTTTCTCCTAATCTTTATCTCCTAATTTGCTGATGTGCTGTTAATGTTCAAAAGACCTAAATTTTGTTTGTAAACTACAGCATTTTGTACATAGATAAATAACATCTTTGGGTTTTTTTCTCTTTGAAAGGACAACTGTAATGTTTGCTTGAAGACACTGAGAACAGTTGGCATGGGAGGACTATTTTACATAACTCTTGTGAAGTAATTGTATTTACTTTTCATTCAATGTTTATTTCTTTACTTAGCAGACAGAAGGGGGAGCACAGACAGACGGCCAGCAATCACAGACACAAAGTAGTGAAAATTCAGAGAGTAAATCTACACCCAAACGACTCCATGTCTCTAATATTCCTTTCCGCTTCCGGGACCCGGACCTCCGGCAGATGTTTGGGGTAAGTCTCTGAAGTCCTTTTGTGGGTTTTATAATTAAAATATAATTTAATCCACCGATGTATTAGTCATTAGTATTTTAGGATAGAACGGCCAATACACTAGGAAAGGTCCTGAGGTAAAGCACTGTTTTCCGCAGTCTTTAGGAACTTTTCCTACCGCCTGGTCTGTTTTAGACCTTAGCCTTGAAGTCCTCACATACAGAAGGTCACTGTGCAGCTGGGTTTGCCTGGGACTCGCGGTTTCTTGGGACGTGAGACTTCCAGAGCTAAAATCAGGATAACATAGCAGTCCCTGCCTTTCTGAGTGTTATGAATTAAAGGAAATAATACCTGTGAGAGCAGATAGGACCTGGATTTTGTCTTTACTTCTTTGCTCATAACTCAGCAGTGTCAAGAGTAATATCTGAAATCAGGCTAGGAGGTTAGTTTGCTCTCTCTGTCGTGTTCTTCCAGCTGTTTACTTCCTCCTGAAATCTCTATCATGAAAGCAACATGTAATAGCAAAGATTTAGGTTACTGGGACGTGAATGACTACTGAGAATCTTAATTTTTTTTCTGGGCTTATGTGTTGTTGCCGGTTTTAATTTGGCCAAACTCTTAACTTGAACTAGGATTAAGAGATGATTAGTTTTTTAAAAATTTTATTAGTACAGCTGCCTAGTACTTTGTCAGGAGAGCAGATGCACTTCCTTAAGTCTTGGTTATGGCCACTTCATGGCGATAAGACCCTGGAGCTTAGGGCTGACTACCTGGATGTGTCTTTTACACTGAAGGCAAGGCCAGGGTTGAGATTTAATGATGTTTTTGAAGTACTTGAAGAGTTTTTACACAGAAAATGGTAGCCAACTGTTCTTCATCTCTACAGAAAAGAGAGCCATGGAAAATATAAAGGGCAGCATAAAGAATTTAGGTTACGTTTAAGCAGACCCCTCCCGGCACTGTGAGCTATTAGGTTCCCTCCTGAATTACCAGAGGGAACATGGAATCTTAATCACTAGATATCTGTGAAAATGGAGTCCATTCTCATCTGTCAGAAGTGCATTTTCTCTTGAGTCAGAAAAATAGTGTCTATGGAAGACCTGCCTCGGCCAGTTGTCAGTGATTTCTTGAAATGTATTATGCCCTTCCCATAAGGCAAAAAGTGCAAAAAAAAAATTTCCTTGCAAGGAATACGTAGTTGCTCTTCTTCGTCGTTAGTGCCTGTTACTCAGAAGGACAATGGTAAAGAATAGGGGATTTCATGCTCCATTTTTTTTATTAGCTCTGTAATCTTGACAGGTAACTTCTTTTTCAGCCTCATTTTCCTTAACCATTAAAGGAAGGCAGTCTTTACTCTAGAAGGATGTTTTAAGGATACATTAGAAAATGTAAAAAAAAAAAAAAACCAACAAACTCTAAAATAGACACCATACAAATCTTAGTTTTTTGGATAGGCATAGAAATAAAATTAAATGCCCTCCTACCTAAAATGAGACATTTTCTTTCCTTGATTTTTCTAACTTTCTATTAAATACAAAAGTCTTACTCTAGAAAATGTAGGTTCTTAATACATTTTTTTTATAAAGATAGTAATGATTCAACCCAATGAGAAAGCATGATTTCCCTTTTGCTCTTTTCACTGTTTAGTTTTTTCCATTTCCCAAAGTCTGGTTTGAAATCCAAGTGAAGCAGATAATTGGGTATATCCGTCCAGTACTCAGAGGGAAGTGAGCCAAGGAGTTATCTGGAGGTTTACTGCATGTCCCTGTCAACTCAGTTCATCACCTGTTAAGGAAGACAGGTGGTTTTGTCTCCTTACATATGGCTCTCCTCCACATAGTTACTGCGTTTTATGTTTGCCCCTCCCTAGCCCTCTGTTGAGCTACCTAAGAATAGAGTTATTTAGGCTTTGAGTTTTTAGCTTTGTTTGATTGTCCAAATGTTAAAATATTTAATTACAAAACAAAGTTAGTATTTAAAATATTTTCGATGATGTTCATTGCAGAAATATTAAAATGGCAAATAAATGGAATCATCCATAATGTCTATGAATGTTTAGTATGATGGAAAATAGCACGTAGCCTATAGAAATGATAACACAGATATATGTTTATTGACTTGGAAAGTTGTCTGTAGTATATTAAGTTAAAAAAAGTTTTAAAAAGCAGTGTGTGTAGTGTGTCAGATGTCTCTTGTTAGCGATGTCTGTTAGGAAGAGCCGGGGGGCTGTGTCCCAAATGTTCCAGACGGTGAGGCTGCAGATGATCTTCGTTTTCTGTTTTCCCTTTTGTTTATCTATGTTTTCTAATTTTTAGAGTGAACATGATTTACTTGTATAAATAAAAAAAAGAAAGGGAAAGAAAGACAGCCTTCAATAGTATATCTTTCTACTTAGGATTTACTTATTAAAACTAAGACATTTTAACAATCAGAGATGTAGTTAGGAAAATCCACAGTTCCTGTCCGTGTGAAGAAGCATGTAATAGGGTAGCACTGAATATCTTCTGCAAACAGCTTCTACTAGATAGAGGTGGATGGTGCATGAGTGCGTGAAGTGAAAAAGGGGAGATTATTGGCTCAGTGACAAGGAAAAATCAGAAACTGATATTGGGACCTATGGACAAGTAGAAACATAGAGGTTAAATAAATAGTTTAAAGGAAAAAAGAAAAGCCTATTCCTTTTTCAGAAGAAAGTAAAGTGTGTGCATGAAAAGCTGACCATAAATAACTTTTTATTTTTGTCTCTGCAGCAGTTTGGCAAAATCCTAGATGTAGAAATAATCTTTAATGAACGCGGCTCTAAGGTAAGCTCCATTTCAGTATTAAGTGTGCTTGGTTTCTTTTTTGTTTTATTTTAAATAGTCAGTAATCAGAGAAATTAAGCTGTTTTTCAAGCCTGTGGAAAATATCCCAACTATCTCGCTTGGATTAAATTATCTCTAAAAATAAGCTAGCACAGGGCCACACTTTATCCTGACGCTTGAATTGGAAAGTTTGAAGGGAGAGTGTGGCGGGGAGGAAGATAGGAAGTGGGAGATGCCGGCCGTCATCAGACTTAGAGTTGGCCTAAGCTGCTTATTTTAAAGGAAGAGAGAGAACACTGGAAAAAGTGGAATTCTGTTCTGAATTCTGTCAGAACAATTCAGCTTTTAAAAATCGAACTTCAGAATGACATACTTAGAACAAATGTAATGTTTCAGGCGTTCAGTTGACTTGCTCTCTTTCGATGAAGTTTTGACAAGGCTTAAATACAGGGAGTGGCGACTCAGGACTTCCCTGTGAGCCGATGTCCTCCTTCAAGTTACCCCTGGAGAGGCAGGCTTCAGGATGTCAAGTCACTTCAATTACACGTACAGTGAGATGGTTTTTGCATAAGAATGAAAGTAGTAACAGCGTACTATTTGATAGATGTGTTCACTTCTGAATGTGTTCTGTGTAAGGACTGAAAATTTTAATTAAGACTTATTTTCCCCTAGTAATTTACTAGTTTAAATTCCCAATCTATATGATTTAGAATATGTATGCACTAAAATAAGCTGCAGTGTTTTTAGGAAATGAGGGAATGGTAAAGTGTTCAAATGGTGTTGTGAAAAAATACTTGAGTTGAATTTCGGGAAGTTTCGTTTGAAAGTTTTCTTTCTCCTCAGCAAATGAAATACTCCCCACAGACACAATCAGCTGGGGCCCAGCTTGTAAATATTTACCTTGCCGTGTTCAGTTCCACTTGCATTTTTAGGTTAGACCAATTTTTGAATTAATTTTCATTTGGTCGTCTCTATTGAACTTTGGAAATAGCCCTCGGCTATGATTAAATCTCTAAGAATGTAATTTGAGAAAAGCTAAATAAAGCAAATAAATGAGTTACTATTTACCTCTCTTCAATTCCCTGCTCCAAATTGACCATACGATGGGAAGGAAGAGCATATATCTCCAGAGTTATGTATGCGTCCTGCCCTGTCTGTACTGACAGGAATGTGTGTACTGTTCTAATGCTCTGATTATTAGCCCCTTCCTTTATACAACGCATCAACACTAACAGTGTTTAATTCTGACTGTAATCATTATTTGTTAATTATTAAAGAGGTAATTGTACTCTAAGCTTCCAGTGTTCGGTTAAAACAAAAAAGATTAATATGCCTATACAGAGCTTTCTCCAGCACTGAACTTGGTAAGTATTTTTAAAGTGAAATCTGTTCAAACTGTAACCAGTAAAGCTGTTTGTGCTTGTAATTTCCTCACATGGATTTCTATTCCTTTTTTTATAGTTTGCGTTTATTTTTTGTTACCTTTTTGCATACAAGGTGGAAAATAACAATGGTTTAGAGAAGCACATGAATGTAAAACAAATATGTGAAGATTATTGACTGTTTATCTAAAGTAGTAGTTTAAATGTTTTTGGTTTTAAGTGTATGCACTTAAAATATTCTTATCTAGACTCTAACTGGAAGCCCAATATAATTCCATCAGGCATTGAGGACTTGCTCCTTACCAAGAAAATAATTTGATTGAATTCTTGTGAAGCAAAGGAAATTGATCTTTCGTAAGGCTTCTTTCATTGACTTCAAGGATTTGCCTACTACTAAAACTTTTTAAATTTACCCAATTCAATTGCTTCTCCCCTGTAATTTTCATTTTAAAATGACACAAGCTTCCTTTTCTCTTTGGAGAATCTAGAAGCATATGCTGCTTCTCTCAGCTGGATGCTGTGTCCTCACTGCCCCCTTTTTCTTTGCGCTGCTAAAGGGTAGACAGACTATGAACTAATTGGTCAATGTTTTTAAAACAAAGCACAGAATTGGGGATTGCCAAGGACTGATAGAGAATCTGCCTTCATCTTTTGCCCTTCTTAACTGTTCCCTAAGATTCTGTGCTGGAATGGTCCCCCCGCGAATGGTCCCCCCGCGACTGTTCTAAGGCTCGTGGATAGAGATTTATTTTGGAGTCTAAAACCTAGATGCTGCTTCTGGGATCTGCCTAAGATAAATTGAGGACTTGTCTTTTTGTAAATTAAGTTTAGTTTCTCATTTCTTATATGCTTAGGGTTGACTATAAAATTAAAACATCTTGAGAGAAACCAGAGAAAAGGAGACTTATGTGGTCCTATTGTTTAGTTAAGAGTTGCTCAGTCTTTTAACAGAATGGTTTTCTGTACAGAAATCAGCTTTATTGAATTGTTTTTTGAAGCAGTAATGGAAAAACTGGTCACAAAATAATTCTTACATGTAATAAGGTATTTAACCAAATGACTCCAAAACAAAAAGCAACTCTTTACCTGGTCTTATTTTTTATAATGAGACTTTCAGTCCAGGGTTTTCAGAGATAGCCACGTAACAACATAAGTGAACACTGTTAGGCTCTCTGCCTGACAATATTCTACCTTTTTAGCTTGCCTGAAGAGTAGAATTTCAGTGCTCCCAGAAGTAACTGGTTTTTTGTTGTTGACCTCTTTCATTTTTTTCTTCTTTGATTTTTATACTCTGGATTTGGTTTACCTAGATTACAGAATGAATATCATTTACATGCATGCAAACATATTTTAAAATCTTCTTTTACTCCCCTACTCCTTTGTAAAAACATAGCCAGCTGTATCTAATTTTCTGTGATTAACTGAAACAAAATTAGACTATCCTTTTGAAAATGTTCACTTAGGATGCGTGATGAAAAATGGCACCCCTGCCAAAAAATTAACTAATGTATTCAAATAGAATCTAGAAAATTATTATACGGATATGTATAGCTTTATTGATTCTCCAGATTTTACCAGTCATGACAAAGTATTAATACAAACAGTAGGAAGATAATATTTAGGTAGAGTGGCCGTATGTTCTGGTTTATCCACGATGTTCCCAGTGTATACCTATTGTCTTAGCATAATTATTAATAATGTCTCCTTCCTTCCTCAAAGTGTCCAATTTGAACAATAAGTTATATTGTCACTCTCCTTACAGATATTTTGAGTGGCAACTTTTATAAAGCACCCTTTTAAAAACCATTGTTAAAGGAAAACGTGTTTAATGAGAAGTAGAAAGAAAAAAAGAGTGTACATAGTTCATTAAAGAGAATATTCACTAATATTCTCATGTATTTCCTTCCAGTCTTTTTTCTCACATAGACTCTTAAACAGAAGTCTAGATACTGGCCACCTACTTCAGCCCCCAGTGCTCTCAACCTGGCCTTCACACTTTTAGTGACTGAGGACTTGTTGCTTTTCCAAAGTGTATTCCATTATTGAAATTCAGACTTTCCACCATCCTGCTCACTGTCACCCAGTCCATAGCGATTTGTTTGTCATAATTATCAACCTTATGAAATACAGAAATGCACAGATTCTGACATTTATATCTTCCAGCAAGTTTTCTCAACACACTTTTGCTATAGTTGTCTCTTGAAGGGGCTTGAATTAGAGACACGGAGGGTATAGAAGCTCCTCGCCTCTTCAGAGGGTGCCGGTTATTAAGTCCGTTAAAGGGCTGCAGAACAGAGACCGCACAGTAGTGAGATGTCCAGCAGGGTTTCAGTCAGTGTTCCAGCACTTCTCTCCGGTGGATTTCTGGAATGATGAGGATCTGGGTTCAGGTCAGGCTTAAGTTTGGGCTGGAGTTAGGGAAGATAAAACCTCTATCCCCGTTCCTCAGACACAAGTAATGTCATTTCTGGCCTGTTTCCCTGGCTTTTGAGTTCACACAAAGGGAAATTATTTATGTCTTTCAAATATGGTCAAAAGACTGTCTTTGAAATTGCACTAAGTAGGCCTCTGATTTCAGTAAAATTTGATAGGTAATGCTGAGGTGAAATGTTTTTTCATTATACTTAAAATGGAATTAACAGTGCATGTATTTCCAAAGGGCTTAGTTTATTTTCTTTTGTTACCATTTTATGGGTTTTAGTTTTATTTTTCTTTTATTTATTTTTTAATTTCTGTGTTCTGGCCATACCCAGGAGAACCGTCTGCTTTTGATTTCTCCCTTAAAAGTTACATGGTAAATTTTCTTTCTCATTCTTCTGAGATGGAAAAATTCAAAGATTATACAAATTAAAAAATATTTTTACAATGCTTATCCTATTGCTTGTTATTTATTGCAGTCTGAGGCCAGACTAAAAAGGTGACAGTTATTCGGCTCCCATATGCCCTTGATGATAAATGGATGTCAAGGCAGGTGATAAAATTTTTGTCACATGCAGTAGACGTTTTCACCACAATTGTGATGATGAACACAGCATTCCTCGATTTCCAAAAGACAGCAGCTGAGATAGCTGGTAAATCACTACTCTAACACTGGTGTCTTTGAATTAGCGTAGAAGGACCTGGGAAGCTGAGAAACTTAGAGGAGCGCGTAAAGCACACAGAGCTACGCTGTCAGTACAGCGGCCATGTGGGCACTTGAAATGTGGCGAGTCTCAAGTGAGATGTGCTTTACGTTTGAAATGCACGCTGAGTTCGGAGACTTAGCACAAAAAAGGAAGGTTAGACATCTCACTAATAATGTTTTTGTATTGACGCCATGTTGAAATGATAATATGTTGTGAGTATTGGGTTAAGTAAAATAGATTATTGAAATTAATTTCACCTGGTTTTACTTTTTTACTGTGGCTAGTAGAAAAGTTTAAATCATTCGTATGGCTCCTGTTATTTTTCTCTCAGGCACTGCTTGTAGGCAAACATGTCAGTATCATTTTTTTTAATTAAAAATAAAAGTTTACCTTTTGTTTATCAGTTTTTTATCTTCTTACATACTTGAAATATTTACTCTTGTTGCGAGTTTGAGATTAAATCTCAGTTTGACTTTGTAGCTGTTTCCCTGTTTGATACATTGTATGGTCATTTTGAAGCTCTTCGAAGGAAAATGTGTTAGGTTTAGACATAATTTTATTAATTTATTTTTCAAAGCAAGAGATCCAAATGACTAAACTTCATGTGAATTAGATTTGTAAGAATGAAGGAACATTAAAACATAATTTCGTGTAGACATATTTTCTTCTTAGTAACTTTATAAACCTGCATAATCTGTGAATATCCTTAGCTCAATTCCTGGCACATTTTCAAAAACGCTAAATTTTATTGAAGAAACAGTACATAAAAATTTTTTTTCAAGCTTTGAGTCAATATTCTTGGAACCAAATTGTAAATGTGGTAGATAAGCACTCGTGAAGTTGAGCTGATGGAAAATCACCTGTTTAAAGTTTCAACAGAAGAGAGTAGTATTTAAGAAGAATACTCTAAAAATGCTGGTTACACTTCTCACCTTCCTAGTCACAGACTAATTCTGAGAGGTATATATTAATTTCCTCTTGTTTATGAACAAATCACCTTCAAATTTGGTGGCTTAATACCACACACATTATTATCTTACAGTTTTGGATGTCAGAAGTCCAAAATGGGTCTCACTAGGCTACCGTCAAAGTGTTGGAGGGCTGCATTCCTTCAGGTGGCTCTAAAGCATAATCCATTTTGTCGCCTTTTCCAGCCTCTGGAAGCAGCTCACTTGCCTTGACCTATAGCCCCCTTTCATCTTCAAAGCCAACAGTGGCCAGTCCGGTCTTTCTCAGGCTGCTGTGCTCTGGTTCTGACACCCCTGTTTCCCTCTTTCACGTATAAGCACGTTGTGATTACATTGGGCTCACCTGGATAATCCAGGATAATCTCCCTGTCTCAAGATCGTTGATTTAATCACATCTGCAAGATCCGTTTTGCCACATAAGGTGACATATTCACAGGCTCCAGGGATGAGGACGTGGACAACTTTGGGGGCCGTTATTCTGCCTGCCCACAAGGTCTGTTTATCTTCAAAGGAAAGAAAGAAATCCTCTTACCCCTATGTTTCACATCAGGAAGTCTCAAAGTATCAACAAGGCCTTCTTCCTCCTGCCCTAGGTAAAGATGCTTGTAAAGATTGCTTTATTTTTATATCTTTGGTATCTTGATTAGCATTTCCTTTGGAGTATAAGCTTTTTTTTTTTTTTAAGATTGGCACCTGAGCTAACATCTGTTGCCAGTCATCTTTTTTTTTTTTCCTTCTTCTTTTTCTTTTTCTTCTTTACCCCAAAGCCCCCCAGTACATAGTTGTATATTCTAGTTGTAGGTCCTTCTGGTTGTGCTATGTGGGACACTGCCTCAACGTGGCCTGATGACAGGTGCCATGTCTGCGCCCGGGATCCAAACCAGTGAAAGCCCGGGCCGCCGAAGCAGAGTGCACAAACTTAACCACTCAGCCGCGGGGCCGGCCCCAGCACTTTTCTTTATAAAACAATTGTAAAGCATTTGAAAGTGAAATTTTGTTCCAGAATATTAAAGTCATTATTGAGAAAACCTTGCACAAGCAGACCTTAATGTTAGACTTGGTCTCTTGCTGACTATAAAATGTCAACACTTATGATACCGGCCTGTGTTCTTCTGGATGCAATTATTGTGTCACAGATGTTCTATCAATACATTCCAGAAAGGAAAGTCATAGAACACATTTAGCAATTCGGTTTGAAAAGGAAAATTAGAAGGATTTTAGGACTAATGTAGTTTAGTAAACAGAATGCTGAACTTAGATTTCAAAGCTTAATTTCTGACTTTCTCACTGTTAGCTGTAGGAAGAAGCTACATGGAAGGAAGAAGACTTTGTTGATGCTTTGGGCCTTGTTGATACTTGGGTACTTAACCTCAGTTTGACTCAGTTTCTTTACCTTCAAAATGATGTTAACAAATTTATCCTTTCTACCTCATGATTGTATTTAAACAAGTATGTATGTATGTGGGTGTGTAGATATTGATAGTCATAATGCTAAAATTAAAAATCTAAGTATTAGTCTCCATATAGAATGTTATCCAATTACTAATTTATAATTTATTAATTTAACCCAAGGCATAAAATGTATGAGCCTGTGAGAATCAGTTGGAATACAGCTTATAATACTTCTAAAATATGACGCAAAAACTCAACACTGTCTGTGACTTTTCTTAAGAGGTTTAACTTTCCCCAATGGATTCTCCAGGGTTGGAGAAACTGACTTCCTCTCTTCAGCAGATGCTAGTGAAGGTGGCAAATGGTGTAATTAATTAGTAATTTACCCTTGTATACCTTGAATTGTCAAAGTGGCTATAACATGTCTATATCAAAATTTGTTTCCAAGAATGTGTTCCCATTGATGTTTTCAACACATTTACATTTTTAAGGAAACTATTAACTAAAGTTACCCATAGTATTCCATTTCCAAGCAACATATATTTAAGTTTCTGTCACCTTAGCATTGCACTGTCAGCATAGCATCTAGAGTATTTGTGGTGATATCCAAACTGAAGGTAGAGACAATCTGTTGGAATCCTCCATGGGGCACCACCCAACCATATAATCACTTAGAATGCTGAGTAATCAGGTCCTTCAAAAACAATGGAGCTGCGTTTATAAAATCTTAGTGAGCAATGCACACTGTTTACCATCTCAGTTAAGAGCACGGTTCGTATATGTAGGACTACTCATGGCATTAAGCAGCAAAGCGGAGCTTCAGTAAAAATAAAGGGTTCCAGGTTATCCTACAATGGAGTAGTCAAAGAAGGCTAGAGAGACAGTGAAGCCATTGAGAAATGAGGACTTTCCCAGAAAATCTAAGAATTTACCACTAAGATTTAAGTAGCTTGAGAAAATTTTGTAGTTGCAGAGTGGAAAGATAAGAACAAAGCACGTAGAATGAAACTGATATAATGCTTTATGAAATAGTCATATAAGTGTATAGTAAATCCTGCTGGTGTTGAAATTGGTAGTATGAATATGACCCGGACAGTCTTTTCAGATATAATGTGAATAAAAGGTAAAGTGCGTTACTCCCTGGTCTCCTGGTTTGTCTACTTAATGAATTAAAGCTCTATCGTTTTTTTGCAGCATCTACAATGCACAAATAAATTAGTCCTAACTCATAGTAGCAGCTGTATTGCTGTTTTATTGTATTCTTCTCCTGTTGAATAGTATGCAACTGATGTCACTAACGCAGAGCTCATCCCCGTTGCCTTTGACTGTTCCTTTTCTCTCCATATGGAAAATTATTAATACATTAAGAAGCAGATGTAGGCTTCAACAAATGTATAATTTAGGCAAATTTTGAAAAGCGGTTTTCTGAAATTCAGCTGAACATATTTTTACTGTTAAGTGCCAGTCTGGTCATTTAAAATTGGCATTGGAAAAAGTCGTAATTGACTCACCACTGCTTACTGATGTTTTCGTTTGCTTAGACGAACATGAGTGCTCTCCTCTTCCAGCCCCAGTACCTACAGAATTACGTATCGAGACTGTGTCTCGGAGTATCCTGTTCCCCAAGGAGTTGATGGAGATAGAAGCAGCAGGCAGAGTGGAGCCAAACTGATTAGACCTCCCAAAAAGTCTCGTTGTACAATGATCGCACCTAAATATCAGGTTTCATGTAGAAGTTGCTGGAGAATAATAGATTTAATTAAGTATTTCTTAGTATTGTATAAAGGGATGTGTATATTAACAGCGTGAACTGAGAGAGAAAGGTAGGATGTAAAAAAAAGTGTTCAGATTCCTGGTTGAATAGTTTGACCCGAGTAACTCTGTACCTTAATTTTGGTCTGGCCTCACATGCTTTATGTTTTATTATTGTTATTAATTACATTATTATTATTATTATTATTATTATTATTATTACTACTACTCCTACTACAGTTCTTTATTCTTTTATTGGGTTTAATTTCCCTTTACAAAATATGCATGGACCAAAAATGTGCCTTTGGGAGAGTATTGCTGAGTTGTTGCTGATGTCGGTTTCACACTGTGATATTTTTCTCTGTTTACCAAGAGATCAGTATTTCGATGTAACGATGTGCATGTTCTCCCCTTCTCCCGCTGCATGCAGGGATTCGGGTTCGTAACTTTCGAGAATAGTGCTGATGCAGACAGGGCCAGGGAGAAATTACACGGCACCGTGGTAGAGGGCCGTAAAATCGAGGTGCATGTCTTCAATAATTCAATTTCTGGTTTATATTTTTATTTCTCTTTTTTGTGTATTGCCTCACTTATTTCACATTTGGAACCCTGTCTTGTTCATGTGTGTGCACACGTGTATGTGTTTGTACCGTTGTGTCCTTCACCTTCTTGCACTAAAATGTATAAAAGTAGCACTCCTATCCTCCTCTCGTATGTTTTGGTTGTTTGGGGCTTATAATTTTGATTTACTTGTGTGTATGTGTATTTGTTTTTCATTTACTTTTTCCTCCAAAATGTTCATCCTTCTGCTCTCTTGATTTTTTTCCTTTGCTTCAGTTTGCGAGACTCTGAATTCCTGTGATCAGACCAAAATAAAACTAACTAAAAAGATGTCTAAAAACTCTCCAATTTATAACATTGTGTCCTGTAATGAATCAAGGGGCCAGCCAATACCCGCTCTCTTGAGAGGCCAGTTCGCCTCCATGTGCATGTGATAAGCAAAAAAAAGAAGATTCTGGGGAGGGAGGAAAGAATCCAAAACTCATATGATCTTTAAATATATTTAATATCAAGAATTTCAACAGTTAATGGAGAAAATCCTCGAACAGAGGGTTTGATGGCTGCCTGGCAAACGTACTATTATTTTGATTGAGTCAGCCATCTGGTGTTCACCAGCCCTTTTTTATAACGCAGTGAAGGTTAACTGGCCCCTTTCCCCTTTCCTGGTTTTTAAAAGTATGAAATATACAAGCCACCATTTTGAGTAAGATGTCTGCATATTTTGCTTTTTTTCCCCCCTCCCTTTCCAATGGTTTAGCATTTAGGGCCCTTCACTTGACTCACTCTTTCCATGGTAACTATACACAATGCTGGCGATGGTGCCCGTTGGCGGTAAGTGAAACAAAAGCACTAGAGAAGAAGCTTTTTAAAATGTAATTACAAAACAAATAAGAAAGAAAAAGTCCATCTGCCATCTCACATTAACACTACAAAATGTGATTTGACTTGTCGTTCCTCTCCCTCTTCCTTCCCCCTTTTATTTTCAATGCTGTTGAGTAATGCCGCCTGGACTTTGGATGTACACATTGTTTTGTAGCAGTCTGAGCTGTTTGATTACTGACGTCATGGTGATTTTCCCCCTTGCACATCTTACTCAGAGTTACTGAACTCCAGTTTGGCTGGTTTTATTAATGCACTTCCTGCCCCTACTGCCTTTCCTCCTTTCCTCTTTCCCAAACTGTTTGTAGCTGTGACTGTTCTTTCTTTGCCCTTGACAGCTCTCCTTCCTGCCCGTGACACCCTTCCTGCTGTCCTCTTTGCTTTGCCCTGCCTTTTTGTTCTCTTTGCCCAGTTCTCTTCCTCTGCCTTCGCCACCCCTTCTCTCTGTTCCCTGCTGCTGTTGGTCCCTTGCTGACTGGTGGTTGGTTGGTTCTGGCCATCTCCCTTTAAGTGCTTGGGTGCGCCCTGCTCTCGCCGCTTCTGTGAGCTCCTGCCCCATTCTAACCCTCCTCTGTGAGAGCCTCGCTCCTCACTTTCTCCCTTTCCAAAAGTGATTGTTTTTTTCTTTCTTTTATTTGTGTGTGTGTGTGTTTTTTAACTGCATGCTCTCAGTCTCATCATTGTTGTATCCCATTCTTTTTTTTAAATGTGAAATGTTTATATGATTTGGTGGGTCAAACTAGAGTAAATGTAGTTTCAAGCTCTTTTCCTCACATGGGAAGATTATCTCTATACAAATTCTACAAGACACATTAAGACGTTTTTTAATTCCAATTCTACCCAAAATTGGTCTTTTCCTAACACAAATTTATCACTATACAAATCTAACGTAATGTAAATCCCCAGAGGCAAAATAAGACATATTTATATTTTGTGTGTTTTATAATTCTTTTAAAAACTGGCCTTTTTTATGCCCTCACAATGCAGTATATAATCAAGTTCTGTGGTGAGGCTTTACCCTCCTTGCAAGAGCTTCGAGGCTGATTCTGACGCTGGGCTTCAGTATTCTGGCTTCTACGCTCCGTTCGTCTTTTCTTCATCACCATCTTTGTAACACGGCTTACCTTAGCACCGAGAGTGCGTTAAATTATGCAGTTCTGTAATGAGGGTAGGGAGTACCATAAAAGAAAAAAACACAAGCTTTATTTTTTCAATTAAGTGCCTAATTTAAAGGCCTTCTGAAAACTTTATTCTTAAATGAATAGACCACATAGTCTAGAAAATTCAAAATGGTCTGGAAGACCATCAAAATGAGAATCTAAGTTTCTGTATTTGTTCACTAACCTCAAACCAGAAAACCTATACAAACATATCAAAAATGCTGAACATTAGAACAGGTGAAATCCGTAGATTTATTTTCGTATCTTCCTGTAAATCTGCTTCCTGACCAATGTGGCAAGCCTCTGTTTTATAAATGAACTTTAAAGTTCATGTGCAAACGGAGTTGTTTCCAACTTAATTTTTTCCGTATTTTCCTTAATGCAGAGACTTCTCTGTTTAAGAAATCTCCAAAAAACTTGCAAATGTATTTTTTTTGGAGTTCTGGATAGTAAAGTAGACCTAGTTTTCCATTTGGAGACCAAGAAACTGCCATTTACTCTTGTTAACCTCATTTAATAATCACTTTAATTAAAGTACTGTATATTAATATTTTATATTGCTATATTAATTATTTAAATCAGTGCTCTCTGAAATTTACATTTTAAACTGAGTACTATGTTATTGGATGAGCAATTCTGTGTTCCCTAATGTGGTCTACTTCCTCACTGCCCCTTCCTTCTACTTTGTATTTTTAGGTGAATAATGCTACAGCACGTGTCATGACCAATAAGAAGATGGTCACACCATATGCAAATGGTGAGTGGTTGCAAGTCATCTTCAGAAGGATGTCATTTTTTTCTTGTGTAAATATGTGGACTTTTCATAAACATCAAAGAATCTCTCTTGATTTCAGTTTTGAGACAGTTTGTTTCATTTGTCTTCAAGTGTTTTCTTTACCTAGGAGACTGTTGTATTTTTACAAATTACCTTTTTCTTAGAATGAAGCCGTTTTTTAGTTATTAAGGTTTTATGGTCTCAGGGAAGTTCACGTCATATGTGGTTACCTGTTAACCCAAGCGAGGTCCTGCGAGGGCACCGTCCTTTTTAGCTGCTGCGGCTCTTTGTCATATGTCAGGCTTGTCCACGGTGCCTCCGGATGCCCGCCCACTCTCACTTGTATAGCTGATTCCTTCTCATCTGAGCATGAGTGGAATAATTCTTGACACTTACTGTCCTTCTGCTCTAGGGGTGACAGCCATGGGGAGTGGTGTGTATATTTTCTATTTTCTATTCCATGACTACGTTATATAGTGAGTTTTAAAAGTGTTTCCCACTGAGAAGAAAGTTTTCTGTGAATTTTTACATCAGTTGTCAAATTTAATCTAGATTCATGTTCTCCAAATGAGAGGGAATAGGATTTTAATCCTTAGGACAACAGTGGTTTTGCAGACTGTTCCACAGCGCCATCTTGAGGGGAAAAAAGAGGAAACCAAATGGGTTGGGTGCTAAGGCCTCCAGCTCTGCTTTTGATCTGAGCAACTCCTCATTCTCTGTTGTGTATTTTAGAGTTCTGCATAAGATTTATCTAGCATAAAAGGGGGAGTTTCTCCCTGTTTATTGCTTTGTAAAAGTTTGAACCCACTACTAGAGTATGACGGTATATGCTGGTAATGTCTTAAATCAAGTCTAAGTCTATGAGTATTGAGTGTGTCCCACAAAGTCTTCAATGAATCATGCAGCCTAGCTTTTCAAACAGATGATGCAATGCAGCATAATTTGTGTTTTCCCTACTCATTTGTCAGTGGGTATATCTGATACCACCACCTCCCTCTTTACCTCTGATTTTCTTTTTACTGCTATCACAAAAACAGAAGTTTCTGCAATTTTGATAAAAACCCAATGTAATCAAAATAGGAAGGAGAGGCAAAGTATGTGAGATTTCCTTTAGACGCAGAGAGAACGGTGTGGCAGAGAGAGCCGCTGACTGGAACTCAGATGACAGCAATTCTGCTTCTACATGCGCCTCTTCTCTTCACTCTGTGACTGGGGCCAATTTTCTAACTTATCTGGTTCTGTTTTCATCTCTGTGAATTGGCGGTCATAGAATTTTAGCACCAGAAGTTCCTTTAGAAGTCATCAAAACCCAACCCTTTTAGCTTATTATTTAGGAAATGAAGCCCAGAGGTGGTGCCTATCTTATCTTTCCCTTCAGGTTTTGTCAAGGTCAAATGACATAAACATCTGTGAAAATACATTGTAAATTGTAGAAAACTAAACATATTCAGAGTATTATTGACAGCATACCATTATTATAACGTATGCACTTAAAGAGAGTGCTTGCTTAGGTAATAATGCCATTGGTAGGAAAGGAAAAGCTCATTTTTAAATATTATTCTAAATCAAATACACGCCTAATGGAGCCACACTTTAGAAGCTTGCTGCTGCTGTGTTAAAGGTTCCGAGAAGAGTGTGCTCAGTGCCTTCAGTGCATTCTCAGTCGGCGTTTTAGTTCATGTCGGTTGGAATCGCTTGATTGTCTGACATCGCAGAACATTGGTACTCTCACAACTCTAGTAGGATTTGAACCCAGGTTCTGCCAAATTTTTTGTGTAGAATAATGAAGAAGCATGTCTATAAACCCATAAAATAATGAATGGGGGATTGGAACGATTCAGAATGAATGGATTTTCTCTTGAATAATGTCTTTGCTTTTAGCCATTTAAATCTGGTAATTGACCTTTTCTTCTTTCCATTCATTTATTTATCAAGTGACAGTGGCACAATGTTAGCCCTAAATAACATAAAAGAAATAAACCGAAGAGCCAGTCTTTCAGATGAAGAATAGGGCATGTGTACTTATTTATGTATAAAATTCAATAATATTCATTGATTAAAGTTTTCATATGGAGTTCTACTTGTTAGCTATCAGTGGGCAGTAGTACATTTTTCTTTTTTTAACACTTGCCATTCCTACAAATATAAAGTTCTATAAATATAAAAAAGAGAATGAAGAAATAAAATTGACGTCAAACCTAATGTTGTTTGGAAATACTTAAAATTTATCAGTGTTTAAGCTCATATTCAACAGCAGTCTAATATTCTTTAGCTAAAAAGTCTGATTAATTTAAGTATGTTCCTTACAAATTAAAATCTCAGAAGACATGCGCTGAAGTTGGGAATGTGCCTTGAATTTTATTGTTGCATGTCTCTCCTTGTTGACTTGGTTAACTCCAGTGAGCTCCTGATGGTAAATCCCAATAAAAGGAGATTTCACTTTACCCAGAATCCCATCAGCATGGTACAATTGAACAGGGAGTTCAGAGAGCCAGGTGAAATTTGAATTGAGTCAGAGGGTACCTGATAACACAACTAGAGTAGTAAACAGTGTTAAGATGACATATAAGAAAGTGTGTCACAGTGTGGCATAGGACGAGATACATTCTGCCTTCTTTCCTTTTTCTAAACAAAGCATAGGTCATTACGCAGTTCTATGAGAGACACTATACCAAACCTGGGATTTATTTGTATTTCTTTTTCCTTCTCTCATTCCGTCTTCTTCCTACCTCCGTCTCAGTTGCTTTCTCTCCCCACTTTATCCCTACTCACTACCCCAACCCCTCATCATCCTTTCACTGTGCTAGTGCTGCTTAAAGATAATCAGGTCTGGAAACGTCATCACCTTCTCGTATAAACCCCCCACTGGCATTCTAAAGAGAAGTTGGTAATAGGCAAAAATCAACCCAGCAGTGTCTGAAGCCCACTTGCACACCCCTCCTTTGCCCTGTACTCCTCATGGAGTCTTAAGTGCTCGCTGTCCTCTCTTCCGTTGCAGGTTGGAAATTAAGCCCAGTAGTTGGAGCTGTGTATGGCCCCGAGTTATATGCAGGTAGTATTTAAGTTAACTTTTGCATTTGTGCTATTTAATTGTAACAACATCTGTTGCTTTTCAACTTACTATTCTTTTGTAATCTTTTTGCATTTTTTAATTTTTTTTTAATGCAATCAGCATCCAGCTTTCAAGCAGATGTGTCCCTAGGCAATGATGCGGCGGTGCCCCTATCAGGAAGAGGGGGTATTAACACTTACATTCCTCTAATCAGTAAGTAGCCTATGTTGACCTGGCGTGGATTTTGAGTGTTGTGAGTAAACAGGGATGTGCTAGTCTTTTTTTTGCCCCAAGTATAATACATAATTGAAAAGGAGGCATTCTCAAGAGGAATGAGTACTATCATAACACTCTGTCCTGCTTAGCCTGTGCTAGAATCCTTCTGACCAAACACTAAGATTGCCACAAAGCTTAAATTGTTGGAAAAGGTAGAAGGAAGGGAGGGCCTGTAAAGAACACTTTAGTCTGCACTTAATAGCAAAGAAAACAGAAGGAGTAAGTGTTTGTGGAGCATATTCTCTGTGTTCTCTGCAAGTCGGCTTGGGCTCTCTAGCAGAGCGCCACCCCACACCACCTCCAGTGTCGACTCTTCTCAGCTCTGGGGGCTTCTCTAGAGTCATTTTGACCTGAGCCATTTTGCTCCAACAGGAGGTATAATTAAACAGAGTTCGGTGGACATGGAATCAGTGTTTCTCCGTGCTTTCCAGAGGACAGCACGCTTAAAATAGACCCTTAGAAAGTGTCTGCCTCTTTAAAGGCTCCAAGGCTACAACAGAGAGGAGGTTCCCCTCTTACCTCACATTTCTGGATTAAAATATTTTAGATAAAGGAGTAAGGGTGACTGATAAAATGTCTAAAGACCATTGTGTGCCTTGTGGTTTGGCACCATGTAAAAACAGAAGAGAGTATTCTTATGAGGAATAGTTATTACATGCGCATAATAATGTTTAGAAACAAGATTAGTAATTGGCCAGTTAAAGAGTTTCTACCAGTCAATTTACACTGTCCGCAGAAATTTAGTCTCTCCTCTTATCATGGCAGTAGTTCTCAGAGCTGCTTGACCTCTTTCTCACCAGCTTGCATTGTAATTCCAAAATTGGGAAGGAGCAGAGAACTTACTCAAGACTTGTGATGACTGAGGCCTGGAATCATTAGCTTTTGCGTAGTGGGTCTCTCTGTTTCTTTTTCAGAAAATATGTGGTGCATATCTTTTCATCTCTCCTGTTATTGATTCAAAGCACGTTGTGACTGCACACCTGCTATTGAATGCAAGTTGACATTTCTGTCATATTTTGGGTCTCCCTTTAGTTCCTGGCTTCCCGTACCCAGCTGCAGCCACCACGGCGGCCGCTTTCAGAGGAGCCCATCTGAGGGGCAGAGGGCGGACGGTGTATGGCGCGGTCCGAGCGGTACCTCCAGCAGCCATTCCTGCCTACCCAGGGTAAGCATTAGATTCCAAAATAAGCAATTGGACAAAACAAGAATACCATGGCCCTTATAACTTCTGGGACATTGCCGTGCCACGTAGTAGAGATCCTATGAATATTTGCAAATTAATGGATAAGATGGCAAGAACCAAAATATACCATGATCAGAATGTAATGAAATATCAATTCATTAGATAAATCTTCATTTTGGCCACCTTAAGCCCTCACAGTAGTGGCTTAAGACAGTAGCCAGAACCGTCTTGTGTTTACTAGCAGTGTGTTGGCATGGAGTTCACTCAGCATCGCACGAATGTGGATTAACACTACTACAGAGAACCAAAATAGGAGCTCAAGACTGTAGAGCAGACCGCGTCTGCTGTGTTCACCCCCGATCACCACCCTGTGTTGGGGCTGAGGCCATCACACGTGCCCTCTTTTTGGTTTCACTGCCTGGGTGGTGAGCAGCAGACCTAGTTACCCACAATGGATTTGCTTTCTTTGTAGGAAACGGATTAAAAGAGTTTAATTCAAAGATGAACCAAGTCCAATTGAATCAAGGCAGAAAGGGAGAAGTAGGAAGAATTAAACTACAGTTGGCTTCTGAATGATGGTAAAATGACTAATGGAGCTGAGCATCCTTCACCCTTTGATTTTTGTATGGAGGGTGTCTCATGCAGTGGAATGATTCCGTAGCAACAAATAAATCCTTTGTTGTTGAATAAGGGGAAAGGAGTGAAGATGGCAGGTTTTGTTTTCAGTTGTTTCTCACTGTCAGCCTAAAAATGTATATTTTTATAAGGAGTGGACTTTTAGTTGTATCAAGGACTTTCTTCAAAGATGTGGCATTTGTGTTCTTCATCTTTTCTCGGCCTGTGACAGGTTTTCCCCATATCCTTACTGAGGAATAAACATGGTGGCGGCGGGGCCTGGTCACTGCTGCTTAGTTCCAATATAAAGGGAAAGAGCCTGCTTTGTAGGCCCTTTTCTGACAGCAAAATTGGGTTCGAGGTGTGCTAAGTTAGCATGCATTGATAGACCAAACGGGCAGGCCGTTAGGGGGCCTCCGTTGCACAGAATTAAAGCATTTTTATTAGACAAGTGTGCACATTGATACAGGCAGGCTCCAAAAGCTGCTGGAAGGGAACTGCTTTAGAAATTAAACCTTTGTTTGCAGTTTATAGGTGTTTAAATCCCATGCATTCCATCATCTCCATCTTCTGCCATTACTTACTTTTAATTTTATCCTTTTTTCTCTCAACTTGACCTTTGACCTTCAACCTCTGACATCTCTCTTCAAAGATGTGACTAAAGATGCATATTGTTTCCTCAAGAAATAGTCAAGGAAAACATACAAACGAACCTTTTGGAAGTTGTGCACACTAGGAAAATTGTTCCTGAAGCATCTTCCATTTCAGTCCAGGAGAGTTTACTGTCATGTTTGCAAAGAGATACTGCTCACCAGAGACATGGGACTTCATTCTGTAATATTGCTAAGTTTCTTTAGGCAGTGGTTGAATCCGTTCCTGTGCAGAGTAGGTCATTTCAGCATGTGGCCGAAGCTGAGAGCCCGTTCTCTACCAAGTCTGTCAGGTGTAGATTTGCTCGAGGACACTATCTTCATGTCTAATCACATCAATGTCTGTGCATTACATTGAACACTGATTTCCCATGTTTTCTTTTTTATTAACTAAACCACTTGTTTACATGGAAGATGGCAAGGAATAAGTCCAGTATTTTATGGGGAATGGCCTAAAGTTGCTTTTCAGCTTAGTGAACTAATTTCATCATTAATCATTGTGTTCCAGCCTCACTATGGCATTTGATACAGGGAATATTGGAATTCCTCTAGAATTTAGGTGAATATTCCCAATGAGTGATGCAACTCAGCATAAAATTTATTCGTGCTTTTAATGCCACCACTCTTCTTTGCAGAAGACATGTTTTTCCATCTTTGCCTATACCCCCTTACTGAATTGTTGAAAGTTAATGAATCAGCACTTGGCATCAGTGCTTCGCGTTTTATCAGCCTTCTCATTATGAACAAGTCTCCTTTATCTACTAAAATGCAGTTGAGAGGCAGATTACTTTCTAATATCAGACTTTAACTGCAATTGGAGATAATAAAAGTGGGTAGAACTTAGCTAAATGAAAATCACAGATGAATTTAATTGCCTGTTGTGTAATAAAAGGCACATGATATTTGAGGCATTGCAAAGTGTGACCATACTGTCGTGTAAACACACCAAAGTGTCATTGGAAGTAGAATTCAGAAACTTTCCAGCAACTGATAAGAAATAAGTTATTTCATATCCAAGTTAAAAATATGATTTGATGACCTCACTTGCTAGCTTGTTTATTGTAACAGAGAAGGTAGTGGTGAAAATATCCAGTTTGTTTAGCTGAATAAATAAACAGATCTTCTAATTGAAAATAGCCAAATTTTGGTTTAACAAGTACGAAGAAGAAAGTCTTATCTTTTATCTCTACTGCTGTTCCATGTCTTTTGGTCCCAAAGTAATGTTTTGGGGAAATTATATGCACAAAATACCTCCAAAGGTTTGGAATCTATATTTTTAATTATAATAGTTTAGTGTTGCTCAGGATTAAAAAAAAAAAAGTCATGTATTTTGTTTGATACAAATTTGTTTTCTAAACAGGAAAATAAACCCTTCTCTTCTTAATCAGCTACCTTCTCAGTTTTATTCTTTCAACTAAAACAGGTCATGCCTAGAACTTCAGTTATCAATTGTATTTTTCAGAATTCCATTAGTATTCTTATGGTCAAAAAAGAACCCTTAGAATCTTCCAGTTACTCCTTCCCGCTCTGGATTACATTGTTACTATCTGGGATCCCCACTGCACCTTTGAATTCTTGGACCTTGGACCAATCACCTTAACCTTTAGCTCATTATCTCTGCTTGTGAAAGCAATGCATTGTGGGTATTTTTGGTTGTGTTTTTTTTTTAATTACATTTCTCTGTTTACTTTGGTCAGAATTGATTGACTTGTTTTTCTGAGGTGTTGCATTGGTTCTTAAAATGCTGAATAATAATACTTTGCATGCTTGTGTGATCAGCCAAATCTTATCGCATGTCTAATGTGCAGGGTAAAAAGCAGGTGATGTATGGATATCAGAAAAAATTTACGTTACTATGAAACTGAAAACAAAATACTAAACATAATTTTGAAGCATACTTTGCGTACGGGTCCCGCCCTAATGGAATTCTTTGGGTTCATTGTTTTCATGTTAAACCCCTCGCTACATGCCCTCCCCACCACACACACACACACACACACACACAAACGCCTTTTGAAAATCTTTAAAGAAGAACTTCCTCCTAGGGTGAGCTTTAAAACAAAAATACTTCAGGTATGAAAAGTTGATGTTTCCAGTCCAGCAGATTTTTCGATAGCTGTGTCAGGCTCTCTGGGAATGCTCTTTGTTGTTTTAATCTTACTTGAATTACCAGATCTCTAGGTCGTTGCCTCCAGTCTGGCATTCCTTTCCCTCCTGGCATGTCCTGGAGCTGTGTGACGTGCGTGTGCACCTTCACGGTCTCTCACTGACTCGCAGTGGCCCCAAGCCCAGGTTACGTATTCATACATCACCTGCCTGTGTAGAGCGCATGTGCATGCTGCCGTCCTCAATAACCGGAATGTGTTTCTGTTCTTTTGTTTTTTGTTTTTGTTTTTGTGTGGATTTTCTGCAGTGTGGTTTACCAGGACGGATTTTACGGTGCTGACCTCTATGTAAGTACACACACCGGGGCCTTCTGGACCCCATCCCCTGACAAGCCAGCCTTTTTTTTCTGTTTCTTTGGTTTGGTTTGATTTTTTTTTAATATAATTTATTTAATTTTTATTTTGTTTTTCCTTGTGGATATATATATATATTTATATATTTAAGAATGCAAGCATGCTTCTCTGCCACTGCGCTTGCCCCTGGGTGCAAAAACTAAGCCTTTGGGTTTCCTGATGGTTGCTAGAGTCAGTCTACTGGACATATTCTTTTCCCTTCCCACTGCCCACAGATGTCCTGTATATCACTACTATATTGGCGAGATGATCAGCAGGTTTAAAGTCTTATGACTGTCCTGTCACATGCATACATAAATAACAGGACGAGCTTAGCTTTAAGGCAACTCTTTCCCGTGTCTGCTTTTCCTTCTCATTTCTCATCCCTCTTTAGATCATTAGAGCTTTGATCTACATAGATGGCAATAAGCTTTCTGAACTGTGTGTTTTCCTATCTTACATACTTTGAGCGAGCATTATCTTGTGAAAGTAAATAAGGAACTGATGCCAGTGAAGAGGAGGTAATAATGAGAGAAAGCCAAATGTTCAGTGATTAAGGCCTTTTGTTATCAAAAACTCCACAACCAGTGGATCTGTTTTCTGAAGAGCCATCTAGAGGGAAATGAGTTGCATAATTAGCAACCTAGACTCTTTTTCCAAGCATCTGACTATCACACAAGATCTGTTAATTCTACCAGCCATGTTACCATCATCATCATCCATTATTTAAATTATCTAGCTATAGAGAAAGGTCTGCGATTGGTTTGTCACATATTCTTTAAAATATGGACAAAATGATCTGACAAAGAGTCAAAGTTTTTGAGTTTTGAAGTCTTTGATTCAAACCTCTCCAAATGATCTTTTTCTGAATGCAAGGTTGCTCTCACCGCTCAAATCATTAAGAAACAATTTCATAAGAAAAACTTGTCAGCATGAAATTATTCCTTGAGCATAGGTTAGAAGTGTCTGGAAATGCTTTCTCCACCCTTACCTCCCCAAATCAATAAGGGTACCTTTTTAGTGAGGTAGTTCCGGTCTGCCAGAGATTCTCTGGCAGTCCAGAAATGTGAATGCACTTTCAGAATGCATTTAGGGCAGGAAGTAGAGACAGGGTGAAATCCCCCCTGAGGCACTGCAGTGACTGAACACGCCTGGCCTGTTTAGAGGAGACCTTCAAAGTTTGCGTTAGTTTAACAAACGCTTAAAGGAACCTTCAGCCCTGATTTGGTCCAACCCTGTCACTTTGTAGATATGTTTCTTAGAGAGATTGTTACTTACCCAGATTACATAAATTATTTGTACAGCCAAGCATAAAATCCAACTAATCCATATTTCATGACTTTTCTTGGTAGTTTAATTAAAATCCACCTCTTTCCTCAGATGGTTTTCAAAAAGTAATGAAAGATAGTTTTTTTCCTGTGCTTACAATGGAACTTGAGGGTTGAGGATCTATATGCTACTTTTACTCCAAATTACACTTTTCTAAATATACATATTTACGTGTGATCTTCGCATGTACATTCTCCCATATACATATACATTAGTATCCATATTCTCATGAAACTCATCTTTATGTTATTTAAGTTGTTTTCTTGAAATCTGGTCTATTAGAGCACGCTTTTCTACTTGAATTATTTCTTAAGTCAATTTTCTTTTTCCTCTAATATTTTCCTTATTTGGGGATTTTTTTAAAGCGTGGCCTACTGCTACCTTATTACGATTTGCGGGGCCAGCCTGGTGGCACAGTGGTTGAGTTTGCACACGCTGCTTTGGTGGCCCGGGGTTCACCAGTTCAGATCCCAGGTCAGACCTGCGCACTGCTCGCCAGCCATGCTGTGGCAGGCGTCCCATGTATAAGATGGAGGAAGAGGGACACAGATGTTAGCTCAGGGCCAATTTACCTCAGCAAAAAGAGGAGGACTGACAGAGGATCTTAGCTCTGGACTAATCTTCCTAAAAAAAAAAAAAAAAAAGATTTGCATTCTTCTACCTTGCTAAGTCGACCAACCAAATATTTGTTTACAGTCCTCTCGTTGCCTTAGTTCACACATATGATTTACCCCCCCTGGGGAAGAGTCACCCTGAGCTAACATCCGTTGCTAAGCCTCCTCTTCTGTTGCCCTGAGCTAACATCTGGGCCAGTCCTCCTCTATTTTTTTGTTGGTGGAACACCTGCACGGTGTGGCTGGCGAGTGGAGTAGGTCCACACCCTGGATCTGAACCCGCGAGCCCGGGCTGCTGAAGCGGAGCGTGCAGAACTTTGTCCGCTCAGCCACGGGGCCCGGCCCCACACGTAGAATTTTGTGAAGAGAGATGATTTTTCCATACTTGTTGAGAAAACACTCTTAAGTTTTTTAATCTGCTAAACGGATAACCTTCTCAAGCTAAACACTAGTAATTCAGTGACCTTCCGAAATATTTTTTTGACCAGTGGCCCCTTGTTGATGAAAAATTAATATTATTGTTATTATCGTTTCTTAGTTCCTATCTTAAAGCAGTTACTTGGAGGAAAAAGTTAGTCACTAGTGCTGAAATAACATCTGAACCCCCGAACCCGCTCACGAAAACCAAGAATACATCAGGGGTGACTGCTGAGTGAGGCCTAAGGCAGCGGTGGCTTTTAGGGCCTTATGCTCCCTACTCCATGTGTGAGGGGCAGAGGCTGCTTCTTAAAAAGCACACACACAAAGCCTGTTGCTGTACCTTGAGTGTGTTCTCTTCTCTCTGTACATTTTCCCTTCGGTGGAAATCTATCAGTACACATTTAGTTTTTGTTTCCTCAGAAATCAGATTAGAAATAGAAGGAGAGGAGGGTTTATCTCGTATAGAAACCTCCAGAAATCTATATAGAAATCTTCTATAGAAATCTAGTATATAGCACTGAACCAGAGCTTGAAGAGGCGACAGGAGGGAAAAGAGTTTGTGATATTAATTTAGGCTGTTAATTGTGGAGGGTTGGTTTGTTTTTTATACCTCTTTCCCTGTTCTGTTCTTAGCCATAATTCCTGCTGCCCATCCTCCTCCCTTTCTCTCCTTCCGTGGCACACTACTCTCGGGAGAGCTGCTCTGGAGTCGGCCGTGATTTGTAGACCCCTGTGGTGCCCCCTCGAGTGTAGCAGATAGATGACGTGTCCGCCCACCCCTCTTTTTTGGCCAGTAGAAAAGGCGTAATTCACCCTAATTCACTTTTTAACTGGGGTAACAAACTGCTCCTAATTCTCATCCTGTGAAAAGCATGCTTGCATCCGAAGGAAAGAAAAGGCTGGTGGCCCCTTAGCGGGCTTTTTGTATGATTGTTTTCCTTCCACAGCTGTGTTTTGAACTGCTCTTCCTGTGTTCTGTTATAGAATAGTCTTACAGGAACCAATCATTAGCGCTAAAATACCTCAGGTAGGAGTGCCAGTGTGACCTGCCAATCAATCAGATTGTGGATTGCAGTGACAAAATTGAATTATACTAACCATTCCAGCTCCACGTTAGAGATGGGAACAGAGGCTTTTTTGGACAATCAAGACTTGTGAGCGTGTGATCTAAGCCCTGCTACCTCAGCAGTGCACACAGTCAAGTTCCGTACGTGAGGGCACTTCCTCCAAAATTGAGTGCTCCTGTCCCATTGCCACATATCCACAGCAGGCGTGTTATATGCACTGTCCCATCACTGCCACCTCTTTTAGTTCGTCAATCACATTTATCCATGGTGTTTAAACTGGGCTTTTCTATTTGGAGATCTTAGCAGTTGGGGACATTTTCTTACAACTGTGAAAGAAATGAGAAAAGGGAGGAAGTAGAGTCTGTCCAGACAGGACTCCTGGATCCCATATTGGGCCCTGTAGTGAAATCATGGTAGTAATTGGACTTGGCTGCTATGTAAGTTTGAAGTTGCCTTAAAAATCTGGACATATTGAAACTCTAAAAGTAAAATGTGTTTTTCCCTTGCCCTCTTTGCTTTCACCTTAAAACAAGATCAGTGAGTTCATTGGTATAATATGTTAGAAGGTTTGCTGATAGCTGGATGCTAGGAAAAAGAAAAGGGCAGATCGCTTTTTACAATTCAGTTTATTTATGTGGCTGCCCAGCAAGACTTTGGAAATGAACTATTTTGGGGAGATGTGGAATAGTAGAGTTCCTGAAGGGTTAACTCATTAGAGATCATCTCTCAGCCATCGTAGAAGTAATAAGTGGAAGATGTCAAGTCGATCGTAACAATTTCTTCCCTTATCCCCAATTTTAAATAATAATAAGATTAACTTTAGATACTTTTCTTTAAAAACTTTATTATTTACTTTTGAAGGTTGATAGGTCTCTCAATCAAAAGCAGTAACAATATTACTGTTATCAGTTTTTGTATTGACATCTGTGTTATTTACATTTAATCAAAGGTGCCATCTTGCCACGTAAGAACTTGTGTCTCCTAAAGAGCCCCTCATGCAAGTTCAGTCTAGAGCAGTGGTTCTCAGCTGGAGTAGGGAGGAGGTGGGGAAAGGACAGAGTTAGAGTCGTCTAGGGACAAATAAAGTGATGCCCAGAGGCACAGCGGTAAACCCAAGCCTGTTGGAGTAAATCCTCCACTGTTCCAAGCATAGCACCTGGCCCCGCCTCTCCCCTACACCCCCCCACACACCACCCTCCCACTCCCACTCCCCTTGCTCTGTAAATCGATACACCACACATAGGGAACAAGCTTTCATTTTGTCTGCTGGTCTTGAAATACACTCTTCTCCTCAGTGTCACATAATGTCATTGTCTTCCAGGTAGAAAGAAGGTGTCTTGACATCACATGCTCACCAAAGTCCTGTTTTAATGTAAACCTAAAACAAAAATGTAATAAAATTTATGGCTAGGTTAAAATCAAGACAGGGGGAATGTCTACCAGTGTGAGATAAACTAATAGATATGCAAGTATAGGTCAGATATAGGGGGGATGACATGGAGAACCCTTCGATTTTGTTCTAGTTAAAACACAGCTACAAAACCGTGCAGGAAAGTCATACGGTCAGTGTGGCAACGTTCTAAAGTTAATTAGATGATAAAATGGATTCAGAGTGGAGTAGAAAGTCTCTAGGAGGTGACCTTGAGCCACGGAAAACTGAGACTCTGGCAACAACAAAAAGATCTTAAAGGTAACGGCATTTTCCTTTGAAAAAGCTGGAAGTTGAAGGCAGGGATATCTCATGGATTGTGAAAAGATATATTAGACACAGGAAACATTTGAGAACACTGTGGATAGAATGAATGGGTGTCGGCAGAGGGCAAGCACGCAAGTGAGTGCCACGGGTCAGGATGGGGCCTGTTGTCAGGGTCAGGCAGGTTGGATGCGGGATGACAGAGTGTTGGGCTGCCCTAGTTGGGAACTTTAGGAGTCATTCAGAGTGAATTACAAAAGGAGTAAGAAAGTAATTATGTTTAAAGGGGTGTGTGTATATGTCGATCAGGCTTAGCCGTGCCAAATTTATCCAGCTATCAGGGTTCCAAAAAACTGTCCGTGTGTGCCCTCCTACATTAGGGTGTGCTGTGGCCATGCTAATCCCCATTTTTTGTTTTATTTCAAATCACACACAGATAGAATCTGCAAACTGCTTCAGATCAAACAGGTCTGATTGTGTGTAAATACATATGTCCTTTTTAATTTTTATTATTAATGGTTGCTTCAGTTCTGCATCAATGCATGGTTAAAAGCAATACACATCAGCTATTTCATGACTTCATATCTCCAAATGAATTATTTCTCCTCTTTTTTTGTTTGTTTGTTTGTGCAGTCAGCTGAAGAAATGTTAACATCTCACTCTAAATCTCTCAGTGGAGTCTCTGTTCCCTTCTCTGATATAACAGATGGGTTACTGCTTGTTATAATTATTAACATTGTGGTGTGGGCCAGGGCTAGGGTGGGCAAGATTTACTATTTCTTTGGGCTGGGGAGGGGCCAGTCGTTAGGGTATGGAATGTTAACTCAAGTGGTGACTGACTGTTTCCGTAATACCAGGTCGTTGTGGCTGCACGCTCTAGTAATTGAGGCTGTGTACTTCACCGAGCTTGTGGTAGAGCCTAGGGCAAACCGCTGTCCCAAGAGAATGCTGGGATAGATAGAGTTAGCCAATACAGTCTGAACGTGGTGATTTTGCTGGTTGTTTTAGCTCCAGATGTCGGCATGCTTAGTTTTTAATGTGATTAATAAATGTGGCGCCATCTCCCCTTCCCACGCCTGGACCCTGTCTCTCCCACCCTTCCCCACCCGTGTTCTCTTTGAAAAACTTAAGAAACAGTAATGAAAACCTTGGTGTTTCAAACTGCACTTTGTTCTCATGTTGTATAAGACTTCAGATTTGCTTTCAGAATGAAAATTGAGAAAACAGTTTCTCAGCCTGGAATCTTATTCACTCCAAAATCTGGAACAGAAATAAATGTATCTGAATTTTCTTTGTTTTATATTATGTGATATGTTTTGTTGAAAACAGCAGCAGAAATACTTTGAAGTAAGACTGCATCTAAGAGGAGTAAATCCATGATGTACAATTTAATTTTTCTGATTTGGGGGGTGGTCCTCAATGAATTACCGGGTTAGTTTATTAGGATATGACCTGCCCGTCCTCCACCCAGACCCCTACAAAGGGCCTCTCTGTAGCATCATTATCATAAAGTAATTAGGAGAGTAGTCATGTTGGAATATTATCGGCTTTAAAAAAATGAATGTCGTTTTCCTGAATGCTGATGCTCTTCTTGATCCTTTTGTTCTCAATAAAGTATTTGCATCGCTGTCCTATCTTCCTGAATTTAAACAGCAGAGAGCCTCAACAGAGTCCAACTCCAAAGTCAGAGTTTACTTGTAACAGGAGGAAAGTGCTGCAGGCGCATTCTCTCCATTTCCTTCTGCCTTGGAGGGAAGCTTCGTTCCCAGTCTGATCGCTTTTTTAATTGTTTTGATTAACAATAACATTACCCCAAACCATTGAGGTTTCGATGGCTTCTTGCAGGCTGAGGAAAGCGAGGGGAACTCCTTCTCTCAGTAACCTCATTCAGAGCCTCTTTGTGCAGCGCCGCTCATAGCTGAGGTTTGATACAATCCCCTTATCTCTGACTCACTGAGAGTCTGTCAGCGCTTCTGAGCCTCAGGACCCCTTAATGAGAATGTATACCTCTGCCCTAAGGGGCAGAACTTCAGTTTTTAACTGTTTTGCTCAGGTAAACATAAATTGGGCTTTCCTTGCCTTTATTACCTTGACTTCTGAAATTTTTGAAGATTATTTTTGCTGTTTGAAGGAATGCTAAAGAGACAAACCATGTAACGCTTGTTTACCACATTATCGTTGTTTACAAAGAAGGTTTACTAACAGTAACCCTGCTGGAGACATCACACTAGCAAACTTTAATTCTAAACTAATGGAATCGGCTCTGGTTATAATGAAAAGCTGAGCCTTTAAGGTTCATTTAAAGCTTAAAATTTCAACTACAATGATTAGCCTGTTGCTTTGTTTAACAAATGCTTTTACTGCTTCATTTCCTCTTTAGAAGTTTACAAAAAGAAATGGCACTTTAGTCAGTTCAACATGCGTCCGTGCATGTGTTTGTGGAGAGCAGTGTTTGTGTTGCAGCCTGCCCAAAGGGTGTCCAGCTTTGCCCAGGTCAGCTGGCCGGCCCCCCGTGGACCTGGCTGGAATTCACAGGAAACATGTTGATCACAAATAGCCCCTGAGGATGCCTCCTGCCGCGTCCCTATCCGTTACCATTTCGTTGCCAGTGTTGTAATAGTAATTAGAATTTCTTATTTATATGAAAATCTGTAGAAGAATTTGTAATTGAGAAAGAAATGTTTACTTTTCTGAGTCGTTCACTTGAAGAACAGAGAGGGAATAATACATAACCACTGAAAACCAGTCGGATTTTTTTAAATGTACATTTGAAGCCATTTCTGATGACTTCGAGCAGCATAAATTTAACAAGCAAATTTCCTCCACATGCAGTTTCTTTAGTTAGAGAAAGCATATGATATAGGAAAGAAGCAAAAAGCTTTAGAAGCCTCTAAGAGATTATAGCTATTTCCAAAATAAGATCCGAACAGAAATGAAAGCAACGAGCTAGAGGCCGCGCTGTCGGATGGCTAAGAAAAGCACGGGTCCCATTAGAAAATGCCTGTTTTCAATCCTGAGAAATAATACAGAAGTAAATTTAGGATTTCTTTTGCAGATTTAGCCAAAATTGAACATTTGAAGGATTCGAAAGCAGAAAGCTTTAGATATCTGTAAGAAGTGGACGGACACTCAGATCCACAGAAACGGAACTCGCTCTTCCACTACTGAAATGGTGTCAGGATGGACCAGTGGAACCTAATTACATTTGATGGGGAAAGGACAATAATAAAAATTCACACCTGAATTAGGTTTAGGTAAAATGAGTTCTGGAAGGGTAAAGAAAATGTAGGGCTTGCCACTTTGCAAATAGCCTGCTCACATGGCGTTTGTTGTGATGTCTCTGAAATCTTGATGAAGGCCTACGATGCTTCGCCCTGACAGTGGGACCCTTTTGAGTGTTTGGTTCATCTGAACTGAGGTGAAATAGCAGGATGTGGGAGTTTGAAACTCGAGGACTGAGAGGGTATTTGAACCACTGGAAGCAAAGCTCTGGAACTGCTTTGAGATGAGGGTGTAGGAATCTCAGAATCTTTTACGGAAGGAAGACGAATGCAGCTAAACGCGTGGGGGAGAGGGGTCCCTACTCTATTTGAATCCAGCCAGAGGATCCTCAGCCTGATTTGCCCGAGTCTAAAATACAGATTCAAGTTGGCAAACTTTTTCCGTAAAGGGCCAAGGGATAAATATTTTCAGCTTTGTGGACCATACGCACTTTGTCACAACTACTTTTAAAAACTGGTGGGAGCTGCGTTGACTTACAGACTGAAGTCTGCCAACCGCTGGTCTGCACTGGTTTTTCTTTCTCAATATTACCTGATTATTTTAGCCTCCAGGCAAAAGTGCTGGGCCGGGGGAGCGGAGCACTGTGTGGGACCTTTCTGTTAGGCGCTGTAGTCTCTCGGTAGTAAATCGATCTGAGCACACGTCAGAGGATCTGAAGTTAACACCTGTAAATTCACTGTTTTAATTCTGTACATTTCC
Source organism: Equus caballus (assembly GCF_041296265.1). Classification (NCBI taxonomy): domain Eukaryota; kingdom Metazoa; phylum Chordata; class Mammalia; order Perissodactyla; family Equidae; genus Equus; species Equus caballus. Next base: position 38,728,202 of record NC_091711.1, on the reverse strand, counting down.
TTGTCAGTCAAAGTTCTCCAAACTTCCTGTAAATATTTTCCCTGTTGAAAGTTCCAACAGACTGTGATACAGTAAGATCCAAAATCATATCTTCATTTCTTAAATTTGAGAACAGGTCCCCCGTATATAGTTTATTTTTGTTACTATCACAAATTGGAAAGCAAATCCCTGCACTGGGTGGAGCTCAGCTTTGTACCAGAGGAATAACATGGAGACCGATGCAGTTTGAAACATTCTCTTCCCGTGTGCGTGTCCGTGTTCGTGTCTGTCCCCGTGTCTGCGTCTGTCTGCGTGTGGGTGGGTGTGTTCATCTGTGCATCCAGGGGAGAGGTGTCTGTAAAGTCAGTTCTCTTCTCTCCTGTAGGGTGGATATGCAGCCTACAGATATGCACAGCCTGCCACTGCGACCGCGGCCACAGCTGCTGCAGCCGCTGCAGCCGCTTACAGCGACGGGTATGTACCAAGAGGGACAGGGAGCACGGCACCACGCCCAGGCGGCCCCCTCTCCTCCCTGCTCCATTTCCACGGCACCGAGCACACGGGGCTGCCTAGCCTGGCTCCTTCTGGACTCCGTCACGCCAGAAGCGCAGTGGCACTGACTCCTCCGCTCCCTGTCTCTGGTTCTTGTCTCTTGTTGGCTTTGGCCCCCATCTCCCGCTTGCTCATCTCCAGCTCCCTTCTTTTCCATTTTGTAGAAGTACTTCAGAATTTCTCAGAGTTGCTGCATTTAGGACTAGAAATAGAAAGATTTTTTCCATTCTGCCAGTTTCCTAATAACATTCCAAGAGCAAGTTGCTCACAAGTCCTTAGCACAGGAAACCCTTTGATTTTTTTGGATCACTGTCATTCCTGTATCTCCCTGATTGTATTTCTTCTTTCCAGTTATGGCAGGGTGTACACAGCCGACCCCTACCATGCCCTTGCCCCTGCCGCTAGCTATGGAGTTGGCGCTGTGGTAAGTATATGGACCTTTTTTTAGAAGACATTTTGCTCCTTCTAACTTAAACCTAGAGACTACAAAAGATCTAGGGAATAAATTCAGCCCTTCTTCCGTTGCCAAAGTATTAAAACCACATAGGACTGACTATCTGGAAATTTCATGTCACCTTCATCTGTGTGTTATAGTGTGACTACATGGCCTCATTAAGGACAGCAGAAAGGAATGAATAGTGACAGCCTGCTCTGAGTAACAGCATTGTTTGAGAGAGAGAAGGGAACAGGTTGTTGCTTTATATTGACTCAAATATTGGGTGTGTACCTGTGTCACACTTTTATTGATGGGGGTCACCAAGACCTCAGGGGCAGAAGACTGTCCAGTTCTCACAGTAAGCTTTTCAGAAAACTTAATGTGTGTAAGTTGCAAATGCAAAGACATTTTATTAGTAACATTTGTGGCAAAATGTGGTATTTTCATAAAAGTGTAGAAGTCCTCAGAGCTTGTCTAGAATAATCCTTCCTACTCAAACTCAAATCCCACTGCAGTATTTCTGTGTGGGCCCAGACGGCTCCAGGTCTAGTGATCGGGACACACCCGCTGCAGCAAAGACAGGCCGTTCCACAGCGCCACGTCCTAATGCCAGACATCTCTGCAGTCCAGAATGCACTGGGCCACTGCCTGGTGACATCGGCGAAGGTGTTGGAGAGGGAGGCAGAGTGATGAGCCAGATTAAGACTCAGAGGACTAGGAGAGAGCCCGTCGCTTCTCATCCCAAACCTCTGCCAAGGGAGGTTGGCGGGAGGAAGTGCCAGGGCCCCGGGGGAACGGATGTGTAGAACTGGCGTAGAGACGTGCAGTGTAAAGCAAGCAGTGGGCGTTCCTGAGATGTCATTTAGTGCCAGTGACATACATCCTGTATTTGAAGATTGACTCAAGGAGAGAGGTGTTCCTAGGGAATTTTTAGTTGGAGAAGGGAAGCCATTAGATAAAGATAAAACAGAAGTAAAGCCGAGTTAAACCCCGGTTATGTGTCTAATTCGGATATGTCAAGAAACACCGTAGTTGGTGTATTTTCTGCACTCTAGAGGAGGTAGATTTTATCAGTGGAGAGATTGACTCGGGTTTAAATCCAGCACTGTCTCAAACGTGGGATGTGATAGATGATGGTCAGAAGTCACATGTTCTCCGTCGACAGGTGATGAGGTAAGAAGGTAAAATCAGCAGTCTGCTTAGGTCAGAAAGGTGGAAAAGATCCGTGCTTTTAGAAATCAAATTAGTGTTGAATGGCCCTTCTGTGCTAATTCACGCTGGTAATGAGGCGGACCATTATCATACTCTCCATGAGATATCAGGTCGACAGTAAATGTTTTGGGCTCGGGTTTGAGCATCTCAGAGACAGAAGTTGGCTTCCTGACTTCACTGCACCAGGCAACATCTGTCAGTTGCTTTGAAGCTTCTAAGGAAGCTATTTTTCTAAACCCCTTCTCAGGACATTTTTCTTCATTTTTAATGCTTCTCTTACTCATCAACCTTTTTATGATTTTTGTGTCTTTAATTACTGCAGGCGAGTTTATACCGAGGTGGCTACAGCCGATTTGCCCCCTACTGAAGTGACGTGAGACCCTGCAAATGGGACAGCCCCCCAGTTCATGAGGCCTGGCTATTGCAATATTTACTAGTAGAGGAACTCTATAGCAAGATGAAGAGGAAAAACAAACAAACAAAAAAACACAAAAAAAGAGAGTACTTTTTTATACCTCACTATGTTCTTTGAATATGTATTTTTCCTTTAAATTTCTGCCTTTAATTCTTTTGTTCCAAAGATTGTGCATTTTTTTTCTTTTTTTTTTTTCTTTTTTTTAACTGTGGTAAAAAAAAAAAAATAATGCATTTCCATGTCTGTATGTCCGTGCTTAGCTTATTCTGTCAGTCACGGAAGAGGTGGTTACTGAGGAAGAAGAGAGATTAGGAGCCGATAAATGCATCTGATCAGAAATCAGCAGACAGAATACCCAAAGTCTGTCTAGTGCTGAATGGCTGGGGGACAAGCAGAAGTGCAAGAGATCTTTCTGCAACAGGACGTTCTTCTAGTCTCCTGAGTTTCTGGTCTGTGGCAGGCAGTTCTGCTTGGCTGTGGCTGGAATCCGCATGCTGATAGATGATAGGAATTTGTGCTTGCACAGCAGGAGGATTAAAAAGACACTTTTCCTCTTCTCTGCCCTCCTGTCTTCTCCATTCTTTTTACAATCATCTTACATGCACAGCCTGAGACAGTTGGCATAGTTTTTGGAATTATAGTATTAATATTTCCAAACGTGCTCTCAGACTGTGGGTGATAAACACCTCATTAGGAAACCAATCTCAGAATGAACTCTGGAGTATGCAAAAGATCATTCCTTTCTTTCCTGTAATCCTGGCATTCCTGCTGGGCTTCTTCCCCTTTGATTGAACAGCAGCATAGCTCATCTATCCTTTTATTAACACCCTGTCCCCATGTCCTTAAGATTCAGGAATTTAGGACCCAGGGACAAAGGAATAAATTGCCAGCAGCCAGATTTCCCCCAGGTGTTTGGGCATAGCTTGAGGATTAGAAGAGCCAATAGAAGAGAGCAAGGAAGAGAAAAGGGATATTAGATGATGTCGGGCAAGGCACTCTGATATTCCTTATCTTTCTCTTGCATCAAAAGTCAGTACAAAGTATAAAACATATACTAAAGACTCTGTTGACAAAAGATGAAGCGCCGAGTCCTAGATCAGCTGTCCCTGGAAGTTCTGGTGATGAGGGCATGAGAGGTGAGGCTAAGGCACTTTGTACTAGCTCCAAAGCCATAGGAATCTTCATCCTCCAGAGCCTTTAGAAATCACTTGTCTGTCCACAGTCTTGAGCCCTCATGGCCGTTCCACCCAGCTTCTCATTCTTCTCCAAAGACACCCAGCTGAGCACCTGGACCGCTTGGTATACATGAACACTACAGGACGTGAAACACAGCCCCTGAGGTTGCTCCCCTCCTCTATTGGAAGGAGGATCTGACATGGCGAGGATCTTACATGTTGCCAGAAAGAAGAGTCACATGGTGGCCACAGCAGTGAGTCACTGCTACTGCTCCCTGGCTTCAATTTCATGTATATTACTGCGCTAGGGGAGAAAGTGTTTCTCTTCTAGCCATTAGCTATTAATGATAAGGGCAAGGGTCCTGCAGCATTTCCAAAATGAAGGCATTAGGAAATAGAGAAGCACGGTCTGTTTGGCTCCCTGGTCTATTCACATTGGTACTGGGTGACCTTTCACCCAAGGATAGCTGCTAAAGGGAGTAATTCAGAGACATGGAGCTTCTGGTTGGTTATGGGTTTGTTTTTGCTTTGTTTTTTTTACTCCTGCCTCCACACATGTTCTTGACTGATAACTGATTCATGTCCCTGAATTAAAATGACTGACATATGACAGCATCAAGCTTTCTTTGTAAGCAGACTGATATATCGGGGAGGGACTGGCCTGTCTTCTCCCCCTTCAGAATGCTCTGTCTCCTAATAGCTGGGAGAGAGGCTGTCCTTGAAGCTAGGTGAGACATCAAGAAAGCTGGAGGCCTCGATGCAATTCTTACTGATTCTGGGAAGCAGTACGTAGAATAGGGGACACCAGACTGCCCGGTCCACTGGCCATTTTTTAAGGGTTCCCCTCCCCAAGCCAAAGTTTGGTTTGTTGCTGTTAAGACAATTTTTGTTGTATGTATATAAATATTTTAGTTAGAGGAACGGGGAGTGGGCTGTGGCACTTTCGCAGTTCTAGGGAATGGGGGCAAGGAGGGTATTTTTCTTTCTTTTGCTTTTGTTTGGAGGGAGAGCTTTTGCTGACTAAAGAAACAGAAATTTCATGTCATGTTTAAATAGAGGCCATTCTCACAAAACGACAAGCCACCACTCAGTGGTGACAAGGCCAAATTCTAAATGGTTGTATTCATAGCAGGGGAAGAGAATAGGGCAATGAGTTTAAGAATTTTCTCTTCTTTTTTCCAGAAAGAGATAAGGATGATGGGAAAGGAGAGAAGGCAGTTCCCACAGCCCTTTTCAAAGAGGCCGGAGCATGAGCTCGAGGTCGCTCTTGTGCGTTTCAGTTCAGCTGGCTCTGGCTGAGGCCTCCACGGGCAAGCTGTGCTTCCAGTGGGCTCGGCTGCATTTCCAGGGATGGTTCTAATCACACTGCTTCCTCTAGCGCCCCTTTCTGAGAAAGACAAAGTAGAGTTCTGCTTTTGTTAAAGGGCCTTTGGTTCTTGGTGTCATCACTATCGGGCTCCCCATCAGCTCTTGAGCTTTGAGACTCCAGGCAGTCATCTTCATCAGAGGCAGGTGTCTCCAAGCATCCGTGCTTCTATATTCCTGACTTTAGTTCCCCTTGGACTAAACAGAGGCAGAAGAGAGTTTGGCACCTTGTGAGTTCGATAGAGGATGCTGGTTGATAATTCCAGAAAACTTAGTAATGCTGAATCGCAGTGCGTGGATGACTCGAGACAGCTTTGCAGCGTAGCGTGACACGGACTTTCTGTAGTAAGCGTCTTACTCTTAGAAGCTGGGCTCCTTTAAGGAGACCTCTAGTGAACACTTTTATCTAAATACCCCTCATTCGGCCCAGAGATCTGCCCATAGGTCTTTTCCAGAACTCCCTGTGTTACATAGTTCAGCTTCTGTTAACCCAGATCAGCCATTGTGATTCATCGTTTTTAAGGCTCAGGTTTTACAAAACCTACTGTCACCATCATCCTCCAACAGCCACAATCGGAATTGAGCCAATTTTATTTCCTTGAAAAAGAAGGGGACTGGGGCTCCGCTCTCAGTTTAAGGGGGCTGGTGGAGAGCTGCCCGATAGAAATCGAGGACAGCGGCTTCTCCTCCCAGTGTGACTCCTCAGGGGCCGATGTGCTCTCAGTTTAGATCATACTTTCCTAGAGAGAGCAAAGTCGGTGAATCCCCGCCACCCTGTAACTAGTCACGCAGCTTCCACACGAGGGCGCTGTCAGCTCGGGATGGAAGCAGACCCAAGGAGCTACACGAAGGGCCCGCTGACCCCCTTCCCTCTGGCAGGAGAGCAAGGCGAGCAAGGGGCAGTCCGGAAGGCTCTCAGACCCGGGAGGAGGCGCGGGGGAGCTGACTGAGCCCTCCCCTTTCGCCAAGTCCAGCGCTGCTCTGCTGCTTGCCGCCCTCTAGCACAGGGACATTTGCAGAATTGCAGGCTCTATTCCCCCAGATAATAGGAGGAAAGGGACTTCGGGGGGTGGGGAAGGGGTAGTGGTGTTTTAAAAGCATAAGTCACCTGTTTGCACTGTTTTAAGATAGGAGAAAAATAGTGGGCAAGGTGAGCATCAATGTAAATTTGTGTGTTTTTATTTTGTCATGCTCTTGAAACTGTTGACCATGTGTAGTATACACCAGTGAAACTTGATTCTCTGTTGCATAAAACACTATCTTTTGGAAATGTTACTGTCCAGAAGCCTCCTCCCTCCCTTTCCCTTCTCCTCTCTACTTCCTTCATCCTTGCTTTACTGATCGGCCAGGCCATAACCATCCGCGAGCTGGACCCTTTCCAGATGGGCTCTGGTCCTAAGCCAGTGTGCACCCTCTGGGTTAGTGAGTGCAGGAGAGTCCCCGGCACCTGTCTTTCCAGTCAGGCTTACAGACCAGACTGCAGCGATTAGCAGGTTCCTCCAGCAGATGCACTAGGGCCGAGGAGCCGAGGGCGGCGGGACTCCTCGAGCATTGCCTTCGGCTGTGGCAGCTGAGTTCTCATGCACGTTACCGGAACTGTAGCCAGCTACAGTTTACTCAGGAAAACGGTCGATCATTTCAGCCATGGTAGTGCTGGTTGGCAGGGCTTGGTAACTGAGAGAACTGCTCGTCAGCCGAAACTCCAACCTTGCCTTCAAGGAGGCTGCCAGCGAGGGATTCGGCCCCTCCGTCTGGTTGTCACGTATGTGCCGGTGTCGTGAGGGCCCAGCTCACACTGGCAAGGGATCACGGATTCTCTTTTCCTCCCACCCTGCCCCTGTTACCAACACCAGATTCCCAGGGGGTACGTGAGTTTTTGAATTTTTGAAAAATGTTTTTTGGTTTGGCTTTTCTGGGGACTGATAAGTGCTTTAAGCAATGTCTGCACCCCATCAAGACTCCCAGCTTAGTCATTCTCCTCTATTTTTCTGTTCACAGTATTTTGGTGTGTGTGTGCTCGTTTTGGCAGCTCATTTTGGCTGTATTATATATCGAGTGATGAATTGATCCTCTTTTTCTCCCTACGGGATATGAATTGTTTTTTTCTTGTGTTATAATTCTGCTTGTGACTAGCTGGAGCAAACCTGGGGCTGGCACACGTAAGCTAGGGCTGCAAAGGGCTAAGAGAACCAGTGGGGTTTACTTGTCCCTAACAGGCCGACCTACCTGAATCTCTGAGCTTTTCAGTCCAAATCTTTGCAAGGCTAAAAACGCCACAGAACCTCCTCTGCTCCCCACTCCCCGTGGCAGGGACTAAACCATCCCTACATGCAACGTGCGGTCTCTCCGGCCCCTCCCATTGCCGTGGCAAACAGGTACCTTTGGGGCGTGGGGGCCTCACATGGGATGCTTGTATAATTGACCACCTCGCCTTTCCTACCCCCTCCCCTCCTCCCCAGAATCGCTTCCTAGGACCCCCGAGCTGCTTGCCCAGGGTCCTGTTTCCCTGCAGACTCCAGAGAAGCACCCAGGGCTTTGTGACAGTCTCTCCTGCCCTCCCCTCCTCGTTAAGAATCATATTGTATAGTAGCTTTCAGACCATACAGTATTCATTGGGTTACTCCTCTTATTATCAAGTAGCTGGAATTGTGAAGGTCGGAGTAGTTAGATCTTTAGCTTTTATTCCTTATTTTTTGTATTACTATCCATGTGTATAAATTATTGATCATGTTGCTGGCTTTTATAAACTCTAAGCGAAGGAGGAGCTCTGCCTCTGCCTTTGCGAATGGTAATGAAGCACTGTTTTTAAATAAAAGAGAGAAACACCATTCTCTGGCCTGTGTGTGTTGATCCTCCATCCCTGTTGCCCCTTCCTGACACGCAAAACTTGGATTTGACTTCTTAAGATGGGAAGAAGGCAGGCAGACCGCAATGCTTCCTGAACGGAAGGCCCTCCGTCCCGTGGGCAGCCGGGAGGCGGTGAGGCCGGGCCGGGACCGGGTGAGCCGCTCTGCGCTTCCTCCGGCTCGGGAGCTCCGCGCTGTGCAGAAGGTGTCTTTTGTGCTTCTGACCTGAAACCTCCTCTCAGCTTCACTTCACCTTTCGTCCTCTCCACTTCCCACTTACTGCTACTCTCCCCGTGCCTCGGAAGCTGCCCCTCACCCCCACCGGCCCAGGCCACCCACTCGACCTTCCTGAAGCGTCGGCCCCTCCGTCTCGCTGCGTCCACCCCTGCTTTCCCCGGGCTCCTGCGCTTTTTCCTTCCAAGTGGGGAATGTTCTTCAAAGGCTGCTGCGTGGTCCTTTGCTTTCTTGCCTGTGCTTCTCAACCCTCCCTCCTATGTTGGTTTCTCTGCCAGTAATTCCCAAATCTCTGAAATTCCTCATGAATCTCCAAGTCCCTTAACTTGGCTCTCAGGTCACCTAGCTTCCTGTTTCTTGGCGAAGATGAAGGCCACCACACGGGATCTCCCTGCATGAGCTCTTGCTACCAGAGCTGGGCAGCTCATTGACTTCCCACCGTCCCTTCCCTTTCTCTCCTGTCCTCCCGGAAGAGGCGTTTCTCATATACAAGCTGACCCCTGGCTGTGCTCTGCATCTAGTCCCTTTCCTGCTTTCTCAGGGACCTGGCTTCGTTGTCCCCTCCTGCATGGTTAACCTTTTCCTCTCTGCTAGTCCCTGTGGGATTTAAACGTGCTCCAACCTTTTAACACATTAAAAAAAAAAATTTTCAAGATGCCAAGTCCTCTCCTTCATGACAAACTTCAGGAGTAGGTTCCTGCCTGCTGACTCCAATTACCTGCTCCTCACACTGCTGTCTTCGCTCCTCCCTCCAGGACCCTAAAGCAGCCCTCTCGTGATGACAGCAAATGGACCTGTCCCGGTGCCCTTGGCCTCTATAGTGTAGCATTGCCAAGTATTCCCAAGACCCTTCCACTTGCATGTCAGGCTGTGACAGGCCAGGGGCCTGAGTTCCTCCACTACTGCCCCCTAATAGAAGCAAATGGCTGGCCTCGTCTCCTTAAGTAGTCTCTCTGCCTCCATCTTTTCCCCAGCAACACCCTGCCACCGAGTCTGTTCTCTGCAGCCGCCTGTTAGAATGTGAATTGGATCGTGATGTGTTTCTGCCCAAAACATCCCCTGGTCAGTTTCAAGTCCTTGTCCCCATCTGTAAGGCCCTGGGTAATGTGCTCCCCTCCCAGGTTGTTCGTGGTCTGTGTCCTGTACTAGGCTCTAAGCACCTGGAGGTCAGCAGCTGTGTCCTGTTCACTGCTGTATCTGCAATGCCTGGCACATAGTAAGCATTCAATAAATATTTGTTGAATACTTTACTTTCTTACGTAAAGTGACACAGTTTCCGCCCTGCCTTCCTCCGTCTTAACCACCCCTAGAAATAATAGTGGATGCTTCCAGAGTGCTGTCAGAGCCCTTCACACACAGCCATTCAGTCTTCCCTGCGGCCCTCAGGCAGGTGCTTGGGCGGCACCCCTCCCCAGGCCCTTCTGGCTCCTATGCTGCTCACTGGGTGGCCATGTGAGCAAAGTCCTGACTGCTCTCTCCCGAGGCCATTCCTGGGGTGGCAGTGCAGCTGGTAACCCTGAGGAAGGCAGTGGTGTGTCCCTCCAGGATAAAGAACAGGCTGGCTCATTGCCTGCTGAGAAAGAGGTGGCTCCTCAGTGTTCCTCAGCTGCACTGCAGACCTACTGCGTGTACAGCATCCGTCTGGGCCCATGTCACCTCCCCCCACCCCATGGGCTTGGGCACCAGGAGAATCGTTCCATATGCCAGTGCTTATGCTGCCTGCTGTGCCATGAGGAGTAACGTCCTTTGTCTCCGGCTCAGCCTTGTGTCTTCTGCCAGAATCCATGAAACAGAACAGGCTAACTTAGCTTCTAAGGAGGGAGAACTCAAAGTCCGGACCCAACCGTGTTGTTACTCCGTATTAGAGATGAGGAGGCTGAAGCGTGGAGAGAGGGAGTAACTTGCCAGAGTCACAGACATAGACGTGGCAGAACAGGATCCAGAGGCAGTCTGGCTCCCAAGTCTGCACCCTTGGACTTCTGAACTTGAGTGTTTCTAGTGCTTCTCTTGTAGAAGCTCCTGCAGAAATCTGCGAGCTGGATGGCTGGACAGATAGACGGACAGGTTGAAGGCTACCTAGGTGCGATATAGTGATTTATAACAAATACATGTGTTTGGTCATTCAGGTGACCAAAATATATTTCTTATCTATATATGGTCTTCACTTACAGTTGCTGACTCAGCTCCCAAAACCCTTGAAATTTCCTGAGCAATAAGAACAAGGAGCATCCTTTGTTATAACATTTGGTGTCTTGGCCTCAGTTCCTGGAAACGCTTCAGAGCCATAGAGGTGGGATGGGTGTCTCGTTATTCACAAGCAGCCCCTTTCCACCACGACTGGGTTTATGTTAATGAGGTGACTTTTGGAGATCACCCCAGGATGGGGGCTGGTTGCCAGGGGAACCAGCCCTGAAGAGAGGGGTGGAAGTTTCAGTCCCACGCCCTGATTGCTGGGGAGGGGAGAGGGGTTAGAGGTTGGCTCTGTCACCAGTGGCCGATGATTCGATCGGTCGCGCCTATGGAATGAGGCCTCCGTAAAAGCCCAAAGGGAGGGGTTCGGAGAGCTCCCAGGTCGGGACCAGAATGCTGCCACGTGCCGCTGTGCGGGCCCCGGACCCACGAGGCCAGGAGCTCCTTTGTCCGCGGCCTCGCCCTCTGTACCTCCTCATCTGGCTCTTGATTTGTATCCTTTAATGGCCTCTGTAATAAATCGGCAATCTAGGGAGTAAACGGGTTTCCTGAGTTCTGTGAGCTGTTCTGGTGAAAACTGAATCCGAGGAGGGGGTCATGGGAACCTCTGCTTCACAGCCAGTTGGTCAGAGGCACAGGTGACAACCTGGGCTTGGTGTTGACGTCTGAGGGCAGCCTTTTGGGACTAAACCCGTAACCTGTGGCATCTGCTGCTGTCTCTGGGTAGGTAGTGTCAGAGCTGAGGTGAATTCTCGACACCCCGCTGGTGTCTGAGCGTTGCTTGTTGGCATGGGGAAGCGCATGCGCACACGCACACGTTAGAATTGGGTCCAGGAGCCGCAAAGACTAGGCTGCCTTGATTTTCAGCCATTGCTAACACCCCGCCATGGCTTCATTCTGTAGTGAGGAGACTATTCATCCCAGTGATTTAAGAAGCCAAATTAAGACCAGCAGGCCAGGAGTTGGTCCTCTTTTAAAAAAATTCTTTAATTTTGATGTAAATATTTATTAGCTATTCTTTCCATTTCATAAAACAATAAGTCACATAATAAAAAACTTGAAAAATACAGAATGGTAAAAGGAAGAAGAGGAAAGTAACCAAAATGACCTGTAAATAAAGAGCTGCCATGTGACCCTGCTGTATTCCCTCGTAGGCCTTTGTCTGCACACAGGTGACAAAGGTGTGATGCCCCCGGCAGGCAAAAGGCGAGAAAGTGCATATTCAATTTTCATCCTTTTTTTCCTCCTCATTTGGTAAAATAAACATTTTCCCTGCTAACCAAGTTGTTGACTCTCGTGAACATCATTTTGATAGTGACATAATGTTCTCTCAAGTGGATGAATAGTTGCTATTTAACCAGTCTCCTCGTGTTGGAACATTTTAATGGTGTCCAATTTTTCACAATTATAGATTCTGCAATAAAGGGATAACTTTCTCTCAGTAACAGCTTTTCTCAAATCACTGCCTTTCTCCTTGCAGGGCACTGGGAATGCAGATCAGATCTAAGCTTGAGCGATAGACCCCATGACAAAGATGCTGTGCACGGTGACTGTAATGAGAGATGGGTGGGGGGCAGCGCAAGGAGTGGAGGAGTCACAGGGCACGGTTTATTTTAAATAAAGATTTTTTTTCATTTTAATTATAAATGGACTGTGTGGTTATCTACAGTTTGGAAAATGCACGTGTTCTAAATGTGTGCTGACCTCAGTTTAAATTAACGTAGATATGTAAGTCGTCTTGGTCTCTAGCCCCATCAGTACACACAGAAAATCTGGTCTCTTACAAATTCCCAGGTATTTCTGGAGTCCCAAAGGGTTGTCACCAATCACTGCAGGTCTCCCTTCTGTCATCATTGCTGGGTGCCTCGTGGCGAGCGAAGATTTTCCTACCCCGAGTTTTCTTAGCTGAAGACTTGTGTTTTGCGTCTGGTAAACCAAGGTTCCGTGGGTACAGCTTGACCGTCTAGGGCAAAAAGGAAAAGGCAGTCGTTTACTCACTTCTGTCGCATAAGTGTGATCTCACAGAAGGGTCTCCTGAGTGCTCAGATGCCACAGGGCTGGGCGAGGCAGTTCTCTCCCTTGACATACCCAGTCCTTGTCCGTCTCATTTGCACCTGGGCCTGGCCTGATGCCCCTCACGGAGGTGCTCAATTAGTATTGGTGCGTTGAATGACTTAACAAATGGCTCCTCTGGCTGGAATGCACAGAGACGGTGTGCAGAGGGGGCTCCGGGGGCGAGGCAGAGGCACAGCCTGGGAATGCATGTGGCTCGCAGCATGGAGCAGAATCGTGGCCCCAGCCCCTCACCACCAGGTGCTCCCTTCGCTCTCCCCACAGCCCACCCCACCAGGAGTAAGTGCACTGCCAGGGGCTCCCGCAGCACCCTGTCCTCGCTAATGTCCTTCCATTTACCTCTCCTCCTTGTTAATGGCTTATCTGGGGTCTGGCCCCCTGATAGGCCCCAAGTCCCATTAAAGCAGAGACTCTTTTCCCACAATGTCCTCAGTGCCCTGCTGGGACCTGGCCTAAGCTTGTGCTCCATGACAGGCAAGGGAGGAGGTGGGCAAGACCCTGTAGAATAGGCATCCTAGTGTCTCAGAGTGCACCCCCCAAATCTGCCCCTGGTCATTAAGAAGCTAGACTATACCCAGAGGGGAGCAGTACTGATGCTGGAGAGTAAGAGAAATCACCTCAGGCCGTAGAGTAGTGGTCCCCAGGCTCCGCTGCTCAGCAGAATTACTTGGAGATCCTTTGCAACTGGAGTCCAGGTCATACCCCAGGTCAATCACATCACTGGGGTAGGACCCACCCACTCATCAATCCTTTTTGAAGCTTCCTAGGTGATGCCAACATGCAGACAAATTTGGGAACACTTCCTTAAATCCTTGGCCCTGTCACAGGCCTCAATTAAAATCTGTCGAATGAATGAATGAATGATGAACCTTCACACCTTCAGCAAAGGCTTTTGTGTCCCTTTCTAGCGTGTCAGGCAGTGGCCTTGCTACCCCATCCCATTCTCTTCTCTCTGTAAAATTTTTTTTTTTTTTTTAGATTTTTATTATTTCCTTTTTCTCCCCAAAGCCCCCCGGTACATAGTTGTATATTCTTCGTTGTGGGTCCTTCTAGTTGTGGCATGTGGGACGCTGCCTCAGCGTGGTCTGACGAGCAGTGCCATGTCCGCGCCCAGGATTCGAACCAACGAAACACTGGGCTGCCTGCAGCAGAGCGCACGAACTTAACCACTCGGCCACGGGGCCAGCCCCCTCTCTGTAAAATTAAAGAGGAGTTTTGAAATTCTTTATTTTCCTGATGGGAGTTTTTGTTTCAGTTTTTTCATCCAGATATTTAATGTCTCAAGAGAGTCAAGAAATAGAAAGTATTTTCAGATAAATATCCTTTTTCAACTCATCTGAAACATCACCTTCATCATGAAATGCCACACTTATGCCATTCAACACCTATTTATGGCGCACCTACCACGTGCCACGCCCTGCTGGGGCTGAGGACACGTCCCCGCCCTCCCAGAGGGTACTCTACAGGAAGAAGGACAGGGAGCATCTGCATACAGACGAATGCGTGGTCAACACTTTGAGAGAAAAGAACGAGAGGCTGGAAAGAACAGGAGGGACCTAATTCAGGTGGGGGCTGGGGAAAGTCCTCTCTGAAGAAAGGACATCGTGATTATCTATTTATATGTCCACTCTATAGCATCCCCGCCCTGCCATGGGAAGCTCTAGGAGGACCATGACCACACTGTCTTACGCCCACCCCCTTCCTACCTTCTGGTTCAGTGACGGCTCCTCGGAGCCCCGCCTCAGGATCATCAGCTCGTAGCGCCGGGTGAGCTGGCCCAGCCACTGCTCCAGCTCCTTGGCCCACGGTCTCAGCTGCTCCGCCATCTCCACCCTCGCCCCCGCCTCCAGGTGCCTCCAGTTCTGCAGGAGGCTCTTCACCTCTTGCATAAGAAAGAAGCCAGCCCCAGCAACAGCCATCAGCCGGGCACCCCTGGTCATGGCCAGAGCTGGGCCCTCAACGGCTCTCTTCACCCCTCTGGCCCTCCAGAAGGGGACACAGCCTGTGGCTGCGAAATTCTTGACCGTAGCCATGCCATGAAACCAGAGTTGGCTTTGGCTTTGGCCGTCCGGTAGGCCTGAAGTTCCCTGATGTTGATAACTCCAGCAGATTGCTTAATAGGCAAGTCCACAGCTCTGACTTCGGACAGGTTTATTCCTCCCAAAGCTTCATTCTCCCCTGTCGCTGGAAGAGACACCAGTCGCCTGGCTCTGTCTCGAGCTGCCGAATTGCTTCTATTTTCTAAGACACTTGTCAAAATGTTGGTCATGACAGCTGCTGCCCCAAGGCCGTGCCCAAGTGCTGAGAGCATCAGACTCCCTCCTACTGTCACAGGTGCCAGGGCCAAACCCAGGAGGCTCACGGCCGCAGAGACAGCACCTGAGGAGCTAGCCACCAGGGGGGGTCTTGGTGAGCATCTTGTGGGCTGCGTCAACCTGGTCTGCAATGGTGTTCAGTTCTTTGATAGTCTTTTCCAGCTTGTACTTCCACAAGGGAAAACATAAGAGAAACATTTTTTCCTCCTCTGATGGATTTCCATCTGGCACGGACACTTGTTCACATCGCATCAGCTCTTCAGACAGGAGCCTGTACAGCACATCGGCCTCATCCCTGGGGACAGTCCATATCACATGATTATTTTTCCAATTCTGGGACAGGTTCCCCAGCGAGGCTAGAACATTCTACAGTCTGCATTCTTGAACACATTTAGGGAGCAGGACTTTGGGAATCAAGGTACAATTGGGGAGCAGCGTGACAGAGGGTCCCTCTTTGTGGCCTGGACCCCAGGTGGCTGTGTGTTTATGGCAGAAGCACAGTTCCAGCAATCCCTGGGCTCATCAGGACCGGCTTACTAGCCTGCTCACCCGCGGACAACTCTCTTCTAACTGCATGTGGACACTGATGTGATGAATAAAACAAAACTTAAAAGCATTACAGACTTTTGTCACCAAATCTTTTCTTAATAAATATATGTATGCGTATAGAATATAATTTACACATATCCAACAGGTTGTGAGAATTCTGTTCAGGGAACACGAGTACTGAGATCCCGAAGAGGAGACGGCTGGTTTTCTTTTATGTTAAAAGGGGACCTACCTGGAAATGGTGGTTGCTTCTGGGAGGGGAGCTGGGGAAAAAGCTTTGAGGGAGGCTGACTTCTCACTGTTTGCCCATTTGTTCCTTTTAAGTTTTGTATCGTGTGCATATATTAGAGTTATCCCAAAAAATTCATAAAATAACCTACACTTCCAAAGAAAAAGGTGCGGGCACCTCCAGCCAGACACCCAAATATCATCTCTTCCACAGAGGATTTACTCCATGTGACAGCACTGTGTATTTTGGAAACCGAAACTTGATTTCTAACGAAAGGGTGGACACACGTGGAGACAGCGGGTTCTGCCCTGTTCACTTGTTAATGGGCAAGGAGGAGAAGCACGGAGTCATAAGAAAAGTGATGAAGAAGAAGAAGATGTACGACTGAGAAAAGTCTCTCCACGAACTCAAATGTTCCCTGTATTTTGGGGAAAAGACCACCATTATTCCGTATTTTGCGGAATCAGTTTGCTCCAGCTCCGGGAGCACCAGAGTCCGCAGGGCCCTGTGGGAGCATCACTGCTCTGAGTAAATCTGTCGTGTAGGATCTGGGGCTTCCAAGGTGGACACCAGTGGACGGTGCAGGATGCTGCCATCAACTTCCTGCAGCACGTAGCAGAGTCCGACTTGTCTAAGCCTTAAGTTTGTTCCTGTCTGTCTCCTAATTGAGCAACTACAACGCACTGGGCATGGGCTTGAGCCATACTGGAGGGTGGATCGACAGGAAAGAAGGCAGGACTCATGGGATCACTGTCCCGGAACCAAGCAGCCCCCAGGCCTCAAAGGAACTGTTGACAGTGGCTTTAGAGCCCTCTGCCCCCTGGGCAGGGCCATCAGCAGCCTCAGATCAGCCAGCTGACCCCTCCGCAGGGAAGTAGGAGGGGCCTTCTGACAGCCTTCCCCAGCATCAATTCACTCTTAACAAAGACTTGTCAGATGTCTCTGCGATGTCTCTGTACACCGAGGACTTCAACACCCCCAACCTAGATCTTAGAGCTCTAGGATGTTAGAAGCGGAAGGCCCACCCCCGCCGTCTGGTGCGTGGATGGCCGAGGCGTGGACTCCCCTGCCGATGTTGGCGGGAGTGTCTAGACCACTTGCCGTGCTGCCCCAAGGACACCCATACATAGAATGAGTTGTTTGTGGGGCCAGCCCTGTGGCCGCGTGGTTAAGTTCGCGTGCTCCACTCTGGCGGCCCGGGGTTCACTGGTTCAGATCCTGGGTGCAGACCTAGCACCGCTCATCAAGCCATGCTGAGGCGGCGTCCCACGTAGCAGAGCCAGAGGCACTCACAACTAGAATACACAACTATGTACTGGGGGGCTTTGGGGAGGAAAAAAAAAAAAGAGGAAGATTGGCAAGAGATGTTAGCTCAGGACCAATCTTCCTCATCAAAAAAAAAGAAGAATTGTTCTTGTCCTGATAGGGCAGGAAACTCTAGTTTGTGTGACTTATGAAGATTTTATAATGTAAGAGCTTTAGATAGCACTGCATCTCATTTTACAGAAGCTTATGGACACTGGACAAGAGAGTACAGCCTGTGTCAGGCGCTATGACTGTGTTAGGACTATAACGCTTCAGCCAGCTCTGTCGCAGAGTCTGGGCGCCCAGGCAGAGGTGTGGAAAGGTAAGTCCCAGGAGTCTGGGTCGCAAGGCAAGACCTAGGCATTTTCGTGGCTTGGGCAAGGGCGGAGAAAGGCTGGGAAGGAGTTCCTGGGTCGGGGGAAATGGAGCAAATTCTGCTTCTAGGATTCTATCATCCAACAAGCCACGTGTCCGGGCCCCTAGTCATGTGCTTACCAGAGGTTTTAAATTTACTTTCCTAAGAACTTTTGTCCTGAGGATGTGTAAATCCTTTTTTTCCCCTTTGTGCACGTCTCTAATGGCAAATGAAGGTAAATGAGACTGTGCTCAACACCTCCGCCAACTTTGTTGGAACACATTTGTGTGTTTCAAACTATGAAGATGGCGACCGCACAGCAGCAAAATTCGGATATTAACACTCAGATTTCCTTCCTTCGTTCCTTCCTTCACATACGGAGTGCCAAGTCTGCGCCACATGCAGGTCTCAATGCTGGGGTTATGGCAGTGAGCACATCACCCCAGTTTCTGCCCTCACAGAACTCACGTTCTGGTCATTTCTTCCCTAGACATCGTTTTTCTAGAATTACCTTTCCAAACCAATTCTCTCCACCATCTCCTCCCAACCCTCTGGATGAACCAGTAACCAGCATATTTCTTCTCTAGTCATCTGGGCCCACAAAGGGTTAACGATGCTCCGGTAAAGTGGACTATCTAATTATAAGATTTGGGAATTAAAAAAACAAGGTTAGAATACATCAAAAATCTTAATGTCCCAAAAACTTCCCATCATTTTTGCCTAATGATTTTAACCAAACAATTCAACTACATAACACCCAATGCTAACCCGGAGGTAGTCAAACTGGTGATCCCTCAGTTTTCCGGTGGCAAAGGAGATTGGTGAAGGACTTTGGAAATCTTGATATTACATATTAAGTCCCAGCAGTCTTCTGATAATCATCCAATAACCCGACGATGGGCACAAAGATGCTCAGGGCCGTGTCATGTATGAGGCTGCAAACTCGAAAGCAAGTGAGCCCTCCGTGATCTCCAGTCCTGGCGGGGTTGTCCAGGCTCTGCTGAAGCCCCCTGGAGCTGAGCAGCTCACCGGCTGGGTAGCTGTTTGTTTTAACCAGGGAGGTGAGGAGTAGCAGAATGCGCCACCCCAGAATATGCCGCTTTGATATGCTGATTATTTTGAGCTGTAGGCGCTTGAAGAACACATGCAGGGAGAGACTAGCTCTGAACGCCCCTTATCTGCCTAAAGACACCCTCCAAAAGGGACTCAAGAGCTATGGATTCCCCTCCCGGGAGTTTCCTCAACCAGGGACGCTGACTGTCATCACAGAGGAGAAGGCTAGGAGTCGACACACTCAGACAAACGTTGTCAAACTGTCGCGCCTCCCACCTTTTCTTCTAAGAGTCCGTTCATCTTTCCTGAAAATCACGGACTTCCTCCTCAGGGTCCACCTCCCCACTCCCCTGTCCCTATTAAGACGGTATTTCAGACGGAATTCTAAGCCACCTGTGTGAGCTGCTCATTTTCCCCTGGGGCTCTCCCGTGCGCAGGTGAGGTCTACGTGTTAATAGCTTCAGTGTGTTTTTCTCTCGTTCATCTGTCTTTTATTACAGGGTCTCGGCCAAGAACTCAGGAGAGTAGAGGGAAAATTACTTTTCCTTCCCTACCCGGGCACCGTTTCACGGTTACTCTTGTTTACAGACTCTTAGCTTACAGATTCTTTCGTTGCTCAAAAATCACTTGAAATGTGTTTTCAATATAATTTGACAAAAATCACCCCCATACTACCACAACGTAACTATCGATTTTATTCATTTATTCCCAGCTATTTTTCAAATGCATATTCTTTTCCACATGGCTTTCATAACATATTGGCTTTGTTTTTAAAATGTAATATTGTACGACAAGTATTTTCCGTGTCATTTCACAGTTGTCATTACGAGTATTTTTGACGATTCTATGCTATTTCGTCAAGAGGGGACATACCTTCCTGTCTCTAGACACACTCCCTTTTGTGGCACGTTGGGGTCTTCATGTTTTTGTCATCCGTAGGACTCCATATAATGGCCCCAGCCCCGTCCTGGCTGTCCCGGCTGCTGCCTCCACTCTGACCAGGGACTGGACCGTCACTGGCTCCCGCGTCCCCCTCTGCTTTCTGGCTTCTCGGAGCTCTTGTGCAGGACTGCCATGCAGGGCTGGGGAGCGGCTTCTATTTCCAGTTAAACTTGACAAAGGAAGTTACTTGCTGTAGCAGTATTGGCAAGTATGGGCCACTGAGGAGGTCACAGGATGTGTCCACAATTAAACCCAGGGACCTGCTATATCCCTACCCAGAGACACGGATTGGCCTCCCAGGAGTTCCAGTTTTCATTATTTTTTCAAGTAAGATTTGTTGCTTCTTTACGTTTCACGCTAACCTCATTTCCGTGGTACGTTAAATTGTTCTGAGGCTATTATGAATAGTACCTTTTAATGTTGTGTTTTCTGACTTGTTTTGTTAGTCTATCGAAATATCATTCATTTTTAATACTCCTCTGTGCTACACTGAATTTTTACTAATTGTAATAGTTACTGAATGAATAATTCATGAACACATACTGCTGGTTTTCTTTCTTATTTTTTCAATACTTATTTTTCTTATTTTGGTTCCGCGCCTTATCGAGTCAGCTTGAATTCTTAAATTATTTAATTTTGTGAAATTGACTCTAGTCTTTCTCTGTGGGTTTACAAAAACCACTCTTCGTCCTGATCAGGCGGTGTGTTCCATTCCTGTATTTAAATATTTTTATTAGGACTAGGTGCTGAATTTCCAGACTCTAATGAGACGGTCATAAATTTTTTTTATTTATCCCATGAATATAGTATATTATGTGCATACATTTCCATATATCGAATTATCCTTCTATTCTGTGAAAACCCCAACTCGGTCATTGGCGATTTTTGCATCAGTGTGTTAAAAATTTATATTCTCTAGTATTGTATTCAATATGCTCATCTTGGAGTCATAAATGATATTGAGCTATAGTTTTCTTCCCTTGTAATCAAGTTTTATTATTAGTGTTCTATCTGCTTCGTAAAATACACTCATACTGTGTTTTCTATTTCTGGGACAATTTATATGACATGAGAATTGCTTGTTTTCTGAAGGGTTAGAAGAACTTGCAGATTTCCATATGTTTGCCACACCTTCATGAGATGCATCTGATTTTTTAAAGTTTTTAATGTGATGGATGAGTATGATTCCCTTTCTCTTCCCCACCCCAACTCGGCTCTCCCACCGCTCCCCTACGCCTGTTCTTTTCCGAAGACTTAAGAAGTAATCACAAAATCCTTGATATTTCCAGCTGAACTTGGTTCTCATTTTCAGCCAACAGGTATTTCTTGTGTCCTTTGAACAGATGTTTCACAAAAGGAGAAATACAATGGCCAATAAATGTATGAAAAGGTGCTTAACATCATTAGTAGCCAAAGAATGTAAATTTAGACCATAGCAGAATGCCATTTCGTTGATCACTTTGGCAAAAGGAAAAAGAATGACAGCATCTCATGTTGCTGAGAAAGGAGGAGGGGCTGTGTGCTCAGGCTCGGGGTCAGAGCATAAAATGACAGGACTTTGAAAGGATGACCGGCAGCATCTCACAACATAAACAGGACACACTTCGGCATCTCAGGAGCCCCTGCAGAAACTCACCCCACACAAAGGCAATGGCGGGAACACAGAGAAATGTGTCAGGGTGTTCCCCAGTTCCTCGAAGCAGTAAAAAGAAATGGAGACAATTTTAAATATCCATGTAGGGGGACTGTCGACATTAAAATACACCAATATCAAATACAGGCTTAGGGCTGTGAAAAAGAACCAGGCAAGTCCGTATGAACTGACCTGGAAGGAGACCCAGGATATATTAAGTACAAGAAAAAAAAGTTCAAGAATATGGTCTTGAGGGCTGGCCCGGTGGTGCAGTGGTTAAGTTTGCATGTTCCACTTCAGTGGCCTGGGGTTCCCCAGTTCAGATCCTGGGTGCAGACCTATGCACCGCTTGTCAAGCCATGCTGTGGCAGCATCCCACATATAAAGTAGAGGAAGATGGGCATGGATGTCAGCTCAGGGCCAGTCTTCCTCAGCAAAAAGAGGAAGAATGGCAGCAGATGTTAGCTCAGGGCTAACCTTCCTCCAAAAGAAAAGAATATGATCTCGATTTTTTGAAGTATTATATATGCGGTACAGGACTAGGGAAAAATTCTAGAAGGAGATACACCAAGGGGTGAGCAGGCTTAGGCTCGGGGTCGGAGACATTGAGGTTGGGGGAGGGGAGACCCACACCTGCACCCTGCCCTCGTCTGTCCTATTGAAATTTGTTACAAGAGTCACATGCTACTTTCATAATAAAAACAGTAAAATAAAACAATAGCGAGACATCTTTGTTACTCATCCCTTTATCATTATAAAATCTCCAACCTGTACAGTAAGACACTGAGGGCAGGTCATTAATGCTGCTGAGCACATAGTAAGACAAGCAAAAGTCAAATAAATTAACGTTGTTAAATATTAATATTGTCATCTTTTTAGAAATTTACACATGACAAGTTTCTCTAACCTGTTATTTTGTCCTTTTGCGTCATTTTTATTTCAGACTATCTCTCGTATGCAGAAAATTCTTCAAAACTGGTTTTTGCCCAATGTGATACTCTTGACTTATGAATGCTATTAGTATTCATTATTATTTATTGTCATAATTGTTCCACTTGGATTCGAGTTGCATTATTTTAGGCATTCTGCTTTTTAGTTCTTTGCTCTCTTTTCACATCCCACACCGATAGGTGTGGTGACTAGGTTTGAGCTGATGTGGCGAGTGGCTTAGAGTGGCTGCGAGGACAGCCCACCAACGTAGAAAAGTCTTTGCTTTCTTGTCTGCACTCTACCTGATAAAGGACAGACACTGGGGACACATCAGAATAAGGGCTTAGAGTTCATGATACTAAGATTTTATGTTTAAAATTGTGGCCGACTGTCTCCCAGTCCTGGCCTGGAACAGCTCCTGGGGCGGGAACTCTGTCTCATTTGGGGGAGGGGACGAGAAGGAGGTGCGCTGGGCTAAGGCGCCGCAGAAGCAGAGAGAGCAACCGGGGTGGGAGGCCCGCTGGACGCGGAGCGCTGGGTCTCCCCGAGGTGGCCCGTTTCCTTCCGGTTTTAGTAAATATTCTGCGAGACATTTGTGATTTAGACACAGAATTAGAGGTCACATAAGACCCTGCCTTGTGTGTCATCACTTTCATAGCTTAGTTTCACGAATCCTCGTGTTTCACATTGATCACATCTCTGTTGTTAAAAACGGATCTTTTGCTGGGAAAGCTCAGCGCATCGCGCATTCTGGGAAGAAGCGGTCACAGCGCTTCGCGCCTCGCTTTGCCTCATTTCTCCCCCAGAGGGCGTCGCACTCCTCCTCTGGTTCAGGTTCCCTGATGCTGAGGGACCACGTCTGGCGCAGGCTGTGGTCCCCGCCTGATGAGGGACGGCGCACAGAGGCACCGCGCCCCCCCCCCGCCTCCTCTCTGCACTCCCGAGAGGGGCTGAGCCGGCGAGCTGTCCTCTCTTGCTCCCTCGTCTCTCCTCCGTTGCGCCCTCTTAGCTCAGCAGCTGGAAGCCAGAGAGCTCTTGAGATTTGGATTTGGGTTTAAAGGGAGGGAGGGGCTGTCTTGGATTAAACCCCTTTTGCCAGAGAACCCTGGAGATTCAGGCCCAAGCCTGGAGAATGGAGGTGCTGTTCTGCTTTCCCTTGTCTCTGGTGCTCCGTCCAGGACCCCGCGGGGAGGAGGTGTGGCTGGACTAAGGCCGAGGTCAGGCACCTCCGGAGTTCCTGCCAGCACAGCCAGATGATGACCTCCAGCCTGAGCACAAAAGCCTGCCTCCCAAGAGGTGGGGAGGCGAACACAGATGCGGGATCCTGATTTGAATAGATATTCTAATCTGGGTTCAGAAAATAGGTCCCCGTAACTGAGGGGCCCAGGAGGAGACACCTCTAATTGTAGGGGGAGTGTGAGCAGGGTCTCGCGGGATTTGGGGCTGGAGTGGGACTTCACATCCTCACCTTCTTCTTAGGGACTGGCATCACCCACATTCAGGGTCCCATCTCCAGTGTCACCCACTGGAGGTCAAGACAGTACACTGTGGTCAAAACAACTTCCCAAGGAGGAGGGAGGGTGACCTGGGTGGATTCCGGTCGGTGCTGAACTCATGGTGCCCCTGTCGGCTCCTTGGCGTTTTTCTCTCTTTCCTGGTGACAGTGGATCCCGGGCCAGAAGAGATGCAGCTTCAACTCGTAAAGAAGAAAAGAGACCCCACAGTCACTCAGAGAGGCAGCGACTTCATCTGCAGCCGAGGCCCAGTGACTCGGACCTGGGAATTCGTAAACATGAAATCCAGGGAAGATGGTGAGCTCAGAAGGGGAGAGGAGAGCTGAGATGGAACCCCGGGAAATGCCCGCATTATACAGGGCGTTTGAGGAATGAAAGGAGTCCTTTACATGCTCTCAGGGAAAGTTGCCCAGGAGGCAGACGTAGAGAGAGGAAACCACAGTTCTGTTTCTCTCATGTCAAGTCTCTGTCCTCGCTCGGTCACAATAAGGTGACAGACAGAGCTTTTTGCCCGGACTTCCCGTGTGAAGACAATGGATCAGCTTATCAGTTTCTCTCCTCTTGTCTATTATCCAAAAGCAACATGGAAATTGATACAAACACCATCATTAGAAACTGGGAGAGGGGCTGGCCCAGTGGTGCAGTAGTTAAGTTCACACATTCCGCTTCTCAGCGGCCCAGGGTTCGCCAGTTCGGATCCCGGGTGCGGACATGGCACCGCTTGGCATGCTATGCTGTGATAGGTGTCTCACATATAAAGTAGAGGAAGATGGGCATGGATGTTAGCTCAGGGCCAGTCTTCCTCAGCAAAAACAGGAGGATTGGTGGCAGATGTTAGCTCAGGGCTAATCTTCTTCTTCTTCAAAAAAAAGGAAAGAAACTAGAAGAAATAGGTAAAATAGATGAAAAGGATGCCAACAGCAATGGGAATGAGCAGGGCTGTGCAAGGAAAAGAAGAGGGGAGGCCGATAATTGCAGGTTTCAGAAAAAGTAGACGATGAAGGCAGGTTTCAGGGGAAATGCCCCTCTTCAAGGTGAGGGCATTCTCAAAGTGCAAAAATAAAACCCCTTGTTGAAATAGTGAGGATGAGGTGTACAGGTTCCACTAAATCTGAATTGGTTCCGAGAAGCAATGGAGATGGGACTAACTGAGGGCACAAGTGAGACGAGCCATTGGGAGGACGCAGTTTGTCCTCGAGACAGAGAGGAGAAAAGAGGCTACCTTGTGAATAGTCTGAAGACTGCCCAGTCCCGTCGCCCGGGGACACAGGAGGACTGAAATCTCGTGTAGAAGGCCCTAGATCAGAGAGAAGAGTTTCACTAGTGTGGGACACAGCCCTGGCTTCTCCTCTACTGGAATCTGCCATAAAGAGCTGGCCATAAAAAAAGCCACCAACAGAAGATCTACACAAAAAATATTAACTCAACAACAACCACCACCAACCCAAGAGAAAAATGGGCAGAGGAATGAATAGACGTTTCTCCAAAGAAGATACACAAATGGCCAATATGTCCATGAGAAGATACTCAACATCACCAATCATTAAAGGCAATGCCAATCAAAACCACAGTGAGATGCTACCTCACACCCGCTAGGATGACTGTTAGAAAAAACCGAAAGACACAGACAATAACAAGCGTAGGTGAGATTGTGGAGAAATTGGAACACTTAAACATTGCTGGTGGGAATGCAAAATGGTGCGGCCACTGCCAACACCACGTCGGTTACTCAAATAATTAAAAGTAGAATTCCCATAGGATCCAGCAATTCCACTTCTGGGTATGTACCCAAAGGAACTGAAAGCAAGACCTCCAATAAATATTTGTACATCCGTGTTCATAGTGGCAGTGTTCACAAGAGCTAAAAGGTAGAAATGACTGAAATGTCCACTGATGGATGAATGGATAAAAAAAACATAGTGTATATGTGTGTGTGTATATATATATACACACAATGAAATATTATTATGAAACAATGAAACAATTATTCAGTTTCATTATTTCAAAAAATAACAGTAAATATTATTGAGCCTTAAAAAGGAATGAAATTCTGACACACGGCACAACAAGGGTGAACCGTGAAGACATTTTGCTAAGTGAAATATGCCAGTCACAAAAGACAGATATTGTACGATTCCGCTTATGTGAGGTGCTGGAGTAGTCGAGTTCATAGAGACAGAGTCGAAGGATGGTTACCAGGGGCTGAAGGATGGGGCAGGAGAGGAGTGATTGTTTAACACGGTCAGAGTTTCAGTTTGGGAAAATGAAACAGAAAGTTCTGGAGATGGATGGTGGTGATGGATGTACAACAATGTGAGTGTACTTAATGCTGCTGAATGGTACACCTAAAAGTGGTTAAAATGGTCAATTTTGTGTTATATATGTTTTATCACAATAGAAAAATATACATTATAGGACAAAAAGGAAGACAGTAAAAACACAAAAACAAATGGTGGATAAAGAACACTCACCAGAAAAGTGTTGCCAAAAAGCCAATGAAAATCACAAGCAATTATTTTGCAATTAATTTTTTAGAAGTTAGGGAAGCAATTTCCTTTATAAAGCAAAAGCAAAAACCAGAGATCTGAAGGCTAAGGGAAGACATGGCAGGACCCCATGAGGAAATTAAGCAGTGTAGGGGATTGGAATTGGCCACCCCAAGCTATGTCTCTTTGGCATGAGGACTATTTTGGGCTGGTTACTTTTAAAAACTGCAGACAGGAGAGAAACTCTGAAAAGTAGAATTTACCTTCCCTTTGTTAAGAGACATTTGCATTTGTAGAGGAAATCTCCACCTGTAAAGGTGTCTCCCTCTCTGAACCAGGAAGAAGGGGGGGATGACCTTCTCTCTAGAAACTCTCATCAATGCAGAAGGCAAGGACTTAAATCTGCATAATAACCTGACTCTTTTCACTGTGCTTTTCTGGTAACTTCCCGTAACTGACTCCCCCCACCTCCAACATCCTCCTCTGTCTTTAGCTGAGGATGGTATTTAAGGGGAGAGCTTCCACCATTTTGGTGAGTTGCTCAGTTTTTCTGGGTCTCTCCCATGTATACACATTATAAAGCTTTGTTTGATTTTCTCCCGTTATTCGGTCTCATGTGAATTTAATTCATTGTCTGGCCAGAAGGCCCCAGAGTGGGTAGAGGAAACGTCTTCCTCCCCTACAGTAGAAACTGGAGCTTAGGGAAAAAGAGAAGAGAAAAGGAAAGCCATCACAAAAAGAAATGCTTATTGGAATTCACACAAAGGAAAGAGGACACTAAAAATAAATAAATAAGTAAGGGAAACCAAAGACAAACGTGAGCAAATCGAGCAAAATGAAATGAAAACAAGGTGCTGAAAGGGTTCAGGGAAAAATAAAAGAATAAAGGCCAAACTCCAGCATATGCTGATTGGAATCCCCTAAGAAGAAAAATGTGAACAGAACGAATATTTAAAGATAAAATTCGGGGAGTCTTTCTAGAAATCAAAGATCACACACCATGTCCTAAGAAAAGCGGTCGCACTGTGGTAGCCCCAGGCCACAGTCCGGCAAAGTTCCCAGATTCCACAGGGAACAAAGTATGGGGAGGGGAGCGCGCCCAGGTGGTGGCTTCAGACTTCCCAGAACCACCCTTGGCTGGGGGACAACGGGGTGGTGCCACCAGAGCTGAAGATGGACACCCTCAGGGGACCCGTGAGTGTGGTCGACAACTGTGTCATTTTTAAGGCCCCAGATATTTTCTTGGCATGCTCTTGGTTCTTAGGAGCATAGGAGAAAAGACATTTTGATTCTCAGTATCTGAGACTTACTTTTTAGAACTTATCTAGAAACTGATAAAGATTGTATCTTTTTAGCATTTTATTCAAAACCTACATACTTTTGACACATTCATTAGGAGAAATAGACACTTCAGATGAAAGGGGACACAAACCCCTCTTGATTCCACCGCCCACGATGCTCATCGTACAATCACAATTGACCGGCTTTTACTTAAGAAAGGACTTTCCATCCATTTTCTCCATATTCCCCCCAACAGCCTTGTCCGGAAGTGCGTTTCCCGCATTCGTAGCCCAGGGCAGCCTCGTTCAGGCGGGGAAAACGCTCACCGGGTCCTGGGTCCATGGGCAGCTCACAAAAGAGGACATTCAGTGGCCGGGAAATATGTGAAAAGGTGCTCCACCTCTTCAGTAATTAGGCAAATGCAAATTAAAGACACCTCGATAGACAGGCCTTTCCCACACAGTGGGAGTCACACGGTTGCTGTGCCCCGGGGTGAAGACCCGCCCTTCATCCACCAGGCACACCCCAGCCCCTCGGGCCTGGTGCCTGACCTCACGCACAGCCTTGCCTCCTCCTGGAAGCTCTGCAGAGCCCTCAGCTCTCCCAGCCGTGAGAGGTGCCCTCTCAGTCCCAAGGCAGGACCAGGACACCAGGAAGGAATCCAGGGGAGGGGACCAAAAAGGGGTCTGTCCTTCAAGCGTGGAGTGGCCAAGCTGTTTACAAATGTCCACTTGAGTCAGTCTCAGTTTCTCTTCTCTCCTCCTCTCTCTCTCTCTTTCCCTCCCCAGTGTGATCACCACTGCTCTCTTAGAGACATCAGAGAACTGTGTCCTGCTCAAGACAAGAAGGCAAGGTACAAATATCTCAACAAACAAAACCAATCTCCTGCTGGTCTGACTGCCAGCAACTCATTCATTCCCCTTTCCCAGCCCTAGGAATCGAGAAACTGGAATTCCCAGGTCCCCTGGGCTTCCTTCCCCCATGTGGCTTCAGTGTGTTTCACTGGAATGGGAGGGACAGACAATGGCCCCTCTCTGATTTCGGGCCTGCTCTGTGGGAGATTCCCCAGCAACACCAAAGAGTGGGCTTGGTGGGATGACTCACATGGGCTTTGGGAAGAGTCAGTTTTTGTTCAGAATATGTCTTTAAGGCTTCATTTTCTTTTTTCTTTTTCTTTTTTTTTTTGGTGCAGAAGATTAGCTCTAAGCTAGCATGTGTTGCCAATCTTTTTTTTTGTTTTCTCCCCAAAGGCCCAGAACATAGTTGTATATCATAGTTGTAAGTCCTTCTAGTTCTTGGATGTGGGATGCCACCACAGCATGGCTTGATGAGTGGCGTGTAGGTCTGTGCCCAGGATCTGAACCGGTGAACCCTGGGCCACCAAAGTGGAGCACGAGAACTTAACCATTACACCACCAGCCTGGCCCCAAGTCCTCACTTTCAAAAGATATTTTCACAGGGCATCAAATCCTAGGTTGACGGTTCCTCTAAGTACATCGAAGTCATCATTCTAGTAATAGAAATGCTCAACAAATAGTTCATTTGCTCCCTACGTTTCGCAGCCCCTTGCTATTGGATGAGGCCATGTGGCTAGTTCTGGCCAATGAAATGTCAGCTGAAAATGCGTGGGTCACCTTAGGCTGAGGCAGTAGATAGCCCAAGGGTGAATTTCCAGTTGTAGCAAACCATTTTCATTATTTGCAGATGAGATGACATGAAATTGACAGCATATCATCATATCACAATATGATATTGATCTATATGTAGAAAATCCAAAAGAATCTACAGGTAAACCATTAGAGATAATAATGAATTTAGTAAGTTTATTGGATATAAGGTCAATATACAGAAATCAATTATACTTCTTTATACTAAGAAACAAACGATAATAAATGAAACAAACAATTTATAATAACACTAGAATGTATCAAATTCCGAAGACGATATCCAGCAAAAATGTCAAGACATCTACACTGAAACTATAAAGCGTTGCTGAAATAAATGAAAGACCTAAATAAGAGGAGAGAGGCCATGGATTGAAAAATTCAGTATTGTTAAGAAGTCAATTCTTTCTAACCTGATCTATAGAGTCAATATCATCCTAATAAAAATCCTGGTAGATGTTTTTGTTGACATTGACAAGCTGGTTCCAAAATTTACATGGAAATACAAAGGACTTAGAATACTAAAGATAATCCTGAAGAAGGAGTTGGAAGATTTATCCTACTGGATATCAAGATTTGTTATAAATCTACAGTAATTAAAACAGTGGTGCTGCACGAGGCTAGACAAATAGACCAATGGAACAAACCAGAGAAGCCAGAAACAGATTGTGTAAGTTCCGTTGGTCTGTTTGTCTAACCCTGTGTTGGTCCCATCACTCGTTTACAACAAGGGCACATTGAAATGCGGTGGGGGAAGGGGGGTCTTTTCAACAAACAGCGATGAGCTTTTGAATATCCACATGGAAAGAAAAGTGAATCTTGATCTGTTCCTCACATCAGACTTGGAGAATTGCAGACATCAATGTTAAAAGAAAAACAATAAAACTTGTAGAAAAAAATCACAGGAGGTTGTTTGTGACCTTGGGATATGAAAATATTGTATGGGACATAAAAACCGCATATAATAAAAGAAAAAATAATAGCTTGAACTCGGCTGACAGGAACTTCTGAACATTAAAATATACCAGTAAGAGGACATCCAACATGCGTAGCAGCATTATTCAGGATAGCCAAAAAGTGGAAGCAATCCAAGTGTCCATCAACGGACGAATGGATAAACAAAAGGTAGCCTAGACACACAATATTATATAATTCTGACACGTGCTACAACACGGACGAACCGTGAAGACACTATGCTAAGTGAAATAAGCCAATCACGAAAGGACAAATGCTTTATGATTCTACTCATGTGGGGTACCTAAAGTAGTCAAATTCATAGACAGAAAGTGGAATGGAGGTTGCCAGGGGCTGGGGAGATGGGGAATGCGGTGTCAGTGTTTCATCAGCACAGAGTTTCACTTTTGAAAGATAAAATGTTCTGGAGCTAGACTGTGGTGATGGTTACATAGCATTATGAATGTACTTAACGTACACTTAAAAATGGTTAAGATGATAAATTTCACGTTACGTATCTTTTACAATTGAAGAACTGAATTTAAAATATATATATATATACCAATAAGAGAGTGAAAGTCAAGCCCCAACCTGAGAGAAGACATTCGTGATAAATATATCTAACAAAAGATTTACATGTATAAAATGTAAAGAACTCCTACAAATCAATAAGGAAAAGAACACAATAAAAATAGGCAAAAGACTTGGACAGGCACTTCACAAAAAAGGATATTCTGGTGGCCAATAAACACACGACTATATACTCAACATCATTTGTATTCAAATTAACGTACTGGAAAGTCGCAATCACAAAGACATCACTACATGCTTCACAAAATGGCCACCATTTTAAACAGTGACCATACCAAGAGGGGACGAAGATGTGGAGCCCCTGGAGCCCTAATACCTTCCTGCTGGCAGTGGAAATGGACGAAACCACTTTGGAAGACTGTTCAGATGTAGGCATTGAAGCTGAGCGTCTGCATGCCCTACCATCAGCCGTTCCACCAGTGAGCAGAAAACTAGGAGAAATGAGTGTATAGGCCAACGAAATACAGATTAATAAGGGTGGACATCACAGCTTTATTTACGATAGCCCCAAACATGTCCGTCACCATCAGGATGGATAAAAACATTGTGATAGGGGCCAGCCCGGTGGCGCAGTGGTTAAATGCGCACGTTCTGCTTCGGTGGCCTGGGGTTCACCGGTTCGGATCCTGGGTGTGGACATGGCACCGCTTATCCAGCCATGCTGTGGGAGGCGTCCCACGTATAAAATAGAGGAAGATGAGCATGGATGTTCTCTCAGGGCCAGTCTTCCTCAGCAAAAAGAGGAGGATTGGTGGCAATTTCTTCCTCAAAAAAAAAAAAAGGAGGAGAAAAAAAATTATGATATTCACAGAATGGAGTAATCGCTGGGGTAAGAAATAATGACCTATAGCTACATGCAACTACACAGATGAATCTCATAGATACACCTCAGAGGACAAGAGAATACACACTGCATGGCTTCATTTGTTTGAATATCAAGAGTGGGTGAAACTAATCAACGGCAATGGAAATCAGAAGAGAGGATGTGGCTTGCAGAATAACAGCCCCCTGAAACGTCCCACCCTAATTCCCAGAAACTGTGAGTAGTTACCTGTTACACGGCAGAAGGGACCTTGCAGATGTGATTAAGGTTACTAATCAGTCGACCTTGAGAGAGGATCAGGGTGGAACTACTCTAATCTCATGAGCCCTTAGAAGCAGAGAATTCCCCTGGCTGGAGGCAAAAGGAGACGTCAGAGAGATTCAGCGTGTGAGAAGGATTGAGCCTCAGCTGTGGAAGGCAGGAGAAGGAGATGAATCCTGCCAACAACACGAACGAGCTCGGGAGCAGATTGTCCCCTGGACCCATCAGAAACGATCCCAGGCCGGCCGGCTCCTTCACTTTGGCCTGGTGACACCCTAAGCCAAGAACGCATTCAAGCTGCCTGGACTCGTCACCTGCAGAACTGTGGGGTGAGAGGGGGGTGTTGTTTTCAGCTACAGAGTTTGTGCTAATTTACTGTGGCAGCCACAGAAAACTGACCCAGCGAGTATTGACCGGGAGGGAGAATAAGGGGGACTTTTGAGATTCCAGAAAATTCTGTAACTTGCTCAGGTGGACGTTACATGGCATATGCATATGTCGTCTGCAGCCACAAAGGGCAAGGAATGACAGGTACCACCAAGGCTACTTGGTTGTTTAAGCAATCAGAGTTTATTGATAAAGGAGAACAGAATCAGGAGCGAAAAAGGGAACAGAACAAGGAGCGGGGAAGCAAACAACAAATCAGAACTTACAACGTCCGCACCGCAATCAACCGGGGGAGTCCCAATAGATTGTACGGCAGGCAGGAGTGCTGATTGTCCGGGTCTGGGGCAGAGCGTCCTCTCCTCAGTGAGACTCCCCATTGTTCTGTGCCTGTGGCTCCCTTTTATCCTAAGGTTATCTGGGTTCTGACTCAGGGTTTCAGACATTTAGATACTTCGAGTTATTTCTTTTTGTTCCCACGGATGGGACGTTTCTATAGTCCGGTCAGGTGCCCGTCGGAGCGGCCAGCCCAGACAAGGAACATGACACAGGATGTGTTCTCATTAACCTGTGCCTTGGAGTCAGGGTCGAAGTGACCATCTTTGGCCCAGAGCCCAGACACATTCTTTCACGTAGGGCCCAGGTCCCAGTGTCCCCGGAAGGTAGAGAGGTCAATGAACTCTGTACAGCATATGCGAAAATTAATTAAGCTTACACTTAATATTTTAAAACCCAATTAAAAATAGAAAATGGGTAGACAAGTCATCGCTCGTAGCTGTTAAGTTATAGTGGTATTGCAACATGGTCATAGAATGTAGCCTGTATAATTTCCTTTTTTCCTAATTTATCTTGACTTTCTTTGTAGACAGTGCTGGATGTATTTTTACAACTGTTCCCTAAGCATTTGACAAAATCCATTCTCTGCTTGTTAGCAACAAATTTATGGGTGCATATCAAGTTTTAAATTTGCGTTATGCAGGAGGAAATGTTTATTTCCCCTTTTCCTATTTCTACGGCGGGAATTCCCTTAGAGTAACACCCCAGGCTCTTTTCATCTTCTCAGGGAGAAGGAGAAATTTATCTGTTAACTTTTGGAGAAGTGGGGACATGCATAGCTCAGCCCTTTCCTCCAGACTCTCCTTGGGATCTGCCCGCTTGCAGGAGACCAGGTGTTTTGTTCCGCTGCTCCAAGCCAGAGAAGGTAGGGAGGCGAGCCCACAGCGGAGGCTGGCAGCTGTCCAGCATGCCTGCACCTCGCAAGGAAAGCTGCCCGACTGTGGGGTGAAATACTCACATGCCCACGTGGCTTGCAGAGAAGGAGACCTCATTCTCCAACAGCTTCCTCAGTAAGTGAGTAATATTTGGATCTCTAGCTGCCTCCTTCTTGCATCTATCTCTGGGTTGCTGCAGTGGGCCAAGAACTTTGAAAAGTATACAAAGAACGTAACTTCAGGGGCAAAATAATCCATGGGGATTGTGTTGCCTGAGCCTAAATGCAGGCCTTTGGTCTTGAGGGGTTACAAAGTTGGCAGCTCACAGAGCCAGGTAGCCTTGTCCTCGTGAGTGGCTGCTTTTTGTTTGTCTTTTTACAGGACTAGGTCTTGGTTGATGCCAGCCCCTTTGGCCTTAGTGAGCCATGCAGCTGAGAAAATGAATCAGTTACAGGAAAGAGAAACTCTGTCTACAGATCTTGAGATATGGCTAGATGGGAGCGGGAGGCAGGGCTGCACACCGCACCTGTAACGTCTTATGTGTGCAGAACGTTAAATGTATCCCACACATTTAAAGTAAGTGTTAAATGTCCTCCCCATTTGCCGTAGGGCACTAGTGGGTATACGGACAGCCTTTAAATTGTTAGTGCCACTTAACCACGGAGGCAAAAGACTCGTACCATGAAAACTACAAATGATTGAGGAAAGAAATTAAAGACATAAATAAATGGAAAGATATCTTGTGTTCACAGATTGGAAGATTCAATATTGTTACAATGCTAATACTCCCCAAAGAAATCTACAGGTTCATTGCAATCCCAATCAAAATCCCAATGACATCTTTGGCAGAAATAGGAAAATACATCCTAAAATCCATATGGAATCTCAAGAGACTGTGAATAGCCAAAACAATCTTGAAAAAGAAGAACAAAGTTGAAGGATTCACATTTCCTGATTTCACAATTTACTGTAAATCAAAACAGTGTGGTACCGGCATAAAGACAGACACATCAACCAGTGGAATAGAATAAAGATCGCAGAAACAAACCCATATGGGGTCAGACGATTTTCAACAAGGATCCCAAGACCATTCGGTACGGGAAAGGCTAGACTTTGAAACAAGTGGTACTGGGAAAACTGGATATCCACATGCAAAAGAATAAAGTTAGACCTTTACCTAACACTATATACAAAAATAACTCCAAAATGGATCAAGGACCAAACACAGCTGCTAAAACTATAGAACTGTTAGAAGAAAACACAAGTCAATGCCTCACAATATTGGATTTGGCAGTGATTTCTTAGATATGAAATCATATCCAAGCACAGGCATGGCCAACAAAAGAGAAAAATAGACAAATTGAACTTTGTAAAAATTAAAAAGTTTTGTCCATCACAGAACGCTGTCAACAGAGTTAAAAGGCAACCTACCGAATAGGAGAAAATATTTGCCAACCGTCTATCTGATAAGGGTTTGATATCCAGAAGATATACAGAATTCCTAAAACTCAACAACAAAATAACTAAGACCGAGTAAAAGTTGGGCAATGAATTTGAATAGACATTTCTCCAAAGAAGATACACACATGGCCAATTAGCACAGGAAGAGATGCTGAACATCTCTAGTCATCAGGGAAATGCAAATCAAAACCACAGTGAGATACCACCTCACATCCATTAGGAGGGCTACTATAAAAAATTTTTTAAAAACCCACCAGAAAAGAGCAAGTGTTGGCAAGGATGTAGAGAAATTGGAACCCTTGTGCACTGTGCGTGGGATTGTAAAATGGTACAGGCGCTGTGGAAGACAGTGTGATGGTTTCTCAAAAAATTAAAGATAGAATTACTGTTTGATCCAGCAACGCCACTTCTGGGAATATACTCGGGAGAATCGAAAGCCGGGACTCCCATCGATATTCGCACACCAGTCTTCATATCAGCGTTTTTCCACAGCAGCCAAAGGTGGAAACAACCCAAATGCCCAGTGATGATGAATGAGTAAACACAACACGGTGTCTACACCTGAGGAAATGTTATTCTGCATTAAAAAGGAAGGAAATCCTGCTGCATGCTACGACACGGATGGACCTCAAAGACATTAGGCTAAGTGAAATAAACCGGTCGTGAAAGGACAAATATTGCATGATTCCACTTAAATAAGGTCCCTAGAGTAGTCAAATAAGTAGAGAGAGAAAGTAGAACAGTGTCACCAGGGGCTGGGGGAGAGGACATGGTGAGTGAGTGTTTTAAGGGGACAGAGTTCAGTTTGGGATGACGGAAAGTTCTGGAGCTGAATGGTGGTGATGGTTGAACAACAATGTGAATGTGCTTTAAAGCCACTGAGCTGTACACTTAGAAATGGTCTCAATGGTAAATTTTATGTTATGTGCATTTTACTTCAACTTAAAAAAAGAGAAAGAGAATTGCATTTACCCAGTTAAAAAAAATTGTTGGTGCCACGCATGAGTAGGCTGTGTTCATTCAGCTGCCCCAAATTCTGTTCCTCTTTTCTTCAAACATTATTTTGATGCACCTTCAGGACCAAGAGACCACGGAGGGACCGACACTGACCTCCTCAGGCTTGTCTGGGGGTTCCAAGGCATGCTTCGCTGGCTAGATGTGTTCATCACAGAAGCTTGCTCGTGGTTTTAGAATTCAGATACCCAAACTGGCGACTTCACCCAGAGAAGGATGGTAGACTTTATAAATCATTATTTTTTTAAAAGGAACGGAGGCAGAGAAGTTTGCTGAGGTGGCGCGGGAATCAGCCTACCGTCGTGCGCACAAAACTCACAAGGTGGAGGGGGCGCTGTTGACGTCACTGGGAATCCATCAGGGCAGAAGGTCACCTTCAGGGCAAGCGTCCCCCAGGAAGATGGCTGGAGCACCCACGGAAATCACCGGGAAGCTGCCTCCGGGGTGATATAGAACTGACTGGGGGTGAGCCCCACTGGTGTCCTACCTGACGGCTGAGCTCCACAGGAGGGAGGAAAGGCGCTCACACCAGAGGCAGGAGGAGAAGCCCGCAGTCTACTGACAAAACTTAACGTGGAGCCCGCTGGCAAAGGCAAGAGGGTCCAGCTCCTGGACCACAAGCAGTGCACACAGCGGTGGAGTTGGAGCGGAGACGCAGTAAATTGATAGCTGACACAATAGGGACGAAACGTTCATAGTTCTTTTTATACAGTTCTTTGTATATTCTTTGTACTATTCTTGAACTCTTCTGTATGTTCGGAATTATTCTTAAGTTTAACAACTTAAATCAAAGAACCCCTTTGGCCGAAAATGGCCAAAAAATGATGTTAGGGAGGATGATTTTTTGACTTTAACAATTGCGCTGGACTCTAGAAGAGAATTTGATTTGGGACTTTAAAAGATTTTGGTTTCTTTGAACCTTTTACTCATGAGGGCACACTATTTGATTTCAGACTAATTCCTTTAAATTTTAATTTGCAAGGGAATCAAATTTTAGTATTTCGTCCTGGGAAATTTGCAATGGAAGGGGGTTTATTTGTGATATGGGCCTTCTTATTTTTGGCCTTTGACTATTGGCCTATATGCTAAATCTGGATCTCATTGCAAACTCTCTGAAGAGCTATATTGGACACGGCTTGATATCATTTGAGATGAATTATGGGAGAAGAGAGTAAACTTTCAATTCTGGCTATAGCAAGACCTTGGGGTTAATCAGTGTTCTGGTCTGACCCATTTCAAAACCTCTTGGCAGCAGACAGCAGACCCGGGACGATTCAGAGGGTGGGAAGTGATTGGTGCTGCCGGAGCAGCTGGATGAAGCTGGGAGCGGGGCTGTTCCCCTAGGCGGTTGATTGCCACCTGCTGACCGTGGACTTAATGGTTAAATCCAATGCTTAATGAAAAGAAGGTTAGGAAGTAGTGGAAGGAGCACTTATTCCCTACCCCTGTTTCCATGTGGAGGGAGTCCATCCAATTAACACTCCTGGCCTCTCTCCATCCTCTCGCTTACCAACTCCAAGGATGGATGAGCGAGTTACATGGTAGGCAACTTGGCCAAAAGGAACCGGCATTGGTTTGGGATCTGCTGGTCTTCTGACAGCGCTCAGTATGCTGTGCTCCTAAGCTCTACAGGGGTGGCCTGAGGTTGTCCAGTAGTGGACGTGGCAGAGGGGGTAAGACCATCGAATTCAGGAGTGAAGTATTACCAAGCCAATTTGATCAACCAACCCAAAGCCACTCCTCCAACAACTTGAATCAAGCTGATGCTTGCATCTCCACCTGCCTGACTCCTGGTCCGCTGCGTCCCTGCTTCTGAACTTGGGTGGGTGAAAAGAGGTGCTATTTATTAGCCCCCACAAACCCCAACTCATCATTCAAAGCATCTTCATCTTTTTAATTTTATTGTCTACATCAGTGCTGTCCAATAGGACCATAATGCGGCCACATACGTAAGTATACATTCTCTATAGTTACATTGAAAACATTAAGACAAACAGGTGAAATTGATTTTAATAATATATTTTATTTAATGCAATATGTCCAAAATGTTATCATTTCAACATGTGATCAATTAAAATTATTCATTAGATATTTTATGTATTTTTTTCAAATTAAGTGTTTAAAATCCAGTGTGTGTTTTACGTGGATAGCACGTCTCAGTTTGGACTTGCCACGTTTCAGGTGCCACATGCCTAGCGGCTACCGTATTGAACTGTACTGGCCTACGTGACCGTGCCCATCAGAGGCAGGAAGGCTCGTTCTCCTCTGCGATTTCGTCCAGGTGAATTAAACTGCGAATTAAGAATGTCTCTCCCTTCTCCCCCTCCCCCGCCACCCTCACCTTTTTCATCTTCTTGAGAGAGAAAGAAACGGTTCAAATTGCTTTCCAATATACTTTCCCTTCGACAGCTATTTCTTCAAATGTAACATTGTGCATTGACTAGAACACAATGGCCTTTTAGTTTTCTTTTGGTTGAAATTTAGATTTTAGACCCAAGGGAGTATGATTTACGGCTGACAAGAGCTTGCATTTCGTCACAAACTCAAGGGCCGCCTGAAGCTCGTGCCTGTGAGGGTAGACCTGGACAAGCTGGAATGATACTCGAAGGTGTCCTGAGGCCACCCACAGCTAGTCAGGTGCTGATGGACCCAGGTAAGGGAAGTTTCTCAAACCTAATCGGACCCCTCGCCTTTCCCCAGCCGTCCTGGGGTTCAGCTTGATTTTGACTGTGTCCCCACCTTTCTTCTACTATAGGACGGCCGGTCAGGAGCAGGACTGTTGACCAGCTGTTTGCTGCTGTCGCAAACCTCAGCGTGGGTGGGACACATTCACTGGCCCTTTGGAAGGCCCAACACTTTGGAAAAGCCTGGCACTTGTGTTGGTTGTGGTCTCAGGGGGCGTTTAAGGTGATGGCTGATGACTCCACTCTCACTGGGGCATGTGAATGCGCGCATCTTCCTCACCTGACTCAGAGTATACATCTCAGAACTGATAGGTTTCTCAGAACTCCCAACTGATCGTGGTGGAGGGGCCGCACCACCTCAGGGGCACCCGTGAAGAACCCCACTCGACCCGGAAGAGAAAGGAGGAAAGAGGGTGGGGGTTGGGCTGCCCCCAGCAGCACAGATAGTGAACAGGCTTTGCGGTGAGGAGCACAAAGATCTGACTAGCGGGGAGATATCACGAGGTGACGGCATTTGCTCAGCAGCATTCCAGGAGTTGGGGGAGATCCCACTGCAGAGAAGCAGACCCTGGCAGGGAGAGTGGCCTGGGGCGGAAGGTGTTGCAGGGAGGGAGGGAGCAGAGAGCTGCCTGGGCTGAGGCAGGAAGCCAGAGAGAGAGGCAAGAGGAAGAGTCTGTTCAGGCGCTTCTGCCTTCATGGAAGAGTCTAGAAGCAGAGAAGTGGGCAAAGAGGGAAGAATGAACCTCTCCTGCCCCCTTTGATGTTGGCTCAAGATCTTTGGCAAGGCTTAGAATTCCTGCCCAGGGCATTTTCTCCCAGATGTCGTTCTGTGAGTGGGGCAGGACCATCCGCACCCAGACGGAGTCCTGGAGTTCCTTCAGGTTACGCTCATTTCATGGCTGAAAACACCAAACTGAGAAATGGGCCAGTAGGCGTCGCGGATGAGTTTCGCGTCTCCATTTTCTGCCGCCTTCTTTTTTGATCTTCCAGACAGTCCACAAAACAAACAAAGCTCCAAGCTTAGGGGCTACCCATTTCATGCAAGGTATTTTGATTGATAATGTTTATTCCAAACTTTAAGGACACTCATACGCTAAAAGAACAATAGTGAATGTGGAGAAAGCTATTTACTTCCCTTTTGCTCCTGAAAAACTTAGAATAAGGAAAGGAGTCCTACAAATGCAGAAAACACAGTGGCCTAGGAGTGGGGTTACAACTATTTAAAACCCCTAGGTCATAAGATTTATAAAATAAATACTGGCAGGCTATAGTCCAGAATGTTGACAGAGGTTCTCTCTCCCTTCTACTTTTTAAATCTTCCCCAAATTTCCTAGGATATATTTCACTATTGTAATGTGGGGCGGGTGGGGAACTCCTTCTTTCCCTTCACAGCATCCTTTCCGATCTTAGGTATCCCAGTGCAGGGACTCTATTGTAAGAAAACAATCCTAATAATAATGCAACAAGCTTTTGGCACGCAGATCTTCGTTTTCCCACGATGTGTAACAAGAAATTTGAAATCATCTAAATGTTGCTGAAAGAGGAGGGGCAACTAGCATACCATTTGTTGCTTTTTCTTCCTCAAGCTCCTGTCTCCAGTCACACACCATATAATTCCCATAGCGCATCCCAGCAATGGTGCAGGCAAAGGCACGTGACCCAGTCCTGACCGATCAGAGTGGTCCTTGGCCCTTTTCCACTTGGGAGCCCCCAGCGGGAGGGAGCACTCCTGGGGATGCTCCGGCCATCTTGCCTGCATGCGGCTGAAGCCTGTCTGAGACGTGAAAGACAGACACTCTACGGCATCATTTTTATCCTCTGGATCCAGACACACCTGAAGCCCACTGCACCTCTATGCTTCTTAAGCACATGAGACAATAAATTCCTTTCTTTGCCTCAGCCAGTTAGAGTTGCTTTTGGCCACTTAAAACAGAAAGAGCGATGACTAATATACGTCTAATTAAAAGATTGTACATATAATCAAGAGAATATTTGGCAACATAAGAAACGGTCTCTATAATGTCAGGAGACTTCCTGCAGGCCCGATGTCCTGAGGAGCGCCAGGATCATGGGTGCTGGGGAGGACAGAGGGCTGTGGGCCTCTCGCCTTCTGGATGGAATCTGGTGGGGCAGTTTCCAGTGCCATCCTTTGTGTGCCAACCTGGGTGGGAGCAGAAGAGAGCAGAGAGGAAGTTGAGGGTGAGTGGATGGAGAAGCGAGAGCACAACATCCCTTCCCCCGGGGACCCTCCTCAGGGTCGTCTCCTCAGCACTTCAGGTCCAGCCCGGCCTGAATCCATACGTGTTTGACACAGCCTGACTGCGCGTGCGAGTGAGTGAAGGGGGACTGAAGAAGTGGAGGGACTGAGTTCGTATCCAAATGAAGGAGCAACGGAGGGGACACACTGACCTCCCCAACTCTCACTAGCTGACAGTGCCCTCAGCACCCACAGGGACCTCCCAGTGGGTCTGTATCCAGGCATCTCCCCTGCCACTCTTGCCTGCCCCTTTATTCTGCCCCAAGGTCCCTGGGCTCAGTCGCGTCATCCTCTCCCCGCTTCTGGATCCAGCTTCCCGACGCCCGTCCTGAGGGCTGCGGCAGAGTCCCCACGGCTCCCTCTGAAGATGAGCTCAGAAGCCTTTTTTCTTGCAAGAGTTTCTGTAAAGAAACAAACACCCCCATCAGAGGGCAGCTACAGAGAATCCCACAGGCTGGGCGGCTTCAAAGGCAGGAATGTCTCTTCTCATAGGTCTGGAGGCTGCCAGTCCCAGATCAAGGGGCTGGCCGATTCCTGGTGAAGACTCTCCTCCCGGCTTGTGGAGGGTCACCTTCTGGCTGTGTCCTCACAAGGTCTCTCCTCTGAGCCAGCGCAGGCAGAGAAAGAGAGAGTCCTCTCGTGCTTCCTTCTCCTCTTACAAGGACAACAGTCCCATAGGAAAGGGCCCCACCCCTACGACCTCATTCCACCCCAATTACCTCCCAGAGACCCCCATCTCCCAACAGTCACACTGGGGCTTAGAGCTTCAAGAGATGCACGTTAGGGGTGCACGTTTCAGTCCGTGATACTCCCTCCGACTCAGCGTCCTCTCCTGTACAAGGGGAAGAGCCTCTTTCCAGCACATGGACCTCAAGAAACCTCGAGGGAGAGACGGAAGGCGTGACCAGGTCTGTCCAGGTCAGGCGCCACTATCTCCAAGACGTACTAGATCCCATTTGGACCTCTAGGGCCACCATATGCCCCACGGCCTCAGGAACATCCAAGCAAACGTTGCCCACCCTGGCTTCCTTACCCCCTTGCTGTGAGCCTTGGTGCCCGTAGGCCCCGGTTAAAGCCCCCACTCCCTCAGGCTCCACCCGAGATGGCCGACGCAGCCTCACCTTCTGCTGCAGCCTCTCATAGCGCTGGGAGAGGTCCAGCAGCTTCTTTTCCAGCTCCCCAGCCTTGGCCTTCAGCTTTTCTGCAGACTTGGATTTTGCTCCCTCCTTCAGCTCCTTCCAGTCCTTCAGGAGGGCGGCCATGCAGGTGCAGAGAGAGATGCCAGTCACCGTACCATTTAGCAAGCGGGGATGTCTGGCCATCAGCAGCTTTATACGCTCGAAGACCTTTGGCAGCTTCCTGCCGCTTTCGACCGTGACTTGGCTAGTGGTCTTGATACCCTCGGCACCAGCGGCCTGCAGTGGGTGGGCGCTGGCAGTCTTAGAGGCACGGATCTTCTCTTTAACATCCTTGATGTTGTTTTTACTAGCATAGACAGCATAGGCAAGCTTTCCGGTAGTAATGCCATAATAGAGTCTGCCTTTTCCCTCAGTCTCCTCGGACCTTTGGCCATCGGTGGGCTCTGGGCTGCCGGCCTCAGCTTGGGCATTTTGGACTTCTTTCGCCAAGTTGGTCACGATGTTGGTGGCCCCAGCTATGCTCCCCAAAGTCTCCACACAGCCCAGGAGCACCAGGCTTCCTCCTCCCGTTGCTGGAGTGAGAGCTAAACCCAGGAGGCTCACGGCTCCTGAGACAGCAGAGACGGAGTTGGTCACCAGGCTGGCCTCCGTGAGTATTTTCTGCTTTTTCTCGATGTCGTCCGCACGGGCACGGAACTTTCTGATGTCCTCCTCTAGCTTCTCTTTCAAGATGGGAAACTCTTCCAAAAATCGCCTTTCGTCAGCTGACAGATCTGCATCGTTTTGCTCCATGTCTTCACTCAGAAGAAGGTCGTCCTCATCCCTGTGGATGAGTGAAAGAAAGATGTTGCTTCAGGCTCCCAGCTGGGAGAGCCAAATCCTGAGTCAGGCCCAGGGAGGTTCTGGATCTTCTTGCCACTCTTGACTTTGAACCCTCCCTGCATCTCCCTAACACCCCCGTTACCTCTGACCCGACCGTGCAAAGGCCCAGAGCCTTGTTGGGAGCTGCTGGGTCCATGAAGAGGGGCGTCTGGAGGGACAAAGGGGAGAAACGCAGCCTTGGCCAAAGAGAGGGAGAAGGCAGATTAGTCCTGAGGGACGTTTGCAGCCTCGCTCAGAGAGACTGTGAGCGGTCCCGGAGCAGAGGCCTTGGGGAAAGGCGAAGATCCTAGTCAAGATAAGGAACTTGTGACAGGCGGCGGCGGGAGAGGTCTGGGAAAAGGAGGAGAAAGAGGAGGCCAGGTGCTGGGAGGGAGGTTGGGGGTCCAGCAGACGTGCGGTGAGCGTTTGTTGATTGCCCACATGGTACTGGAGGCTGGTGATGCCACATCTGCTGATTAACAGATAATTGGGTTTAAATTAATCAATGCAGCATCACTAAAGGGCTTTTTGGTGACATGTGAGGCAAAAAGACTGAGTTCCCGCTTCACAGGCCTCACAGAGGTGAGGCCTCTGGGTGGGGCAATTTCTGCCCTTAGAATCCTATTGGCCAATGTCGTGCACCTCACTGGATCTTGACTTGCTCTTCAAAATATTTGTGTTACCAGTGGAATATTTTTTTCCTAGGAAAACATACCTTCACAAGCATGTTGAAAACCAGCGGGCAGACAGGCCCACTTTATGACTCATTCTATCGGAACACGCTAGCCTCGTATCTCGAGGATGCCCAGAGCGTTTCTCCAGAAGTAGTCCGCCCCCTGGGGACAAAGCTCTCCGGCTTACCCTTGCAAACCAACACCAGCCTGGCATTCCATCCCTGCCTGCTCGTCCCGCAG
Source organism: Equus caballus (assembly GCF_041296265.1). NCBI lineage: Eukaryota > Metazoa > Chordata > Mammalia > Perissodactyla > Equidae > Equus > Equus caballus. The sequence goes on along the minus strand of NC_091711.1, from coordinate 38,684,915 downwards.
CCTCTGTGGCACCAAATCCGCGCTCCTTTTGTCCGTGGGAGAATCAGAGGCGTCCCGAGGTGTCAAATGATTTTCTGGTTGGGAACATGAAAAACAAGCTCACTGAAGGGGCCACGAACCTTAGGAGATCCAAGTGGAGGGACCTTAGATTATGCGGAATCAAAAGAAAAACGAAACACTTTGAGGTACTAAATATTTGCAAACTATTGTTTTTACATTTTATGCTGAGGTGTCACTTACGTTCGAAGATAAGTACACAAATGAAGTCCTCAGCTCAGTAAATTTTGACACCTGTATGCACACCCGAGTGATCACTGCCCAGATCGAGATATGGAGCAGGTTTCCTCAACCCCTGCCTGGGCGAGACCCACCCGCCCCAGAGGCGACCACTATTCTCACTTCTGTAACCGTTGGTTAATTCGCCTGGTCTTGAACTTCATGTAAATAAAGTCCTTTGCTTGGCTTTTTTCAGTCAACGTACTGTCTATGAGATTCAGTCATGTTGTTGTGGGTATCAGCAGTTTTAAAAGTGACAACTGTGTACTATTTGACCATAGAAATACACTACCATTTATTTGTCTGTTCTTCTGCTGATTGAAATGTTTGGTTTGTTTCCATGCATCGGCTATCAGGAACCAATTGATTATAGTGACTAAAAGACCACCTTCACAGAACAAGCCAACAATTTATGAGGCCCCTTTGTATAAATTATATTCCCGGGGACCTATTAACATTACGAGAACTGCAAAGGCTCTGACTGAGCAGACAGGTGGGGTCTGGAATCCATCCCAGAATCCACTCGCCGAGTGGAGAGACCTGCAGCGAGGGCAGGGGGAGGTGCTGTGTTTGTCTGGAGAAATGGCGCCTTATTGATTGGCTGCACACAGCTGCCAGCCATTCGTAGAGCCATGTGCCCAGAGGGCTATGTCCCCTTGGCGGTTGGGGTGGCTGGGCTTTTCCTAGTAAGCCCTAAGGCAGCATGGGGGCTAGCAGGGGCCCTGATTAACTTATGTGTTAAATGATGGCTCAGGCTGGAAAACAGACTCCAGGTTTGCATGAGAGGAAGCAGGGGCACCAGTCAGGAAGTTGTTGCCGTGGTTGGAGCAAGAGGCCATGGCCGCCTGGACCTGGCTGGCCAGGGTGATGAGAGGGACCGGATGTGCAGGAATCCGCAGGATGGATCAGCGGATGTGGGAGGTGAGAGGGCAGAGTCAAGGATGACCTCAGGATGAGGCCGGTGTGGGGCCTGACTGTCTGTTACAACACAAAGCTTCTCTTTCCCGAGATGGGAAGGGTCGAGGGTTTTCTGGGTGGCCAAGAGAGTTCAGTTTGGGGCAGGTTCAGTTTGAGACCCCGTCAGACTTTCAAGTGACATTGAGGAAGCAGGGGACACATGAGCCTTGTTCTGGCTGGGAGATCAGATTTGGGAACCATCAGTGCAGAAAGTAGCTAAAGCCATTAAAACGGGATCGCCCTAGGGAGAGAGTGATCCTAGAGGCCAAGGGTGGTCCAAGAGAGAGCGCTGGAGCAGTCCGACAGTTAAGCCCAGGAAGAAGAGGTGAAGGCAGCAAGAGATGGACAAGGACCAGCTGGTGAAGTACCAGGAGAACTGAGAATGACGTGGTGGAATCCAAGCAAAACCGTCCCCAGACACGGACCCTAACCCGCTTCTCTGGTCCTGCCTAAATGCTACCCCTTTGTGTTTGACTAATTCTCTTGTGGAAAGGTGCAGCTGTTCCTTTATCTCACACCTTGGGGCCTTGAGCTCCTGCGGTTTTCAGTTCTGTTCCAGGAAGAAGCTCCAAGTAACAGCCACCCTGGACCCAGTTGCTCCAAAACAGCCCAGACCAGCCCAGACGACAACCACAAGACTGGCGCCTGCACAGACAGGCACTGAGTTCTCCTGAAGTGAGGTTGTTCACGTCGTAGGTCCCCCTCCTCTGGGATGGGCGAAGCAGCCAGTTTTAGGTCGTTCGATGTATGTAGAAGCATGATTTCTAACCACACATGAGCAATCTTATGCCCGCCTCTGCATGTAATGATGAAACCTCCCCTTTGAATACTCATGCCCCCCCCAAATAAAGATACCCACCTCCCTGTGCTCAGGGTGCCACAGCTTTGTGAAAATTTTCCCTATGGTCTGCATTTTGTTTGCTGCATGCTGCAAATAAAAATTCTACTTTGTGAAACAATGACTTCTGGTGTAGTTTGACTGAACTCCCAAGAAGGGACCCACATTTGGTCTGGTAACAAAATGTTTGAGTAGGACTGCCACATCTCTGGGTATCCTGGAATGTTCTGGGTCATTCTGCCTTCCATCTTTCTCTTACAAAGACCTCACCGGATCCTGCTTTACCCTCCAATGAGAATGGCTGGGATGGAGGAAAGCTCACCTTGGCAGATCTGTGATGTCTCTGTTGTTGCAAGATTTAAAGAGTGACAGGTGGCCGGCTGGGAAGAGATGCTGTATTACCTTTTTGGAGGAGAAAACAGACCCCATAATTAGCCTAGCACCATATGGTAAAGTGGATTCAAAGCCCCCTCTGTCACCACTTTGTGATTTCAAGAAAATTATCTCATGGCTCAAAGTTTCCCTTTCCTTATCTGTGAAATAGTTAGTAAAATGTCCACCGCAATAAATGTTAAAGAACAGTATTTTCTGTATTTTCCCAAGTTGCAAACAGGATAAAAATCCTCTATTCAAAGGGAAAGCCTCGGCAAAATGGCAGGGTGAGCTGACCCGGGACTCTCTCCCCTCCAAACTACAACAAAGGATTGGAAAAACTGAATTTCAGCCAATAATCCTAATGCCAGACTGTCAGAAAACTACAGAAACAAGACCACGGAGGACGGAGAGGCTGCAGCCGGCCTCAGAGGAGCTGGAACGGGGTAGGAGAGAACTTTGCTCCCTCCCCTAGAGTCTGGGATCGATGCCACGGGTGCAGGCAGGAGCGGGGGAGGGGCCGCACGACCGTGGGATCATCCAGGACTCCTGCAGCAGGTGCAGCGGAAACCTGCTGACGGGGGAAGGCGTCCGGGCACGGGGACCCCATCAAGCTAGGGCCCTGGGAGACCAGAGATCGAGAGCTGAGATCGGAATCCAGATCTGCACGCGAGAGAAAGTGCCCCTCCTCCCCAACCGGCTCTGGGTGCCGCCATCTTGCCCAAAGGCAGAGAGCTCAGAACGCATGGCTCTCAACCCCCATCTAGTGGCGACAGGATGTAACTGCAACCAAATACTACCATCATGCGCAAAAACCGCTCCTCTACCATCCAGCAATTTATAAAAGCTCCAGACCAGAAGGAGAACAATAAAATCACAGAATTAAGTCCTGAGGACTTGGAAATAGGTAGACTAAGTGAAAATGAATTTAGAGTAGCTGTCATCAAAAAAACTCAATGAGGTAGAGGGAAAGATAGAGAAATAAGTCAACGAGTTCTGGAGTTACTTCACAAAAGACATTGAAATTATAAAGAAGAATCAAACAGAAATACTAGAGATGAAAAATACAATGGACCAGCTAAAACAGAATACGGATTCCCTGAATGCCCAGGTAGACACCATAGAGGAGCAAACTAGCATAATCGAAGATAGACAGGCTGAACGGCTCCAGAGAGAGGAAGAAAGAGAACTAAGGATTAAAAAGAATGAGGAAAATATCAGAGAAATAGTGGATTCAATGATGAGAATGAATTTAAGAATCATTGGAATTCCTGAGAACATGGAAAAGGAAAATGGAGCAGAAAGTGTGCTTAATGAAATTATAGAAAAAAAACTTCCCAAATCTAGGGATTGAGGGAGAAATGTGTGTGGAGGAAGCTTTCAGCTCTTCTAGATTTGTCAATATAAAAAGACCTACTGTAAGGCATATAGTAGTAAAAATGGCAAAAATGAAAGACAAAGAAAGAATACTCAGGGCAACAAGACAGAAGAAAACAACCTGCAAAGGAACTCCTATCAGACTTTCAGCAGATTTCTCTACAGAAACCTTACCAGCTAGGAGAGAATGGAGTGACATATTCAAAACTTTAAAAGATAAAAACCTTCAGCCAAGAATACTCTATCCAGCAAAAATATCCTTCAGATATGAGGGAGAAATTAAATCTTTTCCAGACAAACAAAAGTTAAGGGAATTTGTAACCAAAAGTCCTCCACTACAAGAAATCCTCAAGAAGGCTCTCATACCTGAAAAAAGAAAAAAAGGGAGAAAAGGGTCACAAACCACAGAGTAGGGAGACAGATAGATAGAACTAGAATAGGATGGCAAATATTCAACCATAGCATTAGGATAAAGGTAAGGAAACCACCAAAGCAAAGACGATCTTATCACTCTAACTACAAACTCATAATACGAGTTGGAATAAGAGATGAAAATAATAATTTAGGAGGGGAAGAGCAAAGGGACTAAATCAGTCTAGGTCAAGTAAGTAAGAGACCACCAGAGAATAGACTATATTATACATGAGACTCTAAATACAAATTTCAGGGTAGCCACTAAACTAAAAAACAGAACAGAGCCACAAAACATAAATAAGGAAAAATCTAAGAAACCCAGCATAAGAAATTGCAGAAGTCAATGGGTAGGCTAAAACACACAGGACGAGAAACAAAGGTAATGCAGGAAAAACAGATAATGAGCAACAGAATGACAGTTTTAAACCCACATGTATCAATAATCACCCTCAATGTAAACAGATTGAACTCTCCAATAAAAACACACAGAGTGGCAAAATGGATTAAAGAACAAGATCCAACAATTTGTTGCCTCCAGGAAACACACCTCAGTCCCAAAGACAAACACAGCTCAGAGTGAAGGGGTGGAGGACAATACTTCAAGCTAATAGCAAGCAAAAGAAAGCAGGTGTTGCAGTACTTATATCAGACAAAACGGATTTCAAAATAAGGCAGGTAAAGAGAGACACAGAGGGACAATATATAAGGATCAAAGGGACACTTCATCAAGAAGAAATAATGCTTATAAATATCTATGCACCCAACACAGGAGCACCAAAGTTCATAAAGCAACTATTAACAGACCTAAAGGAAGATGTTAAAAACAACACAATAATAGTAGGGGACCTCAACACCCCACTCACATCAATGGACAGATCATCCAGACAGAAAATCAACAAGGAAATAGTGGAGCTAAACAAAAAACTAAAATAATTGGACTTAATAGACATATATAGAACACTTCATCCAAAAACAGCAGAATACACATTCTTCTCAAGTGCACATGGAACATTCTCAAGGATAGACCATATGTTGGGAAACAAGGCAAGCCTCTACAAATTTAAAAAAAATTGAAATAATAACAAGCATCTTCTCTGATCATAATGCTATAAGGCTAGAAATTAATTACAAGAAAAAAGCTGAGAAAAGCACAAGGATGTGGAGACTAAACAATACGCTACTGAACAAGCAATGGGTCATTGAAGAAATTAAAGAAGAAATAAAAAAAATACCTGGAGACAGATGAAAATGATAACATGCCATACCAACTCATATGGGATACAGCAAAAGCTGTATTAAGAGGAAAATTCATCGCAATACAGACACATCTTAACAAACAAGAAAAATCCCAAATAAGCAATCTTAAACTACACCTAACCAAATTAGAGAAGGAAGAACAAACAAAGCCCAAAGTCAGCAGAAGGAGAGAAATAATAAAGATCAGAGCAGAAATAAATGCTATTGAAACGAAAAAGTCGGTAGAAGAATCAATGAAACAAAGAGCTGGTTCTTTGAGAAGATAAATAAAATTGACAAACCCCTAGCCAGACTTACAAAGAAACAAAGGGAGAAAGCTCAAATAAACAAAATCAGAAATGAAAGAGGAGAAATAACAACAGACTCCACAGAAATACAAGGGATTATAAGAGAATACTATGAAAAACTATATGCCAGCAAAATGGATAATCTAGAGGAAATGGGTAAATTCTTGGACTCCTACAATCTCCCAAAGCTCACTCAAGAAGAAGCAAACAATTTGAACAGACCAATCACAAGGAAAGAGGTTGAAACAGTAATCAAAAACATCCCAAAGAATAAAACCCCAGGACCAGATGGCTTTCCTGGGGAATTCTACCAAACTTTCAGTGAGGATTTAATACCTATCCTTTTCAAGCTATTCCAAAAACTTAGGGAGGATGGAACACTTCCTAACACATTCTATGAGGCCAACATCACACTGATACCAAAGCCTGACAAGGACATCATGAAAAAAGAGAACTACAGGCCAATATCGCTGATGAACATAGAAAAATTCTAAACAAAATTTTGGCAACCAGAATTCAGCAATTCATCAAAAGGATCATACATCATGATCAAGTGGCATTCATACCAGGGACACAGGGATGGTTCAACATCTGCAAATCAATCAATGTGATACACCACATCAACAAACTGAGGAATAAAAACCACATGATCATCTCAATAGATGCAGAGAAAGCATTTGACAAGATTCAACAGTCATTTATAATAAAAACTCTGAACAAAATGGGCATAGAAGGGAACTACCTCAACATAATAAAGGCCATACATGACAAACCCACAGCCAACATCATACTCAATGGGCAAAAACTGAGCGCCATCCCCCTGAAAACAGGAATGAGACAAAGATGCCCTCTATCACCACTCTTATTTAACATGGTACTGGAGGTCCTGGCCAGAGCAATCAGGCAAGAAAAAGGAATAAGAAGAATCCAAATAGGGAAGGAAGAAGTGAAACTCTCGCTGTTTGCAGATGACATGATCTTATACATAGAAAACCCCAAAGAATCCATTGGAAAACTCTTAGAAGTAATCAATAACTACAGCAAAGTTGCAGGGTATAAAATTAGTTTGCATAAATCAGTAGCATTTCTATATTCTAATAATGAACTAACAGAAAAAGAACTCAAGAACACAATACCATTCACAATAGCAACAAAAAGAATAAAATACCTCGGGGTGAATTTAACTAAGTGAAAGACCTATACAATGAAAATTACAAGGCCTTTCTGAGACAATTGGATGATGACATAAGGAGATGGAAAAACATTGCATGTACATGGATTGGAAGAATAAACATAGTTAAAATGTCCGTTCTACCTAAAGCAATTTACAGATTCAATGCTATCCCAGTAAGAATCCCAATGACATTCTTTACAGAATTAGAACAAAGAATCCTAAAATTCATATGGGGCAACAAAAGACCCTGAATTGCTAAAGCAATCCTGAGAAAAAAGAACAAAATGGGAGGCATCACAATCCCTGACTTCAAAACATACTACAAAGCTACAGTAATCAAAACAGCATGGTACTGGTACAAAAACAGGTGCACAGGGGCTGGCCCCGTGGCCGAGTGGTTAAGTTGGCACGCTCTGCTGCAGGCGGCCCAGTGTTTCATTGGTTCGAATCCTGGTCGCGGACATGGCACTGCTCATCAAACCACGCTGAGGCAGCATCCCACATGCCACAACTAGAGGGATCCACAACGAAGAGTATACAACTATGTACTGGGGGGCTTTGGGGAGAAAAAGGAAAAAAATAAAATCTTAAAACAAAAAAGAAAACAAAAGAAAAAACAGGTGCACAGATCAATGGAACAGAATTGAAAGCCCAGAAATAAAACCACACATCTATGGACAGCTTATCTTCAACAAAGGAGCTGAAGGCATACAATGGAGAAAAGAAAGTCTTTTCAACAAATGGTGCTGGGAAAACTGGAAAGCCACATGTAAAAGAATGAAAGTTGACCATTCTTTCTGACCATTCACCAAAATAAACTCAAAATGGATCAAAGACCTAAAGCTGAGACCTGAAAGCATAAGGCTTCCAGAAGAAAACATAGGCAGTACACTCTTTGACATCAGTATTAAACGGGTCTTTTCGGACACCATGTCTTCTCAGAGAAGGGAAACAAGAGAAAGAATAAACAAATGGGACTTCATCAGACTAAAGATCTTCTTCAAGGCAAATGAAAACAGGAGTGAAACAAAAAAACAACCCACTAACTGGGAAAAAATATTTGCAAGTCATATATCTGACAAAGGCTTAATATCCATAATATATAAAGAACTCACACAACTCAACAACAAAAAAATCAAACAACCCAATCAAAAAATGGGCAGGAGACATGAACAGACATTTCACCAAAGAAGATATACGGATGGCCAATAGGCACATGAAAAGATGCTCATCATCGCTGATCATCAGGGAAATGCAAATCAAAACTACACTAAGATATCACCTTACACCCGTTAGAATGACAAAAATATCTAAAACTAATAGTAACAAATGTTGGAGAAGTTGTGGAGAAAAAGGAACCCTCATACACTGCTAGTGGGAATGCAAACTGGTGCAGCCACTATGGAAAACAGTATGGAGATTCCTCAAAAAATTAAAAATAGAACTACCATACGACCCAGCTATCCCACTACTGGGTATCTATCCTGAGAGCTTGAAGTCAGCAATTCCAAAAGTCCCATGCACCTCTATGTTCATTGCAGCATTATTTACAATAGCCAAGACGTGGAAGCAATCTAAGTGCCCATCAACTGATGAATGGATAAAGAAGATGTGGTATATATACACACGGAATACTACTCAGCCATAAAAAAAGACAAAATCGTCTCATTTGCAACAACATGGATGGACCTTGAGGGAATTATGTTAAGTGAAATAAGCCAGATAGAGAAGGACCATCTCTGTATGACTCCACTCATACGAGGAATTTAAACATGTAGACACAGAGAACAGATTAGTGGCTGCCAGGGGGACAGGGTGGGCACAAAGGGAGAAGTGGTGCACCTACAACATGACTGACAAACAATAATGCACAACTGAAATTTCACAAGATTGTAAACTATCATTAACTCAATAAAAAAATGTGAAAAAAAAACAACAAAGGGAAAGCCTCTCAGATTGGATCAGAAGGCAAAACCCTTCTTCCTGGTGCAGAGAGGGAGACATGTTTACAGATGGAGATTTCCTTTACAGTGTAAATGTCTCTTAACAAAGGGAAAGTAAACTCTACTTTTCAGAGTCTCTCCTGTCTGCCGTTTTTAAAAGTAACCAGCCCAAAGTAATCCTTATCATCACCACACAAAAATAACCACTGTGGACATTTTATTTACAAGCGAAAAATAAGAAAATTTTCAGACTCATGTTGCTCATAGAGTTTGGTGTGAATTGTTGTCACATAACATAATATCACAGGTTCCCTATCTTGGTCAGTAGTTTCAAACAGGATGTTTAAAGGCTGTGTAACATTTCAGTATATGGATGTATGATTCCATATTTTAATAACTCCCAAACTGTTGAATCTTTGAGTTGTTTTCAGTTTCAATTTTTGGTTTGGTTTTGTTTAAATAAATAATTTTGGTTTTATAAATAATTTTTGATCCTTCTGTAAATGTTGGTCCATGATGAGTATTTTAGGCTGGTTACTTTTAAAACTACAGATGAGAAGCCGGCTCCGAGGACTGGAATTTTGCTTGCCCTTCTGAGAGACATTTGCGTTTGTGAAGGAAGGGGGGGTGACCTTGTAGGGACCCGAAATTGGCCACCCCAGGATATGTCTCTTTGGCATCAGGATTGTTTTGGGCTGATTGCTTTCGATAAACTGGGACAGGGAAGGCGGCTCTGGGGAATGGAACTTGCCCTTGTTGGGACACATTTACATTTGTAAGGTAAATCTCTGTCTGTAAAAGGTGCCTCCCTCTCTGTACCAGGAAGAAGAGGAGAGATGACCTTATCCCTAGAAACTCTTAATGGGGAAGGCAAGAACTTAAGTTGGTTGCTGTCTGGCAATCTCATGTAACTGGTTTAGGGTGGTGGCGTCTAACCTTTCTAACCTTTACTTAATCCGATTTGATTCTTGTCTAAAAGTCATGGGATCACCTAATGACCAGATCCCACCTGCACTGATACCATTTTAACTTTTTTTTCATGTTCTTTCCTTTGTCTTGTAAAGAGATGAATCATATACCTATGCCTTAAATTTAGCCCTAACCCTCAACTCAGGGCAGCAGCAGGAGCTCTGACTGCCCGTGGGTCCTGTCCCCACGCACCAGCTCTGCCTGCCCATGGGCCCTGTCCCCATGCCAGCGGGGGCAGCAGAAGCAGCGGCAGCAGCAGCAGCAGAAACTCTGACTGCCCATGGGTCCTGTCCCCATGCTATTCTACTCTCTAAATAAAAGAGCACTACTGCCATATCTTAAGAGTCTAAGAAATCTTTCTTTCGACTCCTCGGCTCACCAACCCCGCATCAGTCCACATGCTTGGTTATTTCTTTGGGATGGTCTTTGAGGTAGAATTAAGATATCGAAGATAAGAAACGTTCTCTCCTCGGGGCTGCCCCAGTGGCACAGTGGTTAAGTTCCTGTGCTCTGCTTTGGGGGCCCGGGGTTCACCAGTTTGGATCCCGGTTGCTGAGGTCTGCACCCCTTATACAGCCATGCCGTGGCAGCATCCCACATACTCAATAGAGGAAGATGGGCACAGACGTTCACTCAGGGCCAATCTTCCTCAGCAAAAAGAGGATGATTGCTGGTGGTTGTTAGCTCAGGGCTAGCCTTCCTCAAAAACCAAAAGAAGAAAAAAATGTTTTCTCCTCTCTGATCTATAAAGCTAGGTTTTGGGGGTTTGGCTCAGGGTGCTCATGGTCTGTAATACGAGGCAACCTTTTTGTTCTTACTTGTGCCAGACATGCATCTACTTGTTTTATACACTTTTAATCCTCTCAACGACCCCGGGAGATAGAGGCTAATATGATCCCATTTTACAGATGAGCAAACTGAGGCGCAGGGAGGCCGGTCTTGTGCAACTGGTAAGCCGGAGAGCCCAGACTGATTCCAACTAGGCTTACAATGTGAGTCCAGAGCAATAGATCTGGATATGGGGCTAGAGCTCCCCAGGGCAGATTGGTAATGTCTGTGGCATTTTAGTGGGTGGGGATCCCTCCTGCTGGCGTCTAGCAGGTGCAGGCCGCCGATGCTGCTCAGCACCCATCATGCCCAGGACAGCCCCAAACAAGGAATGAGCCCGTGCCAAGTGTCAGCAGTACTGATGTTGAGAACCCTGGTCTGCGGCCCCATCTTTGTCAGCACCCAGTGATGCCTCCTCCGTTTTTCCTATTAGTCCCATCAGACGAAGGGCAAAGGTGACAGCAGGGAGCCCTTTGGTTGGATCCGGTCCCATCTGCTCCCTACTGACCTTCTCCCGCTGGGTGTGACGGGACCTTTGTGTTGGGAAAGGACAGAATTGATGGGAGAGGATCAGAGACTGTATCTCATTTGAGAGCTTCTATTTATGGCCGTCTTTCTTTGTTCTATCGTGGCCCCAACGGCCCCTGCAAACCAACTCCCACAACCCTCCAGTCGAAGCAAGAAAAGGGAGCTCCCTCTGAAAGCACAGCTTTGAGCCGTTCCCACTGGTCTTCACTCCTCTCCCCTCCCCGGCCCGGCATCCAGGAAGCCCCGTGCGATGGGGTGGCAGTTTCAACACAGCTCCCCCAACGTCCTTTTTCCGGAAACATGACACCCCTAAAGCACTCCTACAGAGACCTTCTAGGGAAACTCCTGTCACCACAAGGTCTCCCACACTCTGGGGGCCAGGCCGTCTCCACCTAGGGCCCTGGGGGTCCCAGCCAACGGAAGGGAAGATGCAACTTGTTGGTCATGTCACACTCTTCACCATGTCTTCATTTCCACGTCACCCAGCCCGTGAGGGAGAGGTTCCCACCCTGACTCGTCACGTAAAGAAGTGGAGCCCCTGCCCTGTCCTGGCTCAGAGTTGCAACCTGGCTGGACGGGGCTTTGAACCCCAATGGCACTGACAGCAGCTCTTTGTCCTAAACCAAGTGCCCATAGCCAGCCCCTTGGGCACCTTGTCCTGCGGGGGCCCCGAGGCAGCCCTCCCTCCCCTCCCTGCCCTCCACCCCATCTCAAGGAAGCCACCCTGGGGCCTCGGTCCCGAGGGACAGGAGGACTTCCCCTTCTGGTCTCACCTCGGGGCGGGGGGGGTGCCTCCGGTCCGTCCAGGGCTGTGAGCCTCGGGCTGCAGGAGGACGAGCCCGCAGGGTGGATCTGCAGCCGGGTTTGCTGCCCGGGGAAGAGACCGAGGAGCTTCTGGCTTCTTCCCAGCAGGGAAGACAAAACCGGGTCTGGGCAGCTGCTGCAGACACAAAATGCCAGAGCCCATCACCACGTTTCTGGGAAGTCAGGAGCTTATTGAGGAATGGCTTTCACTTTTACTTTCCTTTTTGCTTCTTTTACTAAGAAATGTTCAGTGAGGTGAGGGAGCTGAATGAGAGACCAAAGGTCCACTTCTCCTTTCCTGCCTGTGTCACGGGCAGGGCGAGGGTGCCTCCCTCACGCGAGGACTCCAAAGCTGAGCAGACCCCTTGGAGCAGTGTCACCGGGAGCCGGTTCCCCTGCTGCCCTTGGCCTCGAGTCCTCATCTGTGAAATGGGTGTTAGATCAGCTCCTGGGGCACAGAGCTGTCTATGAGCGAGGGACGCAGCGCCCGGGGTGGGGGCCGCGCATCCAGCCAACGCATCAGCGGTGACTGCAACATTGTCCTCGAGTCACTCTCCCAGCCTATGAGGTGGATGATAGTAAAGGTCTAAAACCTCTTACCTGTGATTCGGAAATGCTAAGCGCTCCAGAAACAGAAGCGTTTTCCCATAATTCTTTTGGTGGTGGAACCTGTTCTGAACTGGTGCAGGTTTGCAGGTTTTGGGTGTCCCACTGGATTTGAATATTCGTAGTTTCACTGCAGAAATATGAATAGCATGTGACTGAGGAGGGCTGCTGGGGATGTTACCTAATATATAATATCTGCACCTTTCCAAAAATCCAAAGAATTGGAAACTCTGAGACGCCTCTGGCCCCAGTGATGGGAGAGACAGGATTGTGGTCTTGATTCTCCCACTTTGCAGATGAGGAAACTGAGACCTCATGAGGGTTCGTGACCTGCCCTGGGTCACACAGCTACGCAATGGCAGAGCCGGGTCTAGACTCCACGTCTGTGGGAAGGAGCCGACAGTGCAGTTGTGGGCTGAGGCCGTGGCTCTCCGTGTGCGTGCCAGCTGGGAGCAGGGGCCATGTGGGTTTTCCATATTGACATGCCCAGACTTCCCCAGGTCCTCTCCCCTGCCCTCCCTGAGGCCACACTGGGGGCTGTTGCTTTGCAGAAGGTGTGGCCCACCCAGCCAGTCTTGGCTCTGCAGGGGTTGGCGGCCGACTGACGTCCCCTGGGCTCCACGAGCAGGAAGGAGAGGCTGGTCAGCCCCTGAGCTGGGATCACAGGTGCCTTTCAGCCCTGGCGTCCCGGCCTCCTGAGCTTGGGGTTGCTCTGAACAGGGGCCGTCCTGAGCTGGAGCTGGCCACCCAGGCAGCCGAGCCATCCGGGCCCCATGCTGTTTTCCCAGCAACAGAGCCAGAGGTCGCGCATCTCCTCAGACCTGGGAGCACTGGAGACCAGCCGGCCACTGGCCCAGGGCTGGAGTTTCCCATGGCTGTGCTGGTGAGACAGTAGCCCCAGGAGGTGCTGGGTGACCAAAGCAGTGTGTCACACGCAGGGAAGGCTGCCTACGTGGGGAGATGGAGGAGGGGGCCCTGGAACTCAGATGAGCCCGAGGATGGAGAGGCTTCATCTCCTGAACCTTGCCTGCCATTCAGGGCCCCACTGGCTGGACGGGACCAGCTGCCCGCCAGAGACTGAGGCGCTTGCAGTTGAAAGCACTCTTTCGGGTAAAGCCAGTCATTTAAGGGGTGACTGTTCAGGCAAATTCAGGTTCAGCTTTTCTATCAGGGCTGTTTCTCTCCCCTTGAAAGTTTGCTGTGCCCCAGGGTGGCCTCCGGGTGTGGGTGCCCGTGCAGGTCCTCTGGAGTCCTCCCCCGACTGGACACCCGCTGCCTCCAGCTGCTGGAGTCCGCCCGGCGCCGCTCTCTCCTAGGTTGGTGGTGCCACCTTGGCTGTGTGAGCTGCAGGTGTCTGGTTCCAGCCACACCTGCATCCCGCCCACCCTGGGAACAGGCTCCCATCTCTCTCTGAGGTCCTGTGCCCTCAGCCCCAGCCCAGGAACAGAGGCAGGGGATATAGGGGATGTCTCCGCCTCTCTCCACCTAAACAGCCACGGGCTCTTCTCTGCTCCAGGAGGCCGTCTCCTGCTCCTGCCCCAACCCTCGCAGCTCCTAGCTGCCTTCTCTTCCACCTGGGAGTTTTTGTACCCCTTCTGCCAGAGTTGAGCAGGCTGGGGAGGAGCTGGGGTTGGGAGGCCACCCTCTGACTTCGTTCTTGTCCCTCCCATCCCGGAAGGCTTCTCCCTACACCCTCTCTGTGGGCACTACCACAGGTCCCAGCCCCTCCCCTCCCCTAAGGACTTGTTCTCCTTTGTTCTTCTTCCTTGGGAGCTTGACCACCATGGTTTCGCCAATGGTGAAAGGGGTTGGAGGAGCTGGGACCATTTACAAATTCTGTAGGGCAAGCCATGCGTTGGAAGGTGTTTCAAAAACATCCCTGTTACACTTGTCAAAGGCCTAGAGAATTCCTACTGTTAACAAACAGCATTTTCACTTGTAACCCAAACGAGGATGGGTGGGAGGAGTACCTGTTTAATCGGTCTGATTGCTGGAGGTGAGAACCATCTTGTCACCCCCACACAGACACCTCCTCGGGTGGCCTGGGGCTGTGATTTTATTAAGTTCTTTGAATACAAGAGACAGAGATGGACTGGCTGATTTGAACGTCAACATTGTTCGGGAGGCCCCTGGAGCAGCTCCCGCCTCCAAGGTAGGGTTGAACCACAGGCCTGGGAGGGAGCTCCGGGGACCACTCTCGAGCTGTCCCCATCAGGGGCTCAGCCACCTGTCCCTTCTCATCCCCTCCAGTTACACGTTCCTGTGAGAGAATCCAGTTGACCTAGCTGACGTCATGTGCCCCCTCCGATGTTTTGGGGGTGTCTTAGTCCATTCTGGCTGCTGTGACAAAATGCCCCAGTCTAGGTGGCTCATAGACAACAAACATTTATTTCTCACGGTTCTGGAGGCTGCAGGTCAAGGTCAGGCTGCCAGATGGGAGGGCTCTGGTGACGGTGCTCCTCTGGGTTGCAGTGTCCACTTCTCACCATGTCCTCACACGGTGAAGGGGGCCAGGGAGCCCTGTGGGGTCTCTGAGAAGGACACTAGTCCCATTCATGGAGGATCCCCCCTCATGACCTGATCACCTCCCCAAGGCCGCGCCTCAGAATCCCACCACACTGCGTGCAGGATCCCAACCCGTGAGTTGTGGGGGGACACAGACATTCAGACCGTAACAGGGCGGTGGGCGTGAAGGTGAGGGCTGTTGGCTAACACACTCACCAGAACCCCGTGGGTGGAGGAGAGACAGTTACCCAACGAAGGGGGCGTTGTTCCCAGAAAAGGCCCAGAGAGGGTGTTGGGCAGGCGGAAGCCACATGTGTCCACTGCATCCCATCCTTTATCCATCACACGCACGCGCACACACATGCCCACCCTTCTTCTTGGAATAGGGTTAAAAAATGCCTTCCTCATGCGATGCGACAACCCAGACAAAGCACCACAGGTTTCCACTCCTCTCCAAGGGCAGAGTCCTCAGTCCTGCCCAGTGACTGTGTCCAAAGGCTGTGGAGCCACCCAGGGGAGTGCTGGGCTCTGAATCCTGACCTCTGGCCTTCTCTTCTTCTATCACCAACTTTGCTGACATTCTTGAATCTATGACCTGA
The DNA here is from genome assembly GCF_041296265.1 of Equus caballus. Lineage (NCBI taxonomy): Eukaryota > Metazoa > Chordata > Mammalia > Perissodactyla > Equidae > Equus > Equus caballus. The sequence continues at coordinate 38,669,181 of NC_091711.1, read as the reverse complement.
GGGGGAAAGTTGACCAGCACTCAGAGAGGAAAGAGGATGAGGAAGAGAAGGAAGGAAAATTCTGAAAAGCTATCCCACAACACACCAAGCAAGGAGTTACAATCTTTTGGTTATAATCTTTTTCTGAAATTAACATTAATGTTATTATTACCAGTTTGGGGAAACATTCATAATAATATTAGTAGCACTCGTTATAGCTAGAATTTACTGAGTGCGTGCCATGTGCCAGGCTTTGCAAGTTTTAGCTCAAGGGCATAGCGGGTCTTTGTGAGTTCCCTCCTCCATTGCCTGTCACCTTCTCCCCTTGCCTTCAGCCAGCTCCTCAGCAGGTGGGAGTCCTTGTTTCGGGGAAGACCCTGCCCTTCACATGGTCCAGAATCAGGTGGTGGGAGCCTTCCAGCAGCCTTTCTCCAGCCATGATGGGGCACGATGCGTGGATCCACCCCGCCCCGCACCTGGTGCATACTGGCAAGGCTGCTTCCCTTTGATGAACACAGGCGGCCACTTGTGCCAACAACATAATCCTCTTTTTTCCCCTATTTGCCTCATGGCTCGGGAGGTCAGAAAGGGCAGCTCACCAACAACGTGAATGTATTTTGTGCTGCTGAACTGTACACCCGGTTAAGATGGTACATTAAAAAAAATTTTTTAAAGCCAGCTCAAAGTAAAATGGGGCAGCTGCTCTGGTCAACAGTTCCTTAAAAAGTACACATACCTGAGCCAGGCCTGATGGCCTAGTGGTTAAAGTTGGGTGTGCTCAGATTTGGTGGCACACATTCAGCTCCCGAGCATGGAACCACACCACCTGTCTGTCAGGAGCCAGGCTGTGGCGGTGCCTCACATAGAAGAACTAGAAGGACCTACAACCAGAATATACAACTATGTCCTGGGGCTTGAGGAGGAAAAAAATAAAAGAGAGGAACGTTGGCAACAGATGTTAGCTCAGAGCAAATCTTTCCTAGCAAAAAGAAAAAAAAAAGGTCAACACACCATCGATGGAAGATTGGATAAATAAAATGCATATCCATATGATGGAATATTATTCAGCCATTAAAAGAATAGAGTATTGGGGCTGGCCCCGTGGCCGAGTGGTTAAGTTCACACGCTCTGCTGCAGGCAGCCCAGTGTTTTGTTGGTTCGAATCCTGGGCACGGACATGGCACTGCTCATCAAACCATGCTGAGGCAGCGTCCCACATGCCACAACTAGAAGGACCCACAATGAAGAATATACAACTATGTACCGGGGGGCTTTGGGGAGAAAAAGAAAAAAAAAAAAGAATAGAGTATCAATATATGCTACAATTTCACTTCTGGGTATCTGCCCAAAAGAGTTGAAAGCAGCCTCTCAGAGATTTGTCTATCCGCGTTCATAGCAGCTTATTCACAATAGCCGAAGACATTATGCTAAGAGAAAAAAGCCAAACACCAAAGGTCACATAGTCTATGATTTCATTTATGTGAAATGTCTAAGACAGGTAAGTTCACGGAGACAGAAAGCAGATTGGTGGTTGCTAGGAGACTAGGGGAAGGGGGGCTGGGGGGCTATTGTTGAGTGGGGACAGAGCTTCAGTTTTGCAAGATGAGAAGAGTTTTGGAGATGGATGGTGGTGCTGGGCGCACAAAAACGTGAATGTAACAATGCCATTGAACGGCACACTTAAAAATGGTGAAGATGGTCAATTTGATGTGAATCTCCCAGATGGCACGCTGCTCTTTGCTCTCCGAGATCTCCTGTAGGTGAGGGCCCAGGTGCACACAGGAGCCCCTGCCCCCAGAGCTGCCGCCAGCTCCTCTGCCCGCCTGCCCGCCCGGCACAGCGTGGAAGGCAGCGCGCCTCAATCCCCAGCCGGGCCACTCAGGCCAGAGCGCTTTTGGCCCGTGGTTCTGATAACCCCAAACCATGGTCCGATGCTCACGGGCCCAGAAAGGCATCCTGTGATGCTCCATTGAAGATACCTGCTCAGGCAGTGACAGTCACGAGGGATGGGGAAGGGGCCTGGAGTCCTCTGACCCTGAAATTCTTGGCTTCTGGGAATCTCTTCACTTCTCCCTGGCTACAGCGTTTAGGGGAAGTTTGAGCAAATGCTGCCCAGGGAGCATGGATTTGCCAAACGCAGCCAACAAAAGTTCCATCCCCACCCCAGGAGCTTTGCCCAGAGGCCGCCCGGGATCCAGGAGCTCAGTCCACCATGGAGCCGGAAAGGGGACCTCACAGGGCAGAGAAGTGACCAGTGGGTCCAGGCCCCTCTGCTTATCCACATAATCCTCCAGCGCCCTTTCACCTGCTTCCCAGGGTTCTTGAAAGGACCGAATGAGTTTATCTCGACAACAGTAAAGATAGTCACCAGGGACTCTTGTCATTGTTATCATTTTTATATACTCAGGACTCGCAGTTCAAGGGCTCACTGTCTCACACCACTATTCAGGGCCACATTTGGGGTTAGAACCGAGGTCTGACTCCCAGTTCCCCTTCCACTAACGCACACCCCACAAGCCCACAGCACACTTCTGTGGACGAATGAATAAGCGAGTTTGCAAACTGCGCTCCTGGGGCGGCCTGGCCAGGCGAGGGGGCGGGCAGGGCTGGAACCTGAGACAAAGGGCTTGCAGGGGGTGAATTTCATTAGCATTTTCTTGAGTTGCCAATGACCAACCCGACTTGAACTAGCATTGAAAAATGGGGATTTATCGGCTATTAAGCCAGCTCAGACGTTTTTATACTGCAGGTCATAATCCTTTGGAGTGTCACAAAATTAATTTAGTGGGTCTCAATTAGTAGTAAAAGAAAATGAAATGAAAGAGAATGGAAAGCATCAGAATGCATCCTACATAAGGAGGGTATAACATTGTTTCATGAAAATCATATATATATAGTCATAACACACATTCACCTGCATGGAGTTAAGGTCCTGAGATTCAGGACCCCATCACACGTGATCGGTCCCATTCTCTCTCTCTCTCCTTTCCCCCAAACTCTGCGTTCCTCTCGGGGTACCAGTCTCATTCAGTCCCAGCATAGGTGGGCTTTTTTCATAACAGAGGGAACAGAGCCTCAAGCCTGTTCCAGTTCATGTCCTTCTGGTTCCTGGATTGTAGCTGTAACAGTGTTTTCCCCACTAGATCCAGGAAGAAGATTCCTTGGGAAGATCTGTCTGGGCTCACCTGCGTCCCAGGTCCCACTGGTCCCTGTGGGCAGGGGAGTGTGGGTCTCTGAGCCCCCCGTCCCTCTCCCACGGCGAAAGCAGTGTACTGTTTCTGGAAGTCCTCACCTGAACCGTGAGGTTGGAGGGGAGGGAGAAACAAGGCCTGAGTAAAGGGGGTACTCTTCTGGACAAATTGACCAGCGATTGTCCTCTGTGAGGAGGTCAGGTGTCAAAGAGCAGGCTGCTGCTGATTTGGCCCAGGGGCCATCTGGATAGTGTTTTGCAAAGCAGCTGGTTTCCTAAGCAGCCCATCCCCCGGGGTGGGGGATCTGGGCCCCCTGTGGGTCTGCAGAACCCTGGCTGAGCCCCCTACTCTTCACCAACAGAAGAATCGATTTCAGAATGTCTGCTGGACTCTCTGGACTTGGGCGTTGGGAAAAGATGCTCAATGGGCATCCTCCCACGTTGCTTGCAGAGAGTCAGTCCCTCTAGCATCAGAACTTGCCTCCTGCTCGGCCGATGTTGTCTCAGCCGGAGTCTTCATTTACATGTCCAAGAAACTGCTGGGGGTGGCTCCAGGAAGTGCTGCTGTGGCCAAGGGGGAAAGTCCAGAGGCCACTGAGCCTGGCTGGGTCCAGTGGACCAGTTCTGCTCCCTCCTGCTGTGGCTGTGGACACACCGCTTCCCCTGCATGGATGGGCAATTGGGCTCTAGTTGGCTGGCCAGGGGGCCCCCGTGACCCATCACTGCAGGGAGCGTCTTCCACAGGGAGAAGCCCCAGCATCCAGGAATGAGTGCGGAATGTGGGGGGCTACCCCTGAAACCGCCAGACCCCCGCCTCCACCTGTGAAATGAGGGAAGCCTTTGGATGAGCGGGGTTCCTTTTCTCGGCTACGATTCCCTGGTCCTTAGACTCTCACATTCTGTGATTCTGAGATACTAGGAACCGAAAACCCTTGAGGATTTGGTGCCCTGGGTGATTTTGTTTTGCTTTGGATCCAAGCCTTATCCTCTCCTCAACCCCATCGATTGCTTGTTCGGACCGCCCCTTCCCCCCGAGAAGGCCATCCACAGAAAATGTCTGTGGGTCTCTCCCGTGCTCTCCCGTGAGGCCCCCACCTCATTCAGGGGGAGACTCACTTTAACGGGGCTCAGCATCAGAGGAGACGGGACTCTTGCACTGGCTGCGAGTGGTCCCATTTTTATACTCACCACTCGGTGACGCCAGGGCCCGGCCTGCATCTGTGTCATCTTTTCTCCTTGGTGATCAGCTCCTAGTGCAGTAAACTGCTGTTGGACCCAAGTGACCTAAATTCCACGGCTCGAGGTACATGTGCTTCCAATCTAGCGAAATGGAGAAAATGTCACACACCGGAACTCCTGAGAGGATGGAGCAGGCCTGGCAATAGACTGGCCTGTCCTCCGTGAGCAGAGCGGGCAGATGGCGCAGTAGACTCAGGCCTCGGGACAAGCACGGGACCCGGTGATGGAGGAGGTGGGCAGCCAGGGAGAGGTCGGAGGGCACGGGGAGCGAGGACTGGCCAGCCGTGGGACTGCGGCAGAGCAAACCGGGCGAATGTGCAGTCAAGATCATCTCCTCGGGGTCCCTGTGACCTTGTCAGTAAGGATGACGCCGCCAGCCCTTTCTGTCTGTGGGTTTGGGTTCTCTAACGCGGCTGTGAGGAGGTGCTGGCAGAGGGAGACCCAAGGCGGCGCCTGGAGCGGGCCACAGCTCGGCTGCCGAGATGTCCCCACCACCTAGTGCTTAAGGTTCCAGAGTCCCATTCTCTCAAACCTTAGGTTCTAGAAGTCCATGGGAGAGGAGGCAAGTGTTTGGCCTGACACAGAACCCCCATCTCATGCTGGGTCACGCAGAGCACAAGGGGCGCTGGAGAGGGAGAGACAAGAAGTCCTGCGGGAGGGAGGGAGCGGCCCTCGCTCCTTCCTGCCCATGATCTGCGCCCTGAGCACATCGCTAAGGAGACCAGACCCCCGTGGCCCTTGCCAGCAGCTTGGCCCTCGGATCTGGACTGCTGACCTGCGCTCTGAACGCCGTGGGGACGGCATCGCACATCGGAAGAAAGATTCGGCCTCGTGACAGGTCTTAGGGCCTGATCTTAGGTTATTTTATTAAGAAAAGGCCTCTTCTGTCTCACAGTCCTGACCGGCACGGAAGGCGTGTGGCGTCAGACCGCTGCTGACCCTCTGCCTCTTTCTCTCGGAAGTTCTCCAACCAGCACCGGCTCCACCCGGCGGAGGCCAGCCCCCAGGTGTGGACCTGAACTGCGATGTGCATGGAAAAGCGAACCCGGGGGGCTGACCGGCACTAGCAGGATGTCTGGGAAGAAGAGAGAACCTTCCAGCACGGAGGAGCTGGGGGCTGGAAGTCCTAGTAATTTGATCACAGCAGACACCTGACTTTATCCGTGACCTGAGCTCGTGGTCAGAGGCACCCATGGATCTCACACGGTGACAACAGCCGTCTCTCCTGATTCCACGAGGGAAGTGACGATGGCTTCAGGCGCTGGGGCTGATTCTTCTAATGGCTCCAGGAGATCGGTCTGCTGTTGTCCCTCTTTTATCAATAAGAACGTGAGACTAGGGGAGGAAAATTGCTGGGCCAAGGCCACACGCTCCGCACACTGCAGAGCTGGGGCCTGAGCCCGTGTCTGGGTTCTGAGGCCCGAATCCTAAGCACTAGGCCTTGGGCCTCTGAGAGCTGAGGACACAGAGTCAGGTCCATCAGTCTAAGTCCCAAGCAGCGTTCCCCGCTCTCCCCAAAGAGGCAGGAGTGGTTCCTGGAAAGAAAGCAGCCCAAGGTCAGGGGGACCTCACTCCTCTCCCGTCCCCATGTGTCCAGAGCTACCTCTGGCCTCCTCAGAGCAGGGGACGGGAGCAGGGGCTCCGGGCAGGCGTGAATTGGACTCATCCCCAGAGTGGGGCCTGCACGGCAGCCAGGGCCCCAGGCAGGGAGCTAACCCAAGAAGGAAACTCCCTTCTATGACTGCATTCTGGGCTTTCCGTGCGGGAAAGGGCAGGCTCCCCGGAGCCCGGACAGTCTCCAGATGGCTTCCACTGAGGGCTTTCCCAGGGACTCCGGAGACGGGCAGCGTGCGCTGAGAGAGAGACCCAACCCCGTTTCAGGAGAGCAGCAGGCCCCTGGCTGCCCTTGGCACTGTGGGGTCCCCAGCAAGTCCTTTCTCCTCTGGGCCTGTGTTTTCCCATCTGCCCTGGGCTGATGGGTGACCCCAGAAAGCCACGTTGCCGTCCTAACCCCTACTACCTGTGAACGGGAACTTACTTGGAAATAGGGTCTTTGCCAATGTAACCAAATTAAGGGTCTCGAGATGAGATCAGGCTGGATGTTGGCTGGGCCCTAAATCCAATGACAGCGTCCTCAGAAGAGACGGAAAAGGAGATACAGAGTCACACGGCGGGGGGGGGGCCCATGTGAAGATGAGGCCAAGATCACAGGGATACAGCCATAAACCAAGGACAGCGGGTGGGCCCTGGAAGCTGGCAGAGAGCTCAGGGAGGAGCCAACCCGGCCTTGATGCCGGACGGTGGCCTCCAGAACCGGGGAGAATACATTTCCGTTATTCTAAGCCGTCGAGTTGTGGTAATTTGTTACGGCAGCCGCGGGGAACCGATACACCCCCTCTGAGAGCAGTGATCGGGCCACGAAGTCTCCCGGGGTTAAGAGAGGCGAAGAAGAACCTGGAACTGGGCCCCTGCCCTGACAAGCTCACAGCTGAGCTGAGAAGTCAAAATCTGCACCAAATCACCGATTTCAAACTCCAGCTTAGAATCCAGGCTGCGCAGGCTGGCGGCGGCTCCCACCAGGGGCAGTGGACGGTGGCCCTTGGAACCACAGAGAAGGATGGGCCCCAGGAGCTGCAGGGCGCAGAGCAGGGCAGGTGAGGGGGTGGGAGCCCTGGCAGGCCCACGTCCAGGGAGCTCCCAGCTCCAGTCGGGCTGGGAGCCGGGCTGAAGGCCCTCCCGGCCAGCATGTTTTCTAGGGGCTACAGTGGCTCTGCAGAGGGGCTTCTGGGCTGTGGGGGTCTCGGCTCAGGGGCTGCCAGTCTGCCCATCAGAGCAAGGGGTGCCGGTGGCCGGGCCTCGCCCAGGACACAGGCCTCTGCAGACCCCAGAGGAGGGAGTTAGGGCATCGTGGGAACCCGGAGCCATGGAAAGACCCACCAGGCCGCAGTGGGTTTGGGGAGGGTGGTCAGAGCCTCACTTTCTCCACCTGAGAGTGAACACGGCCGTCCGTGCCTCAGCAGGGTGTATGAAATGAAGGGAGCTGACGGTCCCCAAGTGACCGATGGAGCAGCTGGCCAAAGCTTTACTGTTTAAGGCATCGCTGCCCTCGGAGGAGCAGCTGCTGAGACGGGAGGACAGACGAGCCCCAGAGGAGCAGTTCCCTTTCTTCCCAAGGGTGCACCTGTGTCTTCAACACTGACCAGGGATGCAAGGCTACAAACACCGGCTTTGGAGTTGCACAGTCTGGGTTCGAATCCCAGCTCTGCCCTTTCCTGGAGTGTGGCCCCGGGAAGAATTACTTACCCTCTCTGAACTCCCCTGACCGAACCCACAAATGGGAGATCATGTCGACACCAGGGTGCGAGCGGGTGGCCGACAGTAGGTGTTAGACGATATTTCTGAATAACGTGTGAATTAAAATAAAGGCAGCTGTGTGAGGCCGAACATGGACAGGAAATGTGGTCAGAGGTGCAGACAACAGGGAGAGGAGCGTTTGCCACTTGGAGGGTGATCAGGGAAGCAACGCTAGCAGGAATCTTTTTATTGCAAGCGATAGAAATCAAACTCCAAGTGCTTTGTGTACAAATCAGAATGTTTTGGCTCATGTAACTGCTGCTGCATCTTGACTAAGCAAAGCAGGTCTACCTCAGGGCCTTTGCACTGGCTGTTCCCTCTGCTGGAACACCACCTCCCCACCCCCAGGTATTGCCATGGTTCTCTCCTTTACCTCTTTAAATCTTTATCAAATAAATTTAAATTACATTTTAAAATGAAGTTTAAAAACATGTCCCCCACTTCCCTCCCAACACTCTTTGTGACTCTTCTCAGCTTCATTGCTTCATTTTTCCTATACATTTAGCATCATTTAATATGCTATTTTTATGATTTATTTTATCTTTCTACCTGCACCCCCTCCCCCACTACCATGTAAGCTCCACTAGTTGGATTTTTTGTCTTTTCTTTAACAGCTGTATTTCCACCACCTAGAACTATGCCCCTCACATAGTAGGTGTGATGGTTAACGTCAACATGACAGGGCCACAGTGTGCCCAGGTATTTGGTTAAGCATTGTTTCTGGGTAGTCTGGGAGGGTGTTTCCGGATGGGGAGAGCATTTGACTCCATAAACTGAGTCAAGCAGACGGCCGTCCCCAGCGCAGGTGGATCCCATCCGAAACACTGGGGGCCGGGATGGAACGAAGGTGGAGGCAGGGAGAGCTCGCTCTCTGCCTGACTGAGCTGGGCGGTTGGTCTTCTCCTGCCACTGGACTGGGACATACATCATCGGTTCTCCCGGGTTTCAGGCCTTTGATTTCCGAACGGAACTCGGCCGCTGGCTCCTGGGTCTCCAGCTCTCCAACTGTAGATCATGGGACCTCACAGCCCAGGATCACATGAGCCAATTCCTTTAGTAAATCTGTTCATATATACGTGTCTCTTATTGGTTCTGTCTCTCTGGAGAACCCTGACTAACACAGCAGGCATTTGAGAACTATTTGTTGAATGAACAAGTGATTGAGCGCACGTAACTGGGAGCTCCAGGGTATAAGCAGCTTCAGGCATAGCTGGATCCAGTAGCTCTGAAAAACACACCAGGGCTCTGCCTCACTATATGTCTTGGCTCTGATTTTGTTCTTCAGGCCAGGGGCCACCAGAAGCCCTAAATTCACATCCTGCTTACTTGGTAGTGATCCTCCAAGAGGCTGGATAGAAAAGTCCCAGAGAAGAATCTGGTTTATCTGGCTTGGATGTCATGCCCATCTTTGAAGCAGTCGGAAGGCAGGGTCAGCCAAATGCAATGAGCTCCCATAGGAAACAAAGTGGAGGGTGCTCAAGAGATCAAAACAACAAAGGTCTACAACAGAGGGCTTCCTGGAGGAGGTGGCCTTGTGGGATGGTTAGGACTTGGCTGTGATGTCAGAGTTTTCTACAACTGGATCCTGCCCACTGTCCAGCCTCACTTCCTGTTCCCCACCACCCTGCACCCTATGATCCAGCCTCTCCCTGCTCCCTAAACCCAGCCCAAGTTTTCACACCACTGGGCCTTTGCCCCTCTTCCTCCCTGTAGTTAATTCTCCCCTCTTCCTCAGGGACCAGGGTAACTGCACACTCCTGACATGCCGCACACTTTACAGACACATGCACAACCCCAGGCACAGGCTCACACAAGCATGTCCACACATACGCACACACTCTCTCATCTCTCCCTGCCTCCCTCCCTTCCTTATAGACCAGAAAGCCTCAGCAGCACCTTCCACGTGGGCAACAGACACATCAGCAGAGTCAGAAAGAAACCCGACTCCCAAATGTCTCCTCCAGGTTTGGGCCTCTGTACCCGAAATTCAGGCATCGTTTCTTCCCGTACAATGTGCCGGCCACCTCACTGTGGGGAGGATAAGAGAAAGCTACCGCGACTGGTACGGGAGAGGCACTCAACAAACACTGCTGAGTGAATTAACGAACGAATTAACCCATCAGCCAATCAGTCAGTGGATCAACTCTTTCCTCCCACGGAGCTACAAGGGCCAGACTTAGTATTCTGCTTGGAAGAACGGGACGAGCTACAAGGGCCAGACTTAGTATTCTGCTTGGAAGAACGGGACGGGCCTGGAGGGAGTGTCTGCATGGGGCTCTGCAGGGAGGGCTTCCTGAAGGAGGTGCCACTGGAGAAGGGTGGGCTCAGCACAGCCGGGGATGGGTGGAGGCCGATGAGTCCACGGAACATGATACGAGAACGTCACGGAGTCCAGTCTAGGGTAGAAAGGGAGTAAAGAGCCTTTTTTGGGGTCACATATCAAGCTTGCACTGGACTTCGTTGAAATAAAGTCCTCAGGTGGGGGGTAGGGGTAGAATTCCACCAGTGACCTTTCAGACAGGTCATGAGGGAAAATGGTACCCAAGACAACTACATTTTTTTTGACTTTTTAAAAATTGCTGTTGCTTAATTCTTTTTTTTTTTTAATTATTGAGGTCATATAGGTTTATAACATGGTATAATTTCAGGGGTACATTATTATATATCAGTTTCTGTATAGAGTGCATCTTACTCATCCCCAATAGTCTAACTTTTATCCGTCACCATATATACATGCCCCTTTACCCCTTATGCCCACCCCCAACCCCCTTCCCCTCTGGTAACCACTCATTGTTCCCTTTGTCCGTGTGTTAGTTTATCTCCCACATGTGAATGAAAGCATGTGGGGTTTGTCTTTCTCTGTCTGGCTTGTTTTACTTAATATCATACCCTCACAGTCCATCCATGTGGTTGCAAATGGGACAATTTTGTCCTTTTCATGGCTGAGTACTATTCCATTGTATGTATATACCACATCTTCTTTATCCATTCGTCAGTCAGTGAGCACTTGGGTTGCTTCCACATCCTGGCTGTTGTGAATAGTACAGCAATGAGCATAAGGCTGCATGAATCTCTTTGAATTGCTGATTTCAAGTTGTTTGGATAAATACCCAGTAGTGGGATGGCTGGGTCATATGGTAGTTCTATTTTTAATTTTTTGAGGAATCTCCATACTGTTTTCCATAGTGGCTGCACCAGTTTGCGTTCCCACCAGCAGTGTATGAGGGTTCCTTTTTCTCCACATCCTCTCCAACATTTGTTATTTTTTGCCAAGACAACTACATTTTGATAGAGGGGTAGGTGGAGGGAAAGTTCTGGAGCACAGGGTATGTACCCCAAAGCACCCCAGCTAAGCCAAAAATAGAATGGGACCCCAGACCCTCGGGGAAGAGGTCCTCACAAGTTGCACACTTTGCAGTTTACAAAGCATTTTCCATCCATCATCTACCTGGTCCTGGGGGGTAGGCATTTCCTGTTCAACACTGTTTACCAAGCACCCCGCTTGAGGTGGTCGTGAGGACTAGCTGAGCGTCTGCAGGAAAAGGACTCAGAGCTTGCGGTATGGAGCCGTGCGGGGTGGTATACCTGTCACCCTCAGCACCGGCCTTGCACCAGACAATGGAAATACAAGACGGATATGGCACCTGCTCTCTTGGGCCTCACGGTCCACCAGGGAGAGGGAGAGAGGGACCCCATTCTCTAATCTAATGTAATAGTGTCAAAATCCTAACCATTTCAATTCAGATGCTTAAAAAAAGGTGGTTTCTTTAAAAATGTGGTTTCTTTCTTAGCTATAACTGAGACCAATACCTCACAAGTGTACTGGGTGCTTACTCCGTGCCAGGCAGAGTTTTAGGTATTTTACCTAGTTTAAATTTCACAACACCCTGGGGGCAGGTGCTGTTATGATTGCCATTTGGCAGATGAAGAAACAGGCACAGAGAGGTTAAGTCACTTGCCTGAAGTCACACAGCTAGCAAGCAGTGAAATCAAACTCAAACCCACAAGTCTGGCTCCAGAATCCACACCCTCAACCCCTTTACTGCATTGCCTCTTGCTTATAAGCACCCCTCACTGCTGTGGGGGTTGGGGGGGCAACTTAGATGAGCCAATCAACGGGATCTCAGTGTTTCCTGGCAAGCGCTCAGTATGTCAGTTTCCTCCCCTCTGCCCTAACCCCCACCACACTTTCTCCTCCTCCAATTCATACGTGGGGTATAGGGGAGGAGAGGGGAGGTGGGCCCCTGGACAGGGCCTGCTGAATCACACTGATTTCACAATTTGACAGCCATTATCCAGTTTACCATTGTGAATATCGCTACATGGATGTCTGGTCTTCTTGGTGAGGAAGTCCCCCCCGAAGGAGGGATCGGCACGGTGAAGGGAGAGACCACTCCAGGCCAAGGTGGTCCGAGAGAGGCCCCCCGCCCACCCTCTGCTTCCAAGGTCAGAAACCTGGGGGTGCTGCCCCAAAGCAGGGTTCCCGGGACAGGCCAGAGCACGGGCTCCAACTCCGAGCTCCCCCCAGTCCCGAGCAGGAAGGCCACAGATTCCCCAGGAAGCAGCCCCTGGTCGCCATGTGAGCCAGCACTACTCTCTACCTTTGGGCTTCTCTCTGCTGGGCCGTGTGACTAATGTTAACTGACCTGCTGATCCCTGGGAGACAGGCTGGGACCACAGCCATGCCTCAGGGCCGGCTCAGGAGCCGCCAGCCTTCTCCAAGTTCAAAGTCATTCCTCGTCGCCCCCAGCCCGCCCACATTCCAACCCCAACCGCGACCAATCGGCTTCCCAGAGCTTCTGACCCAGACAAACTGGTCTTCTCAGGGTTCCTGAATCTTCCGTGTACATTCCTGCATTCCTAACTCCCTCTGACCATCTTTCAAGTCCCCATTCAAATGTCCCCTTTTGAGGATCGTTTCTCATCATCGCTGCCCTCTCGCCACCCGCCAAGCGGTCTGTCACCCGCCAAGGGGTCTGTCGGGGTGACAGAGCTCACCTGGAGGAGGGTCCCAATAGCCTCCGCAAGCACCCCGCCTCCTCCGTCTGCTCTGGGGATGTTAAGACATCACTTCCATGAGCGTTTATTTCCAGCTCCTCTTTCTCGTCTTCCTAGTAGATTAGAAGACGTTTTACCACCTCAGGCCATGAGTGCGGCAGACGCCGTGCCGTGTGCTCCCCCAGCCCCGTGTTGCTCCCTCCTGGGTGCACAGAAATTTCATTCCCAGCCTCCCCGGGAATTTGCGCTGCCACGTGGCTGCCACCGGCCAATGGAATAGGGCGGGAAATGACGAGCTTCACTCTCCAGCGTGGCCTCCGAAACCTCTCGCTCTCGTTTCTCTCATGGTTTGCCTGCTGGATACGGGGGGACCAGAGGTCTTGGACGTCCTTGGGGAAGGAGCCTGGGTCCCTGAATCACTGTGTGGGGCGGAGCCCTCCCCCCAGCTTGCACTGGATTGTGGGGTAGACAAACTAAACCCAGGAAGCCACTGCTAATAACTAAAGCCACTGAGATTTGGGGGTTGTTTGTTACAGCAGCGATGTTCTAACTTATACACTGACTTGCCTGTGCGTATTCCAGCCCTCACCCAGCCGAGTCCATAGGCCTCAGTGTTTCTCCTCTGTTCCCGCATGGCTTCCTCTCCTCCTTAGAAGCTTCAACGCTCCCCATTCTCCTTGGAAGTTTCTTTCTCCATCTCCTCTTCCTCCTCCCAATTCTTTCTTTTTTTTTGAGGAAGATTAGCCCTGAGCTAACATCTGCTGCCATTCCTCCTCTTTTTTGCTGAGGAAGACTGGCCCTGAGCTAACATCCGTGCCCATCTTCCTCTACTTTATATGTGGGATGCCTACCACAGCATGGCTTGCCAAGCGGTGCCATGTCTGCACCCGGGATCCAAACTGGCGAACCCTGGGCCGCTGAAGTGGAACATGTGAACTTAACCACTGTGCCACCGGGCCAACCCTTTCTCCTCCCAATTCTTAAATGTCAGAGTGCTCCCCAGGGTCCCTCTCTTCCACCCTCCACATCCTTTCCCTGGGGTGACCTCGGCCACTTCCTCTATGTGACAACTCACTCATGCTCCAGCCCTGTGTTTGATGGGGTAAACTGAGGCTTCTCCAAGTGGCCAGATGAATTCAGGGTGTTCTGTGCTGCAACTCCGGGCAGGGGCAGGGGGCAACTCCTCTCTTAGCAGAATCAGGTTGGGGCCCAAGTTCCCCAGGAATAAATCAAAGTCACGCTAACAGGAAGAGGAGCAATGTCTCCCGTGGACCCATGGGTTTTTAAGCAGGACATACTCTCTGCCATGGTGAGTCGTGTTGGATTTGAGACAGATCGGAGAACACCCAAGGGCGGCCTGGGCTGGTGGGTCGTGTCCCGCTTTGTCCCTCTGCTTCCCCCGCCCTCGCCCCCAGCAGACTGCGGCCTCGTCCCTGGAGGGGACCAGGGTTTGATCGTCTTTAAAGGGAAGGGAGGAGGAATTAGGAAAGGGGTGGGCAGTGTGTCAGGAGAGAGAAGGGTACAGAGCTGGAGGATGCTATCCAGAGAGGAAGGGGGAGGGGGGACTGCTCCAGTTGAGCGAGCGAGGGCTCCTCTCTGTGTCCTGCCAACCCCCTGCCATCTCCACACCTTGGGGAAACCTGATGGGCCGCCTGAGGGGCAAGCACAGGAGAGGCCCCACTGCCTTTCCTGGTGGCGGGAGACTGGCGACGCTGGGGCTGGGGGAGGATGCAGATGCTGGAGACACGTCCCTTCTCTGAGGCCACCTGGCCAGAAGACAGCACAGGCCTCAGGGGTGCAGGCATATCCCTACGCCTGCTAGACGGCTGTCCCACAGACGCTCCAGATGCTACTGTCCCCAGGGAGACTTGTCTCCCTGCCTCCACGCCCCTCCCGAGTATGCTGCCCCCCCCCCCCCCCCCCCCCCGAGCAAAGGGCGCCACCATCTGCCTAGTCACTCAGCCGGAAACTCCACTCCCGCCACGGGCACGAGGCGCTGGGCTTGACTCACTCTCCCCAGCCTCCCAGGCAGAGCCTGTCCCCTCTCCTCTCCATCCCTCCGCCCTGCCCCTCCCTCAGCTCCACCCCCACCCCAACCCTGGCTCTTCAGGGTCTCCCTGCCCTAAACCAGTCGTGGCTGAAAAACACCCACACCTTAGGGCAGTGGTTGCCTCTGGGAGGCGGTCGGGGTGGGGACTGACCAGGAAGGGGCACTCGGGAACTTTCTGAGGCGCTAATGTTCCATGTTTTGATGGGAGCCCGGGTTACACAGGTGTGTGCATTCGTCCAAACTCAGCGAGTGGACGCTTCGCACGTGCATTTCACCAGATAGAAATTTTACATCAAAAGAAAAAACCCGGGGCCGGCCTGGTGGTGCAGTGGTTAAGTTCACACGTTCTGCTTCGGCGGCCCGGGGTTCGCCGGTTCGGATCCCGGGTGCGGACATGGCACCGCTTGGCAAGCCATGCTGTGGTCGGTGTCCCACATATAAAGTAAAGGAAGATGGGCACGGATGTTAGCTCAGGGCCAGTCTCCCTCAGCAAAAACAGGAGGATTGGTAGATGTTAGCTCAGGACTAATCTTCCTCAAAAAAGAAAAAAGAAAAAAAATGCAAACAAATATTGAACTCTAGTTAATAACATGCATGCTGAATTATTCAGGGGGAAGGGGATGGATGTCTGCCGTTTACTGTGAAATGCCACAAAAATAGGATTCATGAATAGATACGAGATAAAGCTAGGTTAGTAAAATGTCCTTGGTGAGCGGTTATTGAGCACTTACTGTGTACCAGGCACCATGCTGAGTCCTGTGCACGTACTCCCTCTTTTAATCCTCATGATGAGATCTGAGATAGATAATTATCTTCAAAGTACCCATTTTACAGATGAAAAAAAGCCCTGAAAAGTGATGGTACTTTCCCTGGATCACAAAAGTAACACGTGATGGGGCCAGGTGTGAATCCAGGTGTCTCATTCCACAGCCTTTAACCCCAAACTGACCCTCCTCTGTTTTCAGCCTCACCACCAAGTGCTGCCGTCACCGGTTTACACGCCCTCCCTCCCGTCTCCCCTGGGGCCAGGCGGGTTCAGGTTGGTCTCCCAGGGCCTCCACCACCGGGCGAGCAGGAGCGTTGTGGACTGGCTGTGAGTGCTGAGTCCCTCGTCCGGGTCCTGGCACAGGAGTCTTTTCCCAGGGTCTCACCTCCCACGGCTCCCTCTGCCCGCGTCCCTGCATCCCTGGGGCTTGCACACGCAGTTCGTGACCTCGGCAGACGAGAGCCTGCAGCGGCTCCCTCATCCGTCAAGACCCAGCCCACGGCCGCCTCCCCCGGGGGTCTTCTCCTCATGGACCTCAGCCGCCTTCTCACCCTCCCGGCCCCGGGCTCAAATCTCTGTTGATCCCAAATCGCCCGGGGGTGTTTCCTGCACTCGACTTCGAGTCCTTGAGAGCAGGAACCATGGCTCATTCACGTTTTTTGATAATTTGGAAAATAGTCCCTATGGATGAGGACGACCCCGTCCTGGCTGTCTCGAGTGTGGACCGGGGCACAAGGGACCGTGGATGAAGGGGCCCCGCCAGAGCTGAGGGCGCTTCTCCTTGCCGCCACCAGATGGCAGCAGGGCCTCCCGATGGTCAGCCTTCCCGGAAGGCTACCCACTGCCTTTGCCTCCTGTAAGCTGAGGCGGGACCGCTCAGTTCAATAAGATAAACCTTGGGAGAGCTTCTTGACCCGGTCCTTTGCTAGGAGCTGTCGGAAAGGGGAGAGGGAAGGATCCAAAAGTTAGACCGGTTCCTAGCTGTGAAGCATAGACTCTGAAACCAGACTGCCTGGGTTCAAGTGTTATGCTTGGCATTTCCTAGCTGTGTGACCTTGGGCAAGTTACTTAACCTCTCTGTGCCTCAGTCACCTCATAGGTAAAGTGGGGCTTATAAAAGTGTCTATCGAAAAGGACCTCTGGGAGAGGCAGTGCCCCTGGGGCACAGTGCCCAGGTCTGTGCCTTTTCTGTTCCTGCCTCTGAGGAGCTCTCAAGGTAGAAATGGGGGGCAGCACTCCAAAGCGGAGAGATGGGAGGACGCACCCATGTTGGAGCCCAGACCGGGAAGAGGGCATATCTGCTGGGAAGCCGAGAGAGTTGGGGAGGGAGAGATTCCTGGAGGGGGAGCTGTTTGTGAGATGAGCCAGGAAGGGAGGGAGGACAGCTGTGGAGGTGGGGCTGGGCTCCGTCCAGGTGACAGGTGACAGGTGGAAGGTGGGGCTGCAGGAGCCACTCTGAGGCTGGGGAGGGAGAGGAGGGGAGGAAGGCTGGTGTCCCCCGGCCACACCTGTTGACTTGGATATCGGGATCCCGTGTCCCTGTCAGCCCTCGTTGGAGGCACTGAGCCCCTCTGGGCCTCCAGGGTGACGAGGAGCCGTGCCCTGGGGGCAGTATTTTTAGTTCCCTGTGTCTGGTCCCAGCTGCTCTGGACACCTCTCCCCACCCCCAGCCCCGCGCTTGGCAGAAGGCTCCAGGAGGACAGCTGGGGAGAAGGGGAGACGTGGTCAGTACGGTGCTGCTAGGGGGCTGGGGAGGAGAGGGTGGTGGGCCCAGTGGGGTCTGGGTGAGCTTGGGGGCCCGCTGCCGGGTTACGGCAGGTCCTGCAAGCTCCAGGCCCCAGCCCTGCTCTGAGTCTGGCCTGGCGCCGGCCCAGGGGCAGACTCTGCCAGGAAGGACTGAGCCGAGCTGGGGCGAGGCGGGGCCCTGCCTGGGCTGGCCTCTGAAGGGGCAGAGGAGGAAGAGAGGGGACCAAGGTCGAGGGGACTCCTGGCTTTGAGGAGCCAAAGAATGAGTGTCTCTTTCTGTCTCTGGCCCCCTGAAAGCGTAATGCCCAGATTCACTGGAGGGCGTCGTGGGCTGCCCAGGAGCCAGCAAATTCCCAGGTCACCGAGACTGAACTCGTGGCCTTTGAAAGAGAGGGGCCGGGTGCACAGCCCGCTGCGGAACTAAACCAGTGTGGGGCGTGGGGAGTGCTGGAAGCCCCTTGCTAGAGAGTTCTCTTTGTGTACGTGTGTCGTGAGGGGTGAGTCACGGGACACTGAAGATGGCAGAACTGGTCTTTTCCCGCTGGACAGGCTCCTGGCTTGCCTCGCACAGGGAGAGTGCTCCGTGAAAGTCCTGGGGATGTTTGCTCTGGATGAGAAAAGTCTTAGGTGAGCCTGCAGCTTCCCTCATGACCAAGATTCAGCTGGTCCTCCGTGTCCCGAAGGAGCCACCGAGCTAGGACAAAGGAGGGAGCACGACAAGAAGGGCTGTTTGGGTTCAGTTTAGAGGAGACTCTTTAAGGCTTTGGGTAGTGAGCTCACTGCTCCTAGGAGCATTCAAGCAGATGCTAGATGATGACCTGTAGGGAGAATTTCTGCCTTGAGTGGGAACGTGGGCACCGTACCCCTGAAGGCCTCCTCTAGCTTCGAGACACTGGGGCCCCATCATTCTAGTCTTCTCTATCTCTAGCTTTCTATCATTCTGGAACCTAGAACCCAAGTTCCCAGAGGGCTGAAAGTCAGAGACTCCGGCACCGAGGGTTGGAATTCTGGGATCTCAAGACTCCAGAATCTCAGGACTTGAGGACGGTTCTACCAGTCTCAGGTTCTCGCCTTCACAGGATTCTGTGATGTGAGAGGGAAAAGAGGAGGGAGCACGTCCCACTTGGTGGGATGCAGTTCTGCCCATTGGGTGTCAAACTAGCCCACAGGTATGGGTGTGCGTGTGTGCGCATGTATGTGACACGAGAGTGCAAGGCTGCAGACGGTCAGCACGCAAAGGCAACCTGGTTTTCCTATTTCGTGCATCCCCAGCTTCCCCGTGCCGGCCATTTGAAGGCTGTCACAGGGATAATTATAGCCCCCAAACAGAGCTGGTGACTCCAGGTAGCCATGGCAACGGTTGGGTACCACCAGCTCTGTTGTAGAGATGTGTAAGTACAAACAGACGGCAGTTTCCTCCCATTAGCTTAAATGGTAAAACTTAAAAGTTTCATCAACTTCAAAGCCACAGGTCTCCACGAGCCTGCCTGTTAATGGGGCACCTGCCAAGGGCGACAGCTTCATATTAAACACTTTCGCATCAGGAATGAGCTGATGAGGTTTTAAACACTCAGGCTGTGTCCAACAACTTGGGAGCCTGGAGACGGGAGAAGAGCTGGGGATGCGGGTTTGGGTTCCAGCTCCGCCGATTACCAGCCCTGGGTGGCGGGGGTGTGACCTCTCCAAGTCTTCGTTTCCTTACAGCCCAGAGGAGTAAAAAGCAGCCCCGCCCTGTGGCCCCTCAGGTTGGTCTGAGGGTCCCAGGAGGCACAGGCAGGAGCGCGTTGGAAAACGGCGTTGCCAGCGCTGTGGACATAAAGCAGGACCTACTGGTGCTGATGTTTCCGGGGGTAAGCGGCGATGTGTCCAGGGGCCGGGCCCGGCCTGGGGCAGCCGACTGCTACCCCCATCTCCTTCCGCCCTCCCCACCCACACCGCTGGGCTTGCCCTCCAGCCAGTGACCAGAAGCAGGGGCAGAAGCTGCTGAGGCCGTGAGTTGCCTCTCCCTGTGACCCTGGGCCTGGCACAGAGCCGACCCTCGGTACCGGGCTGTTGAATGAAGGAAGGAGGGAAGGAATGATAGCCCCCTGGAAATCGTTATGGCATTTTTAGCTACGCAGGCTCCACCGTTAAAGCTGGATGGGCTCTGAGGCTGAGCGGCCCGGCTTACTGGGTTAACGTGGAGCCTCGTCCATGACTCCTGGAGCCCACTGTCAGGAAGGGGCCCCCTGTGGGCCTCTGCCCCTTGTGGTCATTAGGAGTCAGCCGATTCAATAAACAGGACACACTGAAAGGATGCACAAGAGGTCATAAGGGAAGCGGCAGGTAAGGGTCATCCTTGAACAGTAATTGGGGCGGGCTTTACCAAAATCAGAACGGAGGGCATTCTAGACCCAAGGTGGCACTGGGGAGCTCTCAGTTTGGGCTGCTTACCCAGTGCTGACCTTGATATGGACTCTCTTTGACTCTACATTTCTACTAGCTGGCCAATTCTCACCAAATGTCCCTGTTCACTTTTTTTTTGGTGAGGAAGATTGGCCCTGAGCTAACATCTGTTTCAATTTTCCTCTATTTCTTATGTGGGATGCCACCACAGCGTGACTTGCCCAGTAGGCTAGGTCTGCACCCAGAATCCAAACCCATGAACCCCAGACCGCCAAAACGGAGGGCATGAACCCAACCACTATGTCACCAGGCCAGGCACCACCCCCCAACCCCGTTCACATTTGGAAGAGGGGATCTGATTGGCCCGGACAGAGCCCTGCTGTTAGCTGCCTCAGCTCAGGTGCCAGCCCTGGTCCAATCAGCTGTGACTAGCAGCAGGTTGCGGGGAGAAATGACCCCTACGCCTCGTGCTCAGCAGGCACTGGGGCAGGGCAGTATGCGTGGGGGAGTCATAAGTGACATCTTCCGCAAAGACCCAGGAGGGCCAGGGCAGCTGCTGATCCTTTCTGGGTCTCATCATCCACAGCTGTGAAATGGGGTGATGCTCCCTCCTCACAGGGGTGTTGTGAAGATGTAATCCTGCCCAAGGAGGCACGCTGTAGACTGCAAAGTCCTGTGTGGATGGAAGGAAGGGCCTGCATATACCTTGATCCTGGCACTAAATAAATTATTGTAACTTTATCCCTCTTGCTTATCTCCCCAAGGAGACTGTGCGTTTCTTAAATACAGGGTTGTGTTTTACTTGGTGTTGTTGTCCTCAGCATGTAGCACAGTTTCTGGCACACATTAGGTACTCTTATAACTGTGTGTTGGATGAATGGATGTTTGGATGATGGATGGATGGACAGGTGATGGGTGGATGAGTGGATGGACAGGTGGATGGGTGAGTGGATGGATAATGGATGGATGATGGATGATGGGTGGGTGGATGGGTGATAGGTGATTGGATGATGGATGGGTGATGGGTAGGTGATAGGTGGATGGATGATGGGTGGGTGGGTGGATGGATGGATAACAGATAGATGGATAGATGGGTGGGTAGGTAGGTTGGAGGATGGATGGATGGGTGATGAATGGATGTAAAATAAGGGCAATCAATTCTTTCTTGCCATTCACCAAAATAAACTCAAAATGGATCAAAGACCTAAAGGTAAGACCTTAAATCATAAGGCTTCTAGAAGAAAACGTAGGCAGTACACTCTTTGACATCAGTATTAAAAGGGTCTTTTTGGACACCATGTCTTCTCAGAGAAGGGAAAAAGTAGAAAGAATAAACAAATGGGACTTCATCAGACTAAAGAGCTTCTTCAAGGCAAATGAAAACAGGATTGAAACAAAAAAACAACCCACTAACTGGGAAAAAATATTTGCAAGTCATATATCCAACAAAGGGTTAATCTCCGTAATATATAAAGAACTCACACAACTCAACAACAAAAAATCAAACAACCCAATCAAAAAATGGGCAGGAGACATGAACAGACATTTCTCCAAAGAAGATATAAGGATGGCCAATAGGCACATGAAAAGATGCTCATCATCGCTGATCATCAGGGAAATGCAGATCAAAACTACACTAAGATATCACCTTACACCCGTTAGAATGACAGAAATATCTAAAACTAATAGTAACAAATGTTGGAGAGGTTGTGGAGAAAAAGGAACCCTCATACACTGCTGGTGGGAACGCAAACTGGTGCAGCCACTATGGAAAACACTATGGAGATTCCTCAAAAAATTAAAAATAGAAATACCTTATGACCCAGCTATCCCACTACTGGGTATTTATCCAAAGAGCTTGAAGTCAGCAATCCCAAAAGTCCTGTGCACACCAATGTTCATTGCAGCATTATTTACAATAGACAAGACGTGGAAGCAACCTAAGTGCCCATCAACAGATGAATGGATAAAGAAGATGTGGTATACATATACAATGGAATACTACTCAGCTGCAAAACAGAACAAAATCATCCCAGTTGCAATAACATGGATGGACCTTGAGGGAATTATGTTACGTGAAATAATCCGGATAGAGAAGGACAATCTCTGTATGACTCCACTCATACGAGGAATTTAAAAATGTAGACAAAGAGAACAGATTAGTGGCTACCAGGGGAAAGGTGGGGTGGGGGTGGGCACAAAGGGTGAAGTGGTGCACCTACAACACGACTGACAGACAATAAGGTACAACTGAAATTTCACAAGATTGTAAACTATCATTAACTCAATAAAAATTTTTTAAAAATAAGGGCAATCATCCTCCCCTTGCCTTCCTTGCAAGGCCATCCATCTTTTTATTCAGTGAACATTTATTCAGTTCAAACTTTGTACAGGGCACTGTGCAAGGTCCAAGAGACACAGAGATGAATAAAACAGAGCCCCTGCCCACATGAAGATCAAAATAAGGTGTTCAGGAGCACGGACTCAGAGGCCTGACTTTCTGGTTCAAGTCCCAGCTCTTCCGTCAAGTAGCTGTGGCATGGCAAGTCTCCCTACCTTCCCGTCAATTCTATGGGATAAGGTCAACACCTGTCCTATCGGGCTGTTGGGGGATTAAACGGGTTACCCGCTGTGAAGTGCTGGGAATACGGGCTGGCACCCAGCAAGGTCTCTGTGAGTATTGGCTGCTGTTATACCAACGGAGGAGCAGGCAAAGAAATATGACGCAATAAGGGAAGAAATACACCAGGAGCACATGCAAATAAAGGAGGAAAGAATCAATTGTGCCTTGAGGGGAGTAGGTCAAGCAAAACTTTTCAGAGGGAAATATTTGAGCAAGGCCACGAAGCTAGGAGTTTTCTGGATGGAGTGGGAAAACTCAGACTCCAAAAGGTTGCGGATCTGCCTGGGTTGCCCAGCTATACGCAGAAAGCCAGCTAGACTCCTTCTTGCCACTCCTGGCTGGGTGAGGGGCCTTCGGGCAAAGTGGGCAGAATGTGGACGGGGAGACCGCTAAGGGCCAGGACCGTTCCAGGGCCAGCTGCCCAAGCTTGGGAACATGACAATTCCTCTGGGGGTGGCTGACAGCAGGGAGGGTTGGGTTTCGGGCTGCTGGCGTCGGCCTGGGTGGTGCCCTTTCTGCTGGCCTCCGAGAGTCCAGCGGGTGGCCCAACCTCCTCCCTACTCTTTCCACACACACAGCCACCCCCCTGCGGCGTCCTACCTCCCCCCAATGACACCTGCCCCAAAATAGCTCCCATGTGAGGGCTAGAGAAAGGAAGAGATTAGACCCCTGCCTGAAGCGACGGGGGGCAGGGGAGGGGTTCGGGGAGTGAGCCAGCTGTCAAGTGATCTATGTCAAGCATCCGGGAAGGTATAAAACCCCTTTAGGGCCAGGCAGCCTCAAACCCCAGCTGTCAGGGCCAGGACACCCCGTCAGCCTGCACTTGCTCTCTTTTGTCGTCTTCAGGCCACACCATGGGGCTCAGCGACGGGGAGTGGCAGCAGGTGCTGAACGTCTGGGGGAAGGTGGAGGCTGACATCGCGGGCCATGGGCAGGAGGTGCTGATCAGGTAAAAGGAAGCAATCCAGCTGTCCGTGTCATCTTCCTCCCAAAGATCAGGGGTGTCTGCCGGCAAGGTGGACCATGCACCCTCGGGTTGACCAGCCGGCTGCATTAGCAGAGTTTGTTAAAACCCCTCCTTGCTTCTAAGTGTCAGGGATTGGAGTCAGAGGAGGAAAAGGGATCCATCTCACACCTCTGTCAGCAGCTGGGAGAGGCTTAATGATCAACCCTGGATGCCTAGAGGAATCCTAGAATCCTAGAGTCAACAAGGGCCCGGAGAGATCTTGTCCAGCCACCTCACCTAATGCATGAGGACACAAAGGACCTGAGAGGAGAAGGACGTCCCCAGAGTCACATGTCCATTAAAGTCTATAAGGTGTCCAGGCAAAGACATGCCTTCAAGACAAGACGTGTAGCTTTAGACCTGGCTCTGCCATGGAGCAGCTGGGTGACCTTTGGGAAGGTACACAACCTCTCTGAGCCTCAATTTCTTCTCTTACACAATGGGGGAAATTCCTAATATCTCCATGATAGAGAGAAAGTGAGAATTAAGTAAGATGATGTATGTAAGGGGCC
This sequence comes from Equus caballus, assembly GCF_041296265.1. NCBI lineage: Eukaryota > Metazoa > Chordata > Mammalia > Perissodactyla > Equidae > Equus > Equus caballus. The sequence continues at coordinate 38,645,333 of NC_091711.1, read as the reverse complement.
CAGCCCTGTTGCTGGCATATACGGAGTTCTAGAAAACCTTACTAACTGTTATAGATGAAGCCCAGGCTAGGGACACTGAAAGAGTTATAAATAGAAAACAAGACAGAAGCCTATCAGCGACTTCGGACGCTGTGTATGTCTTGAATTTGAGAGCTCAGAAGGGTGTGGTCTCCAATCACATCTTGCGTTCTAGAACCAGGGGCTCCTGGAAAAAAACAAAACAAAATTCCGAGTTCTATAGACAGAGGATGGCTTGTGGCTTGTAAATGGAGCCTTATTTCCCCACTGCCCTCCACCCCAAATGGTAACGGACTCCTCTCCTCTCCTGGTCCCTCCCTCATGCTCTGGGCTGGCGCAGGTCGGTATCCGACGGGATGTCAGGAACATTTCCGCACCCGGTGGAGGTGCGCCCGGGTTGCCTCGAATGAACCGATTGTCCTTGGCGCTCTAACTTGCAGATGAATTTCTCCTTCTCTACGAGTCAGAGCAGGTTTTCCTCTCCCACTCAGATGCCTCCCTTGGGCTACACCCATGTCAAGCTCCCACATCTGGAGAGCACGGCCAGTCCTGTGAGCTCTGTCATCTGAAGTTCCAGCCCTTAGTGACCCACGCCAGAAACACTTGAAGGACAGTCAAGGTCTCTGTTGACTCTGACTGGCCTCTTGCAGTGTTCCCTTATGTCCTTCTCCTCCTGCCCCTGTCAGCTGGCTGCTGGGGCGGCAACAGGTCCTGTTTGATTGGACAAGGCTCCCCCCAAGTTGACATCAACTCCTCAGCCACCAATTTGCTGTGTGACCTTAGACAAGTCACTGCTCCTCTCTGGGTGCCATTTTCCTTTTGGCTGAATGAAGCATGGTGTCTGAGCTCCCCTCCTGCTCCTGCTCCCTGGTGTTCCCCGAGTCCGTGACCCTCCCCTGCTGTTGGAGAGGTGGCGGGCTGGTCTGTAGAGCAGCAGTCTTTCCAAGGTGATCTGGGGGCTGCCAGCCCTAAGGCAGTGACTTGGACGTCTTGAAGGGGGCTTGGGGTATTGTGTCATCAGGGGAGACACTTCCTCCCTTCCCAGGGTGGATCAGAGAGACCCGCCAGGGCCCAGGGGCCAGTGGGGAGATCTGATCCTGAGATGGCTGGCCCTGGAAGGCCCAGAGAGCCCAAGGCGCTGTCACATCCTAGGCTGTAGGACACGCAGAGACATCGCTGTGTTTGGGGTATGGCAAGGGTGGCCTCCCTGGCTGGGGCCGGGGCGGGGATGCTAAGTGCAAATGCCCCTGGGAGCTGGCCTCCTGTTCTGTTCTAGATGCTGGACCCGGGCTCCCTTACTGACCTTGGGAAGGTCATTGCTCCCACGCCTCTGGTGATCAAAGAGGGCAAACTGGGTCCAGCCGAGTCTGTTAATAAGACGCCGAGGGCTTCACTGCCAGGATGTGATCATAAAGTGCTAGAACATCAAAGCTGCAAGGTCACTTGGAGACTCTGGTGCCAGGAGCGGGGGTTCGGGTGGGAGGGGCTGCTGAGGTCGCTCCGGGCCCCTGTCTTTCCTTCTGCCCAAAGCTTGTCTGCTTTATTTACTTCTGCATTTGAACAAAGGATTTCAAGGCCATGAGAAGTTTGAAAATCACTGCTGGTGGCCAATACTTCTCACGTTACAAAGAGCAACCATGGCCAAGAGTCTCAGCCAGCCAATGGCAGCTGCAGGCAGAGCTGAAAACTCCCCATCTTAACAGTTTGGCTGCTGCTGCTGGAGATGATGGTGATGATGATGGAGGTGATGACGGAGGTGATGGAGGTGATAGAGGTGATGATGGAAGTGATGGAGGTGGTGATGGAGGTGATGACGGAGGTGATGGAGGTGGTGATAGTGAGGGAAGTGGTGGAGATAATAATGGAAGTGGTGATGGAGATGATGATGGAAGTGATGATGATGATGGAGATGATGATGGAAGTGATGGAGGTGGTGATAGTGAGGGAAGTGATGGAGGTGGTGATGGAGATGACGATGGAAGTGATGATGATAATGGAGGTAATGGAGGTGGTGATGGTGATGATGGTGATTATGGTGGTAGAGATGAGGAGGAAGTGGAGGAGGACAGCAAATATTTATGCAGCACACATTGATTGCCAGTCCCTGTGTTAAGTGTTTCACATAAATTATCTCATTTAAGCCTCATAACAATCTTATGAGATAGATTTTATTATCACCACATTTAAGAGAGGTTAAGTAACTTGCCCAAAGTCACAGGGCTGGAATTCAAATCCACACAGCTTGGGGCCAGCATCCCTGCTCTTGGCCGCTGTGCTCTGTTGCCCCACCATCTTGGCACATTAGAGATGAGCTCCACCTTCCCTCTGGTTCTTTGGTTCTAGAGCAGAAAAGGACTTTTACAGGTCCAAGAGTCCCCAGTCTTCTGTGTGGGCGTCCAATTGGGCCTCAGGTCAGAGGACAGCTGGGAAATGGCCTCCTCTCTCTCAGACTTGCCTGCAGACCTGTGATAAACTAGACAGGTTGACAAAAGGATAGAGGAGGAAAACACCAGGTAAGTGAGCGTTCTGGAACACTGGAGAAACCCCACCGCCATTTCCACAGCGGGAGGGGCTTTGTCTGCTCTTTTTCCGGTGGCTGCTATAGGTGAATCTGGGTGTGGCCTTCTGGGGCTGCCCTGGGCCTCCCAGCTGCAGGACTTGAGACCAAGCAAGGGAGGCGGCCGTGTGGCACCAGAATGGTCTGCTGGGCACTAATTAGCCAGGTTTTCCTGTACTGTTTAAAGTAAGTCTGGGCCCTTCTCTGGCTGACTGTTGTGAGAATGGCAGATGAGGCGGAGGTCAAGCCTTAGAATCTCGAGGCTGAGAAATCAGCTGGACCAACCCTTTTGGTTTAGAGATGGGTGAACCAGAGAGGCTGAGCCCCAGAGAGGCTGAGCAACTTCTTCAATGTCACACAGCACATTGGAGACAGAGCTGGGGCCAGAACTCAGCTTCTGTAATTCTCAGTCCCATGTTCTTTCCCCAGACATCTGAGGTGCTCCCAAAATGTCTGAGATCCCTGGCTCCCTGGGGTCCCAGGTCCTTGGCTCTCTACTGCCTAAGATAGTCTCCTTCAGCGTCCCGACCTCAGGCCTTTGCCTGTGGGTGCTAGGTCTCAGAGCTGTTAGGCAGGAGTTTGAGGATCATTGTCACCAGATAATAATAGTCAGGAGCTCAGGGACCCTTGGGTGGAGGTGCCGGTGAGGAGCTGTCAGTGACACACGAGGCTTGGCTGGGGCCCCGGGCAAGGTGGTGACATTGGACGTGGCTGTGGACAGGCCTGGGTGTGCTGGGAAGCGGGATGGACGTGCTCCTGGGGAAGGAGTGCTCCCTGTCCGGGCTGCTTGGCGCGTGCTTGTGTATGAGTCTGAGTGCACATGCACACAAGTGTGGCTGTGCGCTGCGAGACACTTACGCAAACTGGAGCGCGTCCCCAGTCCGTTTAAGGGTGTGGCAAAGGCCAGGAGCTGCAGGAGAGGGACCTCCCGAGGCCCTAGACAGAAGGAGAGAAACCTCGGGTAGACGGGGTCAGTCCTGCGAACATTTCAGGGTGCGACCCAAGGGAGAGAGCGTGAGTTATGGACCCATCCAATCTTGAGTTTGGGTCTGGGCTCTGCCACCAACCGGCCGTGTGACCCTGGGCTGGTCACCTCCCTCTGTGGTCCTCTGTTTGCCCACGAGTGAGATGGGGATCCCTCCCTCCCAGGACCCCCTGTAACCAACACCCAGCAGGAGAGATGAGGTCCAAGGCTGGAGGTGGCCGCTCAGGCTTGCGGGCAGAGTCCGTCTTCGGCCAGCTCACTGGGTCCCTGGCAGGAGCGGGGGCCTGATCTTTGGCGGGCGGCTCCCACCAGGGCCCCTCACCCTCTGTACCGAGTGGGGCTGGGAGGTGCAGGGAGTCAGAGTGTGTGCTCAAAATAAGCAAGACTTTCTGAGCCAGAGAGCTGCTCTGGAGCGAAATGGCTCCCACAGGGAGTAGTGAGCCTCCTGTCGCTGGGAGCATGTAAGCAGCCAAAGGATGATTCCTGGGCAGGAAGCTGCAGACATGGTCCCTGGCATGGACCTGATCTCAGTCTGGCTCTTCTGCACATCAGCCCTGTAATACAGAGCTAGGACATCATACCTACGAGCCTCTGTTCCCTCGTCTGTGAAATGGGAATATGACCCTACAGGGAAGTGCAGGAGCAGAGCCTGGCACACAGTAGGTGCTCAACAAATCCAGGGTCCTTCAGCTCCTATGCTCTCCCCTCCCCTGCTCCATCCTCAAGGCCACTGTCCCCTACTGTCCAAATAATGTACAGAAAGTGGGGGTGAGGCCAGGGCACAATGCAGAGACGTCTTTCCTTCCTGCCTCTCACAGTAAGAGTGAAAAGAGGAAGGTGATGATGCTGATGACAAGAATAATACTAGCCAGCGTTCTACCACCTGCCGGTGGGCTGGCACTCAGCATACACCACCTCACTTAATCCTCACAGCCTCCAAAGGCAGGGACTGGTCATCCCCACTCCTTGGACGAGGAAGCGGAGGCACAGAGAGGGGAAGTGAATTGCCCAAGGTCACACAGCTGGGAATGGGGGATTGAACTCGAGTCCGGTCGCCTCCAGACCCCACCGCACGTCCCTGCATCTGACTCCAGCCCTCCTTGTGCCCACAGGCTCTTTACCGGCCACCCTGAGACCCTGGAGAAGTTTGACAAGTTCAAGCATCTGAAGACAGAGGCCGAGATGAAGGCCTCCGAGGACCTGAAGAAGCACGGCACTGTGGTGCTCACCGCCCTGGGCGGCATCCTCAAGAAGAAGGGCCACCATGAGGCGGAGCTGAAGCCGCTGGCCCAGTCACACGCCACCAAGCACAAGATCCCCATCAAGTACCTGGAGGTGGGAGGCAGGGCCGGGGCGGGCGGGGGCCTGGAAGGACAGGCCTCGGAGGGAGGAGATTTGGGTTCGAGTCCCAGCTTAGCCACCAACTTGCTGGGTGACCTAGGTCGCTCCTCTCTGTGACCCAGTTCCCTTCCTGTAAAGTGGGCTGTCAGCAGCTTTGCCTTCTTCTTGGGGTCACTGAGAGGAAACATATCTCTCCCCCAAATTGGTGTCTCCTTACCAAGGAAGAAGGGGGAGAGTGGATATGGGTGCACAACTTGCATCCTCTCCCTAGGTAGGTATCATTATCACACCCATTTGATGGACGGGGAAACTGAGGCACAGAGCGGTTAAGTAGTTTGTCCGTGGTCACAGAGAGAGCAAATGGCAGAGCCAGGATTCGAACTAGGTCTCAACTGCTCCAGCCCCTAGATCCTAACCTCCGTGCAACGGGAGTCTGAGACGGGCAGCAGTTCAGGTGGCAGGAAATCAGCTGCCGGGCTCAGTTCCGGGCGGAGGGTGGCCAGCAGAATGGTTCTATTGCTTTCAGTATCTTTACAGATGAAGAGATGGAAACTCAGGTGTCCTAGTGGAGGAGGGGATGTGGGGACAGGGAGCACTAAGGGTCTGAGGGACACAGCAGGCACGCTGGTGCAGCAATGAGGATAAGGACAATGGTGACAGCATTTGCCTGAGTCACCACATGGAATTCTCACAACTACCCATGAGGTTAGGAATTGTGTTCAGTGTCTTCTTTTCCTCTCACACGAGTTCAGAGGTAGGGAGTCCCGAGCTGGTGTGGGACCCCCAGGGACACAAGCAATTTTCTGTTCTGCCATGTCCTTGACATGTGGTGTCCATCCTCAAAGTTGACGCATGGTCCAAGATGGCTGCTAAAGCTCCAGCCATCTGGTCCATCTTCCAAACAGGCAGCGGAGGAAGAGGGGAAAGCTCTCTCTTAAGGAGTTTAAGGAGTCCCAGAAATCTCATCCAACAATTTTGTTTACATCTCATTGGCCAGAAGTTAGTTACAAGACCACCCCTATCTGCACAGGAAACTGGGAAATGCGGTCTATTGCCACTCCAAATACAACTAGTGTTCGGTTACCGAGAAAGAAGGAGAAAATAGACATTGGGCAGACAGTTAGCGGTCTCTGCCCCAGGCAGGTACCCTTCTCACCCCCATTTTACAGATTTGGAAACTGAGGGCTCAGAGAGGTTAAATAACTTGCCCAAGGTCACCCATTTAATAAGCCAGAAGGTACGGTCCCATTGACGGCACTCCGGAACCCAAATTCTTAATCCCTGTAGCACAATATCTCCCATCAACCACAACCCCCCAGCCCCTTCTGTCTTACTCCCTGCACCCGCGCCCCCATCACACACACACAGTCTTGCACGTCCCCCCGTCCCACTCAGCATCACAGATGCGAGGAGCCAGTACTGCCTCAGAAATTCTGCATGCACCGGTCCCTGCCCTCCTAGTCTTCTCTTGGTAAATTCCCCTTCATCCCTCAAGGCCCAGCTCAGAAGGCACCTCCTCTGTTCCAGCCCAGGCCCCGGGGCCACCAGCTGCTCCCCGCCAGCCCTCCCCCCACCGAGGCACTTTGTCCTCGTTCCCGTCGTGGCGCCCGCCGGCTGTCTGTAATTTATCTCTGTGCCCAGCTGTCTTCCGGCTGGGATGCAGCTCCTCAAGGGCAGACGCTGGCTCACCCCCATTTCTGAACCCCAGGGGCATGCGACTGGCTCACCACACAATCTGAGTGACCGGTCCCCTCTCTAGGGATGGGGAATCTGAGGCTCAGCAAGAGAGAACGATGTTGCTGAGGTGGCACTACCAGCTAGTGGACGAGCACCCAGCTTTAACAGAACAAGTGTAATTTACTGTCAAATCCTTGCAAAACCTTAAGACCGAGCCATGCCTGCTCGCCCCTCGCTGTGGAACCGCCTCCCGTGCCCTTTATAAAAAATTGCTCCTTCTCCCCTGGGGGTGAGGGGCCCCGGGGGCTGGGGCTAAGGGCGACTCTTCTCGGTCACCCAGCTGCCTCTTCCCACAGTTTTCAAGGGACTAGTGGCTCTGCCGTAGGCTCAGGACAGCTGAGCGGGGGGCCTGATGTGGTCCTCGAAGCCCCGTCTGACAGGTGGAGTCCCACACTGGGGTCGGGCCTCCCAGGTTCCCCAAGGGCAGGCACCCCGCGCCCCCACCTGGTTTTGTAGCATTTGCGAAATTATAGGTCATCTTAAGCACATGTCCACATCGGTGCCCGAAGGTGGGTGTTCGTGGAGCTGTGCCTGTCTCTGAGCCCAGTGGTGTTTCCTGGGTGTCGACACTTGTGCTTCCTGATGGCTCCCTCAGCACAGGCCCCCCAACCTGCCTTCAGTCCCTTGAACCCCAGGCGCCCTGAGAAAATGGGAAACCCAGCCGCGGTGCAGTCACAACCTCTGTCCCTGGCTCTGGCCGACATTTGCCCACAGTCCCCTGGGTGCACTGCCAGCTCTGCCGTCCACTTGTAACATGACCTCAGTCTGGCTGCTTTCCCATCTGGGCCTCTGCAAAATGTCACCACCTGGCCCACTGGCCAGGCATGTGGTTGGCATCGAATCCTGATGCACCGTTGAAAAAACCCCAGCAGCTTGTTACATCCACGAGCTCTTTCAGTCTCTAAGGCAGCCCCATGTCGTGGCTATTCCTGTCTCCGTTTTCCTGGGAGTGAAATTGGGCATGTAAGGGCAAACTGCGCTGGTGGGGCCGAGGACAGACGTTATTGTCCCGGGGGCAAGCCCGAGGCCTCGTCCCTTTCCTCTTCCCCTCTCACCTCCCCTCGCACTGATATTTCTGAGCGTCCACTCTGTGCTTGGCACAGAAGCTATGATGCTCTGCTCCCCTAACTCCTAATTAGGCTGTTTAAAGCACGAACCATACTAAACCATTAAATGCAAAAATCAAGTACACACACATGGAAATAGTTTCTTTCTAGATTTCCTGGTCGAAAAATCCTGGATAAAACCGCGGAATGGGACATTCTCTTCCTTTCCGCTGCCCGTGGCGGCTGTGCCCTGAGCTCGTGCCGGGCTGTACTAGGTCCTCGTTTAGAGCAGCAGCTGAGGAGGGCAGTGGGTGAGCCAGCCCACCTGTCTGCGTGACCTCGGGCACACGGCTTAACCTTCCTCATCTGTACCAAGATGGGCCTCAGTTTCCCCATCTGCACCTGTCTCACGAGGTCGTGAGGATTAAAGGAGTTAACCCATGGTGATCAAGCCCCATGACCGGTGCCCCTCTTGTCCTTGTCCCCACAGTTCATCTCAGATGCCATCATCCACGTTCTGCACAGCAAGCATCCCGGGGACTTTGGCGCTGATGCCCAGGGCGCCATGACAAAGGCCCTGGAGCTGTTCCGGAACGACATCGCGGCCAAGTACAAGGAGCTGGGCTTCCAGGGCTAAGCTCCTGACGGCCCCCCCCCCCCCGACCCCCGTGGGCCCAGAACCCGGGGGCGGCAGGGCGACCTCACGTAGCCATGTAGAGCTTGCTTCCGAGTGTCTGCTTTGCTGACGAGCGGTGGGTAGGAGAGGCGGAGGGCTGAGCGCGTGGGATGCCCAGGATGGCTCCGCTTGCCTGGGGACCGGGCTCCGGAGGAGGGGCATCCCCTTGGGAACCAGGAGCAGCGTGGTCCTTTGCTCACTGTGGCCAGCAGGGTTTGGGTCATACTTAATTCTCCTCTCCCCTAAACTCCAACCGAATTCCTTCCAGCCTTCAAACTGGCCCACACCTGCACCCTCACCTTGAACCCCAAACCCAGGCCCCAGCCACAGTAATTCTCCAATCCATCCCCGTGCCCCCTGGGGACAGCAGAATGGCCTTTTGCAATGAGAAGGAGGTCTGGATGGGGAGGGGACAGCCATGCCCAGCCCAGGAGAGGCGTCGGGTGTCTGGAACATGAGTGTGCCTTCTCAGGTAATGGAGTGACTCACCTGGTTTGAATAAAAGACCCTACAATATTGCAGTGTCTGCCTGGTGATTTCCACCCCCGAAAGCAAGTGAAGGGGGCTCCGACAGGGAGACGGTGGGGAGGCAGACGCCGGATTGTGTGAGAGAGCCTGTGGGGAGGATGTGGGGGGTGGGGGGGGGCGGGGGGGGAGGAGGAAGCAGGGGGAGAAGTGGGAGGGGGGAGGGGCACGAGGGAGAGAGGGATGGACCCCGCCTTCCTCAGGCCACTGCTCAGTGGCACAGACAGTGCTGGGCCCGAGGAGTGGAGGGGAGGGTCTTGTCTGGTGGGGAGTGAGCCAGTCAACAGACCTTTGCCGTTTGGGCCGATAAGTGCCAGGACCATGGGGCTGTGGGGCCCAGAACCACAGGAGATGGTTATGTGGTTACAACAATTTAAGTAACATGCTCAAGGATACCAGCTAGCAAGGGGCAGAGCTGGGTTCAAACGGTGGCCTGGAAGGCAGTAGAGACTCCAGCTGGGGAGACAGCTAGGTGGCCAGCTGGTGGCAGGCTCTGACCTTCTGGCCACAGAGAAAGGACAGACATGTGGGGAGTAACTTACAAACAGGCCGGGAGACACAATCGACATCTACAGGGGCCGAGCACACGGGCGGAATGTGCCAGCCTTGCTGCAAGGACCCAGAATAAAACACTGGCATGGGACCGCGGCAGCCAGGAGGCATCCTGGAGCAGAGGCCAGGGAGAGGGACCACGGAAAAGGATCTGGTGGTCTGGGTCGGTCCGGGTGCCCAAGCCGTGGGGGCCATGAATAGCGCCCAAGACTCAGGGCACTATCTCTGAGAAGCCCCAAATCCTCAGCCTCATAAATCTCCAGGGGCTCGCAGGACAAGCAAGCTAGTGCCCCCTGCCCCAGAGTGTCCGTCCCGGGGCCCAGGCCCCTGCCATGAGCCTCACTTCGCTGCCCCAAACCTCCGATTATGCCAAGGTGCATGGCCGCGGAACAGGGCCAAACTCGTCTGCTGAGTGTGGCCGTGTCGCAGACACTAACAGGCTCTCTATCAGGGCTTGCTGCGGCATCGGACGACAGCGTTCAGGTGTCCACCGCCTCCCGTGCGGCTCCAGGCTTTGGGAATTCATATGCGATCTGAGAAGGCGGGAGAGGTGGGGAGGGGAGTCCAGGAGACAGCGAGCTTTTTGATCTTGGAGCCTGGAAAAAAATTCCATGCATTTATCTAGTGTTCAACAGAACACCCAGGCAATGAGCGCTTTTGTACAGGGTCTGTGAGCACGATTTAAAGTCAAGTCAGCGGTCCCTGCCCTCAGGCCACTGACAGTCTCATCAGGGAGACGTGCTCCGATAATTCAGTCAGGGCAGAATAAAACTACGGCTGTGGGGGAGTACCGATCATTTGCCTTTCATTCAACAAGTATTTGTTGAGCATAGCAGGTAAAAAAAAAAATCTTAGTCTATACCTTTGATATGCACAAAATGCAACTTCTTTTTTTTCTGTGATTCGGCTGAATTTTTGTCTGGAATCCTCCTTGGGGCCGGATGGCACACACTTAGTCTCCTTGAGGTTTCTCCGCAGTTCTGAATTTTCCTGGATGTTTGTTTGGCTAATTCCAAGGGGCTTACGTGTGCCAAGTTGCAGCTTGAGTGGCCAGGGGGGTGGCAACCTAGTTGTCGCTGTCATCTGTCCCCAGGCGTGTCCTCAGGGATGCCACACTCCCACCCGGTCTTCCGTAATTGACCTCCTCAAGCACTCGAAACTCTGAGGCTGCCCAAGGCTCCTTCTGCCTGGGGCCACTTCTTAGGGAGCCCCTCCCTGATGTGTGCTCCCCCTGGTACATGACGCATAGGTTCCCACTGTGTTCAGACCCCAAGGGCCTGTCTGAGCTTTAGCATCCTCCTCCAGGACTTGGCAGGGCTTGCTCAGGGTTGCCCTGTACGGTTGTATGGGTTGTGCACTCCACATGGACGCCTGGCCGAGGGGGGCGAATAAGGGCTGGATTGAGTCTGTGCTCCAGTTTCCAAGCTGTGTGCCCAGAAGGGGTGGTTTTTCCTGATTCACACCAGGCTACTCTGAGCTGGCAGCGGCCTCGAGCAGGACAGAGCCACTTTCTCTGGGAACCACCATCACCTGCCATCTTACTGTTTTCTTTTCAACTCTTCCTTCTGCTGGTTCCGAAAATGACTTTCCAGCCCTGGAAGCAGAGATGCTTCACGATTTCCTCCCAGTCTTTTGCCCTTCCTGTGTGTTCTTTTGGGTCCTCTTAGGGCCTAAGCTTTTGAACCTGCCCATCCGGGCAAGAGACACGTTTTTCTCGCTTTCATCTGTCTCATCCTTTCACAGAGGTTCCCTGCTGTCTGGAAAGTAAAGAGAAAAAAAGAACGGAAATCCTGGGGGGAGAGACAGGCTAATATTTTAGAAATGTGATTCTGCACCAGGGTTTATTCTGCATTGATTTAACAAATATTTATTGAGCAGATCCAACGGGCCAGGCCCCGGACTGGGACTAGAGTCCCATCCTCCTGAAGTGTCTGTGGTGTGGGAACGAGGAGGATGGGGTCTGTGCCTGGCCTCAGGGACCGGGGGGACGCTGAGAAGCAGAGGGAGGGGAAGATGGGCTCAGGCGCAGGGAGCCGCCCACGGAGAGGCCCCCAAACCCACTCACGACGGCGCCCTGATGGTTCATCCACACGCGTTTACTGAGCCCGCACCGGCCCCACACTTCGCTCCGCTGCCCCGGGGGCTCCAAGGCTCGGGGCTCCAGGAGGATGGAGACCAGGGAGAACGGAGACCGGGCAGAACGGAGACCGGGGAGGACTGGGACAGGGGAGGCTGGGTCCTGAGGGATCAGGGCGACCGGCCCAGTCACAGAGGGCTGAAGTCACAGAGACTGAGTGAGTTAGGAGCCTCCAGAGGGACAGAACCAATAGAATTTAGATATAAATATAATCTATGTTACATACATGAAATATATATAATGTAATACATATATAATACATACTTTATATATAAAATATTATATATTGTATGTAATACTATATGTGTATTATATACACAAAATATATCATATAATACACAGATAATGTATATTTTATATACTCATAAAATATATAACATAATACATATAAAATGTGTATTTGATATAAATATGTATTTTCTAGTGTTATATAATATATATTTATATAAATATATATAACATATAACAATATATAATATCTATTATATGCTTTACATAAAATATTATATAATATATTTTATATTCATATTGTCTATTATGTTATGCATTATACATTATATGTAAAATATATATTATACATAATATTGTGTAATATGTATTTTGTATATAAAGTACTATATGTGGTATATAAATTCTATAATACGTGTATAATATGTACACCCCTCCATCACGGCCGCTCCTTCAGTGTTAGCTGAATGGAGGAGTTACGCCCCACTTTTCCTCCCGTGCACATGCAAGCGTGTTGTAAACTGCAGGACATTTAAAAGTTAAGTGATTTGGGAGGCCCCAGTGGAGCCTGGTTCTGAACTTCTGGTTCCTGAGGTTGAGCTCTGTGCGTGTGTGCGTGTGTGTGCGTGTGTGTGTGTGTGTGTGTGTGTGAGAGAGAGAGACGGTGTGTGGGCGCCTGTCTGACTCCTCCCCTGTTGGGTCTGCTCTCAACTTGCAGTCCATTTTACCTGCTGCTCTGAAACCCATGACAGCTGTGCCCCCAGGACGGCCGAGGTGACCTCTTCGGGGACTCTAACACCAGCTCCTCTGATTCGGCTGGGACTCTGGCTTTCTGAGGGGGGAGCCAGGCTGAGAGCTGGGAGAGGACATGAAAGGGCCAGGGCCTGAGGTCTATCTGGGCGAGCACAGGCGAGAGATTGTGGAGAGCGCTGTGTGCGGCTGCTCTTCTGAGCTCTTGACCTGACAAACCTTGAGCCGAGTGGAGCTGGAGGTATCAGGTGATATGAAAAAAAAAAGACAGGACAGCTTCCCGAAGGGTACCACAAGACACACACACCAGTTTGCCACTTTGTCAGTAATTTAAACTATGTCCTGTATTTTATATCTCATTGTGGTCTCTCTCTCTTTCTCTCTTTCTCTTGCATACACGCACCCCTTTCGTTTTATGCTCCCGACCAAGTGAAAGGTTCATCTTTTTAAAAAATAGCCACCAAAGCTTCTCCTATTGACATCCATCAATTCTGTTTCTTTTGTCTGTCAAAGATGACCCACAAATAGAAAAATTCTTTCCGTGCTGGCATTTCGCACAGAAATAGAAGCAAAATTTTGAACCTGTGTTAACACATTTAGAGTCTCTGCTGAAAATGTTTCTCCTCGTCAAAGGATGCTGTTTCCTCAAGGAAAACGAGGGTCTTGTCCGGGCTCGGAGCTCCTCGTATTCTGGCCGGTGGCCTCGCTCCCATGACAGTGGACGGAGCCTTTCATCACCTCATTCAATGTTTGCATGCAGTTTATCAGCCTCAAAACACTCGGAGGGCAGACGGCCCCCTCGCTCCCACACGCCTTAGAGAGAGGAGGAGATTCTCTGTGCCCCGTGAATTAAGAAACGGGGTTATTTGGAGCCCAGGTTTTGAGAAGTGGGGACTCGAGCGTCTTCTGACAAATGTGGGGCCAGGTGGGACATGGGAGAGGAGATCTGGGCAGAGTGGGCGTCCCCGAGTCACCCAGAGCCGTGGTGCCTTCAGCCAATGTGTGTATTGGGGTTCTGCACGATATTTCCTTAGAAATGAGCCAAATGGGGCTATTCTGCTGGAAAGGGTTTGCTACGACCACTAGCCTAGGTTGGTGGCTCTCAGTGGGCTCGTGCTGTCCCCTGTGGGCGTTTCGGATCTTTGTGGGAGTCACTTGTTGCACTGAATGAGGACACTGACCTTTAGTGGGGGAGGGGGCAGGAAGGGGTGTCGGGTATTCCAGAAGGTGCAGGAAAAAAACACAGTCAAGATTTATCCCGTGTTCTTGATCCTAACTCCAGACCTTAGAAATATTACTGAGAAATACATTATCTTTGAACCGTTTAAAAATACGTTGAATTATTGGGGAAAAAAAGATTTTTTTGCTTTACAAGACTCGTTGACCAGCTCAGGAAACAGCACGCCTCAGGCAGGGCCACCTGGGGCCTCAGTGGCCCTCTGCAGGTGCTTGGTGCCCTCTCCTTTCCGGCACGTGTAGGTCGGCATTTCCCCAGACCCTCTGAAGTTGGTGGTATCATACGGCATATGGGGTGCCTCAGCACGGCTTGACGAGTGGTGCCATGTCTGCACCCAGGATCCGAACCGGCGAAACCCCGGGCCACCGAAGTGAGTGCCTGGACTTAACCACTCGGCCACGGGGCCGCCCCTGTTCTTGAGTTTCTTGAAAGATGCTAAAGGAGCCCCCAGTACCTAGGCCACATCCATCCTTGTTACAACTGTCTTTCCTTTCTTACCTACTTCCCTTGTGCCTCAAGCCTGCTGTGGAACTTCTCTTCTTAAAACTCCTTGTTGGGGCCAGCCCCGTGGCATAGTAGTTGGGTCCCACATACTCTGCTTCGGCAGCCCGGGGTTTGCGAGTTTGGATCCGGGGCGTGGACCTATACACCTCTCATCAAGCCACGCTGTGGCGGGTGTCCCACATATAAAGTAGAGGAAGATTGGCACAGATATTAGCTCAGGGCCAGTCTTCCTCAGCAAAAAACAAACAAACAAACCTCCCTGCCAACACAACTTTTTCCTCTCTTCCTGTCCATCCCTCAGGACTTTATTCTATACATCAAATCGGTTTCTCTCCTACTAATTAAAAAACAGCCTTCCTCTTTAGAAGGGGGAGAGGCAGGGCAAAAAGTGGACAAGCAATAAAAAGATAGTCTTCAGCCAGGCCTGAGAGAGGGAGATTCTGTCGATGTCCCACATTCACGCCTTTTCTACCATCACAATGGGTTAGACTTTCTGAAAATGGAACTGGTTGCCTGGGGAGAAGCGAGCTCCCCATCATCAGACACAAACAAGAACGGGCTGAATGACGACTTGCTGGGACCGTTCCACTCATTCAGCAACCAAACGCCTCTGTGCCAGGCACGGCTAGACAAGAGGAAACAAAATGATGAATAAGAAAATCTCCAGCTTCAGGTGACTCACAATCCAGGGGGAGAGGCAGAGAGAAAGTTCCACAGGGTGTCGTGGTCAGCAGAGGGGGGAGGCCCGATCAGTGTGGCCGAGAGGAAGGCTGGGTCTCGGAGGACGGGCGGGAATTTATCGCCCCTGCGGTGGGGAGCGGGCGGGAGGGAAGGGCGTGTGGTGGCAGAGAGTCGGGATGGAGCAGGTCCCATTGGACACAGCTCAGTGGATGGAGCCCGTAGTGTGAAGGAGAATTGAGCGGTGGTTCTAGATCATTCTGGGGGCTCGGTGTCTGCTGTGCCAGGCTAAGATGCCTGCGTGTCGAGAAGAGACGTTAAGCACTAGATGGATGGACAGATGCAGGCGGGGGGAAGGGGTTGGGGTGTGGTCCTCTGACCTCCCAGCCTGCCCTGCAGATCTCAGACTTCCCAGACTCCATAATCTCATGTGCCGAGTCCTTCAACTAGTCTCTCTCTATGCGTCCTATTGGTGCTGTTTCTCTGGAGGACTCTGACTAATGCAAACATCATGTCTACTGGACACATGGGGAAACTAAGACAGAGAGAGTGTAAGCAACTGGCCTAAGATCACCCAACTGAGAAGGGTTGGGATTCATACCCGAGGTCTACACTCTTCGCTGCTGTGGCCCCCTGCCTCGTGGGACGTGGGACGTAACCAGCGTGGCATGCCCCATCAGCCTGGGGACAAATATTCTCTTGATGCCCCTCCTGGGCAGGCTGATGCTTCCTCCGTCCTGGAGTCCCGCTCTCCATCATGCAGGCACCCCGAGGCAGAGCGATGACATTCGGTGATGTTCTCCAGGCGAGACTCGCTAATCCGCCATCTGAAGCCAGTGACCAAATTCCCCGCTAAGTGTCCACAGGCTGGCGGGGATCCTGAGCCGGGTGACGGTCCAGAGGCTGCTGGGTTGGCCAGATCGGGGTCACTCGTATCTCACCTCTCACCTTGTGTGAGAGTGTCTCCAAGGGGTCACTGAGGGCCTCTCCAGAGCAGAGGGAACCGCTCCAGGGGACCTGAGGTCGCTGCCACTCGATGGAAACTCTGGGATGCTTTACATGGCAGCTTCTCTTAAAAAGAAATTCCACCTAATCAGGTACCCAAGAGAGTTCCTTCACCAAACATCTGTGACACACGTGCTGTTCGGATTTTCACTGCTGCATAAGAAATCACTCCAGAATGTAATCGTTTCAAACACAACAGTTCAATATTTTATTATGGCCTCTCCCGGTTCTCGGGGTCAACCAGCGCAGTGAGGGGGCGCAGGCTCAGGTCGCTCGGGGTCTGGGCTGCCGTCCTCGTCTCCAGGCTCGCCCACACCGCGGCCGGCTGTCTGCTGGATACAGCCACGTGGTCACTCGGCTTCCTCCTGATGTGGACACTTGGTTGCAAGCGCAAGGGACCCAAGAGACACGGCCGGGCGGACGCTGCCTCGCTTTCGTGACCTCGCCCTGGGGATCACACAGTGACCCCCCCCACATTCTGCTCTTGAGGAGCCCGTCACCGAGCCAGCCGTGTTCCAGCGAGGGGACCTGGCTTCCATCTCTTGACGGGGGGACAGCCCGAGGACGTGCAGACACACTGTGAAGCCTCTACGCTTGCTCTCCATCGGCGCTGGGCCTCACGGCATGGCAGGGAGACAGACACGAGAGCTCAGGGTCTCTCTCTGCCTCTCCAGACCCACTCTCCTCCCAGCCCCCTGCTCTCTGCCTGAAGGCCAACCCAACGGACAGCATCCCGGGCTCCCCGCCCTCGGCTTGCAGTGGGGAAGTGCTGGAGGTTGGAGTTTGGGGAGAGTGAAGCTGGACCGTCTACTCCCCTGACCCTGCCCTGCTGGGTAGCCGCAGGCTGGCTCCATCCCTCCAGGAGAACCCACATCTCCTGCAGGGGCCTCTCCAGGGGGTTTCCCTTTCCCGGTTCCCGCAGCTGGCCCCTCCCTTTGCATGAGTAGCGGAATCAGCTGCTCTCCGTGACCAGCCCTGGATTCCACCCATTGGCCCACAGCTTGCCAACAGTCCTTGTTGCTGGGGTCCCTGCAGACACAGCATCGAGGATAGAGCACCATGTGGTCAGTGCCCTGAGGGAGGCCATGCCAGAAAGCGCAGGGCCTGTTCCAGGCTGGGCCGGCAGGGGGAGAGGACATGCTCCCCAAAGTGGGACTCCAGGAGAGAGTCCGAGCTGACCAGAAAGTCTCTCTTTTGGGAGGGAAGACGGACCAGAGCACAAAAGTGACGGGGACGTGGGAGAGCCCAGGATATTCCAGGAACACCAAATGGTTGGGCATGAGCACCACAGGGTGAACCTAGAAGCAGGAGGGACAAGCAGAGGAGATGTCAGGCCATGCTATTTGGACTTTTATCCTGTGAGCAATGGGGAGCCATTGAAAGATACTCATCGGGCAGTGATTTGAAGAGGAATGCAAGTGGTCCAGAGTCTGTATTAAGCCGAGTCAGAATTATCTGGTTCAAATCACAGCCCTCCCCAAACCTAACTGGAGAGTTACTTACTATTCATGTGCCTCAGTTTACTCTTCAGTAAATTGGACACACTAACAGCACCCACGTCACCGGATTGTGAGGATCATATCAATTAGGACTCTTTCAGCCTCAAATAACAGACAACCCAACTAAAATTGGCTTAAACAATAAGGAGATTTAATGTCATGTAAAAAACCTGGAGGTGGGGAGGCCCTGGAGTTGGGGATTTACAGCTCAAAGGTGTCAGGCTCTAGGTCCGCTTCTCTACAATTCACTTTCCCCTCAAGGTCACAAGATGGCTGCCACAGCTCCAGGCATCACATCCTCACCCAACATTCAAAGGCAGGAAAAGGCAAGTCTCTGCTTTATGTTCCCTTTGGAAAGCAAGGAGGGACTTCCTAGGAGCCCTCTGCCTCCACTCTGACACAT
This sequence comes from Equus caballus, assembly GCF_041296265.1. Taxonomy (NCBI): domain Eukaryota; kingdom Metazoa; phylum Chordata; class Mammalia; order Perissodactyla; family Equidae; genus Equus; species Equus caballus. The sequence goes on along the minus strand of NC_091711.1, from coordinate 38,627,455 downwards.
GCCCTCTCAGCTCCCATCTTCCAGGACCGGGTCCCGTGCCCAGGCCTAAGTCAATCCTGGGCAAGATCACTAGATGGGCTGAGAGCAATTCCAATCACCCCTGGATCCAAGGCTGGAGCCATCTTTCCTGAGCACCACTGAGTCGGGGGGTGAACCCCCAAACCAACAGGAGACTCTTGAGGTTTGGAAGATGGAACCAACAGTGTTGGCCGTGCGGCTGAAACAGGGTGATCCACACTAAGCCGGTGGCCCAGCGCTGGGGCGTGGTGACACTCGGCGAGGGCGAGCTGTCGCACTTGGACAGGCTTGTGTAATGTAAAAGCAACAGACAGTGTCACCCAACCTGAGTCCTCGTCAGCTCAGCTCTGGAGCCAGCCCTGCCTCTTCCCAGGGTGTGATTTGGGGGCAAGTTATTCCACGACTTTGTGCCTCAGTTTCCTCATCTGTGAAATGAAAATAACAATTTTCTTCTTCCTTACCCCAAGGCCTTCATGAGGTCGAATGAATTCACGTCCACCAATCCCCTGGAAGAGCACCCGGGGTTCCCGCTCGCCCTTCACCATTGGTCACGCCCGTGCGCTCGGGCAGCAGCCCCACGGGGGGTGGCAGCAGGAAGCGGGCCTGCTCCCTGAGTTTCTTTCTCTCCCTGGTGAAGGGTCCCAGGCTGCAGTTTCTCGCTGAGGAAGGGCGGAGAGGGGAGTCGGGGGGGGGGGTGGGGGGTTGGGGAGGGCCCATTCTGCCCTGCCCTCTGCTGGGAGAGGGGCCGCGCATGGGAAGAGCCCGGGCGAGGCTGGTCGCCTCTGCCCCTGTCTGCGAGCACCGAGGGCCAGGAAGGGAGGAAGCAGCAGAGACCCTGGGACAGCCACGGGGAGACTCCGATCTGGGCCCGCAGACACAAGAGGGCAGACGGTGGGGGGAAAGGGCCAGCCCGCCGGACTCAGTGCCCTAGGTCCTATCTCATCACAGTCGGCTGTGTGGCCTCGGCAAAACGTCTCCACCTCTCTGAGCTCCAGCTTCCTGGGTGCCAGAGGAGACTAGTTATATTGAACCGACAGTGGGGGATGGAATATTAAAGCATTAACCACCTCTGGAGAATTATGAGGCTGTGGGACCCATCGCCCCAACCCCTTCTCAAGATGCCTCCCACCGCAGGATCTGCCTATCAGAGTCCAGGGGCCCTTGGGGGTCACTTAGCTCAGGTTTGGTTTTACAGATGAGAAAACGGAGGCCTGGAGAAGATAAACCCCAGTCAGATCCCCACACCAGGCCCCTCCTGGCCAGAGGCTTTCTGCGCCCTCCGTCTGTCTCTCTCTCGCCCCCTCCATCTTGCTCTCTCTCCTCTCACTCTTTCTTTCCCTGGGTCTTTCTCCCCTCTGTTTAAATCCTTGTCTAGTTGTCTTTCTCTGTCCCCTGCGTTTGACTGCACGTCTTTCTCTGTCACTCAGCAGCCACTCTACATTCCTCCCTCTCTCCCCATCTCCAATCCCGTAGCTTCCCTGTCATTTTCGAAACAGCTTAAAAGAAAACTAAAAACTCTGATAAGCCCAGAGCGGGGATGAGGATGGGCTGCAATCATCGGGGTCTTGAGAGTGGAGTCCAGCTCTGCCACAACCTCAGGTTCTACAGAAGGGACAAGACTGGGCCCTGGCGGCCGGGGAGGGAGCCAGCCCAGCGCCAGACACAGGAGGGGTCGGGCGCCTGACCTTGGGCCTCCCTCGCACTTGCCAAGGTTCTGATTCCAGGAGGAGCGGTGTGACCGCCCCCAGTCCTGGCAAAAATAGCGCAGGGAGCCGTGGCCAGCCTCCCGGACGTCTGGCGGCCCAGGTCTCTGGAGAGACAGTCCAGGCCTCCACCAGGCAGAGCAAGAACCTGCCCAAGGTCACGGAGCAGCTGGGCAGCAGAGCCGGAGCCAGACACGGGCCTCTGCCCCCCGACTGGCGCCCTCGCAGCCCACCCAGGGCTAGGCCAGCTCCCAGTTACAGAGAAACCACAGGCCTGCCCTCACCTCTCTGCACCGTAACAGCCCCACTTTTGTGACCGTCTCCCACGTTTCCCTGTGGGCTCCTTACCCAGGGGAGTGGAAGTGGCTCTGCCACACATGCAGTCACCAGGAATCCTAGTAACAACGTCAGCTCACGTTCCTCAGGCCCCCGACAGTGCTGGGCGCTTTCTACGCACTGTCCGCACAGTGACTCATTCTCTCTTCACTCCAGCCCTGGGAGGCAGGCGCTGTTATCATCACACCCCTCTTATCCATGAGGAGACTGAGTCCTAGAGAGGTTAACTGACTTGCCCAAAGTCACAGAGCACTAAGTTTACTGGAGCTGGTCTTCCAATCCAGGCCCTAAATGAATTCGTGGATGAAAAAGGGAATAAAGGTTTGAGACTCGAGCTTACTAAGCAGCTGCTGCTATCATTTGACTGTTGGGCCACTAAGGGTCACAGTGGCCCCCCTCCTGGCCCTGGCAGGCTAGGCCCACAGCTGTCCTCTCAGAATTCCATTTCCTGGGGACCCTGGTGCTGGGAGCCCCACCTCCCAAGCCTGTCCCTTCCAGCGGCTGACCTTGGGCAAGTCCCTTTTCTCCTCTGAGCCTCAGTTTCCCCATCCACCCAAGAGGAAACTTGATCTATGTGTCAGGGGTTCAGTAAATTGAGATTCCCAAGGGGGCTGGTGGGATGGACCAGACTGGGGTCCCAAGCTGAGAGTAGCCTGAAAGAGCAAATTCTAAAATTCGGTTTCCTTTGGTCAAAATATGGAAATGACTTTAAAAGTACAAGAGGACCTGAGGTTCTCATGTTTATCTGAAGGGGGCTCACCAGTAAGGGGTGAGCAGGGCCCCCTGACTCAAAGGGCATGAGTGCCCTGGCCAGAGGCCGGCCCGGAGGACATGCAGGCAGAGCCACCCCGCCCTCGGGTGCTGGGCGCAGCCATCCTGGCACAGCCAGCCTGGGGTTGGTGACAATCACGTCCCGGGAACTTCTGCCAGAGGGGGACAGCTGGGGAGGAGGAGGAGGCAGAGGGACAGCTGGCTCCAGGGCTCAGGCTGAGTCATCCTCCGGGGCCGGGGTCTACACGAGTCAGGGGAGAGGGCTGTTTCCAGAGGGAGAGGAGGCAGCAGCGGGGAAGGCATCCTGGGGCTGTGCCTGGACCTATCAGCAGGAAAGGACAGACAGCCAGGGCCAGACTGCCACCTAGGGGAGGGTAGCCCCCTTCTCCAGTCTGCCGGCCCCCGCCCCCCACCTGCCGGGCCCATTTCTTTTCTTCCCTGTGATCCTGGTACCTGGTGACCAGACCCGGTGCCTCCTCTGGGCCCTCCACACCCTCAAACTCCCCCATGCTCTCAGCCTCCCTCCCACTCCCTGGCCCCCAGGCCCTTGAAGCTGTCAGGCAACTCTGGGCTCCAGGCCACAGAGGGTGGCCTGGGGTCTCTGGAGCCAGAGAGACATAGTCCAAATCCTCCCACCATTTCTGAGCTGGGTGACCTTGGGCAAGTTACTTGACCACTCTGAGCTGCAGTTCCCTTACTGTGAAATGGGGAGAACACCGTCTTACTGCCCAAGGCTTCAAAAGGAGGTATCCCGGGTCTTGCCCTTCCATTATGGAACCCGCCACAATAGGCAAATCTACAGAGACAGGAAGGAGACGCGTGGGGGCCTGGGGCAGGGGAGGGGGAAGGGAGCGACCGCTAAGAGGTGAGGGTTTCTTTCCGGGTGATGAAAATGTGGATACTCTGGGAAGTGACTGAAGCCACTGAGCCGTGCGCTTTAGATGGGTAAGTGTGCAGAACGTGAGTTATAGCCCCAAAGCGCTGGTGATGAAGGAGGTGCCCGTGGGGTGGATGGCACGCGTGGGTGCTCCAGGCTCACAGCACACCCCTGTTGGCTGCTCGCCACCTGCCCCCGTCCTGGGCACGGGCTGCCACGTCTTGGCCGGGGCCCGAGGGGTGGATGCTGAGCTTGAGAGAGGCCCCTGAAGGTCGCTGAGATGACCTTGGAGGGAAAGGAGGTGGTCCATCCTCCACCCTCAGGGGGAGGCCGCCAGAGCCAGGGTGATGGGGGGCAAGACCTGGGACTTAGCAGCCACTGCCAGAGTTTCACCCCCAGCCCCCTTGCTGGCTCTGTGGCCTCAGGCAAATTGCTTAACCTCTCTGGCCGTCGTTTCCTCTTCTGAAGAAATGGAGGTGATGGAATTCTCAGTCCTGACCATAGGAGAAAGGAGGGCATCTGCGCGGCACATCTGGAAAAGGGCTTTGCCCATCCTGAGTGCTTGGAAAAGGGTCTCCAGAGGGAGGGGCTGAGCGAGGTCAGAAGACCCCGAGTCCAGTCTGGCTCCTGCCCACCTAGTGACCCCCACCCTTGCTGGAGCCTCAGGCCCTGCCACGTCCAGGCCTGTGCCTCCCGCTCCTTCTCAGCAGGCCTGTCCCCAGCCTGTCCCCGTGTAACAGACGGACCTGGAGCAAGGAATCGCCTCTTGGGGTCTTCGTCTGTTCACCTGTCGGATGAGGGAGGGAGACCGAAGAAGCCCCAGGGCCCCCTTGCTGCCGGCCTTGCCCGCTCCCTGGCCCAGCACGCCTCTAGGGCTTGCCCTCGGCTTCCCCATGTCCTGTGTCCTCATGTCACCCGCCTGCCTCTCTAGTCGCTCAGAGGCAGGAGCCCACCTTCCTGCTGGGGCTGAATGAGTGAGCATCCACCTTGACTGAGGCCCCAGCCAGCTTCACCTGGGCCTGAGGGAGTGACCTTGGGCAAAACCTGGCTCTGGGCCTCAGTTTCGCCCACTATAAAACAGACCTAATAATCTCTGTGTCTTCTTTGTCTTCCTGGGGAGGACGGTGATGAGCCCTGGCATCCAGGGGCAGGAAGGACCTTAAATGATATTGAGTTCAACCCCAAATCCAATGCTTGAGGACCCCTACCAGGCCCCAGGCTGTGCTTGCATACCTCTGGAGTGACGGGGAGTTCACTTTCTGCCCACCCAATCCATTCTATCCATTTGCTTGACAACAGTGACCGCATCTAACAGGTGCCACACACAGTGGCAGGTTCTGATGGCTCAAAAGTGAATAGGGGCCAGGTGACATAGAGGCAATGACATTGTTCAGGCTTGAACCCTGACTGTTTCTGCCTCTTCTTAGCTCTGTGTGGCCCCTGAGAGTCTTAACCGCATTTCCTCATCTGTAAATGGCAGTCACAGCTCCCCGCCTGTGAGGTCACTGGAAAGACCTCCCCCAGGTGAGCTGGAGACCCTGGGGCACGAGCTCAGTCACTCTTGGGGAGCAGGTGCCATCGTTGTCTCAATTTTTCAAATGAATTTTTCAGAGGCACAGAGATGTTAAGCAACTACCCTGAGGTCACACAGTGAGTGTGACAGGTGGAGCCCAAGCTGGGCCCCGGCTGCCTATGCCCGGGTCCCTTGTACCTCACACCTCTCACAAGGGGCCTGCTCAGCGTAGCCCAGTTCCCTTCACACGATGCAGGGGCATGAGCGCTCCGTGCTCCCCAGAAGCCTCAGACCCATTCAGCCTCCTTTTCTTAGAGGGCAAGTGGGGCCGGTGGTTTTCCACTGTTATTTTTAGCTCTGCCCCCACTGTATTGTTTCGGATCCAGAGAACGGAGCCTCCGAGGTCCTGTGAGTGTCCAGCCAGTGTCCGGGGGGTATAACCTTAGCGGGCTTGCATAGGAGCAGTGATGACAAGGCTACCGGAACCTGAGCTCCCCGACCCCCACCCCACCCCCACGGAGACTCGGATCCACTGCGAGTGACTCAACAGAAGCGGCCCTGCCCCCATCCCGTCCAACTGGCGTCCACAGGTGGGGAGAGGACAGCGCTCCCAGAAGCCGGATGAAAGGAGTCGCTCCGGGTCACGAGCTTGGCATTTCCCAGCTCCGCCTCCGTGTCCACTCACCTCCAAGGTCAGCCTCTGCAGAGCCACACAACCCGCGGGAGGGACCCCTCCAGGCCCCAGGGGGCTGGCAAGGAGGACTGGGATGGGACAGCAGCCACCGTGTGGTACAGAAGTGAATCCTGTGGCCCCCACCTGTCTGGGAGCGAGTCTGGGCTCTGCCGGTGTGATGCTGGGTGAGTTATTCAACCTCGCTGTACCTGGTTCTTCATCCATAAAATGGGCGTGGGGTGATGGCTGGCTCATAGGTTGCTGTGACGATTGACTATGAACCAAGACAGGTGAGCCACTTAATTCAGTGCCCCAGACAGAGGAAGGGCCCCGCGAGTGGGAGGTGGTGTCATCATTTGCCGGCCATCCATACACTTATTTATATGAATACTTACTGCGGGTTGAATTCCTTATCTTTTGCTTCATAACAAAGTACTTCAAAACTTAGTGGCTTAAAATAGTGAAAATTTGTTATCTCACATTGTTTCTGTGGGTCAGGAACTTGGGGGCTGTGTGGTTCCAGCTCAGGTTTCCCGTGAGGCTGTGTCAGGCTGTCGACCGGGCCACAGGCATCCAAAGGCTGGACTCGGGCTGGAGGACCCTCTTCCAAGGTGGCTTCCTCCCCTGGTGGCAGGCTCGCACTGGCTGTTGGCAGAGGCCTCACTTCCTGGCCACATGGGCCTCTCCACAGGGCCGCTTGGATGTCCTCACCACACGGCGGCTGGCTTCCCCAGACTGAGCGACCCGCGAGAACAAGGCGGCAGCTGCGATGTCTCCTATGACCTAAGCTCGGAAGTCACACTCTGTCACCTACGCAGTATCCTGTTGGTGACACAGGTCCGAGCTGCTGGCTGTGGGAGGGGATGACACAAAGGTGTGGACGCCAGGATCTCTGGGGAGCCATCTCGGAGGCTGGCCGCACTGTGCCATGCCTCGGGGACGGACAGGAAGCAAGACCACCGTTGTTGATGTCATGGCTGAGCGTGACTGTGTGTGTAAATGGCAAAAACCAGCATGGCGAACCCAAAGAAACAGCTGGAGACGCATCCTGTGAAGATGAACAGGGTGGCATGTGACAGTGGTCAGAGGGAAGGCCTCTTCAGGAGGGTTGGGGTGGGTTTGAGCCTGAGGGTGGACCCAGCCCGCCATGGAAGGGTGGGGGGAGGCAGTCCCAGGCAGAGGGAACAGCGCCTGTGCACTGTGAGAGGGCCGTTCTGCCTGGCTCTAATGCTCGCTTGCGTGCGTCCCTCTTTGACTCAGTTTCCCCGTCTATAAAAGGGGGATAATAACCGTTCCCACTTCCTATAGGCGTTTCTACAAGGGAAGCCCCTAGCACAGGGCCTGGGGCCGAGTGAGTGCTGGGGACGTGAGCGTCGGGATCCTCACTCGACACTCTGATGTTGACTGGGCTGCCATCCTAAGCATTGCCTGATGACGGTCTCGCTTCCTTTAACGTAATCCTCTAGGAAGGGAGAGGGACCAAGGAGCCAGTGTGGGGGACCCTGTGGCCCGGGGGCGGGAGTAAAGCTGGCGTGGGGGTGCTCTCTCTGAAAATATGGGGGCGTGCGTGGAAGGCTCCCCTCAGGAGAAACACAGGAGTCTAGAAAGGTGAGGCGGGGGACAAAGGCCTGGGACACCCCCCGGGGGGAGCCTGCAGGGTCTCTTAGGGACCGGAGGGCAGCTCGCTGTGGCTTCAGACCACTGAACCTCAGGGTCTCCGTGGACACAGGGAGGATCGAGGGAAATGGCTGGTGCGGAGGGAGGGGCCTTGAACATCACAGTCGGATGGGCTTTCCCGGGGGCGGGATCGACCAGCAGGAGGGAGGCAGGGATGGGTTTGCCGTTCCAGAAGATCCCTCTGGCTGCCAGGAGGAGGCGTGGGCGGTGAGGCAGAGGAAACAGGGAGCAGGCGGGAGAGATGCTGGGGCCTGGCCCAGAGCGGGGGTGTGGGAATGGGGGGGCTGGGAGGGCAGAGGGAGCCAAGGAGGAGAAGCGGCAGGAGGAGAGGGCAGGGCAGCCCTCTTCTCAGGCCCTGGCAGGGCTCCCCTCCTGTCCAGGGATCTGTCCTAACCTGCTTTCCCCGACCTCTGACCTCCCCGACCTAAGATAACACTCAGCAGACGCATGAGGCTGTATGAGGCCTCTTCAGCACTGCTCCACCAGAGCACTCATTACATTGATGGTGGCGACCGTTTATGGAGTACCTGCTATATTCCAGGCACCACACACACACACAGACACACACCCCATGACATTTAAACCCCACAAGAACCTAGTAAGGTAGATATTATGGCTCTCATCTTGTAGATGAGGATCTCAAGGATCAGAGAGGTGAAGTAATTTGCCCAAAGTCACACAGCTAGTAAGAGTCAGGATCTCACCAAATCAGCTAATATATGGAACATGCTTACACCAGAGCCTGGCACCAGCAGGCACTCAATAAATGCTGGCACTGTTTTTGTTAGTACCATCAGCTAGGTGTGCCTGGCTACAAGGTCCATAGCCCCGGGGCCTCACTGACTCATCTTGCTCAGTTCTCGAGCTCTGTTATCTATGTGTCTGCTCCATGGGCTGTGGGATCCTGCATAGCAGGAACGGCCGGGTTGCTCTGTGGGTCCCTAGCACCCCGCCTCGGGTGGCTGAGAGTAGGTGCTCAGTGATGCCAGACTGAATAAAGGAGACAGGAAGCTCCTGGAGGGCAAGGACTATGTCCTAAGAATCACGGGATTCCCCCAGCCATGAGTGTCCCTGAGAATCATGGGATTTCCCCAGCCATGGCTGTCCCTGAGAATCATGGGATTTCTCCAGCCACGGCTGTCCCTGAGAATCATGGGATTTCCCCAGCCACGGCTGTCCCTGAGAATCATGGGATTTCCCCAGCCATGGCTGTCCCTGAGAATCATGGGATGTCTCTGTGGGAGGAGCCTCCGTCACCACTTCCACCAGGACAGTCCTTTTCTCCTACCAGCCGCCTCCCCCGTCCTCAGGAATCAGCCCATAGTCAGCTCCCACCAGCCCCACCTTCCTCCTAGCCCTGGCTCTGGGCCCTCCGAGGCCTCACCCGGAGGAGCACATCCATCCTGACGCTCTGGTCTGCCGTGGCCTTCCCACGAACGGGCCTGGAGCCCCTGTCTCTGCCTCGGGCAGGGGCAGGGGGACCGGCCGCCTGGGGTCCCGGCCTGGCCTCTGGCTTTTGGTGGGAGCCTGGGCAGGCCCCTGTCCCCTCCGGGCCTCAGTGTCTGCACCCTCCACTGAGGCACCACGAAGCGTCCCCTTGTTCTGCCGTCCCAGAGGTTGGGCAGGTGCGGGACAAGCCCCACCTCCCTGCCAGTCTCTCCAGGCCGCTGGGTCTGCCCCTGACTGGCTGGTGTGTCGTTCCCCCGTCTGGGCCTCAGTTTCCCCAACAACGAGATGAGCATGGTCATTTTCATCACTTTTACTCAGCCTCGTCGGTTTGCTACAAGGATCCAGCTGGATGGAGGGTGAGGAAGTTCTGTTAATAGCTCTCGGGCGCCTCTGGGTCCTTGAGGCTCAGGGGGAAGCGGCATGTCTCCTTAAGGCCACTAGGTGGTGCCAGCGGGCCACCCATCTCCCTGAAGGCTGTCAAGTTCCACCCTGGGTTACTGCAGGACCACAGCCATGTACCTCCTCCCACTGAGACGGGCCAGCTGGCAGAGGCAGGCTGTGCTGGGGTTAGGGACGGGTTTTAGGGTCAAGCAAACTTGAACTTGAAGTTCTACTCCGGGCCCTGCTCTTGGTGAGTGTCCTGGGTCTCTGCTTGGCAATTAACTCGCCGGGTGTCACTGGGCATGTCACAGGACCTGCGACTTGAGGTTCTTCATCTGGGAAACAGGACAACGTGTCTTTTCTCCTGGGGCATCCTGGAGACCAAGTGACATCGGTCGTGTAAAATATCCATCCCGCCTTCTGGCCCAGAGCGAGCCTCTGTGAGCACGTCTGTCACCAGCCATTACTACTTTACATGTCAGAGTCTCCCCTGGGGAGAACCTCGGGCAGGAAGCCCAGAGAACTGGATCTGAATTTGGCAAGTCCCTTCTCATCTCTGGTTCTCTGTTGGCCCCAACGGACATTGAGAGACTGGGAGCGTCGTGGAGAAATAAGGGCTTGGGAATCCGACAGACTTGGTGTGAATGCGGCCCACCTCTCCTCTTCCCAGCTGTGCGCCCTTGGGCCTCCCTGGTAATGTTTGTGATGGTTTGTTCTAAGTCTGTCTTCTGGGTTCTAAGTTCCAGGAAGGCCTGGATCTTATGTATTTAGCTTACCTACTAAATTCATTCCTCAGTTTAGGGTCCGGCACAAAGTCAGTCCTCAATAAACAAGAGCCATTGTGATTATTACTGTGTGATTACTATATACATTCACTCAACAACAGTAGCAGGCCCTGTGGTCAGAGCTTCCCCTGCATTATTGCTGATAATCCTGTCATTATCTCTATTTTACAGGTGAGAAAACAGGCCCAGAGAAGGTGGGTCCTTGCCCAGGCTCACACAGCTACGGAGCAGTAGAAGCTGGCATTTGAAACTGAGCCCCAAGACAGATTCGTGTTGACAGATGTATAAACTGAATACTGACCCTCCAGAGAGATCCACGCCCTAATCCCGGGAACCCCTGTGAATGTCACCTCCCGATGGCAAAGGGATTCTGCAGATGGGAAGAAGTGAAGGATCTTGAGATGGGAACATTATCCCCGATTATCCAGGTGGGCCTAATGTCATTGCAAGGATCCTTCTCAGAGGGAGGTGGGAGCGTCAGAGTGGGAAGAAGAGAATGGACAGCAGAGGGAGGAAAGGCCACGTGATGTGGGAATGAAGGCAGCACCCATTCTAGAAAAGCCAGGAAGGGAATTTCCCCTAGAACCCCCAGAAGGAAGAGCCCGGCTGACACCTTTCACCCAGTGACACAGACCTCGGACTTCGGACTCCAGAACTGTAAGGTAATAAAAGCGTGTTGTTTTAAGCTATGAGGCTCTGGGCCATTTTTTACAGCAGCCACAGGAAACTAAGAAACAGGCAAATGAGATAATGTCTGAAAAGCCCCTGGCATACAGTTGGAGCTCACTAAATGCTCTTTCCTCTTCCAGCTATAAGTCCCGGGATCTTCCAGCTCAACCAGCCCATTTTACTGACGACGTGGAGCCTGAGGCCACAGTTAGGGGTCAACTTGCCCCGTCCCGCCGAGATGAGTGGCGGGAGGGCGCTGTCTCCTGGCACATCCTGGGGGTCCTTGCTCTGCTCTTCTGGACTCCAGCCCTGGGCAGCCTGGGCGAAATCATCTAGTCCAAACCCATTTTCCGAGTGAGGAAACTGAGGCCTGGAGTTGTCCGAGAGTTGGACTCGAGTCCCTAAGTGACAGGGGATGTGCAGGCCCTGAATCCCCAGGGAGTCCTCTCGGCAAGGCCCTCCCCTCCCCCTCTGGAGCGCCGCTCCTCCCCGTGTATCCCCAGCAGACAGGGGCCAGCGGGGTCTGGGAAAACCACATCAGGAGCGGCCCAGCTGTGGTGCAGGAATTCGAGAGCAGCTCCTTAGTGGCCTTCAGCCTGGGAAAGCTCTGAGGCCTTCCTGTCCCCGCCCGCCTTGCCGCTTAGGGCCAGCCCTGTCCCCAAGGCTGTGAGAAGTCGCCTGGAGGCAGTGTCCAGTGGGGTGGAGGAAAGAGCGGCCTAGAATGGAGGGACTTGATCCCCGATCCTAAGCCAGTTAGTGGCATTATCCTGGATTATCCTAAACCGAGCTCAGGGCCCTGGGCTTGTCTAGGGGAGCATAGGTCTCCCTGCCCCCGGCATGTGGGGGTTCCAGTGGTGCCCTAACACCCAGCGACACAGGCACAGTTCTTACATAAAGCATTCACACCCACTGGCACCCTCAGACCTCACAACAACCCTGTAACGGCGAGGCTGCTGCTGTCCCATTTTACAGATGGAGAAACTGAGGCTCGGAGAGAGAAAGGGACTCTCCCCAAGTCAAGGTCCTGTGGTGGCAGCACTGGGACTCTGCTAACTCCGTGAGTTCTCGCGATGACCCCTGGACTCGTCTCTGGCAATTCGGTCCCAGTCTTGCTGTGGGGCCTTGAGTAATCTCCCTCTCTGAGCCTCGACTCTTCTCTGTGAACTAGGACATAATAATAGTATCCACCTCATTGGGGCGCCTGCGGAATCACCGAGTGCGTGAGCCCCGCGCCTGGCACGCGGTGAGTGCTCCATCTTCGCTGAGCCTCATCACCATCACACTAGCCGATTGGATAACCGCAAATACTACTGCGCGGGGCCAGGAGCCCAGCACAACACGCCCTGCCCCCGGGGCTGGGGGAAGACGCCAATAAACACACAGGTCCTGCGGGAGGTGAAGGAACGACCACGAGAGCAAGGAGGGGGCTGCCTGGCGTGTTCAAGCAACACTGAAGAGGCCAGTGTGGTCCTAGGGGGTTAGAGACGCGGCAGTGGCAGGAGGAGAAACCAGAGAGGTGGGGGGTGGGGCAGAGCCACCGACCACGGTGGCCTTTGGGCGGACATCAGCTTTCCTTGAGCCAAGTGGGGAGCCATCGCAAGGTGTCCTCATTGTCCACTAAACGCTCAAAGCCTGAAATGGGCCCTTAGATCCTGGGTCACTGTCTGAGGAGTGGAATGGCCACCCGCTAGCTAACCACCCTCCTGCGCCCAGGACCCGCCCACGGCCCCGCCCCCTCCCTGCGATGCTCCAGAACCCTGAGAATCAGGTGGTCCTAAAGTGTCAGCGCTCAGAGGGACCTTGGAGGCCATTTGGCTCCAATTACAGATGAAGAAAGGAGGCTGGGGCGCGGAGGGGAAGGGGCTTGTCCGGGGCCTCTCAGCGCATCCGCGGCTGTGCCAGCTGTGACGCCCAAGGCTCCTGCCTCCTGGAGCAGGGCCCCTCCCGCTGCAGAGCCCTCGGTGAACGGGACGTTTTGTTCTTCTGGCCCAGATCCAAGGAGTCCCCAGGGACACACTCTGGTTTGCCTTTGCCAAAGGCCTCGCCAGCTAAGGGTCCCTTCTAGGCTGTGGGGCTGCAGCCATGTCTGGCAGAAGCTGCGCCCTCCTGGGGCCGGCCTCCCGCCTGCACCGGCATTGAGGAGTCCGCGTGCATGTGAGGATGGGCACCCTGTGCAGCTCCTCATCCCAGGCACCCTGCTCCCAGGGCTTCCATTCCAAGCACAGACATCGAAACACAATAAGCAGCCGCTCACTGCCCACTTCCGGGGTCACCCTGTTGGAGCAAGAAGCTCCTGACCTCTCTCCCCACCCCGTGGATGTTCATGGTGGTTCTGTAGCTGCCACTGCCGGCTCCTCAGCTGCAGTTCAAGGGGAGGGAACACCAGCCATTCATACTCTCTGATCTTGCATTCATTCATCTCTCTATCTTCTTGCCCATTGGTCCATGCATTCATCCATACACCCACCTGCCCAATTGCCCCACCCACATATCTAGCCTTCCATCCATCCATCCATCCATCCATCCATCCATCTATCCATCCACTGATCTGAACAGCCACCAGTCTGTCTGATTGTTACTGGTCCATCGTCTCATCCATCCAACCCGTCCATCCAGCCATCCATCAATCCATCCATTCATCCATCCTATGCTCTCTCTCTTACACCTACTGTTTGCCCAAAAACCTCTCTCTCTGCCTGTGCGTTGGTCTACATATCCATCATCCACCTATCCCCTTACCAACTTCCCTGCCCGTCCGTCCATTCCCTCACCTTCCTCCCATCCATCCATCTCCCCACTCCACTCCCACTGCTCTGCCAACCAACCTGTCAGCCTGTCTCTTGGTCCATCTACCCCTTCATGCAACGTTCACGGAGGCATATCCTGTGGGACTCAGCGTTGTAACTATAGCACCTACAGTAATAGCTGCCACTTACTGGACACTTGTTTTATGCCAGACACTCTACCTACGTTCTCACTTAATCCTCACAACAACCTGTCGTCGTTTGACAGATGAGGGAACATGCTGGATGGCCTCAATTAGACAACTGTCAAATTGCTTCATTCCAAGAGCAGCTTTACAAGATAGATGCTGTCATCATTTTGCAGATGTGGAAACTGGCCATGCAATTTGCCTGAAGTCACAGCAGTAATGAAGGACAGGATTTGGACGCAAGTGTTCTGACTCCGAGTTCCGTCCTCCTTCCTTCTGACCACCGCCTCCTGAGACCCGATGGCCAGACCTGGCTGCCCCGGTGTGTGACTGTGTGTGTCATTCAGCCTCGGGCCTCAGTTTCCTTGCCTGTACAAGAGGGGGCTGTGGGAGTGGCTGCTGACTTCCTTCCTTTCTTCCTCTGTCTCCTTCTCATGAAGAGCCAGGCAGGACCGGGAGATGAGCTGGGCCAGGGGAACCTCTGAGATCCGGCCTTGGACATGGCTTGGCCCAGTGTGAACCCACGGATGACCCCATTTCACTGGCTCGCTCCACAAATATCCTTCACTGAGTGTGTACCGCCTCAGGGCACAGCCCCGGGGACTCCGTTCCTCACCTCCGCTTCAGGGCAGGCGACCCAGCCAGGGGGAAGGGTGCAGCCCCGCAAGAAGAGGAGAGTGACGTCTGCTGCCAGCTTGCTATGAGAGCACGACGTTTCCCTCGGTTTTCTCATCTGCCCAACGGGCTAGCAGCACTCGCCTCGGAGGAGTAAGTGAAATGATGTGATGTGAACACGCTCCCCACGCCCTCTCCTCTCCCTTGCTTCTGTGCAATAACAGGGCTGGGCTCGAGCGGACGTCCCAAGGCGGGCTTGTGGTTGGACTTCAGGAGCAGGAGCCCCTGAAACCATAGGCCGTGTTTGTGTGTGCACGTGCAGTCTTCACCAAGAAGGCCTGTGTCTTTCATCAGATTCTCAAAAGGCTCGTGACTTAGTTGCTAATGATTATAATCACTAATTGAGTGCTGACTTAGAGCCAGCACCTGTAAGTGCTCGGTGCTTAGTACACCTTACTTCATTTAATTCTTAGTAGACAGTAGATGGAATAGTGATTGAGCTCAGGAACTCTAGAGCCTCATTGTCTGGGATCAAATCCTGGCTCCGTTGCTTCCC